>NC_090266.1:1159518574-1160156699 GCF_040414725.1 Anabrus simplex
AGGAAGGGGAGTTAGAGATTGGAGTAACTTACCAAGAGAGACGTTCAATAAATTTCCAATTTCTTTGAAATCATTTAGGAAAAAGGCTAGAAAAGCAACAGATAGGGAATCTGCCACCTGGGCGACTGCCCTAAATGCAGATCAGTATTGATTGATGATTGATTGAACCATTCCCAATCACACATGGATTGAAGCAGGGTTGCGTACTTGCTCCAACTCTGTTTGCCATGTATCTGGCGGCCATGCTTTATGAAACGACACACAACCCTGGCGTGGAGATTAAATACCGCTTTGATGTTAGCCTCTTCAACTTGGCCAAACTTCACTCGTGAAGACATACCAGTGTTACTAGTGTAACTGAAATGCAGTACGCTGATGATACCGCATCACCGGCTCTTACACCTGAGGAAGTGCAACAGTCAATCAACAGTTTCAAGGATACATATGACCTTTTTGGCCTCACCATCAATGCAAAAAAAACCAAGCCTGCACCAGGGACTATCATCCCAGAATTTAAAATTACCATCTCAAACACCAAACTAGAACAAGTAGACCACTTCACTTACCTTGGCAGTATCTTGTCAAATAGCTGTACTTCAGAACAGGATGTGGAAAACAGGCTTTGTGCTGCCCATGTGGCCTTTGGCCGACTATCACACAGTCTTCAGGAATAAAAACCTTACAGTTCACACAAAACTAATGGTGTACCATGCTGTAGTCATCTCTATACTTCTCTAATGGCTGTGATACATGAAATGTGACATCAAAAAGCTGGAGCGCTTTCACCAGCAAAACTACGCTCTATCATGAACATCAAGTTGGAAAATTACGTCTCTAATGTTGAAGTTCTCGAGAAAGCATGTGCTAAGAGTATAGAAGCATTGGTCGTTGGCCATCGCCTAAGATGAGCAGGACACGTGCGCCGAATGAATGACACCAGACTGCCTCGCCAGGTCCTCTATGGTGAACTTGACTCCGGTTTAAGACCACGGGGTGTCCCCCTGAGACGTTTCAAAGACCAACTGAAACAAACCTTAAAGATGGCAGAAATAAACCCACAAACCTGGGAAACACTTGCCAAGGACCGTTTGCCTCAGTTCAACACTTTGAACAAGAGCACTGCAGACATGAGGATATTAAGCGACACGAACGCAAACTTCAGCAAACCCAGCCAAGATCTCCCCCGTCCCTCAGCTGTGCGATGTGTGAACGTATGTTCTACGCAAGAATTGGGCTGTACAGTCACCGGAAGTTTAAACACAAACTGCTGTGAACTGAAGTGAGCTATTAGCCAGGAAATCTGTGACTGCCGACAACGACGCTACAGATATGATAACTTTAATCGATACCTAGGTTGTAACCCTTGAATTAGTGCTTTTAATTTACACTTACATGACATCCAGCAAAGCTTTAACTAATGATTTGAAGCTTCAGTTGGTTTAGTAATCAAGTAAAGGTGATAAATAATGATTGATTTTTGTGAATATGTATGCTTAGAGGTAAGCAAGCATGGCTGATACAGATGCAGTGTTATGCGTATTTTTCACCAGAAAGCTTTCCACGTGCTCAAGTTGTAGACTAGACTAATAGAACAGTGTCTGATGTTATAGTCTCTGAGAAAGTGAATGTGAAGATGGTGCAATGTCTTCTGGTTTAAAGTGGTCTGGAACATTGAACAACATTCATTTGCATAGAGGTGATAGAAATACAACTTAATAATTGCATATAAAGCGCTTCTCTCATTGAATTGCTATTTTCTGGTTCCTAGGTAGCTAGTGGATTTAATTCAGCATCAAGTTATTGTTATATTTTTATAACCACAAGTCTTATCTTTTGCCTTTTAGTTCCAAATATGGAAAGTATCTGACATGGATGATAATGTGTCTTTGTTGGGCTATATGATCTAATGTCAAGGAACAGTTTAAA
Source organism: Anabrus simplex (assembly GCF_040414725.1). Taxonomy (NCBI): domain Eukaryota; kingdom Metazoa; phylum Arthropoda; class Insecta; order Orthoptera; family Tettigoniidae; genus Anabrus; species Anabrus simplex. The sequence goes on from NC_090266.1 coordinate 1,159,520,501, forward strand.
ACTTCTGTTTTTCCTAGGGTAAAAATGCGCTGTAGAATGCTCTAGACAGACAGTTAAAAATTCAGCGTGCAAAGGGTTAATAGAGTTGTATTATTGACACTTCTGTAAGCTCAGGTCCGTATTATATATCCCAGTATTTTCTTACCTTGTAGGAGCAAGTGGTGGAAACACCCCAGGGTGTACCTTACCATGGCAAGCGGGGAGCCAGTGGAAAGATCTGTGGAGTGTCTATTCTTCGTGCTGGGGAAACAATGGAGCAGGCAGTGTGTGATGTATGCAAGGACATCCGAATAGGCAAGATATTGATTCAGACCAATTTGCAGACAGGAGAACCAGAGGTATGTAAACTAAATATGAACTTAACTGAAAATATTACTTTCATGAATAATTATTATTATTACTTTCATGAAGTTAACCCTCCCCCTTCAGATAACTTTCAGCTGCTACTTACTATCTACTCATATTTTCTTCAGCTTATTCTAGGGTTGAACACTATTAAATCCCAAATCATCTGAATAAAACAATTATTATATGTACTTCCATTGGTAATTATATTAAGTATGAACACTGAAATTTCCGTACAACGATTCCAGCTACAATGATAATCCTCTGCTTAACAGTAAAATACTGTGGACCCGGTGTTCATTCCATTAATTCATTGTAAAATTCCTCTCGATTAAATTATACTCTCGGTAATGATAAATGCCTCTGTTGAGATTCCTTTTTAGATCCCTTTGATATGCTTTCCTTCTGGTACTATGACAGTACGAACCATGAGCAACTGAGGAAGTTGGCTATGAGCTTGCATTCGGGAGATAGTGGGTTCAAACCCCACCGTCGGCAGCCCTGAAGATGGTTTTCTGTGGTTTTTCCATTTTCACATGAGGCAAATGCTGGGGCTTTGTAAAAAGAACCATAAGCAGTGTTTAAGGGTTGAGAAAAGAGTTACTATACTGTACTGCATTCCAGGAAAATCTGATGTATTTGCTGGAAGGATTTATATCAGTGTTTTGAGTTGAAAATGGCTAGTTTATCATGTCACTGGACATCCATCAGCTCATTCCAAATCTTCACTTCTTCCAAGAGTTCCCCAATATTCCCATTAATTTACAACACTATCTTGTGTCTTCCACATTATGTACCATATTTCTCCGAATCCAAGACTATCCTGAATGCCAAGACGACCCCCATTTTTGCCTTCAGAAAATTAAATCGGCTTAAAGAGTTGCTTTGTGAAATAATTTTATTTGTAACAAATTTTATACTTAATTTGAGAAAAAATAAACACAAGTATTACGTAAATCCTACCTACTTTCCTAATCATTTTCATTAGAGGTATGTAAGACTGGCTTTTGTAAGTTCAGGGAATTCCTCTTCATGAGCCCACAATCATATCGCATCTCATGTTATGAACATTCCAACCTTGCGTTTTTCGCGCACATACCTCACAATTTCATGTTCGACTTCTTTAAAGCGTCCTTGTTGCTGGCCACTGAACGCCTTTCTTGTACAGTACGCCTTTTCGTTGTCTTCAGGCCAACGCCGAACATTGGCTTTCTCTATGCCGTATTTTCTTTCAGCTGCACAATTATTTTTTTCCACGTTTTTAATAATGATTAACTTAAAATTATCATAATGTCGACAAGATCCCATTGAAAATGTGCGGCAATACCTGTTCTACATGTGTCTACAATGTGATGTTCCATCACGAAAATATTCCTGTTGTCTATAAAACTGTTACTATTGTCAAGCGTTAGGTAGAGTAGATATATAAGAAATGAATACAATAAATTTTCAATACAATATATCAAGTAAATAATATTACCAAGACTAATGTAATAATGTAATATTATTATTGTCAATTTATTTCTTATAATTGCACTTCAATACGGAACAAAAATGAAATTTATTATAGCTTATAATTAAAGTAGAGTAGACACGTTATAACTCTGCCGCTGAGAAGTCGTGGCCTTCTAAGAATTCGAAGGGTCACTTCCTTGCTATTCCGATTCAAATGACCATTTTCTACGCAGCTGGGACTTAGAAGTACATTACGATTGACCATGCAATAAAGCACAAGAGAGTAATGTTTTGATGCCATTCTGCGGATTTGAGAAACATTTTTATAGAGGCTAGTAGAATGTCGTTCACACTTTTTCACTATTTTACAAGAACCAGTGATGTTACACAGAGGCACTGTACAATCGGCTGCCACAGCTAGCGATGTATAATAAAGGCGCGGATGTTGATGGTCAACGAGTTTTGTGTGCATGCGGAGGAAGGGGGGGGGGGGTGTGTGAAGTGAAACAGTGTGGTTATTGTGGTAGCTGCCAGTGGTGTTCAGTACTGTTAGGTCGCGAATGGAAGACAAGCCTTGATTTTTATATGAAATTCTGAGAGAAAAAACGTCTTGGATTCAGAGAAATACGGTAGTTTTGAAAAGAATTCCAGTCACCTTAGTGTATCAAACACAATTTAAATTACAGATGCATGTTCTGCCACAAATTTGCTGCCAAAGATTGTTTTACTTTTCTTTCTTCTCTAATCAATTTTTAGTCTAATACAATGTTCTTCGTTAGGATTGTCTTCAACAAATCATGACAGTCATGCACTGGAGTTGGATAAATTTCGTTCTTCACTTTAGATACCAAAAACTTTGTTATGTCAATAGACTTGCTTTTAGACTTCAATACATCAAAATAGTTTCAAACCAGTTCTTCCATTTCTAATACAAACTAAACTGTAAGCTAATTTAACACAAACCATAATGTGATCTCTCTGAAACATTTAATTTGAGTTAACCTCTCATAAGGTAAGCCATAAGGGCTGTAAACTACCAAACTCTTTAAACATTTCTCACAGTGCCTTGAATTCTTCTCATTGCTCCTTGCACTTTCTGCTGACACTCTAATTGCCTAGTGCTATCAAGAAAATCTGTTATTCTCCCTATCATTATCCTCCTCCTAGCTTCCTTTGCTCACATCCTTCATATATTGAGACAGCATGATCAACTGCAAGTTCTGTTTGAACTGTAATGCTGTTGCTTGGCTCGTAAAAAACTGAAAATATTATCTAATGAATGTGGTGTGAACCTGGATGGTGTGTTTTTTTTTTTTTTTTTAAATGCTATTTGTTTGGGGCGTCAACCCATGTGGATCTTTTGTCCCTACTGGCACCATATTGCTTGAACCTGCATGTAATTGGAATGGCGATAGTGTGGAATGTTGTGTGTGAGGAAAGGAAGATGAAGGGGGTCACAAACACCCAGTCCCCGGGTCAGGGATATTAATCATTACAATTTAAAAACCCTGACCCTGCCGGGAATCGAACCCAGGGCCGCTGGGTGACAGACAGACGCGTTAACCTGGATTTTAGAACAGAATGGTACAGGTACTCATTCAGTAACACAGCCTGCAACTCAAGTATGGATTTTGTGCAGAGAATAATTCCAGTTTGTGCAGGTTTCCAAGCGCCTCTTGTTCCTATTTTAAGATTAGAAAAGATGTCCACAAAACGGTTGAGGAAGGAAGTCTTTTTGTTATATGCATCAGAATCATATTTGCTGAGTGCCATGGTTGTCCTGTGAGAAATCAAAAGTGCAAACCATTTTTCAACCAAGTCTACGAACCAAGCAGTGGTGTAAAATTCTGGACGATTTAATTCTTCAGCCAGGAACTTCCGAGCACTACTAGCAGAGTGGTTTATCACCTTAGTTGAAGTTGATACCCATTTCTTATTGAAGCGAGATGGGTACGTATATTATTTTGTAACTTTCAGTGCCAACTTGAAATTGAATTTCTGTTGGTATGCTATTCATTCATGTACATAGGGGATACTTTGACTTCAACAGAGGGTAGGCAAAACTCTTCAGCAATCGATTGTGGGAAAGTAATCACTTTGTTATTACTGAGCACGTTCTTAATATTCTTGAAAATGTGAACCGGATCTGGAATGACATTGATTTTCTTGTTTTTGTCACAAAGATCCAAGAAATAATTAACAACTACTGTCCTGTGACCTCCTGCAGTTACTCTAGCACTCCTCCAAAATCCCTGATTTGGTGCACCCATATGTGACACAACTGCCAAAATATTAAGACCTATGTGTTTTGGTTTTCATTATAATGTCTTAAATAATATTTCCACACACAGTGTCTTCTGTACTGTCTCCAGTGAAAAAAGTATGCAATTATCTGTTTCCATCTACTTGAAAATCCACCTAACACAAACACTAAATCATGTGTAGCTTGCCCGTTGTGACCAGGTAAGGTGACTTTCCCAGTGAAGGTATTGCATGAATTGTCACATTCATTCCCTGGTGTAATGGACATTTCAACCGTTAATAGAACACATCGTTTTTCTTCGCTGCTAAAGAGATCAGCTTTTATTTTGAGGAACTTAATAACACCCTCAAGAATGCCAGGCTGAAAAGGGATATTCTGAACTTTCCTATGGAGGGTTCTTAGGGAAGGAAGTGCATAATTTTGCTCTAAGAGCTCTTCGTAGCCTGTATATTCACAATAAAAGTTTAATTTGAGAGAGGATTTGATTGTCACATTTGACCGAAATATCTTTTCCCTGCTTAATAAACACTCTGATCACTCTTGAACACTTTCCTCGGATTTTTCTTTATGCTGTGCATTTTGTGTGTTTTGTTTTGTTTGATAATGTGTTTCAATTAGAACATGTATGTTTCAGTCTGCAATTTTGCTTCTCAAGCTTTTTGTAATGATTTTCATACTGCTGCAACTTCTCATTCAAAGATTTTGCTGTGTCTGTATTTGAATGAGGCAGGCTGCAACTTGCTATTGTATGATCATTCAGCGAAGCACTTGTTGAGTTAAAAATTACAGAATTCTCTTCTGTACCTGTCACTACAGTGTCCGGTAGATTAGAACATGCATTCTCCTCTCTTCCTGTGTATCTCCTCTTTTTTGCATGGTTTCTGAGTGATGGGAAGCTTTCTTCTTTTCGGAGGCTGTGTCGGTGAGAGAAAATTGTGGGAACAGCATTACATCCCAGAATTCTTTTGCCATCCTATCGTACTTTTCCGACATATGCGGCTCAAAGTGTGTGTAGTGAAATAAAATAACATGCCGGTCGTTCCATCCAACTAAATTGTGGGTACTTCGATTACCTTTAGAAAATTTAAGTATCATGTACTTACTTCACATAAATGCAATGCGTCAGTAATAGGGTCCCTGGGAAATACCTTCATGATAAATCCTTCCTGCGGTTTGCTGGCACAGCGAAAGCATAACAACCCGGCATTTTACTAACTCTGCCAACTACGACCATTAAAACATGTTGACAATACAGTGCTAGGAACGAACCTGGCGGATCGAGCGCAACTCCAGGCACAGCCAGTCAGAAATCGAGCCGAGTTGGCCGCACTGAATCTAAAAGGGGCAGTCAAATGAAAACTCAACACCCGCTACAAAGTGACCATGGAATGGCTTTATTCAGAAATAATTACCAAAAGGGTTCATACATTTATCCCACTGAAGACGAGATGATCAATTCCAGTTTTGTAGAAAGAGGTAGGTCGCTAACGGATCTACAGCTGCACCCACTCTTGCACTTCCTCGTCCGAATGAAACCGACATCCATGAATGTCTTTCTTCAGGTCGCCAAAAATGTGAAAATCACAAAATGGGAGATCCGGGCTATACAGAGGTTGTTGAAGTGTGCCCCAACCAAATCGCTGAAGCGTAGCCTTCTCCAAATTGGAAGTATGGGGGAGAGCATTATCATGCAAGAGTATGACTCCGTCCGACAGAATTCCACGCCGTTTTGACTTTATGGCGCATCACAGTTTCTGAAAATGTCTTCATAGCGCTGCGCATTGATTCTTGTTGCACACTCGAGGAAGTTGACAAGCAGAGGGGTCCCTGCAGTCATAAATGGAGGTCATGATAACCTTACTGGAACTTATGTGAACAGCTTTGGATTTCTTTGGTGGGGAAGAATTTTGATGTCTCCATTGTTGGCTTTGCCGTTTGCTCTCGGGCTCAAAATGGTGGCAGCTACCTTTTATCCCCTGTGACAGTGTGGGACAGAAACGCATACTCTTCCTCGTGGTACCGCTGCTGATGACTCAGACATGACGCCATTCTGTCTATCTTTTGTCCCTCCGTTAGTGGATGCAGAACCCACTGCGCACAAATTTTGCTGAAGTGCAAGTTATCTTCGATGATAGCATGCACGGAGCCATCACTAATCCCGAACTGAACACAAATTTCTTCCTCCACGATTCGTCGGTTTTCCCGGATAAGGCCATCAATCCGCCTTGTCACATCAGGAATAATGGCTCGATGGGCCTGTCCTGGGCTCGCATTGTCTTGTAGTGATATGAGCCCTTGTTGGAATCTCCTATGCCACTTATGCACACTCATCATGGACATTCAGTGTTCGCCATACACAGCAGACATGCAACGATGGCTTTCGCAAACTTCAGCACCCTCAGCCACCAGAAAACTAACCACACTTCTCTGTTCTTCTTTACTTGCCTCCATTTCTACAGCTGGACGAACACTCTGGACCAGTCCACACACCAACAAAGACAAAACCCAACAACTGCGTGCACCTGTGAGATGTCACTATGCAGTTCTCATAAGACAGCGATACATAAGTGTTGCCACCTTTCGTGCAGAATGCGTGTTATGGCGGGTGTTCAGTTTTCATTTGACTGCCCCTTATGTATAGTCACTGTATTTTTTAGGAGGTATTCTAAAATGTCAAAATTTGTTAAATTTTGTCATCAAATCAGGATCATGCAAACAAATTCATCTACTGCAGAAATTGATTATAATTAAGGAAATAGATGCAGAAATGAAACAAACTGAAGTAGCAAAAAAGTATGGACTATCACAGTCGTCATTGGCAAGTTTTAGGGAAGGACATTGAGAAAACTGAGTTCAAATGCCATGGATGCTGCTAGAAAATGCATGAAAACTGCTGCATATAATATATTGATTGTGGTTTCAGGAAAAGAGAACACTGAACATCCTATTTAACATATCACTATCTTCTTTTCGGAGGCTGTATCGGTGAGAGAAAATTGTGGGAACAGCATTACATCCCAGAATTCTTTTGCCATCCTATCGTACTTTTCCGACATATGCGGCTCAAAGTGTGTGTAGTGAAATAAAATAACATGCCGGTCATTCCATCCAACTAAATTGTGGGTACTGTGCTCAAGCTAAAAGGTTTGGTGACTGAAACTGGATTCAGAAATGAAATAGAAAAGAAAAACATTGCTCTTTCCATGGGTAATTGTGGGGCACACGAACAGCTGCCAGTTTTGAGAAATATACGGGTGTTCTATTCCCCAACAAAGTGCAACGCTGTCCTACAGCTTTCGAACATGGGAGTAATAAAGTGCCTGAAAGGATATTTCAGAACGAGTGCAGAAGATAATCCTCACTTTTGGCAAGAAATTGGTAAACTTTCACTGTGCTGATGTAAGCAAGGGTGTGAGATGATAACCGTCAGCTGGCAACTAGCAAAAGCATAGACCATACAGAACTGTTGGAATAAAGCAGGTTTCTCATCATAGGAACAAGTTGACATCAACAATTTTGAAGATGAGGACGATTGTTGTGGGAGGGTTATGTATTGCTCTTTCAAACTGTAGCAAACAGTGTAGTGAGAGTGTTCCAACTGCAGAGGAATACCTATTGTTGATGATGAGATAGTAGTTTCCAGGAACGGAAGAAACAGTTCTGGATTGAATCCCAAGGAACCAGGGGGAAGATGAAGATGAATCGGATTAAGAGAATGATAAACAAAGTCTGGATGAACAAATCTTTACTTCTTCAGAAGGTATTTTAACTTATGAAGCACTCCAGAATTTTCTTTCGAGTTTTGAGTGTGTTCAAGTGGCACTCGGTGCAATAAAATCTTTGTGTATTTCCATTGTCTGCAAAGAATGTGAAACAGACTGTCATTTTCGACTTTTTCAGGTACTGTTGAGCAGTGCTAACAACAATATAATGCTGGAAATATTGTAGTTCTTTGCCTAAGGTGAAAACAAGTTTTATCAAACAGAACAAAATGAGTTGACATAGTAGATAACAGTAGCCAGTTGCCAGTAGAACATAAGGTAAGCTATTCTAGTTTGTTTCTTGTTCTTTTGTTTTATTTTTTTTCTGCATTATTTGTGTTCTGTGCTCTCAGATCTCATCTCTGTCAAAATTTGATGTTATGAATCTGTAGGTAATTAATGTAGTTCAGTTGTACGATGTTCACCTATATACCTTCTAGAACAATATTTTTATCTACTCTGCCCGATATCATTGTATCGAGATTTCACTGTATTACAGCCAGGCTGGGTAGCTCAGGCGGTAGAGCGCTGGCTTTCTGAGCTCACGTTGGCCGGTTTGATCCCGGCCCAGTCCGATGGTATTTGAAGATGCTCATGTATGTCGGCCTCGTGCCTGAAGATTTACTGGCACGTTAGAGGACTCCTATGGGCCAAAAATTCTGGCACTTCAGCATCTCTGAAAACCATTTAAAGTACTTAGTGGGATGTAAAACCCATAAAATTATTACTCACTGTATTATACTTTTCACTGGAATCGGTACACTGCAGTTCACTTATATTTCTTCACTTAAATACGTTCCAAAGCATCTTGAGTGGGAAGTCAGGGGTTGTGGGAAAATGTTACCATACTAGACAGTTTCTCATCTCCATTGGCGTAGTGGTAGTCAAGTGGCATTTTCACTGGTTTCTCGCCTAGGTGGCCGCAGGTCAAATTCCAGCTAATGCACTTGGGATTTTTAAAATGAAAAGCCACATCTCGATGATTCAGATTTCTACGTAAAACTGCATATACTATGGTTACAATCATGAAATCTACAGTTCCGTAAAAGTACACACTTGCTTTCTTCTCCCTCTTTTGACTTTTCTGTCATTGCATACAGCACAGTCCTTGGGGTTTCTCTTCTCATTTGCATAAGAAAAATCATCATCGTCATCATCATCATCTGCAGTTTCCAGCTGTTGGCCAGGTCTGCTTGGAACAAATCCTCTCCATCTACTCTTGTCTTCCTACCACTTCTCCTAGTCACTCTTGCCCAGTCCTCTCCTCTTCTTTGTACACACTCTTCCACCCCTTTTATCCACCTGTCGTCCGACTCGTTGGCTGAATCGTCAGCGTACTGGCCTTCGGTTCAGAGGGTCCCGGGTTCGATTCCCGGCTGGGTCGGTAATTTTAACCTTCATTGGTTAATTCCAATGGCCCGGGGGCTGGGTGTTTGTACTGTCCCCAACCTCCCTGCACCACACTCAACACTATCCTCCACCACACTAACACGCAGTTACCTATACATGGCAGATGCCGCCCACCCTCATCGGAGGGTCTGCCTTACAAGGGCTGCACTCGGCTAGAAATAGCCACATGAAATTATTATCCACCTGTTTCTTGATCTTCCTCTTGGCCGTTTACCTGTTATCTCAGTTTCGTGCATCCCCCTAGGTATCCTTTCCTCTGTCATTCTCTTCATGTTTCCATACCATCTAAGTCTAGATGGCTCTATCCTTTTCTGTAGTGGCTCTTCTTTTACTATATCTCGAACCTTCTCATTTCTCATCTTATCCCATCTTGTCACTCCAATCCTGCTTCTCAGAAATTTCATTTCACTTGCCTGTATTCTATTCATGGCTCTCTGCCTCATTACCCAAGTCTCAGCTGCATACGTCAGAATAGGTATATAGTACATTCTGTACATCACCCTTTTGCTTCTCTGAGAGACATCCTTGCTCCAAACTAGGTTTCTGACAATTTTCAGGAATGCTCCTGCTTGTCTTCCACGCTCTATTATTTCCTTATCATTTCTTCCACTTTCGTCTATGATACTTCCTAAGTACTTGAAACTCTCTACCTTCCTACGCTGTTCCCCTCCAAGCATTATCCCTCTCGTAGGTCTCTCCTTTTTAGTTGTGATCACTATCTCGCTCTTTTGGGCATTAAATTTCATTCCATATTATTCCACCTCATCTGCCCAAGCATCTAACTGTTCCTGGACATCCTCTTCCTTTTCTCCCCAGTCTAACAGGTTATCCGCAAACACCATCACTTTCATTTTTCCTTCTCCAATTTTTCTTGCCACTTTTGTCATTATCTCATCCATTGTTACTACGAAGAGCAAAGGTGACAGAGCACTTCCTTGTTTTAATCCAACTTTTTGCTCAAACCAGCCCTCCTCCTATTTTCACACAACTGACACTCCCATTGTACATCTCCTTCACTCTTTCTACGGTCTGTTCCTCGACACTTTTTCTCTATAAGGCTTCCCCTACCTTGTTTCTACACACACGGTCATAAGCTTTCTCAAAGTCCACGAAGGCCATCACAAGATCCTTACCCAATTCATAATGACGCTCTTGTAGTTGCCTGTGAATATAAGGTCTACTGTGGACCTTCCTGATCTGAAAGCATACTGCTCTTCTCTTAACTTTTCTTCCACCCTCTTTCTGATTCTATCCTCCAGAATCTTCTCAAACACCTGTGCACAGTAGCATATCAATGTGACTCCCCTACAGTTCGTGAACTCTTTTCTATTCTCCTTCCTGAAAATGGGTATGATTACCCCTTCTTCCAATCTTCAGGGGTCTTCCTTTCCTTCCATACTACTTTCAACATACGATAAAGCCACCGTTTCCCTACCTCTCCTGCCTTCACCATCTCAATACTCATTTCATCTAACCCTGGGGCTTTCCCCTCCTTTCATCTTGTCCAGTGCTAGCTCCACTTCTCCCAATGTTAAGTCTTTTTCTTCTTCCATATTTCTTATTTTCTCCCTGCTTCTACTTTCCTTCTCAGTGCATCTTTCTGGGTTTAGTAAATCTTCAAAATACTCCTTCCACATTCCTTTGAGTTTCTCCATTTCCTGCACTTCATTTCCATTTTTGTCTTATTATAACATCTTCCCTCTTGCCTTTCCTCTTACTCTTGACCATTCCATAACAGTACTTTTTTATTTCCTTTGCTATCCTCTTCCATCATGTTTGTCCACTTTCCCATCCATTTTTTCTTCTCTGTTACAAACTTTTTTGCTTTTTCCTTTCTCGTCTTATATTCTTGTCTTGTCTCCATTGTCCTCTGTTGAAACCACACTCTGAAAACCCTAACTGCCGCTTTGACTCTGTTGTTCCACCATGGGGTCTCCTTGCCTCTTTTCCTGCCACTAGTTCTCCCACAAACTTCCTCTGCAGTTTTTACTAGTGTCCTCTTGAACCTTTCCCATTCCTCCTCTCCTGTTTTTGCATCATTTGTTGGTACATTCAGTCTTATTTTTTCCTGGTATTCTTCCTTGGTTTCCTTTTCCTTCAGTTTCCATATTTTGGTACGTCTTTCTTGCTTCTCTGTTTGCTTCCTTTCCGTCATTGTTCTCAGTTTCATTACCAGTAGTCTGTGGTCACTATCTAGGGCCTCTGATGGTATTACCCTTACATCTATAACATTCCTTTTCATTTCCCAGTCGTAGATCATGTAGTCTACAATGAATTTCCTAAACCAGTCACTGCTATACCACGTTATCTTATGGCTTTCTCTCTTTTTGAACCACGAGTTCCCGACCTTCATCCCGTTTCTTTTGCACTAATCCAGTAGTCTTTCTCCTTCCTTATTCCTATTTCCCCATCCTTCCGCTCCAAGCACGTTCTCATAACCCTTCCTTTCCATGCCTACATGGGCATTCAAGTCCCCCATTACCACGTTATTTTGTCCATTCAATTGTCTCTCCAATTCTTCCTCAAAGTCATCTTTATCCGGTTGCGTGCATCCTGCTTGTGGAGCATACACTTGTACAATTTCCCAGGCTTTACCTTTGACTGTTATTTTGACTTTTATCAACCTGTCACTAATCCCTCTTACTTCCACTTTCAATCCATTTCTTACTACCACTCCTACTCCATTTCGCTTTCCCTCATCATTTCCTATCCAGTACAACCAAAAACCATTCTGCAGCTCTCTCCTACCCTCACCCCTCAACTTAGTCTCTGCCAGCCCTTCTTCTTTCCATCATGTCTACAACCGCTTCTACTTTTCCGATCAATGTTAATGTTTAATCCAAACTAATTGGGACCGGAGCCTGTTCGGATTACGAAATTTTCAGATTAACCGGAAAATATTTTCTAATAATAATGTTATTGCTTTTACGTCCCGCTAACTACTTTTACGGTTTACGGAGACGCCTAGGTGCCAGGATTTTCTCCCGCAGGAGTTCTTTTATGTGCCAGTAAATCTACTTACACGAGGCTGACGTATTTGAGCACCTTCAGATACCACCGGACTGAGCCAGGATCGAACCTGCCAAGTTGGGGTCAGAAGGCCAGCGCCTCAACCGTCTGCGGAAAAGTTTCTACAGTACAGTACATACTGTAATTTGAAATGGCCATTCTTTAGCAGTTACATTAACAAAATACAAAATTACAGTAGGGTATTTTAGAACCCGTAGACGAGGAAACGACAGTGAAAATGACATTAGCGAGTGGATGGAAGCTGACTGTCATCAATTACAAACAAACCAAGGAATTGTAGCTATGGTGGAGAAAGAATCTGGAGTTGATGAGGAACAGAGTGACGATGAAGAAGACCACAATGAACAACTAGTGTCACATTCAGATGCCGTGGCCGCCTTAGAACTTGCCGTACGCTACGTCGAGCAACACTCCGATGCTACGCCCACTAATGTGATGTTTATGAGACGCTGCTTTAACACTGCATCTTTGAGTAGGTTCCAATCACTACGGCAAAAGAAACTAACAGACTTTATAAAGATAAACGGTGATTGATGGTTTATGATGTGTAATTATGTTTACATTAAGTTATTCTAGTAAAATATGACTAGTAAAATGCAAGGAAACCATTCTATAATATGTTCTTTCATTTCAATAAGGAGAATTTTTTTTTAAAAATTGAATACTTCAGTTCGGATTAACCAGACTTTTGGATTAACGGGTCTCTAGTGTATATTCAGTGTTCCAATTCGTAATCCTGTTCCTCGCCAGGGTCGTCTTCTTGTTACATCCGTCTGGCTTATTGTTCCTTGTTTCCTTGTACGACGTTCATCAATAGAGGTTGACTATATTACAAAAGTCATCTTTTGCTTTCTTCTTCCATCCATTTAGCATAACATCTGTCGCATTTATATTCCCATCTCCTGATCCACATACACAGTTTTTAAGAAATCTCATCCTCCTCAGAATCTGAGTTATCTTCATAGTCTTCAGTTATACCATTCTCCTCACTTTCCACTAAATGGTCAAAAATCCCAGTACTCTCTGTACTTCTGACTGCCCACAGTCCATTGTTGTAAACAGATACAGTCAATAAGTATGAGTTGTCATAGGAATTACAAAAAACTAGGAAGTGTTTGCATCTGAGACAGTGAAGTGTACGGCAGTTCTAGGTGGTTTTATTTTCTATTTATATGTACTGAAAGACAGAGTTTACACAAAAGCCATTCCTATTCTATACCAGATATTCATATATACTGACACAGGCTATGTTCAACATACAAGCAGAACAGGAGAAATGTTCTGTCTGTCTATGAGCGACCCCCAAGTGGAGAAAGTTAAGGGTTTCCTCCATACATTGAAATTGCATCTTGCAGATAATTCGAATCTTAACATCCAAATTGTGATTGTCTGCCATCTGGTTACATAGAGTAAATCAGAACATGAAATTGTCATGCAAGGCAGCCTGAATAATGTGAAATAATAATATTTGCACACCATAGAAGAGAGCATATTATTATTAGTAGTATCGTCATCATCCAAATGATGATAAATAAATGTGGCCAGTATTGTAAAAAAAAAAAAAAACTAAGACTGTGCCCTTGTACGTTGTCCATGGAGAAGCACTGAATGTAAATGTGTCTGTAACAAATGTACATGTTTAGTTTAGTTTAGTTTATTGCCTTTCTTATATGGCGGGGCTCAGGCTATGAAGCCTGCTATTATGCCAAACCATATTATACAACAGCTTTATACAATTTACAGGATAATGTACATAAAATCATTTTTACATATATTTCTAAAAATCACTAAAATTAATTTACTTAACCTCTATAATTTTGTATCCTTATTGATAATTAAGAGCTAATTATTAAATTTTTACATTGGTGAAATCTACTTTTTACGTATTTGAGTACCACATTAAACATTTCCTTTTAAATAGCCTCGGATTGCCTATGCCTCTAATTTCAGCTGGGATTGAGTTCCAGGAACGTATGGTAGCAGGTATGAATAAGTTGTTGTACGAGTTACTGTGGTGAATGGGAATGGACAAGAGAGAACGTGTAGATGACCTTGAGGGAGCTCTATTGGAAGGGGAGAGGTATTTAAATTCTGTTCTAAGATAGTCTGGTTTGCTTGTTTGCAGAATACTGTGGAGAAGGGAAACAGCGTGGTATTTACGTCGTTCAGTCAATCTTAGCCATGACAGCTGAGAGAGGAAAGGGCTAATATGAGTTTGGATTGGGATATTTAATACGAATCGAGCACAAGCATTGTAGGCTCGCTGTAGTAGACATGAAAGTGTTTTGCTCATACTATTATAAATTACATCTCCGTAATCAAATATTGGAAATATTAGACTCTGTACTAATAATTTTCTTGTGTTTCTTGGAAGGAAGTCCCTCATCCTTTTTGCAGAATGTAATGAGGAGAATACTCTTTGACAAATTTTTGTGACATGTTCTGACCAACTTAAATATTTATCGAATACTACTCCAAGGTTCTTTACATGATCGCTAAATGTTACTGGTATTCCACTGAGCATAACACTGGGTATAGACATGTTTTGTATTTTAGCATGAGATTTATACGTGCCAATTATGATGGCCTGTGATTTTGATGGGTTCACTTTCAGGCCATGTCTGCTAGTCCAGTCATTAACATTTGCTAGGTCTTCGTTTAACTTAGTGATTGAATTGTTTAAGTCATTAGGCTTCGTGTGAATATATAACTGAACATCATCTGCATACAGGTGATATTTACAATTGGTCAGCGTCTCAGATAAGTCGTTCATGTACAATGAGAACAAAAGTGGTGACAATACACCTCCCTGAGCCACGCCCATCTTAGTGGTTTGCCACAAAGATGTATCGTTTCCCACTGATACGCGCTGCTGACGATCACTAAGATAGGAGTATACCCAGGTTAAAGTGCTGTAAGAAAATTTCAGCGCCTTATGTTTAGCGAGTAATATGTATCTACATAATCGAAGGCTTTGCTTAAGTCCAAGAGAACAAGTATAGTCATTTGTCCTTTATCGCTACTTGCATGTCATTTTTCACTTTAACTAATGCAGTGGCAGTACTGTAGTGTTTTGTCTGAATCCTGATTGATATTTGTCAAGTAAGTTGTACTGTATAAGATATTCAGTCATTTGTTTATGTACTATTTTCTCCAACAATTTTCCTAATATAGGAAGGATACTTACAGGACGATAATCTTCGGGACTGTTGGGGTGGTTGTTTTTAGGGAAAGGTCAGATGATTGCAGGTTTCCAATTCGAAGGAAATACTCCAGTCATGAGTGAGTTATTAATGAAATGCGTGACCGTTGGAAGTATGATGTCTATGATTCTTTTTAAAAGAGACAGGTTGATTTCATCATGGCCAGTGGACCCTGACTTTATTTCACTGAAGACTTCCCTAACGTCACTGGGGGTCACATGAGAAAAGTAGAACTGCTCGCCATTATGTCTTGTTCTTGAGGATATTCTGTTAATTACTGCTGCTTTGGTCTGTTCGTCAATCTGAGAGGATCGTGAGCTAAAGTATGAGTTTAGGTCAGCTAGTGGTACATTACAGTTGTCATTTGTCTTGTTTTTGCATAATCCCATTTCGCAAAGAGATTTCCAAATCTGACTCGAATTTTGAGTATTCAAAATATCATAAGAGTGACGTATTGTAGCATTTCTAATTAACTGTGTTGTTCTGTTTTGGAGTTTTTTATACTTTCCGAAATTGTCAGATGTAGGATATTTCACGTAATAATTATAGGCTGCGTTTCTTATTTTCATCTGGTCATGTATTTCTTGGGACAGCCATGGTTTGAAGGTCTCTTTACCCTAACAGTGCGTAGTGGTGCATGTCTGTCGTACAGAGTCAGAAGTAGTTCGTTAAAATGATTTACTTTTCCGTCAATGTCATTTATGAACTGAATGTTGTGCCATGGTGTGTTAAGAGCATATTCAAAAAATGTGTTTTCATTAAAGTGTTTAAAATCTCTATATGTAATTAATTTTGGCTTGAATTTAGGGCACTTCAAGGAATATGCAGCGTAAACCATGTCATGTCGGGAGAGACCGGGAACGGGCATTTGTCCATGAGTTAGGATTCGGTTGGTATTATTAGTAATTATAAGATAGAGGAGTGTACGTGAGTTGGCAACGTGTGTGTGTAGGGTTTAGGGGTAGTATTGTCAAATTAATGGATGAAAACATTTCAGTCAATCGTTTTGTTTCGGTAGATTTGTTTGTCAAGTCTGTATTAAAGTCTCCCATTAAAATCAAATGCTCATACCTGGGTGTTAGATCATGTAGGGCTTCCTCTAGATTTGTGATGTTACGTCTTCGGTGGACGATACACCACACCAAGCAAGCACTTCGTACCGCGAACTGTGAGCTCAACGAACAAGAATTCAGGGCTATTAGAGAACTCACTGGGGGATTTTAATATCACCTTATATTTCACATCATCCCGTATATACATACAGACTCCTCCACCGAGCTTACCGCTCCTGTCATTCCTAACTAATGAATAACCATTCATACTAACAAGAGATGAAGGGACAGACTGACACAACCACGACTCGGAGAATAGTATGGCATGCAGGTTGCAGGTTGAGAATATTTCAGAGAATTCCGGGAAATGTGGGAGAATGCTCTGAGTGTTTACATGAGCTATTTGTAAGGAGGTAGGGTAAGGCAAAAGAATGACTTGAAGGTGATTAGCGGTACTTAGGGTGGGGGCTGGGAGATACAGGTAGTGACCTGCTTGGGACTGTGGATTGGAGAGGCTGAAACTAGAGGCATTTGTTTCCTGGTTACTTGTTGCTGCCAACTTAAAATTTAACTGTAGATATAAAAGGAAAAACTACACTAGATAAAATTAAGAAACTAAAATTTGAAATTAATGATAAAAATGTAGGCTATAGCTACAGTTGAAATTCTGATTATAGTTCTATACAGCGGTATTTAGTTTGCAGAATGTCGGCTCTTGGTTAGCAAATACATTTGAGATCTTTGCGGTTTGACACAGGTATTTTACGAGTTCCCTGCTTAACATAAATCATGCCATCCTTCGACCACACGTTCCGCACACTGAACTTACTTATAGCGTCCTGTAGAAGCCGCAGTCTCTCTGCGGTTAGGTCCTCTCTAATTGCTTTTATTTGTACCTTGAGTTTCTTTTTGTTTATAAACATCACATTTCTTTTCTGGTACGAAACAAACTTCACAATTATTGGTCTTGGACGGCCAGTTTGACTTTTACCGACCCTGTGCGATCTGTCTATTTTATCCACTGAGAGTTCCACCCCAATTTCACGAGCAATATCAATGACAATATTGTCCGTGTTTTCTCCTGCAGTTTCTTCCACACCAAACACACGCAATCACTGTCTTCTTTGGTACTGCTCTAAACTGTCTGTTTTAATTTGCAGCTCCCTTTTTAATTCCCTTATGGTCGTGTCTCTTTCTTCCAGCATACGCTTTAGTTCCTCGATCACACTCGTATTGAAATTTATGGTTTCTTTCAGTTGCTCTACAACTGTCTTCGTCACCTGATCTTGGATGAGGTTGGCAAGCGTGGTCAGTTTATTGTTACTGTCTTACTAATAAACGGTGTATAACATTTATACAATGTTTATGTGAAATTTGTTACTAATAAATCGCGTATAAGCCTCCTGTGTATACATCTGTTATAGTTATTCATTGAATTGCTTATACAGACCAGGACCCTTGTATAAGCGCTGTATAGCAGCAAGTAGCGGAAAAAGAAACGAGTGAGCAGTTTATTTTTGTGGTATTTATTGTCTACAGTAATATAATCGTGGTGAAATATTAGACTTATCCATTTAACATTGAACACACATTGAAAGAATGGACGATAACGTTGATGATCTTCACGGTATTTTAAACATAGAAGACATACACCATTCAGAGGTTATGGAGGCTAGACATTTTCCTAAAGTAAAACGCTTAAAAGAGAAGGAATGACAATGAATGACTATAAAAGAAATTATGGTTGGGCGTATCATTTTGTAATAATGTGTTACTGCTTAATAGACTTTTGATATTGCGAGTTGATTATACATTATCTGCCCCTACAAAGATCTTTATCAAATTTGAGTACGGTACCCTAAAAAAGGACATATTCCTCGACATAAAAATGGTATAACTTGAAAACCTTACATAATAGTTGTAGTTGAATACGCAGAAATATGATGTATAAATGCCTAATAGAAACTTTTTTGATCAAACCTTTCTTTTAAGCTACAAAACAGTTTTTCCTTTCTCCTGAAAAGTAAGGATTTTGGAATGTGTGCCCTTTTCAACTCGCCGATTCAGTGACAATTGCTTACGTTTTCCGTACTGCCCCAGTTAGGAGCTTTTTATCTTTTCTTAGCTTTTCCATTTCTTTTTTGGTGTTCATTACACAAGCAAGCTGAAGAAATGTTGATATCAATACAAGTCAATTTCCAGCTGTCTCACGGAATGACAATGAATAACGATAAAAGAAATGATGGTTGGGCGTATTTTTGTGTAATAATGTGTTACTGCTTAATAGACTTTTGAAATTATGAGATTATTATACATTATCTGCCTCTACAAAGATCTTAGATCTTTCTCAAATTTGAGTATAAAAAGGGACATATTCCTTGACACAAAAAATGGTATAACTTGAAAACTGTATGTAAAATGATTTCCATACTTTGTAGTTGAATACGCAGAAATATGATGTATAAATGCCTAATAGAAACTTTTTTGATCAAACCTTTCGTTTAGCTACAAAACAGGTTTTCCTTTCTCCTGAAAAGTAAGGATTTTGGAATGTGTACACTTTTCAACTCGCCGATTCAATTAGAATTGCCTAAGTTTTCCGTACTATCCCAGTTAAGAGCTATTGATCTTCTCTTAAGCTTTTCCATTTATTTTTTGGCGTTCATTACACAAGCAAGCTGAAGAAATGTTGATATCAGTATAAGCCAATTTCCAGCTGTCTCGCTTTGTGTTGCCACTGCCTTTTTGATATGCCGTGCTACTGCGTGACTTTCTGGAAAGTTTTGCTCGTAGATAACCAGCAGAAGCGATCATGAAGGTGGTGAACGTGCGAAAAACGCCAATGAACTGCAGGAAGAGATTCCTAAACCTTGGTATGAGTGTATATGTGCTGTATAGTAATACAGTGCATATACCACGTTTATTAGTAAGAAAAATATAAAACACTTATACAGGGTTTATTCACTGTATAACTATGCAAGTGTTAAACAACTGTATAAGGACTTTTTATTAGTAAGACGGTTATTGTTTTGGAGTTCCTGCATGAAATGGTATCTGTAGCTACACAACTGAAAAATCTGAGCTATTTACTAAGAACTGAATATGAGGAATGTCGGGCGTTGATAATGAATGTCTGAAGCAGGCGAGTGCATGGCTCTTCGTGGCATTCTCAAGTGGCCAAAAGTCTTTGAATTACAGTAATTAGAATGCATTGTTTTTGTGTGCGGGAATGAAAGGGGTCTTTATAATCACATTAACTCCATAGATAGTGCAAAACTGTTCTAAAACTTTTCACAATTCCTTTACTTCAAAACACTTCAAACATTCATATGAATTCCCTGTCGTGTTCTGAAGCAATTCCAAAAGATTCCACAGATTTTTTTTTATTTTTTATGAGTTCCCAGGGGTAGGATTTGGGTGGCTGTAGAGAAGAAAAATGCCCCACTTAATTTGATCCAGATAAGAGGTATGTATAGCAAATGCACCTGTACATCTCAGACCAAAGTAGGAAAGACAGAAGAATTTGAAGTTAGAATGGGACAGGAACAAGGGGGGTGTACTATCACCTCTCCTATTTGTTTTCATCATGGATGTAATATTCAAATAAATCATCTTTTTATGTATTGAAACGGGAATGCCATGACAACATTCTCGGTCAAATTATTTCCAACGTAACTCGTGCTAACACCGTCTGTAAGAGTTTGAAAAGACCGCTGTGCGTGCAGGTAATGGAAGTGACAACGAGGCATGCAACGGCTCGCTGCAGAGAGCCAGAAGGCAAGGTGACGTCACTATTGAACTTTCCATTTCTTCTATTTCAGTATCTCAAGAATGGAATGTGCTGTCAAAATTCTAATAATAATAATAATAATAATAATAATAATAATAATAATAATGTTGTTTGCTTTACGTCCCACGAACTACTTTTACGGTCTTCGGAGACGCCGAGGTGCCGGAATTTAGTCCTGCAGGAGTTCTTTTACGTGCCAGTAAATCTACCGACACGAGGCTGTCGTATTTGAGCACCTTCAAATACCACCGGACTGAGCCAGGATCGAACCTGCCAAGTTGGGGTTAGAAGGCCAGCGCCTTAACTGTCTGAGCCACTCAGCCCGGCTATCAAAATTCTAATCACGCCATCATGTAACCCCTTATCACAAATAAGAATGTACTAAGTTTTATAAAATTCGGCAGAAGAATAGCAGAGTAATTAAAGGTAGAAGATTTGTGAATTTGAAACCACATGGTCCGACCTACAGATATAAAAAGGAGCCCACTGGGCTAGTAGAAATCAGTGTCTTCGTGTATTCCCGGCTGCCACAGTGTGCGGGCCAGCTGTGGAAAGTTATATTCGAGGTCGTTACCCTGTCCGGCTGAGTGCCTATGACAGACGTATTACAAAGTACGAGTGTTCCAGTTTAAATTTCGAAGTGTCAGAGGTGCGAACCTAGGACTCTAACTTTGTGTGAGATAGGAGGTGATAAATTACCTCAAGCTGTTAATAGTGATTGACTTGTATAAACTGTGACACAAGAGTAATAGAATTTGTTTTGTAAAATGTTGAACTGAAAGGGCTTATATAATAGACATTCTTTCTACAAGTAAACAATCGTGAAGTGACTTATATAATTCATTTCACAAACTGTGCTTTAACTTGTATTCAAAAGACTGTGCCTTCGTTACAGCATATACCGTGTTTTCAAGTATTACATAAGACTGTCTCTCAGTAACATAATTTGCTTCTTTTTGTTAGACTGTGCCAAAGTAACAGTGTTCATTTCATTTTGTAAGACTGAGCCTTAGTGTCAGAGAAGGTTCCAGACCTTGCGAATTGTGTTACCCCATTAACCTAAATTTCATAGAGTGTATCGGACGACAATTATTTCATATTTTTGAACTGTGCTAATCTTGCTTTTCATCATAAACTGTGATACTGAATTAATTTGACTTTCTTTGATAAGTGCATCGAATGACTAACATATTATCCACGTTGACCCTTATTAACTGTGGAGCTTGTAGATTATACGAACAGTGTCGTGTAATAATCTTCAGTGCAGTGCGGTAGAGAAGTGTCGTATCAGATCCTATTGACATTCTGTGCTAAGTCTACACACTTCTTTACTCCCTTCACGGGATCTCAGTGGAATAAAGTCCAAATTAATTATTCCACGCTGCACACTGACATCACCATCCCGGGCTTGAGTCTCAACAGAACTTCAAGGGCCATCAACCGCCGTGTGATAACTTGGTGCCATGGTGCTGAGATTAGTTCCATGGTAAGGGGGAAGGAGTACGACAACATAGGACATCACCGACGCCATCACCGATGGACAGCGTCTCTCCCTACCTCTACCTGGACTTTCTAAATTGTCTAACGTTAATAAACACAAGGTTCAACTTAATAGGAACTTATTCTACAGCCATTCTCCCTATGGTTTTCCTAGCATGGACCGTACATGCCCTGGCGTCAACCCATGCTCTCCGGTGAATTAAAGTACTGGCGTTTCGGTTACATACAGAGAGAGAGAGAGAGAGAAAGAGAGAGTCTTAGTTAGTTAGTTAGTTAGTTAGTTAGTTAGTTAGTTAGTTAGTTAGTTTTGCTTTACATTGCATCAACTTGGATAGATCTTATGGCGACGATGGGATAGGAAAGGGCTAGGAGTGGGAAGGAAGCAGCCATGGACTTAATTAAGGTACAGTCCCAGCATTTGCCTGGTGTGAAAATGGGAAACTATAGAAAACCATCTTCAGGGCTGCCGACAGTGGGATTCGAACCCACTATCTCCCGGTTGCAAGCTCACAGGCGCGCGCCCCTAACTGCACTGGCAACTCGCCCGGTAAACTGTCGTTCTTACAGGAGGATCAAGGGATGAAAGAGGTGGTGTAACAGTTCAGGGGGAACCACTAGATGTATGAAGAACACTTCAGTACCTTCTTAGTATGATATCAGAAAATGGAAGAATGACAGGACATAAGCAGAACAGTGCAGTTAGCTGGAGTGTTTTACCAGAGTGTAATAATAGTTATTGGACTTATGCCCTACTAACTACTTTTATGGTTTTCGGAAATGCTGAGGTGCCGGAATGTTGTCGTGCAGCAGTTATTTTACATGCCAGTAAATCTACCGACATGAGATTGTGGCTGACGTATTTGAGTACCTTCAGTTACCACCAGACTGAACCAGGATTGAACCTGCCAAGTTGGGCTCAGAAGGCTAGCTCTCTACCATTATTGGGACATAAAACCAATAACATTATCGCCTGGTATGTAAGAGGACGTATTGTATTTAGGAAACATTTGTATCTCTTATGATTGTGAAAAGCTTTTATTTCTTCACTTTGTGTAATTTTTAATTTAATTCTCTCGTATGTCAAGGTATAAATAACTCTTTGTCAATCCTGCTGATAGAATATTGTAATTTTTCTTTCTTAATTTCAAATTCATATTTAAGTTCATACAGTAGAAAAGTACTCGGTGCTTATTTTCATTCTCCATAAATATTACCCCTAGAATACAAAGACTATTTCTGTATTGGATAAATACACACCCTCGTAAAATTTATGACTACTGTATTTATTTCCATTGTGGATAAAGTGTCATTACTCACAAAATGTGACGTAAGAAACATGCAAGTCCTTTTACGGAGTGATATCTCCTAATTTTTCAAGTGTCTGGTGTGTCATTTCCAGCAGTTCATAGATTTGCTCAATGCTCGTTTCAATATATGTATGGACAAGAAAAGTGTTCCTCCAATCAATACTTATTTATTGTGAATGGATTATTACACTAGTACCTGTTTCGGCCTTTCATGGCCATCATCAGCTAGTACATAACATTTATAGTCATTAGACAAAATCACAAAGATGTTACGTTAGATCATCTGGATGTCTAATGGAAAATGGAAATAAAATATATTGCAGTATTGTTAGGTTAAAATATCTGTGATTAAAGGTGGTGGTGATGGTTACAATAAACTAAAACCTATTTAGTGTACATGGATATGAGTACATTAAACACATTAAAACATATAGGCCACAGTATAAAACACTCTAAAAAATTTAACACATTAAAACATAGTATATATTTCAATTAAAATTTTAGTTTGTGTTGCGTAGCATTCATTCTTCAATCTTCTTGAGGTTCTTGTGCTGATTTAGTTGTATAAGGTGATCATCGAGAATATTCTATGGCTGATATACGTTATATTGATATATGGTAAGAACTCTTGTCATTAAAAACTTTTTTAATTATTTTTTTTTTTTAAGTACTGTGCAATCCAACTATTGATGTACTTCAGTAAGTTTTTATATAAACTGCGAGACAGGGTTTAATTTTGGAGCAGTTGGTGGCGACATCTCTCTCTTCTATGCTCGTTATGTGGTTGTTATCTGTAAGCTAATATAAGTATAGTGTGCGTATGAAGGAATGCCCGGTGTATGTATGAAAATGAAGAGTACTTACTACTATTGTTGTTATAGAGGTTGTGTACCGATATGTTTGGAGACTTGCTTTGTTCTACTACGAGTATGTCTGGGGCTCACGTTAGCTGAGGGGAGGGATGTAGGTGGAGGGGAAGGAGGAGTGGCTATTGTGGAGGTAGGGGTGGGCTCCGGCTTCTGATTCGTCGGTTTGTTAGGGCGTGTGTTTACTATTTTTAGATGGTCATTCTTTAATGCAGGAATGGCTTCATCAAAGATGATGCTGGTTTTCTCTGTAATGTCGATAATGTTATGATTGGGATTAGCGTATTGATCCAGAGAAATATAGAAATCTTCGGTTATGTTGAGCAGGGGGTCCTTAGAGTTTGTTTAATATCGTCATATCATTATTGATGTCTGTGAAACTATGCTTAGATTCTTCTACATGTTGGCCTATTGATGAGAAATGGTTGTGTTTTACTGCATTTATATGTTCATTGTAGCGGATGGTGAAGTTTCTGCCTGTACGTCCAATATAACTTGTGTCACAGTTGTTATATTTGATATGGTAGACACCTGATTGGTTTTAATTATTATTATTTTTGTTACGGAGTTATCCGTGGTAGTTAGAGGTGAAAGAAGGTGCTGGGATGAATAGGTCTCAATCTACGAAATTAAAGTTAATTTAAAATTTAACAAGGTTATATTTTCTTTTTAAGATCAAGAAATAACAAATATAACAGGTACTCAGTAGCCTTGCAACAAAACGAGCATGTACAATTACAGTGTTACAGGATTTGGACTCCGAGAGCCAGACACATAATTCTTGAGCAATTAGCCCAACTTTAGCCAGATACCAGGTTTGACAAAGGGGCAGAAAACCCCAATCATGCCCAGGAGCTCTTGCTCCCAATTACACAGTAAAGCCTCCTCAAGGCACGCAGAAACCATTTTTTTGGGAAGAGCAACCCGCTCTCCAAGTTCCAGCCTGTCAAAAGCCACACCAAACTCCACCTTCAAGTTGACCTCCAAGCACATGAAAACAGGGGTAATAATACCCAACCTACTGAGGCCTACTCAATAAAGAAACAGGACAATTACATGGCCTCCAAAATACCAGCTTGAGAGGAGGCGTCCTTGCACTCCTAATACACTTTATTTAAAACCTTATTTGGCACTAGGCCGCATATGCAAGGGCTAATCCCATACTAAAGAGGTGACACGATAGGAAAACTTATTACATTACGAAACGAAGAAAAATGGTTGAGAAAACGTAGTCACCTCAAAAACAATATGAAAGGGAGCTCGAGAGGGTTAGGCATTCTCTATCCCAATTTGTAGTTTAAAGAGATAGAATTTATACCAAGAGTCTTTTACATTTTAGAGGAAAGTTACATGGTAAGAGGTATCGAACCTGCCCCGAGAGTTAAACTGCTGAGCTAGCATGAAAAGAAGTTATTAAAAGGCCATTACCTTATTGAAGAACTGCTGCCCGACGAAAGAGGTGCTTCCCGCCCCCGGCTACATAATTTACACAATGATAGATGTTACTGAAGTGGCGCAGAGACCCGAAAATCAGCAGTTTATATACCCTCGCGGAATATTCGAGACCTTTCATGAATGATAACACCCGCCCACAGGCATTTTATTGGACGGCCAAAAGATTACAAGTCAAAACTGAAGAAGACATCTAGGATTGGTGGAAAATTAATTACAAAAATTTATGATTGGCCAATTTCAAAACTGGCGGAAAGAAAGGGTTAACGTTGCCAACTTAAAAAAATGGCAGAAAGAAATTTAATAAAGAACAAACTTATAAATACTAAATTTCTTCAAAAAAAAAAAAAGGTTCCTACACTTTGCACTAGAATGCACAATTGTAGTTAATAAGAGGTGCCATCTAGAAGAGAATGTTCACACTTCTTGCTACAGGGAAAACAAAAATACATCGAAAACGACACAGTTCAGAACACTTCAAAATTTACAAGTAGGGACATCTTCTGAGAAACTTGAGACTTAACACGGTAGTTAAAGTTCAGGCTTCCTCCAGTAGAGGAGTTTGAATTAGCGGCGCGGAGGTGTACCGCCCGGTACAATTATTATTATTATTATTATTATTATTATTATTATTATTATTATTATTATTATTATTATTATTATTATTATTTATTGACTGTTTTGGTGTTGTGTATAGTGTTGGTGTTATGTGTGGTTTTGAATCAAAATAGTAAACACACGCCCTAACAAACCAACAAATCACAAGCCTGACCCCGCCCCTACCTCCACAATAAGTACTCCTCCTTCCCCTCCACCTACATCCCTCCCCTCAGCTAACCGCTACTAGTGTAATAATCCATGCACAATAAATAAGTATTGATCGCTGGAACACTTTTCTTATCCATACATTGAATCCAATCAATACAGAAAATGAAACTTATAAATTATAATAGCTCCTTTCAATATGCGCAGCAATATTCATTTGTAAGCTTGGCGTTTTCATTCCCTTCGCCATCCATGGCTTGGTGAGTTCCTCAGTTAGACGTATGTGAAAATCATTTCTTGGTAACTTACAGCCTCCTTGATGCTCAATATTTTGTATTCACACGTCTTGTTCAGCGTTCCATAAAATTCGCACACTGGCCACCGCCTGTTTTCTGGCAACAACAATAACAATTGAACATGTGGTCGTGAGTATTCACTCTATTATTAATTGCATCCTAATCCTATCATGTATGGTTTATGATTAGTGTCACTGATAGTGTGTTGGCTGTGAGCAGTGGACAATAAAATAAATAGGTGCGTTATTTAGCTTTGCTTTGTGTGAAACCAGAATTTCTTCCCCATCTATGCAAAACATAGATGCACCAACATTTTGGTTTTTGTCAACAGTAGTTCTTGTGGTACATTAAATTGTTTGGTGTGAATAACAACAATTATTTTTATTTTTCAAAGCTTCAGTTAAGGCAAAGATTCTGATGAGTGCCTTTACGTCTTCCATGCAAGTCTGTTTTTGTGTGTTTATTGGTGACTTGTACTTAGACCTCTTTCTATTTATTTCTTCATTTATATGGACTGCTGTAGTGTTTATGATACCATCTGTGAAAAATGAAGGAAATAAGTCCTGAGGAATCTTTGCTTCTTTAGCATTTCCAACAAGGGTCTGAACAAAGTGTTATATTTCTGCTTGGTGAATGACTGGCATGTTTTGCAGACCAGCAGTGATTATCCCTTCCTCTAAGAATTTTCCTAGGAGCATCCAAACATTTAGATTTCTTGGTGGGGAGTAAACATACCGGTTGTCTTCACTTTCAGATGTCAAATTCATTGAAGTTTCGGGTTAAAGTCTCCTGTTCTTTCATCCTTGTTGCACAAGCACGGGGTAGTCACCACGACTGCTTGGGCTTCTGTCAGTATTCGGTGCTGGTGTATCTTCATGTGAATTTGTCAGCATTATGTCATCAGTCTGTGATCAGTCATCAAAGGTGGATTTTTTTTTTTTAATTGGCACATGGACAGAACAAGTCAATAGGATAAACCATTATCTTTTAATACATCCTTTACCGGGCAATTTGGCCGTGCGGTTAGGGGCGCGCGGCCGTGAGCTTGCATCCGGGAGATAGTGGGCTCGAACCCCACTGTCGGCAGCCCCGAAGATGGATTTCCGTGGTTTCCCATTTTCACACCAGACAAATGCTGGGACTG
Organism: Anabrus simplex; assembly: GCF_040414725.1. Taxonomy (NCBI): domain Eukaryota; kingdom Metazoa; phylum Arthropoda; class Insecta; order Orthoptera; family Tettigoniidae; genus Anabrus; species Anabrus simplex. The sequence continues at coordinate 1,159,548,140 of NC_090266.1, forward strand.
TACCTTAATTAAGGCCACAGCTGCTTCCTTCCCATTCCTAGGCCTTTCCTATCCCATTGTCACCACAAGACCTATCTGCGTCGGTGCAACGTAAAGCAAATGGCAAAAAAATGTATCCTTGTTCAATTTTTGTCTTTCATCCGTGGTAGATGATGTCCCCATGGAGATGAAACATGTTCCAATAAGATGTTATTCTATTAAGGAATAAAAAGATGTGTATTGTAACGGTGGAAGTTTTCCATAAAGTACCATAACGCTGTTAAGGTTGACGGTACGGGCTCTGTAATGAAATTCATTTTGTGCAATCATTATCAACCTCTTCAGAACTAGAATTATTGCATGAACCACACTATTCTTTAAAATCAATTGCTTTTCTCCAAAATTCGGGTCATCTCCTCATAGAATACTACTCATCTGCTATCCATTATCACATTCAGTTTCTTAGCATAACGCGTACGAAATGTTCTGTGGTTTTACATATTTATTTTATTCAAACTATTGTAATTTAATTTTGTTACAGAACGTTCCTTGTCCGGTTTAGCAAAAGTAGTCGCAAATCTTTGTAAAATTTACGATGCAATGGTCATTACTTTGAAATCAACACACACGCTCTAGCAAAGCATACTCATTGGCAAAGCTCAAGGTATTGTAGGCAGCTACTGAGTAGGACAACAATGTGGCACAAAAAGCCTAGTAGATAGAGCACTGTTGCCAAATATGTGTTGCAAAAATAACTAGGCTTCGTATTCTAAGAGTTCAGTACGTGTAAAGCTATTCCATAGTGGACGTAGATATACTTAAAAAATGGTAGTTTGCTAGAAGTGGGAATGAATTCCTTTAAATTTTTGAAACTTGCTGTATAAGGGGATATTTTTAAAATTAATAATAATTTTGTTAAAGTTCTTTCACCTTCTCGAAAGCCTATAGAACTTAAAATCAATGTCTTTGGTCTGATGACAAACATCCAAAATCTTGTGTGATTTATATATAAGGATGTTTTATTTTTTTATTGTAGCTGTATTATCTTCGACTTCCTAAGGACATCAAAGACTATAAAGTAATACTGATGGATGCAACAGTTGCTACTGGAGCAGCAGCTATGATGGCAATAAGAGTTCTGTTGGACCATGATGTTCCTGAAGAAAATATTCTTCTTGTTTCACTGTTGATGGCGGAATCAGGTACGTTAATCAGGCTCATCTTATACACTTAATTTCCATGTCAACTTCAAAAAATAATAATAATAATAATAATAATAATAATGAATTAAAATGAAAAAAATTCTCATATCCCTTAATTCTGTGCATCTGAAATTGGATTGTTGTTTAATTATTCATTCATTAATTTTGACTCACTCACTCACTCACTCACTCACTCACTCATTCTTTCTTATAGATGATGAAGGGAACTATGCTAGCCCAACAACAAGAAAGCATTTCTGCTCTGGGTAGAAGAAAGATAAGCAGTAGAGGATATTATCATCCCTATGCACTTGTTGCATTGTCTGTTCATAATTTACATGTTGTAGTTCAGGAATTCGTGGAAGTAGTCTGTTCATAGTTTACATGTGGTGGTTCAGGAATCCTGGGAGTAACAGAATTCATTCCTCCTAGAGTACAGTATTTTCATGGAGATTTCGTGGCAGGAACCTTTGTGAGGCATGTTGCTTCTGTTCAGTGGAATGTAATCAGTCTAATATCTTTGCTAATAAGGTCATATTGTTCTGAATAAACATGAATTTGGAGCTAGTGATATCTCTAAAACGATGTACATGAGGAAGGGTTATCTTGTCAATTACAGCAGTACCTCCTCTTAGTAGTATTAGCTAAAGGTTGGTAGTCCATCCATAAAAACTGCTTCTGATGAGAACACCTCAGCAGACATACGAGTGGGATTTAGAAAATGTGATGTTTACAGTCCAATACGAAGTGCCAACTCCATGCTGGAATTGCTGCCAAAAGTAATTGTACAACACTCTAAAAAGTGTCTGCATGAGCTAGTTTTAATGGACATATAGGTCTGGTCATCAGGAAAATGGTGGTTTTTTGACCGTGGTAATGTGTAGTCATCATGACCCAGACAGGAACTATAGACTCTTTTCGGCTTCTTTGTTGGAATGATTGCTCACCCATGTGTATTGGGAACATCTTTTGGGATGGAAGGTCCATCTACGGTGAATATTGTGTAGACATTTTTTCTTTCTGTCATTTTAACTTGTTACTGAGTAATCGTCAATCTATTTAGAATACAGGGTGTCTCAAACCTTTTGGGTCAATTTGGAACAGGTGATAGTGAGTCCACAACCAATTATATTGAGATAGGGAACCGATGGTCGGAAATGCATTATTACTGTGTTATAGACATACACAGCCTACTCCCCATAACAAAAGCGTAGCTCATAGTAATTGTTCAAAGTGACGACCGCCAGTCTCAATACATGCATGGCAACGGCAAATAAAGTTCTGCCGCAGTCTCTCAAAGATCCCTGGAGTCTGTTGTACCAGGAGACAGGCAGCATGGACCCTAGTAAGCAGGTCTTCATCCATTTCTACAGGAGTTTCATACACCAACGACGTGATGTAACCCCAGAGGGAAAAGTCCAGAGGTGAGAGATCCGGCAATCCTGCTGGCCATGAGACAGGACCTCCCCGTCCAATCCATTGTTGAAGGTACATGTTGTTCAGGTGCTCGCGGACATTAACATCAAAGTGGGCTGGTGTACCGTCGTGTTGAAACCAAATTCTTTCACGGACAACAAGCGGTACAGTCTTCAAGAACTGTGGCAGTACATCTCGCGGGAACACCAGGTAACATGGATCAGTCAAACATGGAGGCAGCAAATAAGGTCCTATTAGGTGATCTTGGAAAATGCCTGCCATTCTTGGACAGAGATCATTGCTGGTGGCCACTGATGTGGTGGCATAGGGATTGTCCTCACTCCAGACGTGGCTGTTGCGGGTGTTGAAAACATCGTCACAGGTGAATGAGGCCTCATCCGTGAACAATACAAACAGTATAAAGTTTGGCATTACAGCGCTGCAGTGGATAATCCATTGACAGAAGTGAACACGGGGCTCAAAATCCGTTGGTCCCAGTGCTTGCACGTGTTCTTTATAATAGGGGTGTAATACCTGTTCCGCCAGTACTGTCCGCATTGTATCCTTTGAAGTGTGCGTTTTGCATGCAACTTGACGGATGCTTGTTGCAGGGTGGTCGGCCACATGATCCAACACCATCTCCTCAAAGTCTGGTGTTCGGATATGTCTTTGGCGGGAACCTTGGCCGGCTCTCTGTAGCGTGAACGACCCTGTCTCTCGTAAATTGGTATCCACGGAAATAAACATCTTCCAGTTAGGATGACGCCTGTTGGGAAAGCGTTCTCTGAACATTCGTTATGGTTTAAGTGCACTACATCCTGCCGCAAAGTACATTAAATGCATGTCTGCCAACTCTCGTGTCGAGTAATGTTCCATCTTTGACTACGTGTCATGCACTGTACACAGCAACACACCTCACCACGGACACATCACAAGCTGTCCAATCCAATGGACAACTGACCAGGGATAGTGGTGTGCATGCGGCACAGGTAAATACATTTAATCAATAAAAGTAAATTTCCATCTGTTTGATACTATATATTTGCTTTAAGCAAATGAATTATTTGTAGTACATGTTTCGTTCCTTAGGAAAATCTTCAGCTACATTAGATTACATAGGTGAAATTACAAAGAATTCTTCTTCTCAAAAAACATCTTAAAAAGTACTTATGCTTAAAACAATATTAATTTAAAAAAGATAAAAATAATTATAATAGGTGAGGAGGGTTGAGTTTTTAACATCTGTTCAAGTGAATAGAAAGTTTTAAATTAGGTTAGAACACGAGTAGATCCATCTTCTCTTCCCATTTCATCGCCCCACCCAACCCTCCTCACATAACGTGTTTCACTCAATTAGTTAAGAGTGCTCGTAATACATAAACTAGTGCATTCTAGGTGATAAACACACTCACTATTGATATCTCATAGTTAAGATACCCATTCATTACTCATAACACATTCACGCCCATATACGGCCATGGTTGAATTAGGTTTCATTTATGTACAATACAGTATCAGAGTATTCATGCCAACTTTTTGCTTTCAGATTTACATTATATGAGATAGTATATCAGTAGCAGGTAGATAGCAGGCAGGTACAGCTTGGAGTAATTTCCTGGATTTTGGGATGTGTGATGTAAATTAAACACTTGCCAGTCCCGAGGTCTCTAAAGTGCGCGGTTGGAATTCAGGTGATGCTGAGTGATGAAACTAATAGTTGTGGCAAGTAAAAAAGTAATACTAGATCATCTTGTGAAGGTGTGTTCATATTTTCAGATTTTGGGGTTTATGGTATAGGAATGACACTATGTTAAATCTGTGTGTTACATGTTACCTAGCAAGTCAGGGTGGCATTTCGCTGGGCTGCATGATTAAATACCCATGGAGGCAGCTGGGAGTAAATGTGTTAAGTCAAAGGGCAGATGATAACATTTAGGGAAATCACTTTGGGCTTTGTTATAACCTTCAACTATCTCATCAAGACTTAATCCCTTCATTTGTGGGTTGTCACAGAGCGCTTGTGCCATAAAGGTGAAGTTTTTCAGAGAAAATTATATATTTGTAGAAATCAAGGTATTCCTGGCAGCTATTAAGGGGAAATTATGCTAACACATTCATATAATCTTCAGTGGTTATTGAAAACTTATTTTACAATTTATTTAGACTTTTTTTTTTTTCACTAGGACTTTCTACACCTTTCTTTTTATGTGATAGTCCTAAAAGCAATATTCAGGATGCAGTGGGGTACTGTCACAACTCTTTGCATTCCCACCTTGTTTCTTTCCTACCAAGACAAATTCTACACTCTAGTTGGTATTTCTTCTTTCAATTCAATTGGTGGGGATGTGTGTCAGAAAGTACCATTTCACTAAGCGACTAAGTGGCTCGGTTTTGGATGGCCGTCACCTCGCTGCATATTTTCCCAGCATTGAAGTCTGAACTGAAATTAGGAGAGTCATTAGTCTTCTGGAACAGAACAAATGCATTCAGCATTATAATGCCTAGCAAATGAAAGAAAAGCTTCCAATATCAATTCTTTTCTGCGAACACTCGTATGGCTTTATTTATTGGTCCAAGTTATCAACACCCCTGACTTTGGTTGTAATCTACAACAGAGTTCTTTCTATGTTACTCCACAGGTGTGAAACCTGGACCCTATATTGCCGGGACATCAAGAAACTGGAACGCTTTCATCAGCTAAAACTTAGATCCATCATGAACAAACTGGATGACTATATAACGAATTTAGCAGTTCTCGAGAAAGCAAAGCTAAACAGTATCGCAGCCACCATCGTTGGTCATCAGCTTAGATGGGTACGCCATATCCTTCGTATGAGTGACAGCAGACTCCCTCGGAAAATCCTCTATGGTGAACTCGGCCCTGCCAAGAGGACTCCTGGTGCTCCTCCGATGCGATATAAAGACCAACTTGAGCAGACCATGAGAAGAGTAGATATAAGCCCAAATACTTGGCTTACTCTCGCATTGGATCGCCCTCACTGGCATGCTACCGTCTCAGCTGCGTGGTTGTAATCTACAACAGAGTTATTTCTATGTTACTCCACAGGTGTGAAACCTGGACCCTATATTGCCGGGACATCAAGAAACTGGAACGCTTTCATCAGCTAAAACTTAGATCCATCATGAACAAACTGGATGACTATATAACGAATTTAGCAGTTCTCGAGAAAGCAAAGCTAAACAGTATCGCAGCCACCATCGTTGGTCATCAGCTTAGATGGGTACGCCATATCCTTCGTATGAGTGACAGCAGACTCCCTCGGAAAATCCTCTATGGTGAACTCGGCCCTGCCAAGAGGACTCCTGGTGCTCCTCCGATGCGATATAAAGACCAACTTGAGCAGACCATGAGAAGAGTAGATATAAGCCCAAATACTTGGCTTACTCTCGCATTGGATCGCCCTCACTGGCATGCTACCGTCTCAGCTGCAGTTGCACAGTTTGAGCAGGAACGTTAAAAACAGGAAGAGGAAACTCGCCAGAGAAAGAAGCTACGTCAAACCCTGCCACCTCCCCTACCTTCCATCGGATGCAATAGGCCGAATGTTTTATGGAAGAATTGGTCCGACAAGCCATCAGTGCCACCTTAATCATGTGGACTAAGGATTACGGAACTGCAGGCAAGAAACGAAAACTAGAGATAAGAGTATCGGCCGACGACGACAACAGAGCTAGGTTTCATCACCACTTGCCCTGTATTCCTCTCTACCTTAATTGTAGCAACCTGAGAATCATCATTTACATTTGTAAACATGTAAATATCCTTCTTGTCTCTCCACTTCACAACACACACAATTACATTGATGCTATCTCACCATTCGAAAGTTTTGTGTTTATCAAGTTGTTAGGCATACCTTTACAGTGAGTATTTACTGTGCAATACATACTAAACCCCATACTCTAATTCTTTACACAACAATGTGCTTGTAAACCACCCTTTACCAACTAGCTGAGGGCAGTCGACAAGTTTCATCACTGATAACTGGCTCACCAGATAGGATGGGTCTCCTTATCGTTGGCATTCCTCCCCAGACCCGTGTAAATGAAAATGTTGCAAGCAGTCACACAGAAAAGAAATATCTTGATTACAAAGCAAGACCGTTTCATGGGCATGTGCTCCTTCATCACAGGTTACCTTTGAACAACATAAGAGACTTACCTACACAGATTTTTTTTTTCTGGCATATAAACACTCTCACACAATGTTCTAAGCATGTCTAAAACTAGTCTTATTTTTCTGAAACAATCACTGTCACATCAACAGTGTCACTACTAGGCTGAGTGGCTCAGCTAGTTTTAACCTAAATTTCTGTAACCTCAAAGATTGCTCTTGAATGTTGAAAACCCACTTCAGTGGTTAGTGGTCTGTTACTTCCATGAGATCTCTATCAAAGGGTAGAGAAGGGTCCACCTATTCAATACTATTAGTTTAATATAGTATCCTACATAACTGGAACTAGTTTAGACACCACATTCATTGGGTCATCTTCAGCCATGATCCAATTGGAAAACGCATGCTCTCATACAACCAATAATAAAGAAAACAATCTGGTATGTCTCAATTTAAAATCCAAGTCTAAAACATTGATGAAGTCGACAACACGTCCAAAATTGAAACAAAATGACACATTAAAACTGCTGCAGCTGGTGCCAAACTGTGTCGTCACTCCTACAACAACCAAACGCTTCTGAGTTGATCTGGAAGTTGGCATTCCCCATCTGTATGGTCGAGCCACTTGATTAATAAATTATGTCTTGTTGAATAGTAATATTGGTAATGACTTGTACGTAGCTTGAAGGGGAACATTCATAACTTTAATAAGTATTCCTTTTCATCAGATGTAGTGATCTATTGTTTAATTTGGTTTGAAGTGAATATCTGAAAAGAAAATATTTGAAGTAAATTATTGAGAAAAGAAGGGAAGCTAGAAGATGGAGATTAATGTACGGCTGTATGAGACTCGCCCCTATGTTTCTCGTAAATTGTGTGTACTTGGCACGGACACCAACACCAGATTGACTGTTAAGAGGGAGCAGGAGTATAGCTTATGATGGCAGGGGTTGGAGGAGGGATGTGTGAGGAGGGGCGGGTAGGTAGGGATGAACTGATTGGTGGACTTAACGGGTCTTTCCTTCTGTTTATACTTTGCGTATATAGGAACGTTTGTATCAAACAGAATATTAGGTTTCTCATTTATTTCATTAATATTATGGTGAGGATTAAAGTACTGTTCTAAATGAATGTAACAGTTCTCCAATTTGTTGAGCATGGTTCCCTTCTTATCCACTTTCAGTATGCTTAAATCTTGGTCAATTTATGTAAAATTATGTTTTAAGTCCATCATGTGTTGTGCCATGGCAGAGAAACGATTGTATCTTGAAGCATTGAATGTTCCATGTATCTTATTGAAAAATTACGTCCTGTTTGTTCTCTGTATGTATTTTTACAGCTATTGCAATGTAGTTTGTAGACACCTGATTGAGAAATTTTATTAGTTTGATTGATAGTACATGTATTAAAGAAATTGGACTGATTGAGAAAATTTATTAGTTTGATTGATAGTATGTGTTAAAGAAATTGGAACAATAGTGTTATTATTAGTTTTAAAAGCTATTTGTTGGTTACGTTTCTTGAAGATATTAGTAATTTGTAGTATGTTTATATCATTGAACATGAAGGATGAATACATTTTTTTGCCTATTGATTCTCTGGTTACAGTAGAAATTTGAGGTCTTTTAATTGTGTTCATGATTTTATTGATAAATTGTGCATTATACCCCTTTTGATTTAGCTATTGATCGTATAATATTTAGTTAATTTTGAAGGTCTCTTCTGGATAAGGGGATGGTGAATGCTCTATTTACCATACTATAGTATGCTGCTTTTTTGTGCGATTGGACTATAGTATGCTGCTTTTTTATAGGATTGGGGATGGAGAGAATCATTTTGGATTGTACTGACTCAGTTGGTTTTCTAAAGATACAATAAGATAGCAGGTTGGGATGTTTGTATGTATGTTCAGTCCATCAGCGATGCCGCTGGTGGGATCCTCAACAGCTCTGCCATCAGCCGTCATAGATGGCCTAGGCATCACTGAAGAGGCGTAGTAGGGAAATGAGGAGTGGGGTAGTTTCCCGTTGCTTTCCTCACCGAGCCAGAGTTGCTATTACATATCAGTCTGTCAAGCCCACTGAAATGCATACGCCAACCGACCCTATGAGCAACATTTTCACACCATTCATAGCAGGGACTGGCTGCATAACGATTGGCATTACTAGCATCGCTCATACCTCAGTCACTTTCATATTGTCAAAGCCAAGGATAAGACAGAGACAGATCTATGAAAGTAACACAATTGCTCTAGCCCATACCAGAAGACATAGTGCACTGTAAACACTAGGTCCTGCCATCAAAGGCAGTTGGGATGTTTAGTAATACTTAATTCTAAATAATTTAGATTATGATCAGATTCAGATTCCAGTGTAAAATTGATATGTGGATCTAGGGCATTTAAACTGGATAGAGTATAAGCCGCATATCCAAGGTCTTGATTTAATATAGCCAGATCATCATCAATGTAGCGAGTCCAGTAGCAGATATTATTTAATATTGGTTTGTTAAAGATCTTTGTGTATTCTAAATTATCTAAATAAATTTCTGCCAATATCCCTGAGACTGGATTGGATTTTAAATTGAGACATACCAGATTGTTTTCTTTATTATTGGTTGTATGTGAGCATATGTTTTCCAGTTGGATCGTAGCTGAAGATGACCCGATATATGTGGGGTCAAAACTAGTTCCAGTTATATAGGACACTACATTAAACTAATAGTATTGAATAGATGGACCCTTCTCTACCCTTTTATAGTGATCAATTGTCGATACGGACCATAATGAAATTGATAACTTAAGACTTCAGTGAGATGTCGTCTAAATAAATAGCCTCTTGCTCTGTAGTGCTATAATTTTTTCAGCCTTTCTGAGCATCCTGTTCACATATGCTACGGGAAAATCCTTTCCAACCTATCCTTGAGATAGGATAATACCTAACGCCTCACTGCTTCCATTCACTGTTACGGTATATGACTTTTCAAAGTCCAAGTACTGCAATACCAGCTTTCCTTTGAGCTTTTGCTTTAATACCTGGAATGCATGTTCCTGATTTTCGATCTACACATATTGCGCCTGACTCTTTAGCAGCTCATACAGTGGTTTTGCTATCTTACTGTAGTTCAGAATGAACCTTCGGTAGTATCCAATTAGCCCTAAAAACCCTTTCACTTGTCTCGGATTCATCAGCTGCAGAAAATCTCATACTCTCTGAACCTTTCGTTCATCAGGCTGGACACCATTTTCTGTAATCACGTGTCCCAAAGAAGCCACTTTGGTTCGTAAGGACTCGCATTTGTATGGGCCTATTTCACTTATGGAGTTCTACAGTGTTGCCACATATTAAAGTGGAACGCTGCTAATTTCACAATTGAAAATACCTAAAGAGCTTGAATACTTTCATATTCGCAGTCAGTGAAATTAAATTATGGTTCCACTGTGAAAATTTAATTTTTGAAATAAATAACTGTTTAAAAAATTCAAATTAAGTCTAAACATACAATACAGGCTCGTGGCACTTCAACCATTCAAGTACCATTTGTTGGAATAACTATGTGACCTAGAATACCATTTTTAAAATTCAATTCCAGCAGCTACATACAGTGAATTGAAACACTTATATTTACAACAAAATAACAACAAGAAATGGATACCTTGTTCTCAGGTTTACTTTGAGAAGTCCTTAAAACCCAAACCCCATGGCGCTACAGCCCTTGAAGGGCCTTAGCCTACCAAGCGACTGCTGCTCAGCCCGAAGGCCTGCAGATTACGAGGCGTCGTGTGGTCAGCACGATGAATCCTCTCGGCCGTTATTCTTGGCTTTCTAGAGCGGGACCGCTATCTCACTGTCGGATAGCTCCTCAATTCTAATCACGTAGGCTGAATGGACCTCGAACCAGCCCTCAGGTCCACGTAAGAATCTCTGACCTGGCTGGGAATCGAACCCGGGGCCTCCGGGTAAGAGGCAGGCATGCTACCCCTACACCACAGGGCCGGCTTGAGAAGTCCTTAGCGGTATGAAATACCATAAAACAGTTCTCCACATGTATGGCCACCTTGCATTTATGGCATTCAAAAAACTATTCCTTCTGCAACCCACAGGCAGTGCAGACTTTGCATTTCCTTGGTGGAATTTTTTTCATTGATGGTGGTGGTATTTTGGATGGAAATTGTCCCCACTGCTTCCCCTGAAGTCTTAGTGGTGTTTCCTCTGAGCTTGGACATCCTCTAGTTGTGTAAAAGGGCAACACAACACTTGCCAACAGCTTCTCAGCTACGTTGATTCTGAAGGTTGTAAACACTTCTCGCTTCTTACCAGCATTTAGAAAGTGATGAATAACACTAGCATTCAATAGGGCCATGTCCAACATATAAAAATACAGTTTCTTGTACCCTTTTATATATTTCCTCATCAACAGGAATGATGCCAGCTGCTGATCGTGAGAATCTACCCTACCCATTCCACAATTGTAGTCAGTGACAAGATTGGGGTTTAGCTTCTTTCTACCATCATGCCTTTTCACCTCAACAAAATCTGGCCTATCATGAAGTGTAAAAAGCATACGAACTGCCTTCTTGTCTGCCCACTTCGCTGCTAACACCCCATTACTGGACAAAAATGTAAGCTTGCCCCTTCTCAGTTTTCTGTCACCAAGTTCCTTAGGCAGGAATTTCCTGTTTGGCCTTGCTTTTCCAACTGCGTCTCGTTATCCAGCAGATGTTTAAAAAGTGTGGGAGAACTGTACCAGTTGTCCATGTACAGAATTCTCCGACTACCTAGAAGTTTTCTGCACATTTCCATTGCTATTTTCTCACTTACAAGAAATTGGGACTTAGTTCCAGGCACATCAACATCACTAACCTTCCCAGTATAAACCTTGAATCCAGCAGTAACCATTGTTTGATGAACAAACCTTGTAGATTTTTATGCCAAATCTCTCTCTCTTTGATGGATTGTATTGTATGTAAGATCATCTACCTTCGAAGTTCATCAAACTCTCATCGATGCAAACTTTTTCACTGGGCATGTACATTCTCTGAAACCTCTCTAAAAGTAATTCCATTACAGGTCTAATTTTCCTGAGTTAATCACCCTCTGTACTAGGAGAATCAGTGGAGAAGTGGAGGAATTTATTGATGGATTTGTATCTCCTGAATAGCATAGTTTCCCCAAATATGGGGGTCTCTGTTACCCTGCACTTGGGCCAGTTATCCTGTAATGAAGGCTTCCTGTTCTGAGATGGCAAAATATAAAGGACAAGATGTGCTTTCATTTCATCAGCACAGGAAACCAGTGCTTCTCTTCATAAGAATTATTCAGTCCCGCATCCTCGGCAGTAGATTCTAAAAGTAAATTAGCATAAGCATTGGTTTCCTTGGTTACTTGCTTCCAAAACTGTTCAGTCAGGAATACATTCACTACTTCTAATTCGCTCGGAGCTTCCCCTAACTGTCTCTGAATTACAGCATAAATTTCACCAATAACACTGCAAATATTATTCTGTGGAGAATTACTTACATGCGCCCATTGCCACTTATTTTCGTCCGAAATACAACCAGAAGCAACTGGAGACACATTATCAGCAAGCCTGACATTCAATGAATGGTATTCTTGCTGGTAAGAGTATTTTGTTCATTGTCATTGACAAAGTCATCACTGTCACACGAATTACTGTCATTTCCAACCCAGTCTTCATCACTTACGTCGAGTTCTATGTCACTTTCTTCTAAAAATTTGAGTATCTCTTTTTCCTTGTTTTGCTTTGAAGCTGCCATCTTGATACACATGCATCAAAGCAACGGATGCTTAGTTATGAGATATTCAACTCGCTCGCATTATTTTCACAACGAATATTCCAAGGAAATTGTGTATGTCAAATGTTCTGTCATCCATGGAGAAGCTCTCGCGGTAATACGAAGTTGATAAACAAAAGACAACAGTCAAGACAGCGTTCATAAACACGCGCGGTACCAGGACAGATCTCTGTTAGTACGGGAAGACATGACATAGCTTGGACGGAGAGATCCGTCTTTGTACGGGAATGGTTTAAAGTTTTAAATGACATGCTGGTAAAATTGATAGCATAGGATTCAATTTTGATACCTCGAACTGAGAAATATTGATAATCAGTGCATTGATAACAATAGTTTCTATGCAGTCAATGAGTGGATGTTGTTCTGTGACAGAATGTGGTTTCCATTACCAAATTTGTCCAAAATCACAAAGCGAATGGTGAAAGGCATCGAAGTTCACAAAAAAGATAACGATGTAAAAGACATAAGAATATGTAAAAAGAAAAGAAAAAAAATTTAAAATGACTAAACTCTACAATATGTGAAATGTTTGCAAATCATGGAATAAACATCAGAAAGCACTTAGTATATTGCAGCTACTTTACAGTTTATAAGAATTCATGAAGAAGCCATTCACAAAAATATGGGGTCCCTAACACTCAGTGGGGGTGGAATTGATAGCGGTTCAGGCATCATAGTAACGTTGAAGCAAACATGCAGTTATAGACAAACATAATGTGTATTAATGAAGGGATCGTGTTGTTTTTGCAGATTATAAGCGCAACATACCTTTTATGGAAGACCGAGTCACATCCCAATAACTTTAAAGATCCATAAAACCGTAAAGTTTTTACAGTTCACTAAATTGAAAGGGACTTTTTACCTTGACATATAGGGTGGGGAGTTAGGGATTGGAATTACTTACCAAGGGAGATGATCAATAAATTTCCAGTTTCTTTGAAATCATTTAAGAAAAGGCTAAGAAAACAACAGATAGGGAATCCGCCACCTGGGCGACTGCCCTAAATGCAGATCAGGATTGATTGATTGATTGATTGATTGATTGATTGATTGATTGATTGATTGATTGATTGATTGATTGATTGATTGATTGATTGATATGCTGATCTTATTAAAAGCAAATCTAATCAGAAACTAATGTGTATTCAAGCATGAATCTTATGTTCACTGTTGGATGTACTACTCTCCCTGGTTAAATATAAGACCAGAAAGAAAGATATGGCAACATGGGCTGTTTCTAGATAAAACAAGCCCTGCTAAGAGAGAAGTACTTGGCAGCCAACTGATCTCAAATTAAGGTTCTTAACGCTCAAATCAGTAATCGATATATTGTAACCGGTGCATCACACATTTGCTGTACCTGTTGTACGTGACTCTGACATGTATTACTCAAAGAATATGCACATATAATACACCAAAACATTCATAATGAACTGAATTATTGAGAAATGGTTTTCATTTGCCCTCAATTTCATATTTTACATTCCATCCCTTTATATGCACAGTACTTTTTTCAAATTACGTTGCACTTACACATCAAATAAAAAAGAATAATCAGTTTTTCTGAAACTTTTAAAAATGTAAATTTTGTAGATAAATTAATTTTTATATGCATGCAAATTTTGAGTGGATAGTGCTAATACTTCACTAACATCCACTAAAAGTATAATGACAGCAATGTTAGGATACATGCATTTGTAGCCTACAGTAGTGCAGTTCTGCTGTCAGCGTAGTTTATTAAGTCCATCGATTCAACCAAAACAACGTGTCATCTAGATCAGATGCGTCACTTCAATTTAGAGATGCCGTTAATTCCATCACAATATCTTCATAATTTAATTCAGAAAATTTTGCCATCATGAGTGAATAACCAATCTGTTCGAGATCTGTCCTTCATTTACACGGTAACGCACTCTTAACTGCTAGCATCACTTCATCCCCCAGAGCAGCACGATCTCGGAAAAATATGCTGTGATTGGCACCGAGTGGTAGTTCACTGTCGCTAGCCCATGAAAGCCTTGGTTCAGTCAGGCCAATCACATAGACTTAACAGTAAACAAGGAAGGCAAATCACAACAAGAACACTTGGTTCAAAGCTAATATGAATTATGACCTTCATTTATTCCAAATATATCACATGTAATTGGATGTATTTAGTACCAAAACATTCCACATTGCAAAAAGAAAACATGCCTGATGGATGCTGCCATCTAACAGACGAATTCACTACTTCCAGCAGCATTTGCCGTTAAAGTAGACCTGACGATATATCGATAGCAGCTGATGAGGTAGCGCACACCTGTCGGATCTGTCGTCTCCTACTGGTTCAAGGGTTTATTATTCCTGTACCGAGTATAACATTCTCCCCAGCTAGAGCCCACGTAAGTTTCATGAATGAAAATGAACAATTTTCTGTTGTTACAACATGCCTCCCTTGTGAGCTTTGCTAGCCGGGAACATTCCAAGGAAGTATCTTTTTAGCTTTCACTTTTGTGAATGCAGCACCTTATATACCATAAAACACTGTATTCCTTTTAATACACAATTCAGAAAGTTAGGGGAACATGATTTTGAACGTATCCCATGCTCCACAAAACAATACCTCACACCCAGGTATATTACCAGTTAAACCTTTATTCTTTACAGTTGAAGTATACAAAAGAACATCGATGGATTCATGTTCATTTTCAGAACACAAAAGGAAATGTCAAAATAGGGGTGAAAACAAAGTGATAACAGTCCTCCAGGGTAGATTTTTATCACAGACAGAGGTCACGTTGCGGTATCGGGTCCCATTCTTCACCGACAGCCTGTTCGAGGTCTTGGATAGTCTGTGGTGGAACAGGACACTCACAACACTTCTGTCAAGCCTATCCCACACATGAAGGATGGGATTAAGGACTCACTGCTGGCCATTCCATCTCTTGAATGTCCAGTTCTCGCAAGACAGCTCTGGTGATGCGTGCTACATGAGCCCTGGCAGTGTCGTGCATGAGTATGAATTCAGGGGCAGCACCATGCGCAGCAACCAACACATGCTGTAGCAGTATCTGCTCGATGTACCCCGCAGTGGTAAGATTACCATGTACGACAGGATCCGTACGGCCATCAATACTGATGCCACCCCACACCATCGCAGAACCTTACCCGAATCGGTCGCCTTCCTGGACAACATTTGCCATGTACTGCTCACCACAGCATCTCCATACACGTTGATGTCCATCAAGCTGTGTGAGGGGAAATCTGGACTCGTCTGTGAACAACACAGGTCTCCATTGGCAAAGTTGCCAGTTGACATGGGTATGGGCAACCAGAAGGCGAGCTGCGCAATGTTTCTGCGTTAAACGGGGCACTCGAACTGGCCGTCTGGGTCGTAAGGACAGTTCTCTTAACCTGTTCCTTACTGTCTGATCAGACACTGTGACTCCATTGACCTTCCTGAGGTCTTGTTGCAGTTCTCTGGCAGTTGCAGAACAACGCCACAACACACAGATGGTCAGATATTGGTCATCGTATGGGATTGTCATGCGTCCACGACCTTGTCCAACCCTCCTTGTGAACTGGCCTGTCTCATTGTAGTGATTTCACAAGCGTTGAATAACTGATGGAGACATTGAGATCCACAGCAACACTACGAAAAGTCCATCCTTCCTGGATCAAAGTGATGGCCCTTGCGACTTGAACCTCATTAAGATGTCTCATGGGATGTGCCGGTTTACGTACAACGTGCTCAAATGACCGCAGTGTTCTGTGTACCTCACGACGACACATGGACGCACCACTATTCACTTTGTTTTGAGGGGTCACCTGACAGTTTAATGCATGGCTACACCTACAGATGGAGTATAACTTTTATTTGACATACCCTCAGTAGCTAAGTTCTCAAGGTATGCTGTACGACCATTGGAACCCCATCTACGAAATTAACGTTCACATACCAGATGTTACAAAATATGTTCCCCTAATTGTTTTGAACTGTGTAGTAAATACCTGCTGAATATAAAATCAAAATATCCTGGTGCATTTTATTCTTTATTGAACAAGGATATAGTTATTTTTCTGGTTTGTTTTCATTTTTTACTTTCCTTGTTGACAAATCTTGCTCTTGCTCATTCTATCTCTTTACACATTTCTATTAGATAGGCTTCTTCCATTACTTCCTGTCCTATCACATAGTGTATTCTTTTTACTTTCAATCTTTACTTTATCTTCTTCACTTAAAAATCCTTCTGTAGTCTAGTTGGTGTGTGTATTGCACACTCATTAGGTAGGCCTTTTTTGTGACTTTCCCACCTACTATGCAATATTTTTTATGTTTACCCATTATCCAAATGATCATGCCTCTTATTTCTCTGTATCGTAGCCATTTCTGATTTTATGGTTCCTTTTGCAGGTGTACACTCAATAGCATATGCTTTTCCTGGTGTCAGGATAGTGACGACTGCACTTGATCCAGAGATCAATGAAAAATTTTATGTTCTTCCTGGAATTGGTAATTTTGGAGATCGCTATTTTGGAACAGAGCCATCAGAAGAAAATTAGTTTGTTGTAAGTACGCTAGACAAGTCCAAAAGTCGTCCTGATGTACCTGTTACTAGTGCTTAAGACAGAATCTGTGATGCCAACTACACCATAATTATGGTATGCATATCATAATTTACCATGTACCATAATACTCCTTTTATGGAGAAAAAAATACTATAATTGCATACTAGTATAACATTTTATTATTTTAACTGTTATGGTATATTTTGGTCTGTATTGACTTTCATTTAATAACACTGAGAAATCTCTGGCAATGTATCCGCCTTGTCAGTACTATAAAAAGAACTATTTAATCCTTAATTAATTACTCTGTCCTACATGTTTCAAGAACTGCATTCGTTCTCTTCATCACCAACCAGAAATTCACCAAATAATCTGCAGATTTATTCAATTTCATACTAACAATGTACTATCAAATAAGTTATAAATTAAAAACACATGAATTGTCAATCTGAATAAAATCTTTGATATTACATAAATCTCAAATTATTCTGAATACTCTGAATACTCGGATGGTGTAGTGCGCTGAGAGCGACGAAGCGTTCGGTGATAGACGGTTTGTTCCTCAGTGAAATAGATAAGCACAAGACGACAACATAATAATGGAGCAACCTGTTTCGAAGAAAGCAAACACTTCCGAAAGTCCATTTCGATCGAATTGGGAACTTTCGTATTTGTTTTTATCAGTCGTGATGATAATGCTAAATGCTTAATCTGAGGGACAATAATTACATGATCATCAAAATGATCTATTTTTCAATACAAGTACTTTGTTAAAATTCTACCAGAATTTGTTGAAAGATTTTTCTAAGCTGCTTGGAGAAGCAGCTAAGATTATTTCTACAAGGTATGTTTAGTTCCACATGCATATGTGAAAGGTTAGGGTGTTTTTTTTTTTTTTTTTACTTGTACGAAAAACTCGATTGTGTGCTAGTATTTCTGATCGTAATTTAAAGAACGCTCTCAGAATTGCTGTCAGCCAATCCCTTGTTCCAGATATTACTGGTATAATTGCAAAGAAAAAGGAAAAGAAGAGTCAGAGAAGATAAGTTGTCCGCTCAAACCAAATTGAAGGAAGAGATTTTCAACACCGGTAACCTTGTCCCATACAACTGAGTGTCTCTGCTCACCGCTCATAAACATCTCGCAGTGAGGGGAGAAACAGAGGGGAAGGTGGAAACAGGCCGAACAGGTGAGACAGATGTAGGGAAATCGGAGTGGGGGTTTGCACTCCGGTCAACCTAGTGAAGTCGTCTCTTGCACCTTGCAGTGCACTGGCGCATGCACCCTGAGAGGCTCTGGTCTAGGCTATAAATAATTTTATTCACGCTGAGGGAAATGTGAGTTTAGGGGAAAGCCTAAAATTTCATTCTGAAATATTTATGTTATTAGTGGTCCTATGGATAAATACGACATAACTAAAGTTATATAGAATTACATTTCTGATCATTTATGTCTTATATATTTTTACTGTACTGACTGTGATAGCAGAGATATTCACCAATTTGGATTTTTGTTGCCAAGTCCATATCAACGCCAAGCCACGAGAAAATTGGTTAACAGAATTTAATGGAAATATGTATGCAAAGTCGGCAATCACCCCAGATGAAATGTTAGTTTAGGGGAAGGCGTTTTTAAATACCTATGTTATTGGTCCTATCGAAAAGTTACAAAAGTTATGGAGAATACAATTTCCGATCATTTATGTCTTATTCAGTTTTACCATACTGACTATGATAAAAGTTGTGGTGGGGATTATTGTTTTAACAAGAAGCACAACTAGGCAGCCACCCTCTATATAATAGTAATCAGAAAGGTCAGACACTTTGAGAAATGAAAGAATTGGCCGAATAAAGACAGGACTATGAAGGGAGTAAAAATGAAATACTCCCTTGGCCTCCGTACGTAATATTGTTGGGGTCAGAAAAGAACAAGAGTTGACCAAGTGAGGTCGGATAGGATAAAGAAAGTGAGGAGCGTAGCACAAGTAAGTGGAAGTAATGCCAGGACTCAGCTAAGGGCCTTGTGGTTACCAATCCACGCTCCCAACTTGAGAACCCCTGAGGCTCTTTTTAGTAGTATCTTATGACAGGCAGAGGATACTGTGGGTGTTATTCTACCACCCCCACCCACAGGGGCTATGATAAGTGAATTCATTAATTTAGATGAATTTAGACTTTTGTTGCTTAGTCCATATCACTCCCGAGCATTGCTGACCTGGAAATATTGTTCAGTCATGTTAACTGTCTGTGTTTTTGTCATGATAGCCTTAAGGTGTAAAAAAAACACATGGTCATTGGTCCATATCTACAAGGAAAGTTTTGAAGATGATTATTAAAAAAATGAGAAAAATCATAAAGGAACGCTCGCTTGAAGAATAAGACAAGAGGGAGTCGTGGAAGAAAGGAGGCTTTTTTAATACTTGTCAACCAGAACTGTTTCAACAAATATACAGCAAGTATACAAGAAGCTGAACACGTAATGGAAAGCTTAATCACAACTCTGCTTGAAAGTTGTTAACAATTTTGGGAGGTACTTCAACAGACAAGGAGTACAGAAGGAGCTGCTGCAATATAGATTTTAACCCTTTATAGTTCGGTGGCATATACATTGACGACTTGATGAAGGGGTCAAAATAAAATGTATGTTGCATTACAAATCGACTTTGTCAACCAAAATTCTCATAGATGCTTGGTGATCAATTTCCATGCCACTCTGTTTAAGTAGAGTTGGTCACACTGCACCAAACTTCGATATTTTGAAAAGTGGCATGCGTATTTATCACCATCCGTCCGTGCATTGATTGATCTAAACAGCCGTGTTGTTGCCAAGAACTTTGGGGATATTTGAGTTTTCAGGAAAGTCTGCCGATATTTTGCAGTTCAAGACACATATTTATACAATAATGCAATTATATTTCCATATATTTTTATATATAGTCTTCATACTGGTCTTACAAACAATAACTAAGTTGTATATAATTCAATTGTGCCTGAAAATGCAGGATGTAAGCCCTTCGGGTTTTATTTTATTTTTTCTATTCTTTCATTATTTCATACATAATGTTCCTAATCTATAGAAGAATGATGTCAGTTCAGTATTCAATACAGTATACAGTTGTGTTGCAGGATGAAGCGCATTCATAATTTTTGTAAAAAAAAAAAAAAAAAATATCAGTGCATCTCTAACCTCACTTTAGGCCATATTCAATCTTGAGAGCAGGTGCATCTTGTCGCACTATTACAAGCTGTAGCTGCTTTTTATAGTACAAGACCCATTTCATATCACAAAATTAATGTAAAATAAATAATTTTGATCCACTCAGATGCTATTCCCTATAACTTTTGTATTATTATTATTATTATTATTATTATTATTATTATTATTATTATTATTATTATTATTATTATTATTATTACATAGGTGCCATGAATCTAGCCAAAATAAGCAATGCTGAGGTGATGCAGCTGTTAGAGACCATTAGTGATGATATGGTTGCTGATT
Organism: Anabrus simplex; assembly: GCF_040414725.1. NCBI lineage: Eukaryota > Metazoa > Arthropoda > Insecta > Orthoptera > Tettigoniidae > Anabrus > Anabrus simplex. Next base: position 1,159,568,733 of record NC_090266.1, read on the forward strand.
CAGATATAGGTGGTGACTCTGATGCAGAAGACTGCTTACCACCTCGGTGCAACTCTTCAACCAACAGTAGAAATGGTAGTATGGACGTCGATGAAGAAAGTGATAGTGACAGCTCAGTAGGTGATTCGGACTTTGTACCAACTGGTGATAATATACAAAACATTTCTAGCACTGATTCAGATTCAGATCAGGTTGATGTGAACCAATCTTCAAAATTAGGTCAGACTGCTTAATGCCCCTCCTCGTTTTCATTTTTCCAAAACAGCCCTACCACTACCTACTTTTTCTTCTTTCAATTTCTCCCAGCTTACTGGTCCAAAAATTGTTATGAATAAAAGTAGTCCTCCTTCTGTTCTAGTTACGATGCCAGCTGTCAGGAATGTATCAGTGATTGTGACTCAATCAAATTTATATGCTAACCAGAAAGAATGAATTTGGACCTATAATACGATGAGTTCAAGGCTTTCTTGGGCATACTGGTAATAATGGGGTTCCATAGCCTTCCTTCGTTTCGACTGTACTGATTATCTAATAAGAATGTTTATGTTCCTAGGGTTGCTGGGATTGTCCTTGAAAAGATTTACTTCTATTTTACGGTACCTTCATCTCAATGATAATTCCTCAATGCCTGCCAGAGGTGACCCTTCTTATGAATGCCTCTACAAAATTTGCCCCTTGCTCAAACACCTAAATGAAGTCTTACCTTTCTCTCCTGCAGTAGATGAAAGTATGGTCGCTTTCAAGGGCCGTTCATCAGTGAAACAATACATGCCAATGAAGCCAATTATGTGATTTTTATTTGCATAAAAAAAGTGGCATATATATTTGCCACTGCACACTTATGTTCTTCATTTACCCTAACTGTTCAGTAGCATCAATATTTTCTTCCCCCTATCACCAGTCTGAATCCAAAAATGATACCAAAAACTATGGAAATTTGTTAACTTGGTACTATCTGAACACATTTGAACTATATCTGGCGAGTCAAACTTGTCCTCGGACACTCCCGGCACTAAAGGCCATACGCCATTTTATTTTTTCAGGGTTTTAAGTTGTACATTTTTGATGCAAACATGGTTTTTAGAGACATTGTGTAAAGTATCCTGAATACTTGGAGATGTTTATGTAATTTCAAAGATGTAATTGAATCAAGTCCACAGATTATTTGGTGAATTTTGGGTTGATGAAGAGAATGAATGTTCTTCTCAAAACATGTATGACAGATTAATTAAGAAGGATGCAGTATACGCTATGTGGCAGACGTTATTGGCATGTCTTGTTCTAACATGTACAGAACTGTTCAAAGGAAGAAAGAGGACAATATCTATGCAAGGAAGCCCAGTTCTGGTCGTAGGAGAAGCACTACTGAGGGTGATGATCTCCCTCTCTCATAACGAATGTTATTCATGATTGACACAAAACAGCTGTGGAGGCCAGAAATCGTTTGCAGCTAGTATGGGACACAAATATCAGTAAAAGAACTGTAAGGAGGAGTTTGTATGCAAAGGATTTACAGACCAAGAGGCCTGTCACAGGACCTCTGCTTACATGTGAGCACTGTGCCTCTCAGATGTATTTGCCAATGCCCATCGAAACTGAACTGTGGAACGTTGGAATACATTACTGTTTGCAGATGAACGATTCTGTTTGTGGGCTCCGGGTGGAAAGGAAAGAGTTTGGAGAAGGCTCAGGGGGAACGTTATTCTCCCTGTACATTCTCCGTAATGGCACTGTTCAGTGGAGGTTCTGTCATGGTCTTGGCTGGAATTACTAATGGAGCTTGTGTTCATCGAGAATGGGAATCTGACAATCCACTGATTCATCGAGGAGATTGTAGTGGATCGAATTGGAAATTAGCACATGGTGCGGTTTGCTTGTTGTTCCAACCTAAATGCGATACAGCACGTTTGGGGTATTCTTTGGAGATGTGCTAGGAATCGTTCCCATGACGCTCTGGCTCAACTTCAAGCTGCACTCCAGGTAGAATGGGTGTCGCATCGAGAGAACATTCAAGATTGCATTCTGAGCATGCCTGATCAAATCACAGCTACAACTACGGCTAGAGGTGATAATACCAGTTATTGAAGGAATGGAAATGTGTGTTGCTAACAAGTGGACAAAATGGACTACCAATACAACAGTGCAGAACTCCACGTTTCGACCTTTCCAATTTTGTGTTGTTGCACTGTTGTAATTGTCATGATCACATTCATTAAGCAACAAACACTAATGAATGTTTCTCAATTACAGTATTGAGCTGAACATTTTTGGAAGGGCTAATTCATTTCAGATACATTGCCATATTGTTATGTAATAATATCTGAATTTGACAAGGTTTCAAATGGACTAATATTATATTTTGTTTGAAATACGTAATGTGTATTTCATTTTTATCATACCAAAACACTATAATTTAGAAGTGTTGGTACCATAATGTGTGGCTGACAAGTTGGCATCACTGGTCAGAATCAAAGTTTTGAGCTTTACTTTCAAGGTTATGGAAGTACAGTATGTAGCTAAATAAGTGTGGAAATTTTTAAATACTGAATTTTATATCAGTGTCATTTCTTTGTTCTGATGACACATTAGTTAATCTGAGGATGTGAAATAATATACCTTTTTGTCTTTTCAAGGGTAAACTGTAGAAGAATGAATGAAAGAAAATGCTTATGTATATAGTAGTGTTTGTTGCTTAATGAAAACAAATGACCATATGTACTCATGTATACCTTGCTCTTTTCCTCCAAAAATTATACTTTAAAATTCATTGTACAAAATATACCTAGTGGGGGAATCATGAAATCAAATTTGATTAAAAGCTACATACTTTTTGGAGTAATATAGTATCACGCTTCAGTATAATGTACTACATTTTATTAACTTCTGTAACATGTTATTAAATATTTGCAAATGTACAAACTCAGTTACTTAACATCTTGGCCCATGGCGCAATTACATGTTTCTCCACTAATTCAACTACTCTTGCTGTAAAACCTGAATGCTGTTCCATAATTTACTGACTAGCTAAGTCTCACTGAAGAGCAAATTATTATGAAGAAAATACAGTGTACTCCATCTTACACCTTACGTCTAACACATATTGTGTTATGCTGATATTGCAGACAGTCTGAAGTGTGACATTCCATCTAGTTCATTAGACCAGGGAATACCCTATAAACATGCTGTACTCTAAATACCTGCCTGTCATCCATCTAAATGAGGAGAGACTGTTAGATTTTAAACTGTGCGCAAGCATAAATACCATTCCATCTAGCTCATTGATCAGGAAGTACCCAAATATCATGCAATATTAAAAGCTCCTACCTGCCTTTCATACAAACAAGGGAAGACTGCTTAGAACTGCATTCAAGCTTGCATGCCACAGGGTATATTACTGTCTCATTTATGTTGACACCTGAAGACCAACCTATGTAAGATATATATGCCGGGGTTATTTTTCTCCCTTAATTTTATAATTAAAATTAGAGTGCATGATATACGTAATGGTGAGATATACACGAGTAAATACGGTATTTTAATAATGGGTACTTATATTTTTAAATGCCTGGCTCCTGGAATAGGAGGTTTTTTTATTTCTTTTTATTATTATTAATTATAGTGTCACCCTTCTCTTATGGCTCCCATGATAGCCTGGTGTTATTGTCATTGGCTTCCTACCAAGGTGGTCTTGGCTCAGCCATTGCATGCAGTTTTCAAAATGAAAAGTCACATCCCTGTGATTCGGATTTCACATAAAACTGGAGTCCCTGTGATTATGATCACAATATCAGCTGTCATGAAAATCAACAATCATTTTTTTTTTTAGAAGATAGTAAGTGTTAACTTTATAATGTATTTCACTATCCAAAGCTAACAGGCGTCTAGTGAGTAATACAATCCAAATGCATAATAGCACTTTAGATCTGTGGTTGGTACGTTGAACATGATTTTGGTTTTCTAGAAGCCTAGATGAAAGTAATTTTTAAAATGAAGCTTTAAAAGCATAATAATTATTGGAAAGTCAGCTGCATGTTTAATTGTTAGTCTAACATGTTGTTTATATTTGTTATAACCGAGAATAAACATTTTCAGCAACATTGACCTGTCTGATTAATGCTTTTCTTAAAGAAAATAAAGCTACTGTTTGTAGTGTACTGTATTTTGAAAAGAAGTCCATTGTTCAAAAGCATGAGGAAAGCTGTAAAAATAGTTCTCGGAAACAGAACGATAAACATAGTGCCGTTTCAGATTATCCTAACAACATACGTATCCAGTGTGACCGATTTATGGATAAACTGAAAATGCAGGGAAACTGAAACGTAAAATATAGCAGAAATGCGCTGTTTTTTCCGTCAAAATATAAGCTTGCCATGTTAGATGGGACCCAAACAGAACAGTAGTGCAGGCACGACACGGGTTATGCCTGGCAAGTAGTAGCTGGAGAGCACAGGCAGTAGTGAAAGAGAAAGAGAATGAAAAGGATGGGCATACCTCCGCAAACCACCCAGAGATGGCAGTGCATGTTACTTTGGCAAGATGTATCCAATTTTACCAATGTAGCAACTTTTGTACTAGATATGGCAAATTCGTAAGATGTAAAGAACGTTCAGGAATAACAGACTCATCATGGGGCCTACACGTCATTCACGGTGCGTTCCAGGTAGCGTTTAGGAAATTATGCTGATATTGCACTTCATGTCACTTCTGGTGTTGTATACATCAGTGGTGGGTGTAAATGGGGAAGGGAGAGTTAATGGCAAGTGTTCACAATTCTACAGATGTGGTGGCGATTATTGTTTGAAGAGGAAGTACAACTAAGCAACCATCCTCTCTTAATACTAATCAGAGGGAAAATTTGGAAGGGGTTTGATACTTATCTATTGTTGATGTTTCAAAGATATGTTGATAAATTTTCTGCCATAGTTCTAAAAATCTTTTATGAGAATACACACGTTAGTAAAAATGTCTTAACTGGCGGGGGAGGCTTTGTTTAGCAGTGTGGCTTGGCTGCTGGATTTTCACCCAGGCAGCCCATTGGCCCTTTTGCCTGAAAATTCTCACGACACGTGGAAGAACATCCGACCTTAACCTCCTGCCCAAAACCCGAAATGAGCCAGGGTCATTCCTGTGGACTAAAATATAACTGGAATAAGCTGAAAGTTGGATGTTTTAACTTCAAAGTATCCATCTTAACTCCCGATTTTATGTGGTATCCAGTTCATGGGAAGGACTCTTAATGACATACTTATTCAGCTACATGCTTTGTAATTTCTTCAGAATCGGCTTCTTAGAGCTTAAGAAAAATTATTTAGCATAAAGGTATTGTACTTTCCAGTAACATTGTTACATTTTTAATTATTATTTATGCCCTGTGTGCAGTGGTTGTGTTAATTGCACAGTAACTGTTATTTTCTTGCTACATTAGGGAAGAGTTTTCTCTTCATGATGCATATGCATTATTTTTGTCAGTTACTTAAGATAGAGGCAAGTATCTAAGAGACCTTCTAAAACACTTATTGTAATGTAATGTTTCTCCATCCTGGAATCAAAACTCAGGTACTGTGATTTATATTTAAGTACTCTAATAACCTGCCAGTGAATTGCAAAATCATCCTCAAATTATTATTATTATTATTATTATTATTATTATTATTATTATTATTATTATTATTATTATTATTTGAGGCCATGCTTTCCATATGTCTGTACAGTGCTGCTATACAAAATGTATTAGTCTTCTTACTTGAATTTCTAGCTGAAACAAGGAAGTTCAAAGGATCTGAACTTATGACAACTGTAACATGGAAGTAAGAGAAAAAAAACTGTAGTGTATCCATGATATATTCTAGATAGTAAATAGAATTAAATATTTACTTAATTGTCCAACTAGATGTAACCAGGTTATCTTAAGTTATGTGGACATACGAATTTCTTTTCTGTAGAATTTTTATTCTGGGATTTTGGAACTGTTGTAAAAAATTGACTGAGTACCCTGAGACAGATGTATATTAATTTACATCAAATTCTACAGAATGAATTCTTCCATTATGTAGTGGTGAATATAAATAACAAAGAATGACACAGATTTCAGTACTGTTTCAGATGGTAAATAAATAGTAGGTGATTTATTTGCCTTCAAACACAGTAGTGATATTGGATTCATTCTTTGTTAAACGTTAGATTTACAAGGCTCTAATTTTCAGCCATTTTTAATGTAAGGTAAGAATTTTCGAATGAAGAATCTGTATTCCTAAGTATGCATGATCATTATCGCTTCTAGTCTGTGCCTGATAAGTGTAAACTGTTTAAGATTATTCCTTATGTTGTCGGTGTTAGATCTTCACTCATCATCCTATTATATTGTATACCCATTTGCGAAGGGTAGTCCAGAAAGAAAGTGGAATCGACTAGTAAATAATGACACTGGTCTGAGTATATATCTGAGTGTCCAGAAAGAGCAGCTTTTGATGGCATAGTTGAACGCTGGGAACCCAAACCCCGGAAAGTTTGGATTATTCAAAGAGAATCCATGATAGCGGGGAAAAGGAATATGATTTATTCATGGTACATTACTGTACTTTTAAAATTATTATTTTGCAAAATAGAATCCAAATAAAGTACAGTACATTGTTAATTTAATTCTCTGGAAGTCAAGTCAGAAGTCAAGCTATAATGATACATAGTTTAACAATTTTGTGTTGTATTTTGTACTATACTTACAAACTATGTTTGTTGCCTAAAATTATAATTACTGTATTTTTTAATGTAATGTTTAACAATACTGTATTTTCTGCTTAATTTAGGTAACGTTCACATTTTATCTGTATAATGTTCTGGCTAATTCAGTATTACAAGCTTCTTTCGGATAATCCAAACGTTTCCAAATCAAAACAGACCACTGCCCCGATTAGTTTGGATTACTGGGGTGCTGTTTCTGAAAAGAGGCACTCTGTCCTTTAAAATTCCTTACCTCTGACAGAGTTCATGTAATAACATTGTTTTTTATTTAAGGATGCCATGTGAATAATGATTGTACAGTAGAACCTCGATAATTCGAAATCGGTTCATTCAAAATCCCGCCTAATTCGAAGAAGCTCTCGTTCCCGGAAACGTGAGATACAGTTTTGCATGTTATTTCAATTGTTTAATTCGAAATACGGATAATTCGTAATTCGAAGTACAACGTCCGCCCCATTACCGAAATTCAGACTTTTAATTCGAAACTGCCTTTACATTTTAAAACAATAGTATGTTACAGAGTAATTTCAACTCAAAATTTATCCGCTCCGCGTCATAATAGAACGCACATTCCGGAACGTGGAGGGGTAGCTTTCCGCACTTACACTCATTTCGGTGGGTCTACAGTGCGCTTCAAGATTGCCAAGTTGAGTGAAATCGGAATTCTTTTGTATTCAACCTTTTAAGGAACGCCGTAATATCACGCAACAGGCAGTGTGCGGGAAAACAGAATCCGCTAACACTGGCGATGCCGACAGTTGCCAAAAAACGTGTCTCATATAATAAATTCGTAGGCACCGAACAATATTGTCATTGCCGGTGAAACTGCATTGCTTTATTTTAATGTGAGCCCAAACGGTCTTATGGTTTTAAAGGAGAAATTGCCAGCCGGGAAATCGTACAAGTGTGAGGGTTGGGGGTCATAGTAGTGCGTTGCAATGCACATGGAGGCGAGATACTTTATCCCCTTGTCATAGGGAAAGTTTGATAAGCCACAATGTTTTAAGAGCATCGGGCACTTTCCATGCCAGTATGAAGCATCTATAATAAAAATGCAAACAGTAAAGAAATCCAAAAAATAATTCATTTGCACAGGGGAACTGGCATAATTTATCCTCGTCTTTGAATTGTGCGTTTTTTTTCTTTCGTTGCGTGAGGTTATGTTTGTCAGTGATTTATCCAAGTGCATTATTTGAACATTGTAAATGCACCTTGTTGGATACATTTCGGAAATAGTTCTTTTTTCATGGCATTTGAAAGGTTTAAACTGTGAATCGGGGCGATTGCATGTATTAATGGGTCTTAGAATACTTTGTGACACGGCAAGTGTTTACATTTCTGAAGTACGAGAGAAGTGCCATGGGTGGTGGGAAATCGTACAAGGATAGAGTCATAGGAAAGTTTGATTTTAAGGGCATCGGTTACTTTCTGTGTAAATACAAGGCATCTAAAATGCATACAGTATAGTAATCCAATTAATAAAGTACTTGCACATGGGAGCCAGCATAGATTTCTCCTCGTCTTTGAATCGTGCTTTTTTTTTTTTTTTTTTCCTCTCTTTCGTTGCGTGAGGTGGTTTACCAGTGAGATATCAGAGTGCATTATTTGAATACTGTAAATGCACCTTCTTGGGTACATTTTGGAAATGGTTCTTTTTTCATGGCATTTGAAAGGTATAAATTGTGAATCAAGGTTAACTGCATTCAGTAACGGGCTTTAGAATATTTTGTAACGCGACAAGGGTTGGTACTTCTGAATTGCGAATTGGCGGTTAATTCGAAATCACGTAATTCGAAGTCCAATTTTTTAGTCCCGACGACTTCGAATTAACGAGGTTTTACTGTATAAGGTTCACAACACTAAATTATGTATTGTGGTAGTTTAAAAGTTGGTACTTAAACAGGCTCCATTTCTGTTAAGCAAAAGTAATATCCAGAACAAACACTCTGACAATGTTTCAAATTGGTCTGAGTGAGATTGGAAAATTGTCCAAGAAAATCACCATGTCTGCTCATACAAGAATATGCCGTATCGCAATGTTCCATTGTAAGAGGTCTTAGAATGTCCTAGTTTTGTTGATCCAAATGTCGGTACTTCTTAAATTACTGATCCAGAAGTATGCTGTGATTTTTAAGATATTTTGCAATTCATCACGTGTGGCAGTATTGTGGTTCCCACACGCTTTTCATGAACTACAGAGCTTATTTACCTCTTAATGATTATGTGGACACTTAGTATTGGGACATCAAAAATCCACATTCAATTTGTGAAATCCCATTAGACAATAAAATGTTTTATATATGTTGCATGATTTATGCAAGGCAGATCTTTGGTTCTCTACTGTATGTCACAATGAATTCTAAGCGTTATGTGAATGACGCCTTGCAAACATTTACTAAATTTCTTATTCATGTAAGACGGACTTTTGCCATTGCAAGATAATGCCGTTGTTGAGATGTATCTATGTAATTAAAAAAAAAAAAAAAAAAGAAAAGGAAGCCGTGTGAATAATGATTACGTAAGTTTCCCAACACTAAATTATATATTGTGGTCTTCCAGAAGAATAGCTAAACAGCTTACATATTGATGCTCAGGTAAGAAAGCTAGTTCAAGCAAAATATAAGTCTATGAAACAGCTGGACAGCAGCGACTTACTGTGTAAGAGTGAGTGGATAGAATGCACATAAAAGGAAGACATGGGTCCAAAATTTTTGGCTGTGTGCCTTCGTCAGTGAAGGATAGAGTAATAATGGAGGTGGTGATGGTTGGCAAGTAGACAATGTATAAGGTGAAGGAAGTGAGAGACAGACAGACAAGAGAATGGGGGGAAAAAGGAGCAGTTATCTATTGTTAAAGCCAGGTGCTTTACTAGCCCTAAGCACCAGTTTATATCCAACTTCAAATCTCTAAGGACAAGAAGGTGGGAAGTTGTTAAAAATAATGTACTTCAAGATTGATGGACGATTTCATGAATGTGATTTAAACAGCTTGCTCTTTATTACTTAAAACTTCACTTTCTGCTGGGATATATCCTATAAATATTGCATCAAAAAATAATAAAAATTAGTAAGCTAACTGTACAGATATTGGATCATGGCCAAATATAAGAAATAAACCTCAGATTTGACATGTTGGAAACAGATTTAAATCTGCCAGTTGATATGGATTTGACAGACATAGATTATTTCCTTTGTTAAATAACATATGTAATGCACATTAATTTTCAATATTGCTTTCCTTCATTCTGAGAATGTCTCCTTCATCTGACTATTTTTATATGCAGTAGGTTCACATGACAAATGGTAGAAAAACTGGGGCCAAAAATAATCCACATGAAGGAGATTAATATACTGAAAAGATGAAGTCCACTAGTGATCACCAGTGATTTACTGAGGAAGTAGTAGAATAAACACACTTGAAAGAAAATTTCATGTTTATATTCACCAGTGGACTGAGATTACTGAATGACTGCCAGATATAGATTTTGCTTGTTGTTAGATAAATAAGAAGAGAAAACATTAGCAGTGACTAACTTCTAAAAAAATTACATTGAAATTTGTGTATTTTTTCCGTTTTGCTGAAACGAACTATTGATGCCTTAGTCATTCTGTCCTCTCTTTCCGTTGGAAATACTTCATACTTGAAGATATTTTGCAAGTTGCACTTCATCTTCGATGTATATTATGTTCACTTTCTGACTTACATTTGAAGGAAAAATGTGTTATTAGTTCTTAAGAAACTTATATGACATAACTTTTTGCACATGTTTTATGCTATTTCATTATTGTAATAGATATTATTAATAGGTATTCATGCATCCTCAAGAGTGTTGTCTTAAATGAAATTGCTGAGGGATGAACACACAGATCACATCCCTGAATGAAATATTCATCACACCTTGTATGGATGCATTTTATTTTTTTGTGAATTTTGTCTAGTACGTAAGAAAAAGAATTTTTAAGTTCCACTTTTGTAATTTTTTATCTTAACAATAACTGTTTGTTGAATGAAATGATTGAGAATTGATTTTTCGTCATATATTGTATGTTGATAGATCTTGTTCATGTGTAATTCAGAAAATATTACCAGACACTTGTTGGACATAATTTGGACATAATTTAAGTAAAATTGTTGAAGAAAGGTTGCATGTGCTCTCAGTGATATATTTATTTAATTTATTTGTATTATTGTATTTAGTTCAGAGCAGTTTCATGCATTTATGTATATTAAGATTTGTTCATATTATTGACTGCATATTATTGACTGGTGCTAACTTGACATTTTAAATGTGTGTGTGCATAATTTATTTTAAAGAGTTTTAGCTCATGGTACAGAACAGTGGTTTTCATTCCTTGATTATAATATCTTGTTGGTTATCTAGACATGCATTAAAATGAGTCTGGTCCTGTCACAGTTTACTACTAAATTGCTCAAAAGAGTGTTTTTTCCATTTCAAACCAGAGTGCATGATTGAATTATTTTGGAGCTTCATTACCAGTTGATGTTTTTTTTTCTTTGCCTACCTCATTGTCTTCCCCTCACAGTTAGTGAAATATTTTTGCTTTAGTTGGTGTTGTTTACTATCTTCCTTTCTTCTGCTGTTTTGTTATTTCTGTGATCATGTTGAAGCTACATTTCATGAGCTATGGATGTCATTATCATAGGTACTTATTGCTTTTTATCTGTATGATTCTAATACTTTGAAGCTGGTACCTGGATACATTCTTCTAGCTGGACTAAGGTAACATTCCAGCATTTCTTTGAAGTGAGTATATGGTAAGAGAATGGAAGAACCATGCTCACTGTGACCACTGTAAATTTGTATCTTAATTGATTAAAGAAATATGAATAATTGGTAGCCTCATGGAAACACTGAAACAATACTAATATATAAAATGGGCCACTTTCATAGAAAGTGATCACATAAGTTTTTGATACCAAGTATGTGATAAAGATGTTAAAGATCTAGGTACAAACTAGCCTAAACGAGTACTTTCAACACCCATTTTACTGAGAAAGGTAAGCAAACAATAATAATAAAAATAATGTTGGTTTTACATCCACTAACTACTTTTACGGGTTCCAGACATACCAAGATGTCTGAATTTTGTCCCGCATAAGGTCTTTTACGTGCTGGTAAATCTAACGACACAACATTGGCGGAGCCGGGACCACCGTCTGAGCCACTCATTCAGGCAAATTAACAATGACGCAAAACACAATCATACTCATGTTTGAAAACAAGCTTGAGTATGCTAACAAAAATGCAAATATCAAAAATTGCATTTCTAGTGATGAACTATAACTTAATTTCACTAATTAAGAATATAATATCAACAAAATTGAAAGTATTCAAGCTAGGATTTTTCAGTCATTAAATAACCAGCATTTTACCCCTGTGTGCAGTGGGCTCATTAGTTGAAATGCTGCAACTCTCAGAGACACTGGATGCTATTGTGCCATTGAGACACCAAGCCTCCTTGAAGCACAGTGCAGTGACTGCTCTAGGGGAGATATGTTCCTCTGCTTGCTATAAATGCCTGCCTTTGACTTTGATATAATATATACATATTTCCTATTCGAACCAAGACTTGTGTGGAAGAATTACATTTTTATTCTGATGCATCCCACCCAAATGTTTGGATGAGCTCTCCTTGTTTACGGAGGTACATGGTTTACCTCCAGCATGACGAGTGGTTTCATTTTACAAATTGGGAGAATGTAAAAAAAAATATGCATTTGAACTTTGCATATATCTCTTAAAACAAGCTCGTGTGAGATAAGACATGAAAGTGAAGAGGTTTACGTACGTAAGTTGCTGTTTATCATCTGTTCCTCTTCTCTTGCTACATTTTCATCATTACTGTGCTGTTTGATGCCCTGATGACTATTTTACTTTTCTGACTTTCTGGATTAGGGGCTCATTATAATTACTCTTGTTCTTTTGTTCTTTAAAACACACCTGCAGCTTTTTGGAATTTAATTGGTGGTTTTCATCAACTCTGTTGTTGAAAGCTTTTAAATAAAATTGACAGGATCATATAGATGTGACAGATTGAAAATCACTGTTGTAGAATATTGCACTAGTGTGCCTCAAGTGTTAAAGGTTACAGAATGTCAGAATAATAAATGTTACTAGTATATCACTGTCTGCAAATCAGAACTTATTACTGCAGAACAGAATGATGAAAATAAAACCAGTTCTATATATATAAATATGCTTTTTTTATTATGCTGCTTATAATGTACTTTCTTATAAAACCTTTAAAGGCTATACTCTTCAATGCTGTTTGCTAGAATTCTAAAGTATTCAGTTGATCAGAATCTTCAATCAGAAAACCCATTGGATTGAGTAACACCTTCATAACCCTCTCAATGCCACGGCAATTTTAAATGGTTTTGTAGCCTGTCAGATAAATACTAATGAAATACTTGTTTTTAACTGCTCAGCGTGGAATGCTATGTACTGCATGTCATGACCTAGCCGCTCTCTTTCGCGGAGTGCCGTTACCTGCATGCACTTTGCACTGCTTGCTTTGTGCTTCCACCTTGTGCCCAGATTCCTAACTATTACCATTCTGTTGGGTTATATCGATGGAGAAAGCTTTGATCTTTTGTCTCGGGTATAAAAATATCGATTTTGCTTCGATTACCTGTGATAAATCTGATTACAAAGAGCGAGTTTTTTGTTCTGTTTACATATGGCGGTTAAACGTGTGCTTGCAATAGCGGATTCCGATATTAGTGAAGTTTTATTGAATGATGAAGAGGAAATCTTTGTTTCTCTGAATGATGATTCAGATATAGAGTCTGAAAGTGAAAGTAGTGAGAGTAAATGTGGTGACCTGAATACACCACAAAACACATGTAATTGTGTTGCCGGTCAGGAGTTTGTCTAGGAAGACATGGGGAATTATATCGGCAAAAGGGAGGGAAGTGTTTACGGGAAATTACAGGCCGTAGGAAGCTGCGAGTTATTATTTAGATCCCGTGACAATATTTCAGTTATTTTTTACATGTGAATTCGTGAGTATGATAGTGGAACAGACAAATATTTATCAAAGCAGCATATGATGGCACATGGTATGTTTCCTTTTAGGTCAAGGGTAAATTAATGGGTTCCAGTTACTGTGGGGGAGATGTAGATAGTCTTCGCATTATATATGTTGATGGGCATTGTTCAGAGACACACACTGAGGTCCTATTTCTCAAAAAGCCATTTACTATCTACTCCCATATTTAATTCTGTCATCTCACTTGATAGATTTGAAAGCATAACAAGATTTCTTCATTTCACTGACAATACCACCAAACCCCTTTTTCAGGGTCCCATGAAACTCTTCAAAATTTCACCTCTTCTAGACTATCTCAATAATAAATTCAAGTCCATTTATCTCCCCAATCAAAACATTGAAATAGATGTATCCCTCACATTGTGGAAAAGCAGACTCTCATTAAAATAGTACATTCCTCTGAAGGCTTCGCAGTTTGGCATAAAAACATACGAACTCTATGAATCCCGAACCGGATATTTATGGTCATTCATGGCATACACAGGAAAAGACAATTATTAGTTCTTCCTTCATTTCTTCTAATACATCCAAGATCTCTGCAATTGTTATGGACCTCGTAGAACCTCTACTTCATCACGGCCACACATCGATGGACAATTTTTATAACAGCCCACAGTTAGCCAAAGACTTGAAAGACAATAAAACATATTGTGTAGGTACACTGAGACTAAATAGAAAGAATGTATCAAAGAAAGTGAAAGACACAAAGCTCAGCATGCAGGATCAATATCTGTTCTGAAATGGATGGACAAATGAAATGAAATTGCGTATGGCTTTTAATGCTGGGAGTATCCAAGGACATGTTCGACTCGCCAGGTGCAGGTCTTTTGATTTGACTCCCGTAGGCGACCTGCGCGTCATGATGAGGATTAAATGATGATGAAGACGACACGTACAGCCAGCCCCAGTGCCAGCGAAATTAACCAATTATGGTTAAAATTCTCGACCTTGCCGGGAATTGAACCCGGGACCCCTGTGACCAAAGGCCAGCATGCTAACCATTTAGCCATGGAACCGGATAAATGGACAAAAAGGTTGTATCATTTATTTCAACTTACCATAGTGATAAAACAAGTATTGTGCAGAAGAGAGGGGAGGGAAAAGCTAGGCCGGTTTGTGCAATTGACTGCAATAAATACATGTGTGGCGTTGACCTCAAAGATCGAATGCTGCAAAGTTATTTGATAGAAATGTAAAAAATGAGCAAACGGTACATAAAAAAACTTTTAAGGAGGCTTGTAAATGTTACAGTTTTCAACTCTTTCGTAATATATGTGTAACCTCCAGAACAACAGGGCTGACCACTTGAAGTACAGTGTAGATTTGATTGAGGGAATTCTAGCCAGGTATGGGAGTGATGTAACGAGAAATGTTCCTGGTCGTCATTAAGTGGACAACACTGCCTTGCCTCACTGAAAGGCACCTTTTACAGAGGATCCTTGCAACTGCAAACAAAGCTGGGCCACAGAAGAGGTGTGTGGTGTGCTATAAACAGGGCAAAAGGTAGGAATCAGTGTAATGGTGCCCAGACTGCAAAGCTGGTCTCTGCATAGAGGAATGTTTTAAAATTTACCACACCAAATTATATTTCTAAGGTAAGCATGGTCTTTGAAATACGATAGTATGGTTCAGTAAATTATGTTATCACTGTCTGCATTTGTCATTAACAAAATGTGAAAATTTGGTTTAAATCCAATGCTTCTTGTCTCTGTTATAACGTGTTATGTGATGGTGTGCACTTCTAAGCAAGGTCTGTACCCTTCTCCTCCCGCAGCACAGGGTAGTAGCGAGGTGAAAGTCCTCTCACGCTGAGACGTTAAAGATAAATACAGTACTGTACTTTATTATTGAACTAGTTTAAAAAACAGTATATCATACATTAATTAATCCAACTCTTCTTAGGAAAAAAATGTTTGCAGAGCAGATATTTTTAACTGGCATTAATTTGAAATCAGATTTTACAAACAAACACACAAGAAAAGCTTAATTAATGAAATTTGGGAATTGTATTGCATGATTATAAGAATATGGTTGAAATGCTAGAAAGAATTATTTCAATGGGGCAGAGCATGTTTTAGACCAGGAAGTATCATATACATGAGAGGAGCTGAAAACCTGTCCAGCTTACATGAAAAGATTTCTTGGAAATCAATATTAATATAATTTTCACTTTCTTGTCTTGTACAGATTCATTGTTGTTACCATCACTTTCAAAATCCTGCTGACCTTGCAGCGATAATTTGCATCACTGTCGTAATCACTTTCCGACTCTAATTCGTCCGTTAGTATGCAATTTGCATTAAGGCCACAGTCGCTTCTTTCCCAGTCCTAGCCCTTTCTTATCCAATCATTGCCATAAAACCTGACTTTTGGTGCAACTTAAAACATAATTCTTAAAAAATGTAATTTGCCTCTAGATAGGCTGTCAATTTATCGTCTACACCAGTGAAATGCACGTCGCTATTGCTGCTTGCCATTATGAAAACAACACACAGGTTGTAAATAACACAAAATACAAACCACAACCCTTTGAGTCAAGGGCACAAAAAAAAAAATTGGTGCTTTATGCGATGGATTGTGGCCTCCAGAGAGGCCATGGGCGAATTGCACATCTGGGTTTGTGATTATAATGATAATGAAGTAGGAAGAGAGAGAAACCCAGTATCGGCACATAGCCTACTCTCATCCAGTAACCCCGAAGGATCTGCTCACGATTTAATGTCCCCATCCTAAGGATGAACTACCATCCACAGGGTCATATACCCTCACCCCATATGAACATTGCTGAGAAGTCTGGAATTGAACCTAATCTTTTGGTATGTAATCTAGTGATTAGAAATTGTATACCACCACCTTTCCTACCATGCCGGTTAACAGTTTAATGATGAAAATGGTTTCCACCAATGGGACTCTATCAGACTTAACCACGGTGTCAGTCCATCAAGACTTAACACCTTAACGATCGTGGCCACCAGCCGGGTTGGTTGGCTCCTTGCGCACGCTTGGAACTTAGCCTTCTAATGGTATGAAACAGTAACACCTGTTACCAGAATCCTGCAACAATCAGACAAGGACGACCGGTGCTGGCAGTTTTCATGCAAGGGGAGCGAGGCAATCCGATTGGCGTGTGGCACTAGATGGTTAAAATCGCACATCAGAAAATGTTCTTATAAGGCATAAAACATGTTACTGATGTATAGTATGTACATCACCAAATTGAATTTCCAAACATTCACTTGATTTGAGAATATATATATATATATATATATATATATATATAGAGAGAGAGAGAGAGAGAGAGAGAGAGAGAGTTAAACCACAAAATCAATACACATATTAAAATCTTTAAAAAAATTAATGAAATAAATGTGAACCTGTTTCAGCTCTTAGAACCATCATCAGCACAAACACATAAATAAGATTAAAATCACAACATAAATGCACTTGAAAGCAATTTCGATACTTGAGACAATTCCAAACAAAATTTTGGAGATTATTGATAAAAACTTTGTAGAAATGCCATAAGATGTCCAATTATATGAGGGACTATATAATAATAAATACACTGGCAGGAAAAAAAATCTAAACATCATGAAATAAGGAATGTAGAATACGGAAATTTTGGCAATATATTTGTCTAGGTAACATCTTTAATAGATTAAAGGTACAAGACTACAGGTAAATAACTGCGTGAGAAAAGTCATCGCAAATGTGCCATGCTGGTCCATTTAACTGGTGTAATCGCCTGACTGTTGAATGCATGCATGCATTGTGTAGTACAGGTGCCGGCTGCCAGCTTGTGGGATGGAGTTCCATGCCTGTTGCACTCTGGTCGGTCAATATAGGGATGGTTAATGCCGGTTGTGGATGACGCTGGAGTTGTCATCCGATGATGTCCTATATGTGCTCGATTGAGGACAGATCGGGGGATTGAGCAGGCCAAGGCTACATGTCGACACTCTGTAGAACATGTTGGGTTACAACAGCGGCAAGGGGGCATGCCTTATCCTGTTGGAAAACACCCCCAGGAATGTTGTTCATGAATGGCAGCACAACAGGTCGAATCACCAGATGGACGTACACATCTGCAGTCAGGGTGCATGGGATAACCACAAGAGTGCTTCTGCTGTCATAGGAAATTGCTCCCCAGAGCAGAACTCCCTGTGTAGGTCCAGTGTGTTGATGCCGCTGACAGATGGAATGCAGGCGCTTACCTGGCTTCATTCTAACCAACACACGGCTATCACTGGCACCAAGACAGAACCGACTTTCATCGGAAAACACAATGGACCTCCAGACCCTCTTCCAATGAGCTCTTGCTTGACACCACTGAAGTCGCAGACGGCGATGGTTTGGGGTAAGTAGAATGCACGTCGCAGGGCATCTGGCTCGGAGCTGTCCTTCAAGTAACTGATTTCAATCAATCAGTCGCTACTGATCTGCATTTAGGGCAGTCGCCCAGGTGGCAGATTCCCTGTCTGTTGTTTTCATAGCCTTTTCATAAATGATTCCAAAGAAATTGGAAATTTATTGAACATCTCCCGTGGTAAGTTATTCCAATCCCTAACTCCCCTTCCTATAAACGAATATTTGCCCCAATTTGTCCTCTTGAATTTCAACTTTATCTTCATATTGTGATCATTCCTACTTTTAAATACACCATCCAAACTTAATCATCTACTGATGTCCTCCCACGCCATCTCTCCCCTGACAGCTCGGAACCTACCACTTATATCAAAACGTATCAGATGTAAGGCTTTTCAGGCGTTTGCTCTATTAACCAGTGTTTCGTCTTAGGTCAGACACATCCCACTCTGATGAGTCTAGTGTCAGACCCTACCCACTGATGCTGGGGTGTATGTAGGTGAACTTATAAGAGGCACAGTCTGATAACTGCATACGGGAGATAAATCTCCACAATGGAATTATTGCCCGCCTAGCAATTCCGAGTGGAAAATTCTAAATTCCCATGGAGGGAATTAGATATTTTTCACCAATAGAGCATGTCAAAAACGTATCATGGACATCGACACTAGACTCATCAGAGTGGGATGTGTCAGACCCTGCCTACTGACGCTGGGGTGTATACCACCTAGTCGAGCAGCTCGTCTCCTTTCTCCCAAGTCTTCCCAGCCCAAACTTTGCAACATTTTTGTAACGCTACTCTTTTGTCGGAAATCACCCAGAACAAATCAAGCTGCTTTTCTTTGGATTTTTTCCAGTTCCTGAAAGTAATCCTGGTAAGGGTCCCATACACTGGAACCATACTCTAGTTTGGGTCTCACCAGAGACAAATATGCTCTCTCCTTTACCTCCTTACTACACCCCTAAATACTCTCATAACCATGTGCAGAGATTTGTACCCTTTATTTACAATTCCATTTATGTGATTGATTACCCCAATGAAGATCTTTCCTTATATTAATACCTAGGTATTTAGAATGATCCCCAAAGGGAACTTTCACCCCATCAACGCAGTAGGTAATTAAAACAGAGGACTTTTCCTATTTGAGAAACTCGCAACCTGATTTTTATCCCCGTTTATCATCATGCCATTGCCTACTGTCCATCTCACAACATTATCGAGGTCATTTTGCAGTTGCTCACAATCTTGTAGCTTATTTATTACTCTGTACAGAATAACATCTGCGAAAAGCCTTATCTCTGATTCAACTTCTTTACACATCATTGATATATATATATACATATATATACAAGAAAACATAAAGGTCCAATAATACTGCCTTGAGGAATTCCCTTCTTAATTTTTACAGGGACAGATAAAGCTTTACCTACTCTAATTCTCTGAGTTCTGTTTTCGAGAAACAGAGCAACCCATTCAGTCACTCTTTTGTCAAGTCCAATTGCACTCATTTGTGCCATTAGTCTCCCATGATCTACCCTATCAAATGCCTTAGACAGGTCCATTGCGATACAGTCAAATTGACCTCCTGAATCCAGGATATCTGCTATATCTTGACTGGAATCCTACAAGTTGGGCTTCAGTGGAATAACCTTTCCTAAACCCAAACTACCTTCTATCAAACCAGTTATTAATTTTGCAAACATGTATAATATAATCAGAAAAAATGCTTTCCCAAAGCTTACAAACAATGCAAGTCAAACTGACTGGCCTGTAATTTTCAGCTTTATGTCTATCACCCTTTCCTTTTTATACAGGGGCTACTATAGCAAATCTCCATTCATTTGGTAAAGTTCCTTCATGCAAACAATAATCAAATAAGTACTTCAGATATGGTACTATATCCCAACCCATTGTCTTTAGTATATATCCCGAAACCTTATCAATTCCACCTGCTTTTCTAGTTTTCAACTTTTGTATCTTACTGTAAATGTCATTGTTGTCATAGGTAAATTTTAATACTTCTTTAGTATTAGTCACCTCCTCTATCTGGACATTATCCTTGTAACCAACAATCTTTACATACTGCTGGCTGCATACTTCTGCCTTTTGAAGATCATCACATACACACTCGTCTTATTCATTAATGATTCCTGGAATGTCCTTCTTGGAACCTGCTTCTGCTTTAAAGTACCTATACATACTCTTCCATTTTTGACTAAAATTAGTATGGCCACCAATTATGCTTGCCATCATGTTATCCTTAGCTGACTTCTTTGCTAGATTCAATTTCCTAGTAAGTTCCTTCAATTTCTCCTTACTTCCACAGCCATTTCTAACTATTTCTTTCCAACCTGCACCTCCTTCTTAGTCTCTTTACTTCCCTGTTATAATATAGTGGATCTTTACCATTCCTTACGACCTTTAAAGGTACAAACCTATTTTCACATTCCTCAACAATTGCTTTAAACCCATCCCAGAGTCTGTTTACATTTTTATTTACCGTTTTCCACCGATCATAGTTACTTTAAGAACTCCCTCATGCCTGTTTTATCAGCCATATGGTACTGCCTAACATTCCTAATTTTAATCTCTTCCTTTCTTTCACATTTGTTTTTAATTACCACAAAAACAGCTTCGTGATCACTAATACCATCTATTACTTAGGTTTCTCTATAGAGCTCATCTGGTCTTACCAGCACCACATCCAGAATATTCTTCCCTCTAGTTGGTTCCATCACTTTCTGAATCAGGTGCCCTTCCCATATTAACTTATTTGCCATTTGCTGGTCATGCTTCCTGTCGTTCGCATTACCTTCCCAATTGACATTTGGTAAATTGAGATCACCCGCTACAATCACGTTCCTTTCCTTATCGTTTCCCACATAGCTGATTATCTTATCAAATAATTCTGAATCAGCATCTGCGCTACCCTTTCCTGGTCTGTACACTCCAAAGACATCAAGTTGCCTATTATCTTTAGAGATGAGCCTTACCCCTACAATTTCGTGTTTGTCATCTTTAACATGTTCGTATCTTACAAATTCTTCTTTTCGAGAATGAATACTCGCCCTCCTACCATTCCTATCCTATCTCTACGATACACCCTCCAGTTCCGTGAGATTTCTGCATCTATTATATCATTTCTCAGCCATGATTCAACTCCTATTACAATATCTGGTAAGTATATATCTGTTAAATTAATTCTATCCCTGTCTTTACAATACTTCTACAGTTGAGCACTAACAGTTTGATGTCATCCCTACTTCATTTACAGTTCCCTGTTCCTTTAACACCGCTCCCTAGGCCACCCTGTTTCCCTGAATGTACCTCCCTATAACCCTTCTAAACAAATTTCCGAACAGTTCGTTGCGTCACTGTAGTGCCAACTGCCGCTCGAATTGCTGCTGCAGGCGCAGTTGGCTGGGCCACAGTCATATGCCGAATACGGCGGTCCTCACTCTTCCTTGATGATGTCACGGGTACGTCCGGAGCCCGGTCTTCTTGCGAGCGTACCTTCTCGTGACCAGTGCTGCCGGCACGCATGCACAGTGGAGACATTCCTGCCAAGTCGTTCTGCAATAGCGCGGAAGGAAAATCCATCTTCACGTAGCCCTATTTTAACGGCCTCGTTCAACCGCAGAGAGCTGTTGATACTGGCCTCTTTGTCGTCGTAAAGGCATTTTTGACCCACTCCATCCAATCTCGCAGGTAACTAACGCTCTTCCACAGTACTGCCCGTATTTAAAGCAAACCTGATGTCATGAGGCCGCTAGTAGCGCCACGCTAATGCGATTTGCGGAAAATGTTAATCAACGTCATCTTTCAGATTTATAAACATGCTTACCAGTGTTCGTTAATCTAGCACAACCCTTTCTTGGTGATTATATATTTTTTTCCGCCAGTGTAATGAATATGTGCTTTGTCCATATGACATTTAACTTGCAATTGAATGAATACATCAAATAATAGTATAGTACGCGAACCTTTTCTTGAGCCCTAGTTCCCATTCAGCACTGTGGAGCTCAGGGCTCAAGAAAAGGTTCGCCTACTATAATATGTACTGTAACACCAGAGAGAGTATTAGTCATTTGTAAATGCATTTCTTACAAGCAAAATAATTGAACATCTGTATATCATTTTTAGGATACTAAGCAATCCACTGATATTCTGGGTACCTCTTGTTTGTCCCGACCTACGTGTTGTTGAATGGTAAATCTTTTATCTGCTGCCCCTTTCACTTCGCATATTTTTAAGAAAAGTAACTGACCATCTGCATATTGTGAAATAATTGTGAATAATGTTCCTTCAATGGACAGCTTTAGATGGTTTTATCTTTGTCAATCTAACACTTGAAGTGAATCACACAGGAATAAATAAAACTTGCACTGAGTAAAATGAAACTAACCAGCGCGTACAGGTATGTTAATACTCAAACACTTTAACACCTTATTGAAATGTGAATTTGACCTCCTCCTCTCATTGCAAGCCCATCCAGATTGGAAGCAATGTCTCGTCGCACTTTAGGGATGTGGATTTTGAAAGAGTTGTCAAAAACATCTTTATTTCGCAGTTTTCGAGCAGAGTACTGAACCTTTTGATGTTCGAGTATTCTCGTTTATTGAATGTTAGGATAATAATTCAGACAAGTTAATTACCCAACATAAATGCATAAAAATGACTAAATAGTAATGCACAACGAAGAAAAATTACCGTACTTAAAAGCCAAAAAATAATGTAATGAATTGCTGAAAATGACAAAATAATTAGGAAAAATTGAAAAAATTACAATAAAAGCGCATTTCTGTAATCAGGGAGTCATATTCAGGATTTATGTATAAGTTAGCGATGCGTATAATGCACCATTTAAAAGATGGCACGTCATCAAAATCCGAGCCTTGATCATGAGTAATAGTGCCCCGCTGCACACTAGTAATAACTTCAGGCAACTAACGGAGGAGGGCTCTCAGATCTTTAATTAACGGAGGAAGTACAGATAAGAACATTTGCGTGGAGCCTGATGGATCCCGCGCGACTATTTCCGTGTTATATTTCGGCCGGGACTGACGCAGCGTACACGCGATTTGAAGGTCACGCCGGTCACATCATTGACATATGGCTGGCTGCTTTGTGCGATGATTGGGTCCGAGTGCTGCTGTGCCAGCTAGCACCCAGCCGAAATATTCTGACCTCGCTGTGTTTTATGAATGTAGTAGTAAGTACCAGTGTAACAAGGGAAGAGAGTACTCTTGGCAGCTTGAACACTGGTAGGTAGGCCTATGTATCGTGTTGTTTAGATATTATGACTTATTTCACTTCAGCCATTCCGTAGCATACAATCATGGTTTCAACCTAATTTTCATAAATGTCATCAGGATGTCATATATGTTCATTGTAATGCAGTACATGCTGTAGACACGTTGCACCCTGATTTTCAGAGCAGATTAGCATCAGTCAGTCAGCAAAGCTACTTTACCTGAACTCTACTGAGAATGCGCATCAAAGAAACTTAAAAATCTCTGTTTGAAGCTATTCCCTAAAGACAACAGACTGCATCTGGGTTAGTGTATTGTCATGTGCGGAAGATTGCATAAGCAATTGGTGGATTCACTACCACGTTAGTTGCTCAGTATTAAAGGAAAAATGTCTTATTGGCTAGTTATTTCTCTAAAGACCCCTTGCAGGCCCCTGCTACACTGTGCATTGATGACTAACATAGCTCTCTAATTGCTGTGGGAGGAAATTCCTAGTCATGCCGTAAGTTCTATCCCTTGTACAAAGGCAACGAGTCTGCAGAGAAATGACAACTACAACAAGTGCATTTGTATGTTGTTTATTCATTACTGACTACACAGAGCGTAAAATAAACTCTCAGACAGGCTCTTACAGGAAGAATGTGCCCTGGCGCAGCCATGTTGAATATTTTGATTGAAGAACGAGGTATTGTGGTTTGCAGTGCGTATATTTGTAAAATAGTGGGTTAAACAGTATTAAATGTAAGGTGCATGTTGCTTATCTAAGATTCTTCGTAACACAGTATGTCATACACACAATTGCTTGCTGTGAGACACTTCTTGAAGCGATCCGGCCACTAGTACTGGGTGGGCCAATTACAACTGGCCAGAAAAATGTAAGACTGACTCGGAATTGACCCTTGTTGACGACCATGAGAACTGCTCATCACAGGAAATGCTGGAAACTGTGATTTCGATGCACCAATTGGTTGCTGTACATGTCTGCGCGTGTGCATCTTCCGTTGCTCTGTCATTACGTGTGAGTGAAAGGAGCAGACATGTATAGTGACCAGTTGAATGCAATACAGAACGGTGTTCACAGTGTTCGAGTGTTATGTGAAACACAATTCATGGTAAACCTGTGCGGAACCGTTGGCGCAAGAATTTGACTGGAAGTGTTTTGGCAAAACCTCCAGCAAAGTCTGTAATGAAAAACTCAGGGGCAAAATGGCGTGAAACGGGCTCTGTAGCGAATAAAAACCGTAACAATCCGAAAAGAGTACGAACACCAGAAAACATTACTCGAGTGAAGGAAAGCCTGGAACGAAGTCCGACAAAATCTCAACGCAGTTTGTGTGTGCAAGTGGGAAGTAAGAGATTGTCGTGTCGAAGCGTTATCAAAAAGGGACTGCATCTGTATCCTTAGAAATTTACCATTGTGCAAGAATTAAAGCGTTGAGATGAACCTTCGCTATTTGAGTTCTACGAGTGGTTTTTGAGTGAAGTGGAGTCAGAACTTTTGGATCCTCAGTTTTTCATTTCTTCATATGAGGCCATTTCCAGCATGTCCTGTGATGATCAATAACAAGAGTCAATATCGCGTCAGTTCTATTGTAAATATTTTCCAGGACAGTTTTGTGTTGCCCTCGCCAAATCTGCTTTTAAGGATCGGTATTTTCATGGGATTTCGAACAGGTCTTCTCCTGTAAAATACTCCTCAAGTGATAATCCAGTAGCTTAACGTCAGAGATTTGACAGGCGGTGTTGAATTCAGGCACATTGCATTCCAGCCAGTGTGGTGTCGACATGGCAGTCACTGAGTCCTGCTGTATTTACGCACGATCAAGGTGGGACTTAGGCCTTCACGATAGTGATGGGAAGTCTGAGATGAGGTCTCGGGATTTCTTGAGACTAGCGCAGGCACTATTTCTCGCGAGAAATTTCGAGAGATCTCGAGAGCGTTGTCCTCGCATTGTGCGGCGAGCAGCGTGTCGTAGGCCTACGGGTACTCGGAGCTGAATGTTGTTTGTGCCGAGTATGCAAATAGCCAACCACGGGTCTTCTAAATTTCGTAAATACGTGTCAACAAGAGACTAGGGCGTTGATTTCTACCGAGATCTATTTTGACGCAGTATAACACAATTATAAAGGCATTATAATGGCATTGTATGCACTGGTAGGTACACGAATGAGTGGTTTACGTACAGAACCTGACGGCTACTGTAGGTACACGTACCTGGATACTAGAGACGTGCATTATGCGAACTCGAGGCGAGGCAAGATGCGCCTTGCTGCGTATGCAACCACCATTACGCATGAGTGGAATGTGTAATCTAAAATGCTTCAGTTTGCTCCATTTTTCTCGACAGGTAGGTGTACATAGTTATCAGACCCCCACATTCAATAACATATGACCACTGCTTGTGATTACCGATATTTTGGTGACATAGGAAGAAATTCCTTACAATGTTATAGAGTATTCGCGTCATAATTAAGTATTTCGATATATAACGGTACAATGTGAAATTGTGGCTAGTTGTACGCGACAACTTGAAGACGATGTCCGAAACGCAACGTAAGTCGTGGATGTCGGTTATTTTGAATGTCACATAACACAGCCCGCTGTGTTGCTTGTTCAAAAGAAGTAAAGTATGTCGGCAGAAATACTTCTGCGATGATCCGATACTTAAAAACACATAGTATAAATGAAGAGGAATAGTCACAGAACACCTCCGGCCCGATCTGAATCACAAAAATCTACCCTGCCGACAAGGACTGTGAGCCATCCAGGTGGGTTTACATCCTAATAACAGTTATTAATAAATTATACGGGTTATTCAGCTAAGAAGTCCACCTGATATAACTCGTGAACAGTTTAAGATACTGGCATTCTGGTCTTCACCTTCGTTAATGGTATTGTTAAGGAGCTCATAATTCAACATGCAGTGCTTTCCTACGCTTTTTACAAAATTTATCGTCACACACGTTTCCCTATGAGAACTGCTAATGATAAGTATCAAGCTTACACTCGTAGTTACCGGGACGTCGCACAGCTCGCAGCACACGAGAATAGGTCTTGAGAGCGTTGCCCATCAACCCTGCGGAATGAATTGGAGAAAGTCGGGCATTTTAGATAACACGTTCCACTCATGTGTAATGGGGGTTGCATAAATGTAGCAAAGCACATCTTCCCTGTCTCAGGTTCGAACAATGTACGCCTCTAGTATCCAAGTAGGTGTACATTCTATCTACAGTTATTCACAATTTATGCAGGGTTATCCAGCTAAGATGTCCACCCCAAATAAGTCGTGAACAGTTTAAGACACCGACATTCTGTTTTCACTTTCGTTAATGGTATTAAGGGTTTCATAGTTGAACATGCAGTAGTTTTCCAGGCTTTTGACAAAATGTATTGGCTCACACGTTTTCATATGAGAACGTTATTTCACGCAATAACTGCCAATGATATACTATCAGTTTTACATTTGTAGTTACTGGTACGTCACACAGCTTGCACTACAGGAGGATCGGTCTCGAGATTCTCGCGAGAGTCTCGACACCTGCGACGTCAGTCTCGAGAGTCTCGAGCGAGAGCGTTTCCCATCACTACTTCACGACTCTATCCAGAATGTTGCATTGGTAGTTAGTGGCATATGTTTTTACTTCTCTTCCGTAGAAATGCAGTGACACGTCGCTCTCACATGACACTTCGTTGATGCTAAAGCAAAAGCAAGGGAGTGCGGTCCACCGAAGTCAGGTGATGCGGGAAATATTAGATTAGGAAATGAATTCTTAAAGGAAGTAGATGAATATTGTTACTTGGGTAGTAGAATAACCAACGATGTAAAGAAGACATAAAATACAGACTAAAACAAGCAAGGAAGGCATTTCTTAAGATATTTACTCACTTCGAACATTGATATAGGAATTAGAAAGATGTTTTTGAAGACTTTCGTCTGGAGTGTGGCATTGTATGAAAGTGAAACATACACAGTAACTACCTCAGAAAGAAAAAGAATAGAAGCTCTTGAGATATGGTGCTACAGAAGAATGCTGAAGGTGAGATGGGTACATCGAACTACGAATGAATAAATACTGAATCGAATTGAGGATAAGGAGAACGATTTGTTGAAATTTCACCAGAAGAAGGGATAAAATGATAGGACACGTCTTAAGATACCCAGGATTTGTTCAGTTTGGTTTTGAGTGAAGTGCAGGCTGTAAGAGTGGAGGGTTAGACTAAGGCATGAATATTGCAAACAGATTAGGGTAGATGTAGGATGCAGTAGTTAAGTTTAAATGAAAAGGTTAGCATATTGTAGGGTGGGGTGGAAAGCTTCATCAAACCAGTATAAACAAGCGTACGTCCAGAAAGAGAGCGTCAACAGTAAACATTGCGGTATTCACGTTACAAGCTGGTGAGCATTTCTGGCTTAAGCAATCAAATTAATGATCTCTGTATGATGCCACACATGCAACCTCGCTTCAGACGAGTGCAATATGAAAATCGTTTCGCTCGTCATAAAGTTAAAGTAGTTTGGTAGTTATCGCTAACATGCTGTTCCACTCCTGAGACATTGCTGATGAGAAAACATCACGTTCACTGAACAAGTGAGGTTTGTCCAAAAATATTGTTCATTGAAAAATTGAATTCGTTGGTGATAAGTAGGCAAGCTATTTAGGGTCCTAAGAGCCAACACCACAAAAACAGGAATATAGTGCAGAGACATAATTATCATCATCTTGAACAATTTCCAGCCTTTGGCCAGGTCTCTTGTTGATTGTGGAGCGAAGTTTTATAGCCGCATGCTCCTGCTGACACCAGCCCTCCGTGGGATCTAAAAGGCCGCTCCTAACATGGGGAACATACGTCCTCGTAGCCACCCCTAACAGACGCTACTTGACGGTTTCAGAGGCATTTCCTCCTCTGAGGGGGCTCCTCCACCCGAAGCCGTTCGCCCTCACAGGGTGTCGGATATTTCTCCGCCGCCCAACACCTGTATGGTCTACTCCATTACAAAAGTACGGTCACCTGGCCAGACCGGGTGCAGAGACAGTTGGGAAGAAACTGGAAAAGAAACGCACATGGACAGTAAGTAAAACATATTTATTTTCATGAATAGTGTATCATTTTGCTTCCAGACATGAAAACTACCACATTCAAGGAAGATTTTTTGAAAATAACATTTCAATAAATATTGTATAATGAAGTTCAAGCACAGGAGGTTCTGAACTCTTCTAAATCACAACCAACGGGTGATCAGATATCATCACGCACCGGTCTGATAGTTTCAACACACTTCAGTGGGTCGGGGCGGTAGAATACATCTACGATATATACCGCCTGTCGTAAGAGGAGACTAAAAAGAGAACTCCCCGTGGGAGTGTGGGTTGGCAACCACAGGACACGTAGCTGAGTCTCTCATTGCTTTCACTCACTTGTACAGTCTCATCACTATCATCTTTCTTGTCTGGCCTATCTTGGTCAACTCTTGTTCTCTTCCGACCCGTCAGTATTTGGTTTGCAAGGCCAAAGGAGTCTCATTTTTAAGCCCTTCTATTTCTTTTGCCAGTAGCTTCATTTTTCGAAGGATCGTGCCCCTTCTACCGACTAATATTAAGAGCGGATAGTTGCCCAGTTGTACTTTCTCTTAAAACATAATCACCACTGCAAGTGCATCTCATGAAACTTTCCGTAACAACTAAAATGATCTTGCATTACGTTTTTAATGTATACCAAGGCCTTTCAAACGCCCGAAGTTGCACGCGTGCAAACCGAGGTGCAGAGGTTCTGTGCACCGTGCATCGGGTCCGACTCGGCTTGGTTCGGAGCAGAATTTTTTTCTCCAGGCGATTCGGCTAAGCTCAGCTCAACTCTGCTGGGGTTTTGGAGCGCTGCCGAGTAAGTGAGGAAGGGGGGACACAGGCGGTGCGAGTGAGACAGGCATAGGGAAAGATAAAGACAGCGCTATTGCTGAAAATCGAGGAGTGGAGGTCTGCACTCTGATCAACCTAGCGAAGTCGTATTTTGCCCTTTGCACCGGTGCATGCACCCTAAGAGGCCCTGATGTAGGCTATACTGCATTATTTTTGATAACTCCTTACTGTAAATTGTTTACACTGCTTTGTATAACTAAACAAAATCATTGTTATGACAGTTCCTTAATTTACCTTCCTGACTCTGCACATTGTTCCTACCCACAGCCATCTGAGATTATTGTTCCTTATTCGGTGTAAATTGAATTTTAAAATAAAAAATACCTCATAGTCTCAACTACGCTCTTCTCAAGTGAAATAGATCTTCAGTAATTCAAGTCCTTATTTTCCAATTTCTTCTCAGTCACCTCCAAAATCAATTTGAATGTGCTTTTTGGACATCCGACAGTACACGAAGAATTTGTCCAGATAGTCGCATAATTTTCAAAATAAGGTGTGATATTCCCCACATTCCAGTCTTTGTCTGTTAGGTTTCATGACAACTCCCTCTCTTCTACTTTCCACGACACATTCTCACTACTCAAGAACAATTTACGTGTTCCCTTTGACAGCGCCATGGTAAACTGTGGCACACCGACCAAACCTGCCGAGAGAACCTTGGTTCTCCAAATGGAACGCCAACAGAAGATACATAACATCTGTTATAAATATGCCAAGCAAGCGACCGCTGCTCAGCCCAAAGGGCTGTAGATGACGATTACCACAGGTAATTGAGAGACACTAGGATGTCAGAATTTTGTCCTTGCAAGCACTTTTAAACTTGCCAGTAGACAATGATAAGGAGTTATCGCATTGTAACACCCTTAGATGTCATGGATCTCAGTTGGTATTGAATTTACAACTTCTTTACAATCATTTAAGGAAAGACTAGGTAAGCAACTGACAGGAAATCTGCCACCTGGGTGACAGCCCTAAATGCAGATCAGTGGTGACTGACAATTAATAGAAAGCGCTTCCTCAGGAATACGTGAACTAAAGAACTTCGCCACTGAGATCGGTGAATGCAGTAAAAGGCAGTAGCGGCTGGCTCTAAAGGGCAGAGGGGCACGTGCCTCTTCAGCTAAGAAACTATTTTATGGTTTAAAAAACACTAACACAATGAATGATAATGCATTCAGTTTTAGTACTAGCCGCAGCATGCAGCTAGTGGGGAATGTTTTCATCTGACGCGCATTTCCCTTCCTCTAATTTGTTGGCCGGTCATGCTGAGCCTCTGCCCTTCTTTGTAGACACTTTCCTGGGTAAGTTTGGTCCGCGCCTGCGTAGAACCTACTACTTCTTAACACGCAGGGATGGCATTGTTTGTCACTTTGTTCCACAAGGCAGAACAGTGACCGCACAGTACTACAGGGACTTCCCGGTGCGACAGGTACGACGTGGCGTTTGGGAGAAACCTCAGGATCTTGTGGACAGTGCAATAATCCTGCACGACAATGCAAAACCACATAAAGCAACGTGTGTAGGACAGCTACTGCGACGTTGGGGATGGGAAGAATTTTAGCACCCACCGTACTCTCCCGACATTTCGCCCTATAACTTTAATCTCATTCGAAAGATTAAGGAACCACTACCTGGTATGCGGTTTGC
The DNA here is from genome assembly GCF_040414725.1 of Anabrus simplex. Classification (NCBI taxonomy): domain Eukaryota; kingdom Metazoa; phylum Arthropoda; class Insecta; order Orthoptera; family Tettigoniidae; genus Anabrus; species Anabrus simplex. Next base: position 1,159,599,725 of record NC_090266.1, read on the forward strand.
AACACGAGAGGACATTGTTAATGCTGTGCGCCAACAGGTGACCCGATTCGCACATGGTGCGGCAAATGCTGAGGCAGATGGTATACAGCGCCGCCCACATCGTTGACAGCGTGTGGTGTTAATTGCAGGGGACTACTTTGAGGGTCTTCAGGCCCAGGTTTGTCATGCCAACTTTATGTATACTGTGTTGTCATTCTTTTGCACCCGCCGGGCTGAGTGGCTCAGACGGTTAAGGCGCTGGCCTTCTAACCCCAACTTGGCAGGTTCGATCCTGGCTCAGTCCGGTGGTATTTGAAGGTGCTCAAATACGACAGCCCCGTGTCGGTAGATTTACTGGCACGTAAAAGAACTCCTGCGGGACTAAATTCCGGCACCTCGGCGTCTCCGAAGACCTTAAAAAGTAGTTAGTGGGACGTAAAGCAAATAACATTATTATTATTCTTTTGCACCGGGAAGGCCATATTGCCCTGTATACTACCGTAATAAATGAGTGTGTTACGATATTTCAGTGCTATTCATTGTCCACACATGTAGTTAACACCTTGTCCTTTCGTCTGCATATGTCACATTTTCCAACCGGACTGGTTTCTTCAAGAAAAAAATAGTTGCCATGACTTTTGCCCCAACCCTCGTATTATGCATTTCATGACACAAAATGTGAAAGACTCTACCACCAAAAGTATCGCCTGAACAGTCTCCAATTGGAAATGTAGCTCATTTCTTGATACAGCAAGATGGCGGATGATATGGAAACTCGTGTAGATTCAGCTCTCAAAAGTATTGAAAATATTGCGGATTCCGGTTGGTATCTCAAGAACGAATCAAAGGACGACTTATATAAAGCGGTAAGGATTATACGAGAATGCTTTATTGAACTGAAATTTAAAATATGTAGAAATGTGGAACATGTAAATGAGATTGGTTTAAGCGAGGTTATGCAGTTTGACGATGACATCGTGCTACAAAAGACAATATAGATGATTGGAACAGGTGGCGCCATCTGTTGGCCAAGAGCTCCCGCGGCTCAGTCGAGAGCGGTAGAACAAAATAAAGAGGAAGAAGGAAACATGATGGCCCAATTACTAGCGTCACCTAGCGCTCATAGGGACAATTCGCTAATGGCAACCAAAAGTTCTCATAGGGCAACCAAAAGTTCTCATAGATGAAGCAAGCCATCGCGGAGAAGGCGGTGGAATTGCGCATCATCGACCTGAGTCTTTTGATATTGATCATGAGAGTCACCTAGCGCTCATAGAGACAATTCGCTAATGGTAACCAAAGTTCTCATTGATGAAGCAAGCCATCGCGGAGAAGGCGGTGGAATTGCGCATCATCGACCTGAGTCTTTTGATATTGATCATGAGAGTCTTTGGCAACTTCGGACATAGAGGTGAGAATCATGGAGAAAATTAACCAGCAGATACAGTCTATCTTGGATAATGTTCACATAATGGTTAGAAGTGAACTGAAAGAAGCGACGCAACAACCGTCTGTATTTCATAATCTACTTTATGTCCGACTCGTTGGCTGAATGGTCAGCGTACTGGCCTTCGGTTCAGAGGGTCCCGGGTTCGATTTTAACCTTAATTGGTTAATTCCAATGGCCCGGGGGCTGGGTGTTTGTGATGTCCCCAACGTCCCTGCAACTCGCACACCACACATAACACTATCCTCCACCACAATAACACGCAGTTACCTATACATGGCAGATGCCGCCCACCCTCATCGGAGGGTCTGCCTTACAAGGTCTGCAATCGGCTAGTAATAGCCACACGAAATTATAATTATAATCTACATTATGAATCCAGCCCTCTGATGAGTAATTCATCAAATAAACATGAAATGGACACGGAGTATGCTACAGTAACAAGTCGACAGGCCCGATAGCAACCTGACAGGCACATCAGAAATGAATGCGTTACCCAAAGTAGCAGATATCAGTTACGATCTGCTAATCAAGAGCTTCGTCCCCTGCCCCCAGCCAAAATAGGGAAGGGGAATAACAATGGTGATAAACTCAAAACGGCACCGAGACTATACTGGACGTACATCGGACACCTAGATGAAGAGTCCACGGAGTCTTCTTATACATCAGAAAAGCGTATTAATGGCGTCAAAGCTTGCTTCTCTATTCGAACAAGAGGTAGGAACAAAGCGTTCAAAATAGCACTCCTGGAGAAAGACAAAGAAATAGTTGACAATGAAAATTTCTGGTCTAAGGGGGTTACTTTTCGCTCCTTTGAGTTTTAACTCTGAAATCAGGTTATCATCAATATCTACCGTTACAAGAGGTCATCCGGTGCGTAGATCACACAGCAACAACTTCAACAAGAGCAATGTCTCTAAATGCATCAGATTAATGACCTGGAATGTAGAAGGGTTGAAGAATGTATTGGCCTTGAGCCCCCGGCTCACACTTCTAGAGAATGACATATTGCTCTTCACAGAAACTTTCAGCATGGAAGAAATAGACATTAATGGCTTCTAAGGTATTCACTCTCTAGCCAAGAAAGGCGTCAGAGGCCGCCCCTCAGGCGGATTAAGCTGCTACATAAAGCCGCACCGACAGCCTATCAGTCAAATTATCCGCACATTCAACACTTTCAGTAATCGTTAAAAAAACTTGTTTGTACACATTGTGTTTGAATAATTAATTAAATTTCTTGATATCAAACCATTTACAACTTTCTCCACATTTAACGCATTAGCAACCTCTGAAGACTACCAAACTCCGCGTTTTAAGGGGACTTAACATCTTGGAGGAGAATTTGCGGGGGGGGGGGGGAGGGCAAAATGGCACTCTGTCCCCCTAAAATTATTTTTGGGGCAGAAAAGTCCTGCCCCCACAAATTCGGCGCCACTGTCCTGACACCATAAATGTTAAATACTTGCAGAGAGACTAAGGTGGTAATTTTAGACTGAAAAATAGTTGTATCTATTACAGTCAGTGACAGATACTGTGCAAAAGGTGAAAGGCTGAGATCAGTAAATGATGTTGAATTAACAGCGCAATAAACATGAAGAGCGAAAGTCAAACAATAATTATAATCCCTTTTTATTAAATAGTAATAATGAGTACAATGTAAATGAGTTAATCTGTAAATTATGTCGTAACTAGGTGCCAAAGAGTATTGAACGTACAAAAACCACTTTGATATTTGATATTGTTGTCACAGGGCGAAATGAATCACCATTGTAAGTACCTCAAATCTATTTTAGGAAGTGACGCTTGTGAAAACTTGAATTTTAAGAGAAAGATTTCCGGTGTAATTGACTGTGCTTTTACAGTCTATTGAAAGGCAACATCCTGTAAGCGTATAAATAGGAAATCAGTCTGTTGAAATAAGTAGATGATTCATTCATCACATTGCTAAATGCAGTTCTGTGAAGTTAGATTTATATGAGTGTGTTATGTAGAAAGGTCATAGTTCTATTATTCGTAAATTTTCGGCGAAGTCCAAACACGTGCACGTGGAAGGAAGTGGCTGGCTATTCGTATTTGAAGTGACGTGGCATACCTCGTATGTTTGAAATGTGTGATTTATGAGGTGACTGATGATGATTTCGCAATACTAATGAATTTACGTCACAAAGGAAATAAACTACTGTACTTTATTCTTCTCACAGCTAAAATCCACTTCCTGCATCTGTCCCATTCCCATAGACGACCAAAGAATTTATGAAATGTAGTTACTTTTCCATGTGTGTTTTGTTTCTCTTTTGTTTTTGCTTATTAGTGTTTTGGCAGTTCGCTGCACAACAGTTTCTATTTGATTTAGACAATTTGATCGCAATTTTACTCCCACAGTTACGCCGCCTAAGGCTTGTTTCACACCTACCCGGCTGCCGGGTAACCGGTGCCGGGTACACGGTTGTCAGGGCGAAAAGTGTACGAGAAGTTTCACACTTGCCTGTTAAAAGTCGTTGCCGTATAAACGGCACCCGGCTGCCGTGCTATTGTAGTAGGAAGCCGGCAGCCCCCACTGTACGGGCCGGCTGCCGGGCGAACAAAACCAGATTAGGAGGGTAGTGGGGGCTGTGAGTCAGTAGAAGTTGACACATCTAGCCAGCACGGCAGCTGTCTACAATCTTCTCGAGTGTTGTGTTTCCTTGTTTTTACGCTCTTAGTGTATTGCGTGTTTGTTCTTCTGGCGGAAACTGACACAGAAAGTTTGCACACTCATCCTAAAATAGTTGAAAAATTTGTGGCTGTCATTTCTTAAGTCTTCAAAATGTATAAAGAATGCCCCAACCTCGTCTCTTCTCATATTGACTGGATGCTCCCATAGCAGTCTATTTTTTCTCGTTTTCTTCAAACGCCTTTACAAGACTATAAGCGCTAGTAATTTATTGCGATCCATTCCAACCCGCGATGTGTACACAACTGCTGCCGTGTTCTTGCCGGGTATATGTGAAAAGGATTCCCATTCTTGCCGGGGCCGGCTACTGGTTACCCGGCAGCCGGGTAGGTGTGAAACAAGCCAAGCTGACCGCTCAAGACTAGTTCAACCCGAACTTACCGTTTTCTTCCGATAGAGGCGCTGCGAGCGGCCGTGCACGTTCCCTTGGGCGCATCAGTTAACTTGGCATTATACCGCAAATATTTCTTGTGGTCATAAGAAGGAAGCCGGATGAAGGGAGGAGTTAAAACAGATAAAGATGGACCAAGGTGGTAAAATAGGAGGAGCATAGGACGAACACTGAAGGAGAAACGGATCGCAGTTGATCAATATAAGTAATAGAAAGGTACAATGAAGAGAGAAATCAAGCAGCTTGTGTAGCCTGACCACGAGAAAAAGAACTATTTAAAAACTACAGTTAATTCTTCATCACCGGTACACGGTAAGTGAATGAAGAAGTTTAATTTCTGAAAGAAAATGTGTTTAAAAGGTTCGTACGGACGAATGTAAACGTTTCATCTTTTTGTATAAATTGTCTATAAACAATCACTCGAGGACACCTAAAACGAAATTCGAAAAAATATTCAAGGAGTTTCTTTAGCTAGGCTCTGACTGCCAAGCTAAGCTCATGCTTACAACGCTGGAGTGAAAATAACGTTAACTCCACGAATACGGGAAAAAAAATTCTCCACAGATTATAGGGCGAAGGTTATCTAATAATCCCGTATAAGTGACGCATCACTTTACTTGGCATTAGATCGCAAATAGTTATTATGGTCATCTAAATTCCTCACTGGTGTACAGTTACAAATTGTTCCCTTAGCAGTGACCTGCTTAGCTCACTGATGTCGTCACATATTTTCATCATGGCGACTACGGTTCAAAACTCGATGAATGTATGAGAGATCTTCGGACTAGAAAATTAAGTTCCTTTGACTGTATGATCACAAGATCTGTGAAATCACAAAACTTGCCTACTGCCCAACGTTTAAAGCAAACCAATTAACAGTCACTATAGCTAGTTGCTTTACGTCGCACCGACACAGATAGGTCCTATAGCGACGATGGGACAGGAAAGCCTAGGAAGGGGAAGGAAGCGCCCGTGGCCTTAATTAAGGTACAGCCCCAGCATGTGCCTGGTGTGAAAATGGGAAACCACGGGAAACCATCTTCAGGGCTGCCGACAGTGGGAACAGTCACTATAAACGTACAACAACTCCACTGGCGTATGCTGGAATAAGGACGCGGGCTACCACTAGACTTAGGCTGATGACACACGGAGCGGTTTTTGCCGAGTCGGCAGCCGCGTCGGCCGCCGCCTGTGATTGATACACAGAGCGGTTTTTGCCGACTGTGACGAAACCACTGCCTGCTCGATACGCACCCGATGACTGCTTATAAGCAGTCATTTTAGATGCACATTAGTGAGCGTGACGTTAGGTGAGGAAGCTAGCTAAAATTACCGAAAAATAAAGGATTGTTCTTATTCTTATTCCAAAAGTCTACTTACTCTATATGTCCTTTTACGTGTATATTATTGAATTTCAAAGATACTTCATGATATCTAATACAAGAATACCTACCAATGATGCAATCGCCGCGTAAATTCAGCCACGCCCGACTAGAGCGAAGCATCAAGTCAGCCGTGATTCAGCTGAATGTAATAAATCTATAGCGCTAGAGCGCGCACAAAGCCTTCAAACCGCTCGCTGCACCGCCAGCTACACGACAGGCCGAGTCGGCAAATCTGCCGCCTGTCGGCGAGCACCGCTGTGTCTGTTTCATCCCATCTGATACAATAGAAACATGCGCCGACGCGGCGGCCGACTCGGCGAAAACCGCTCCGTATGTCATCAGCCTTACAGTACGTTACCCCTTTTCGATGGCTGGTTTAGTGAACGTCAAGCATTAAGCGTTTTGAGCTGCAGCCAATAGCCAACGGAGGAGCATACTGTGTTGTCAAGGCTACTTCACAAGCTACTGCCCTGGCCTCTGCTACTGTCAATAGGCCTACTCTACACCTGATCACTGGAGATGGTAGCAAAAAAATTAGCAAATTAAAGTCCGGTTTTGTGGCTAAATGGATGGAACGTTTGCCTTTGGTCCGATGGCTCCTGTTCAATTTTCAGAATCAACCCCTTCGTACTCTTCATTACCCTGGCTTGGGAACTGGATGTTTATGACGTCTTCGACATTCATTTCATCCTTATTATGTCACCACCAAGCCTATACAGATGCCATGCATTATTATTATTATTATTATTATTATTATTATTATTATTATTATTATTATTATTATTATTATTATTATTATTCAATTGAAATTTTGAATTTTACAGCATTACCAGTGGTCGTACCCATCGTTCAATGGTTTATTAGTTTCCTCGGGATATCAGTGGTGGTGTTCGACCCATGATCACAAGTTCGATTCCAACCAACAAAAGAGAACACTAATCCCGAAAGATTGCATTTTATTTTAGCAGATCTACCCATAAAAAGAAAACTACAGTACGGTATATTACACGTATAACAGCAGCCCTGCAGTGTCTTCCTACAAGGATGTAGAAGTAAACGGGAGTGAAATACCAGCACTCTGTTATCTATATAATTAAGTCAGAAGTATGCGGTGAAGAGTTATATACGCTGAGGAACGCATGGTTGTTAGTTAACAGTGGCAATCTGACGGAGCGAAGCCTAGCACACCTATCACCTACCGGACATTCAGTAGCACGCCGCACGAGACGAGTTGAGGGGGGAGGGATGCAGCGCCTTGGCTACAATATCAGTCACCGATGCCATGCTCTCAGAAATACGTGTGACGTTTTTTCTCATTATTTTCAAGTTTTGTAAATGGTACAATGTTGCAGATGCTTACATTATAATGTGCTTTAGATTTCCATTGTTCTCATATGAGGTTTGGGCTCCACCGATAGCCTTGGTAGCCCTCAGTATACGCCACTGAACGATCCCTTAAACCAACTTAAGTCGGCCGCTGTACGTACTATCAGGGTACTGACTACGCGGTAGGCCTGCATGTCATGTATTCATGTTATCGTAAACTTGCGTTCAGGAGACGGTTCGAACCCCACTGTCGACAGCCGTGAACATAGTTGTGCATGGTTTCCTAATTTCATACCAGGCAAATGCTGAGGCTGTACCTTAAGACCACGGCTGCTACCTGCCTTGTCCTAGGTCTTCATCGCCGCCGAAAACCTGCGTGTATTATTGCGATTTGAAACGCATAACAAGAAGAAGATGATTGACTGTTAAAAAACTACAAATCGGCTAGCGAAATACACATAGTCCAAAGGGCCGTCCACAGTTTGTGAAAAATTGCAGATACATAATAATAATAAATAATAATAAATAATAATAATAATAATAATAATAATAATAATAATAATAATAATAATAATAATAATAATGAGACATATGGACAAATGAGAAGTTACTCTTATCTCTGCTTTTAAGTTATAATTAGGGCCCGGATTTTTAGGTTTGAACCTGTTTTCTCCCTCGCTATTTAATTAACAGATTTCAAGATATTTATTCGTTTCACACATTCTGAAGCAGAATATGTGAACTTTATTGTACATAAGAAAATAATATCTAACCGAGGGGTTACACCTAAATCAGCCTGAATAGCTGTTTTGCTTTCTTCTAGTGAAGAATGTATTTCCCACTGAAACTTGCCGTAAAATAATTTCCGCCTCTATTTTAAGTTAGAGATAGTTTAGGTTACGACCAAGCAGCTCGTCTCATGCCTCCCATTGCACACGTGACATCTTGATGCAGCTTGTAGACTGTTCGGAGGAGCGTAAGGCCGTCCACAGAGAACACAGTAGGCAGAAAACGTAGTGAATGGTTCCTGCAGTAATTTTCTAGCTTCAGTTGTTGTATAGCAAAACAATGCCTAAATTGAAACTTTACTATGGATACTCGCGTAATCTTCTCTCAGGGATGCTTCAAGTGAGTAAGTTTCCCGTAACTAACCTGAAAACTGCACTGGAATACCCTAGCACGCTTAGATAAGTATACGTAAGATTTATATTTCTTATTTTAGGTTAAATGTGAGCAGAAAGCCTATCTTGAGCAGCATAAATCTGCATCTGCGAAATTGCTAGCGTAGCTATGGGGAATAAGTCCAGCAGTAACTGTTATTTATTTCACAGTCGACAATCCTGAAGATAACTTTAAATTCCGCCTATGCCAGGTGTTAGTATCTGCGAAGGACCCACGGAACGTTCTAACTAACCCGATCATGAAAACTTTCTTAAAAGACATCAGTGGATGCATCCACGAAGCAAGCATGCAAGAAACCGAAAATGAAGGTTTACACCACCTAAAATGTCGGACCCTAGTTATAATCGAGCGTTACCACTAGAGGCGACATGTGGAACTAACATGCTTCAACTGGGACCTTCTACTGTAATATGCACTTCTACTATGTACTGGCATGCCAGATGTGCGATACGTGATTAGCGGAGTGGCTTTGATGAAATGAAGTGGCGTGTGGCCTCCGGAGAGGTCTGGTGCAGGTCTTTTGATTTGATGCCCGTATGCGACCTGCGCGTCGTGATGAGGATGAAATGATGATGACAAGGACACATACACCCAGTCCCCGTGCCAGGGGAATTAACCAATTATGGCTAAAATTCCAGACTCTGCCGGGAATCGAACCCGTTATCCCTGTGACCAAAGGCCAGCACGCTAACCATTTAGTCGTGGAGCCGGAGAGTGGCCTTGGTGATAGGAAAAGTCACGTGGCGTCAAGAAGGGCATCTGTTGTTAAACCCCGTGTCCAAATGAGTCAAGGTGGCTCCATCGGCCCTAGAAATACCCAGGATGAACTGACGATTTTTTTACTGACATGGCAAGAGATCTTAATGTGACGCCACTAGATCAAGGCTGCTTTTGAATTTCCAAGTCTGTTTGTTGTGAGTAGGTTTTAGTTTCAACATTTTTCAGCTGTTCATGGCAATATGACTTGAGTCATCGGAGTTCGAACGAGGCACGAAAGTGGTTGCAAAAGATTAGGATATTCAGTTTCTGAAATAATGGAGAAATTAAAATGTTCTCGTTCCACGATATCATCTGTATTCATGGAACACCTCACTGTGCACAGCCCAGTGGCCAACATTCCCTCAAGTTGTAGCCATATTCGATATTGCATATACCAGATGTATTTCCAGCCAATTAGTGTAGTATCTATGGAATATTGGAGGAGAAGACCGATATGAGTGCCCGTGATAACGGCAGCTCATCGGGCACAGTGCGTCAACTGGACATTTGTGGTCGCTACTTTGGACTCTTGAGGTCTGGTAGGCCTTACTATGAGACATGTTTCGATGAGTCAAGATACACGATTTTTCGAGCTAATAACAGGTGTAAATTAGTGAGGGCATGAATCCTTGTTATTAACAAGTAACCGCGTAGGATGGCGCTAGTGATTCCGTGCCGACGTGGTGTTGATACGGCATGGATTGGTTCCACTGGCCACTCAAATTCCGTCAATGAACTGTGGCCTCAATAAAGCTCTCTTTATTAATCATTTACAGTCCTTCAGACTTAACAGTTTCTAATTACTCAACAAGATAATGCATCATCTGCTTGTTCAGGACTGATTCGAGGGGCATTCTTAAGAGTTCCAACACGTTTTTTTGCTATGACGCTGGGAGGTGACCTTGTCCACTCTTCACTCCAGTCGTTGTAGGTACTGAAGCCACTGGAGTTCAGTTCCTTGGCTGTTGCGAGACTTCAGTCTTGAGGAAAGCTGTTCCGTGTCCTGGTGAAAGGAAAGATCCGCGTTGCTGCTTACTCTGGATCATAAACAGACAAGGGCCTTTTAATTTGAGGTGGTGCGATATTGATCTGTGATGGTAGCCACTCGGCTGGAGTTGGCACCAGATTCAATCCGCATTGTTTGGTTAAGTTGGACATCTACCATATGTGTACGTGAGCTGTTCAGCCCTACACCTTCACAATACTCAGCTGGAGAGTTCACCGATCTAGCATTTATGGACGTGGTTGAGAGATCCAATCCCATCCAAGATCCTGCACCTACAAATTTCAGGAAACGGTAAGAAGTTGTGCAGACAGCATGGCCTAAATCAGAAGATTTTTTTGCTAGTTACTTTACGTCGCACAGACACAGATAAGTCTTATGGCAACAATGGGACAGGGAAGGGCTAGGAGTGGGAGGGAAGCGGCCGTGACCTTAATTAAGGTACAGCCTGGTGTGAAAATTGGAAACCACGGAAAACCAGTAAATCAGAAGAAAGGAAGCTTGTAGTTTCACGTGACGTTTAAACCGAATCACTGGGAAACAATGTTTTCTTTCAAATATCTCACATGGATTGAGTGGGATTCGAAACGCGACCACCTTGGCGAGAAGCCAAGGTCAATGCCACTCGGTTCTCATGCTTCCTCCCGAGAGATTATCCGTCCACAAGTGCAATCGCATCGAGTTGCGGCACTTCCAGACTAGAGTGTGTTCTAAACTGTGTAAGGTCGTATCCCGGCATCTTTGGCATATACCAGGTGGTATATTTCTAGAAAATAAAACTCGGAAAATTAGAATAGATTAAGCTTTATCTGAGCCTTACTCATTAAGAGGGGAATTCCTCAAAGCAGTAATTGGACCTTTATGTTTTCTTATATATGTATAAGATGCGAATAAAGAATTGGAATCAGAGATAAGTTTATTTGCGGATGATTATACCACTATATGAAAATCCAGAGCCTGTTTCCAGTCATTCGACCGGGTCAGGAATGGAATGAATGAAGCTCCCATCTAGCGGCGAGGATAGGAATTGTGCCGGCTGCCGAAGTCTGTCGCACTCATCTGGCGCAGTTTTTAATGAATGACAGATGAGATGAAATTATATTGGGGAGTGTTGCTGGAATGAAATATGACAGGGAAAAGCGGAGCACCCGGAGTAAAACATGTCCCGCCTCCGCTTTGACCAGCACAAATCTCACATGGAGTGACCAGGATTTGAACCACGGAACCCAGCGATGAGAGGCAGGCGCGCTGTCGCCTGAGCCACGGAGGCTTGATTATACCACTATATAGTGCAATAAATAAGATACACGATTGTGAGCGATTGAAAAAAGGCCTCAACAATGATGTGAAATGGATACCAGATAGATTATGAGAAACATGATAAAAAGTCAGGTTGCGAGTTTCAAAAAAGAGGGAAAGTCCTGTCAGTTTTAATTACTGCATTGATGGGGTGAGAGTTCCTTATGGGGATCGTTGTTAAGTAAGGAATGTTTTAATGTAAGGAAAGATCTTCATTGGGGTAAGGTAAACGGGATTGGGCTGGGAAGACTTGGGAGAAAGGAGACGAGCTGCTCGACTAAATGGTATGTTCCGAGCTGTCAGTGGAGAGATGGCGCGGAATGACATTAGTAGACGAATAAGTTTGAGTGATGTCTTTAAAAGTAGGAAAGATCACAATATGAAGATAAAGTTGGAATTCAAGAGGACAAATTGGGGCAAATATTCGTTTATAGGAAGGGGAGTTAGGGATTGGAATAACTTACTGAGGGAGTTGTTCGATAAAATTCCAATTTCTTTGCAATCATTTAAGAAAAGGCTAGGAAAACAGGAGATAAGGAATCTGCCACCTGGGCGACACAGATCAGTAGAGACTGATTGATAATCATTAATTATTTTTTTCGCCAGTGGTTTTTAACGTCGCACGAACACGCCGAAGCATTTCGGCGACGCAAGTATAGGAAAGGTTTATGATTGGAAGGTAGCGGACGTTGTTTAAAAGAAGGTACAACACCAGCATTTGCCTGACGTGAAAATGGGAAACCATGGAAAACCAACTTCAGGGCTGCCGTCGGTGGGATTCGAAACCACCATCTCCCGAATGCAAGCTCAGAGCTACGCGATCCCAACCGCACGGCCAACTCGCTCGGTGGAGTTTGTAAATAAACGTTACAGATCTCTTCATATGGTTATGAGGGTATTTAGGAGCAGTGGCGAAGCGCGAACTAAATAAGGGGGTAGACAGAGATTTACTTTATTTAAACTGTTTTAATCATATTATTATATGGAATTTTGTTTTCGACGCATACATCTCTATTCAGTATTATATTAATGCCTCTGAAAATAAGACAAACCCTATAACAACCTATAATCCTACGTGCACTTGCTTTATTTTTAAATATAGGCCTATACGAAATAGGCCGCGGGAGTTGTGAACTAACAACATACTTTTAGAATAAAAATAGCAATATATTTCATTGTTATGTAGATTTAATAAGATAAATAAGAAATAAATAGCTGTTCGTACAAGTCACCTTAAACAATATTCTTGTAAATGAGTTTAATCCGCCTGTCCTTCATTTCGGCAAATACTGTATATTTATTACTCTCGTCTTGAAGTCAGGCGTCTTATTAAAATTCCACAGAAATTTCTTCTCTGTAGCTAGAGTTCCCAAGTTAGACAGTCTCTGGTTGGTCATCCAATTCCTTAAATACGTTTTAATTCATTTGAATGCACTCATAGCGCGTTCACTAGAAACTGACTTTAACGGAATATACAGCATCAAGTTAAGCAATTTTTTCCGTATGCGTACTCTGGAGTAGCTTATTAAGACTGGAAGCCAAATAGTTGTTGGGGTTATAATACCGCAACTAATATTGGCGGGCAAGAAAATGCCCGTAATTGAAGGGTTTTGATGCTGTCATTCATTTATTAGGTGTAAGTTTACTATACTTCGTATTTAAATATTATTAATTTATTTTTAGACGTGTCTTATAATAAAGTAAATGCAAATTAATAACATTAAAAGCATGTCTAAGATGGTAGCCAATAAGAGCACCTTTATAAGAGAGATCCAAATACTAGCCAATGAGAGCAAGAAGAGACGCTGGTAAGTCTGTCTACTGGGCGGAGACATCTCGCTATAGGAAAGTCGTAGTTCCACAGTCAGCACCTACAGATATCGTTAGTGAAAGCTTTGAAAATCAAGGGGAAAATACACAGAATGGACAGCGTCTACGTGCTTCGTGTAACTAACGCGAGCCTTAGCATTGCCGAAGTGAGACGAAAATAAGAAAAGCGGAGAATACAATAATGTTATGAATCTGGAAATAATTAATGTCCTAAAAAGTAATTGAATTAACTAGACAATATTTCTTTCACAAAATGTTAAGGGTACACGCTGTCTACCCTGTCTCCCCTGACGCTCCGCCCCTGTTTAGGAGTTGTAGTAAGGATGTAAATGAGAGGGCATGTAAGTCTCTGGTAAGACCACAATTAAAGTATGTATGGTTCCAGCGCATAGGACCCTCACCAGGATTACTTGATTCGAGAACTGGGGAAAAAAAGAAAGCAGCTCGCTTTGTTCAGGGTGATTTCCGATGAAAGAGTAGCGGTACCAATATATTGCAAATTTTGGGATGGGAAGACTTGGGAGAAAGGAGGCGAGCTGCTCGACTAAGCGGTATGCTCCGAGCTATCAGTGGAGAGATGTCGTGTAATGATATTAGTGGAACAATAAGTCTGAGTGGTGTTTTTAAAAGTAGGAAAGATCACAATATGACAATAACGTTTGAAATCAAGAGTAGAAATTCGGGCAAATGTTCGTTTATAAGAAGAGGATTTTGGGATTGGAATAATTTCACAAATGAGGTGTTCGATAAATCTCCAAATTCTCTTAAATTATTTAAGGAAAGTCTAGGTAAACAACTGATACGGAATCTGCCACCTGGGCGACTGTCCTAAATGGAAATCAGCGGTCATTGATTGATTGATTGATTGATTGATTGATTGATTGATTGATTGATTGATTGATTGATTGATTGATTGATTGATTGATTGATTGATTGATTGGTGAAATGCTGATACTTCTGTTTCCAGTGGGTTCGGATGGAGACGCAATTTTCTGAAATAATCATCTAGCTTCCTGAAATCCTGTGAGAGGGCCATTTCTACTTCTCTGAAATATGTTCTTTGGGTCGTTAAATATATCCGCATAAATGAATTTCCGTCACAATTTCTGAATGTACAAGTTGAACAGTATAAGTGAAAAACTGATACTTGTGATAGCCTGTTATTCAGTTTATGGAATCTGCTCCTGGTGCTTCCGGTGGAAACCTGGAACAGCCTGTTCCTAAGCATGTTGTAAATTAGGTTTACAGGCATGATACAGCTTTGATTTGTATGAGATGATGTCCTTCCCTCCATTCCGTATCAAAGTATGTCGCAGGCAAGTCAAGGAAAACAGAAACGTTTTTCTTTTAATCCATTTTGCAGAGAAGATGTGAGTGCAAGGATCTGGTCGCTGCAGTCTTGTTTGGAACAAAATAGTCTATTCAGCCGGGGTAATGCAGTTTATAGCTAGAGAGATTTTGTTGAGTATTAGTATTTCTAGGAGTTTGTAGGTGACGTAAAGTAGCGTTATTGGTAGATTTGGACATTTCTATGGTTTTTTAATTACAAAAATTTTGATATTTTCAAACAAAGGAGGCAGTCGTACTGAATGTAAGATGGAGGTGAAGAATGAGGTTAGCCAGCGATTGGTTGCAGGGTCGCAAATCCTTAGATGTGCAGGGAATATCCCGTCGAATCCTGCTGCTTTTCCATTTCGCAGTGTATAAAGCTCAGTCTGTAATTCTTCTACAGCGAAGGGTTGAGAATAAGAAGCATGGGGTTGGTTTTCTCGCTTTCTCTGTCTGAGCTCAACTCTCACCTCTCGGTTGAATTTCCTTTCCCTAGCCTTTATGGAAAAGGAAACGAGGTGGTTGTAAATCCATGCAGTGTGGTGGCTTTTGAAGTCGCCTAGGATTACGCAGTTCTCTATTGGAAATGGAGAGATGGCGCCTGGCCAGTTTATCCCTGGAGGTTCGTTGGTAGTCGTGATGGTGATATTTTGTACCTCTATGACTGTGGATTCCCTCGGTATTGAACTGGCACGCTGTTAATTGAGGTCCAACTGTTCTTGTATGGGATTTTGAGACCTCGGAAGGACTGTTAAGTTTAAATGTGGTCTTTTATGTATCAAAGCCGTAAGGCCCAAGAAGACAATACGGTGGCATCTGATCCTTGTCGCCCACTTATCACCACCCGAAGAGTACGTGCAATTTAAGGAATGTTACGGACACGGATAACTCTACTCTCCAGAAACTCTAACGTATCCAGCACATTACTCTGATTTTACCCCTTCCAAAATCCGTTTGTTTCATTTGTTAGACAACCATCTTAGAGGACGACAGTTGTGAACCCTCGCCGAAGTGACAGAGCCGTGACAAACTTATTGGATTAGCGTTCTGTAGAGTTCTACGACGATGAGTACAGTGGTATCCCAGGGCGTTGATGGTGAGGGGGACTATTTCTGAAGTGCCAGGTACCTTTTACTTCACGTTATGGTGTTTCTCTTTGTAGAGTGAAAATCGGACGGAAATTTACTGGAAGCAGTGCAACGGACTACGTGGTGTAAATAACTCAGCAGTCTGTGCTACTTGTGTGCAAATATATTTTACACGTGTTTTGCGAAGTAGTGATACCGGAGTGTTCTAATGAATCTAGGCTCTTAGTATAAAAAGCTTTCTGAGGAAAGTTTAATTAGGAAGAAGCTTAGTAAATTAGTGCCAGCTACACAGCAATGTTGAAGCACCGTGAGGTCCCCGAAGTTGGGCGTACTCACCACGTAGATAAGTAATCCATTTGTTGTTTGCTGGGCAAGGAGCGGAAAGGAACTGGTCATTCTATAGCAAATAAAGTGGCTCAGGATGCCTGATCTGATCAATGGTCCCTGGCTTTTCTGGGGCAAATGACTAGGTCGCCAACGTCCAGGTTTGGTTAGCAGATTAGTGATTATGAAACACCACTAAACATGAGTTGAATGACTGAATGTTGAATTTTCAGTTGACATAAACGAATGAGAATAATTTCCCTCCTCCTCTACCCTTGTCTCTACCAGTGCTTTAACGTGCTAAATTAATTTGTAAAATTTTCCAGTTTATTATAGAGGAAGCCATTTCTTTTCATGTACGACTTAGTTAATCTATAACATACTGCTTGGTTCTTCAGTCTGTCGGAACTAATTTATGAATAAATAACATTTAGAAAAAATTGAAAAAGGTAACATTCAACAACATAGTATACCTGAAAGAGAGAATATTTAACAGTAGATTATACCCGAAAGGGAAATATTTAACACCAGATTATACCTGAAATGAAACTTTTAACAACAGATTATACATGAAAAGGAAATATTTAACTATTTAACAACATATTGTACCTAAAACGAAAACATTTAACGACAGATTATACCTGAAAGGGAACATTTAACATTTTCACACTAGGCAAATGGTGGGGCTGTACCTTAATTAAGGCCACGGCCGCTTCCTTCCCATTCCTAGGCCTTTCCTGTCCCATCGTCGCCATAAGACCTATCTGTGTCGGTGCGACGTAAAGCAACTAGCAAAAAAAAAAGAACATTTAACAATACGTTATACCTGAAAAGGGAAACATGTAACACATTATGCCTAACAAGAAAACATTTAACAGCAGATTATACCTTAAATGAAACATTTAACAACAGATTATACCTGAAAAGGAAATATTTAACAACATATTATACCTAAAAACATTTAACGCCAGATTATCAAACATTTATCAACAGATTACACCTGAAAAGAGAACATGTAACAATATATTATACCTGAAAGGGGAAACATGTAACAATATATTATACCTGACAGGGGAAACATGTAACAGATTATACCTAACGAGGAAACGTTTAACAACAGATTATACCTGAAAAGGAAACATTTAACAACGGATTATACCTTAAAAGAAAACATTTAACAACATATTACACCTGGAAAAGAGAACTTTTAACAACAGATTATACCTGAAAAGGGTACATTTAACAACATTATATCTCAAAAATAAAACATTTAACAACATTATATCTCAAAAATAAAACATTTAACAACATATTACACCTGAAAAGGAGAACATTTAACAACAGGCAACATATTACACCTGGAAAAGAGAACTTTTAACAACATATTACACCTGAAAAGGGAAACATTTAACAACATTATATCTCAAAAATAAAACATTTAACAACAGATTACACCTGAAAAGGGAAACATTTAACAACATTATATCTGAAAAATAAAAACATTTAACAACAGATTATACTTGAAAAGGAACAGATTATACCTAAAAATAAAAGATTTAACAACAGATTATACCTGAAAAAGAAACATTTAACATCAGATTCTACCTTAAAAGAAAACATTTAACAACTTAGGCCTATCACACCTGAAATAGAAAACGTTTAACAACAGATTATACCTGAAAAATAAAATATTTAACAACAGATTATACATGAAAAGTGAAACATTTTACAAAATTATATCTGAGAAAGAAAACATTTAACAACAGATAATACCTGAAAAAAACATGTAAACAACAGATTATACCTGAAAAGGAAAACATATAACAACAGATTATACTTGAACAATTTAATTACAATATAATACGAAATCAATCGTAGGATGACGAGATAAAGGATAAAAGCTAGTTTTTTTTTTTTGCTTTACGTCGGACCGACACAGATAGGTCTTATGGCGACTATGGGACAGAGAAGGAATAGGAGTGGGAAGGAAGCGGCCGTGGCATTAATTAAGGTACAGCCCCAGCATTTGCCTGGTGTGAAAATGGGAAACCACGGAAAACCATTTTCAGGGCTGCCGACAGTGGGGTTCGAACCTACTATCTCCCGAATACTGGATACTGGCCGCACTTAAGCGACTGCAGCTATCGAGCTCGGTAAAGCTAGTATTTAAGCATATGCTAAATTTAAATAATAATAATAATAATAATAATAATAATAATAATAATAATAATAATAATAATAATATTAACCAGTGCGTTTTTGTAACAGAAAACGTGGCGATACTGGCTCGAACTTCTTTGTAAACTGAATCTCACACTTAGTGCATATCTGCAGATGTACCGCCTTCTTCTCTTCCAAAGGTACTGATTTTACTACTGGTCAATCTGAAGAAATGTTCAATTCCATCTGTTTTTCTGTTTCTAAACTTATAAATTCTGAGCACACCTTACAACCTAGCATTTTATTTTTCAGATAAAACCACTCCTTTCTCTGGAAGTAGTCGTTTTTCTGAGTTAATTTATTGCCCAAGAACCGGGCAAATCATGGACAGAAACGTTTCCCTCTTGAACTGCAGTAAATCTATCGGTACTTGCAATGTTTTCTTCACATTCACTTGATTCATTGTTCGCAGGTTGTTCAGGAAATACTTCAAAAGAATCGTTACTGTGTACCGGTACAAAATAATTAGTTATTTTATTCATTTCTCTTCTCTAACTTGTGAGCCACGTGCAATTCTATGAACTCACTTGCATCGGTAGCAAAAAGCATGTCTTTATGCTTTTCAAAGTATTTAAAAACAACGAAAGCAGTATGAAATGTAAACATACATTAACCCCAGATTAACTATGACGGTTAGCTATTCACTAGTCTTTTGCTGCTACTTTGGTATGAACGGCACTTGGTGCAATTCGGACACCGTTAGATTGTCCTTGACAGGAACAGGGTGAGAAAACCAACCTCTAATTATTTTAAAACGGCAGTTTAGAGAATATTCAATCGTGTGATCTTGCTCATTATATCCATAGAAACGTAACAAAAGCGGACAAATACGCTTGATTTTGCGCAATAATAGAAAATGTGATAGGGATATTCCGAAAAATATCCAGTTCATTTTTTCTTCTTTAGAGAAAAAGGCGCCGGAACTGCGTACCGTTGCGTACCGCCAAAAAGCACTGTGTTTCTACTACAACTACTACTACTACTACTACTACTACTACTACTACTACTACTAATAATAATAATAATAATAATAATAATAATCAAAATCAAACCGCATTCTCTTTTGTGTGGAAAAACATAAAATAACGAATCACCTCCTTTTTCATAGGGCTGACTATACCTAATCATTTCACGGGCACATGGTAGAGTTGGGAATAGAACTAAGCACAACGATACACGTTTGTATGATGCGACCTTATTCCCATATTATTACATATAGAAAACTCAAATTTTACACATGCTCTATATAGTATTTTATTAACCTAAAACAAAAAATTGGAACGATTTATGCATTCATTTTCAGAAACAGTACTTTTAAATTTCATGTCTTAAATATTATTTTTTAATGTATTTTTCTCTAAGGTACACTTTTATCAGAAACCGCTGAACCAACTGAAGCAATATTTGTTGAGGGTATCCGCAAGGACATTACCTAATATAACAGGTGGATTATATCTTGAAAATAAGTGAAATATTGATCACCAAAAAATATTAAATACTGTAAAAACTTATCAAAATACGGTGGTTCAAGTTTAATATCTTTTTATGACCAAGTTGTTAATCAAATTAATTTTTTTTTGCTAGTTGCTTTACGTCGCACCGACACCGATAGGTCTTATGGCGACGATGGGACAGGGAAGGGCTAGGAGTGAGAAGGAAGCGGCCGTGGTCTTAATTAAGGTACAGCCCCAGCATTTGCCTGATGTGAAAATGGGAAACCACGGAAAACCATTTTCAGTGCTGCCGACAGTGGGGTTCGAACCTACTTTCTCCCGAATACTGGATACTGGCCGCACTTAAGCGACTGCAGCTATCGAGCTCGGTCAAATTAATATTATATCTCACCTAGTTTGTTATCTCTGGGCCACATTCTGAGAAAAGTGCACCCGTAGAGAAAACAGATTTTAAAATATTGTTTTACACACGAAATTTAAAAATACATTTTTCGAATGAATGCATAAATCATGCCATACTTTTTGGTTTTGTGTTAAAGAAGAACTATACAGTGCATGTGCGAAATTTGAGTATTGTATGTGTAATAGGATGGGAATAAGGTGACATCATAAAAACATGTATTGTTGTGCTTAGGTCTATTCCCACCTCGACCATGTGTCCTTAATAATATTAACAAATGTAAACCACATCATTTGTTGAGAGCGAAATGGAAACAAAAAACAAATACTGTTCATTTCTATGTTAGAATTGTAATAATAATAATAATAATAATAATAATAATAATAATAATAATAATAATAATAATTAATATTATATCTCACCTAGTTTGTTATCTCTGGGCCACATTCTGAGAAATTATTATTATTATTATTATTATTATTATTATTATTATTATTATTATTATTATTATTAGTATAACTAAGCACGGGTTTAGAGGATGCAATTATTCACGCAGTGATAACCTCCACTCACTGCCGTTTTACAATTGGCGTGGTGAGAGGTATAGCCTTTCAGCTATGGGAACGAAGAGCTATGGGCAGAGGCACGTGCAAAACGAGAGCAAAAGCCACCGGTCGTTTTTTGGCAACGCTGAGCTAGGGACAGGGTGCGAAATCGCGGGTGGTTGGAAGGGAGCCCCCCCCCTACACCCACAATTTTACTCAAAGGTTCCTCCCCAATAAAATTGCCCGGCGGGGAGGGATTCTTTCATTATAAAATAATGTAGAAAATGTAGAACACATATATTGCTTCAATATGGTTTTTACTGTGCATATTTTAATTAAAAATCATCAGCAATAATACATATAATATAGAAATCATTGAATGACTGCCAGACCTTGAGCAATAAAGCAACGTACCGGTGGCAACTTCGCACCTGCAGCCTATTGTTCGTGTTTTACTCTGGCAAGTCCATCTGAAATCAGGGCAAAAATATAACTTACTTGAAGCTCTCCTCCCTCGTCATCGCTCTAAGCAGCTCGAACTTTCATCACTCCTGTACTTCTTGGAAAGGGTGTGTTTCCGATAGGTAGCCAATAGGACGGTACTCACTTAGAGAGTGTGCAAACGAAATAACTTTCCAATGTTTATCATTCTTGTTATAACAACAGAATTCAAACAAAAAGTTTTAAAATATACATTTTTCTTGGGGAGGGGTAATTTACTTACTGGGTAATTATATATCCCCTCCCTCGCCGGGTACTGCCCGAAATAAACACTAGTAGTTAAGACCTAAGATCCTTCTCCACCTCCGCCACCCCCCCCCCCATTTTTCTGATTTTGCACTCTGGCTAGGGATCACACTTATCGCAATTAGCAATGAACCAAGACCCTTGAACACGCTATCGTGACGCTTAGCCACCGGCGTGGGCGGTGACGAAGCAGTGGGTGACATCATTTAGGGGTAGACAGGTTTGGTGGGATTTGTCAGTTTGTGCTCTTCGTATTGTTATCATATCATCACTGCACCGGCAAAACCTCGTATCCCACTATGCCCTCCCTATCCATTATTCTTGTTAAGACTGGTCACGCCTCCCAGCCACACATGGATATGCAGTCCGTCAGAACAATTTTCGTTGTGTTCATTTTCGTATGCCAATGTGTAAAGGAAATTGAACCCTACTATACCGTGCTGTAGGAATGTATGTTTGCATGACGTATTGACACACTCCTAAAATATAATGCATTTAAGGTTCATTTTCGTTTACCCGTCAGCATAGGAAGGCGAACACAACGAAAAATTTTCTTGTGGACTGCATAGTCATATGTGGCTGGAAGACGTGACCAGTCTTAATGAGAATAACAGATACGAAGAGCATTGTGAAATACCTACTAGGTTTTGCCGGTGCAGCGACGATATCGTTTTCTTACACAGAGTTGACGGATATCCACTTAGTACGCCTTCACGGACTGGGGAACGCAAATAGTCGTTCGGCATTCCGCACTTATGAAGAAAAATACCCTAGCAGACGGCTTTCAAATCGATCGAAGGCTGGGAGAAAGAGGTTCTCTAGTAACTTCCAGTGCATTCATCGGTTGCGGGCCGCAGTCACAGCTGATCCAGCACTAGAAGAAGAAATCGTGGAGAAAGTAAATGAGAGTCCTGTTCTCAGTACGCGTCAAATTGCCTGAATATTGCATGCACCACAGACACGCGTATGACAAATATCGGTAAACGAAAGACTGCATCTATTCCAACCTCAACGCGTCCAGAAACCGTAACCTCATGATTATCCAAAAATGATGGAGTAGATGGCATAGGTCCTGCACCTCACTGCTGAACATCCAAACTTCTCCAGAAGAGACGAAACTCTCTGCTCTCGTTATGCTGTGATAAATATGCATAATGTGAATGAATAGTTCGAAGGACATTTTCTTTAAATGCTCGGTTTGGCATTGTTGGAAGATTCTTAAGGAGCTGGCTGCTACATCAACTGAACGGACACAACTAAAGTAGATTCCTTGCAGATGTGCTTCCCTGTTTGCTCGAATACAGCTAAGGACGAGATCCAACACGTGCCTTATTCATGAGGACGCTCCTGTGCATTTCAGCCGACAGGTGAGAAATGTTCTCGATCTGCAATACCGCACCAAGTGGAAATGTCACGGGGGTCCCGTTGAGTGGCCTCCGAGGTTTCCAGATTTAAACCCGGGTAATTTCTTCCTGTAAGAGTACGTTAAAGATCTCGTGTACGGCAGAGGCACAGTGTTGACTACTGGGGAACTTAAATAGCACATTGAAAATGTCTGTGCAAGAAATCGCGTGTGAAGGGAATTTTGGAAAAAGTCTAAATATCAGTACTAATATGTAAACTTCGTAGGATACCACACTGAACGTTTGCTGCCTCCGCTCTGAAACTCTGCTAACATGTTGAGTGAGCTTGCATTCGGGAGATAGTGGGTTCGAGCCCCACTGTGGGCAGCCCTGAGTATGGTTTCCAATGGTTTCCCATTTGCACACAAGGCAAATGCTGGGGCTGTACCTTAATTAAGGCCATGACCGCTTCCTTCCTTCCTTCCTTCCTTCCTTCCTTCCTTCCTTCCTTCCTTCCTTCTGCTTCCTTGAGTATATGCTCTTCGTTAAGGCAACTCTGTTGCATTACCAGTTGTTCACTGTTCGTATGTACAATTACATTTTATTTGATGCCGATTTGGCCCCAATGATTAGGGCTCGGATTTTTATGACATGTCAGATTTTTGTCGTAACGTTTGTGAACGCGATGAAGCAGCATTTTTTCTTGTCATATAAATGCATATTTGAACATATTTTAGCGTTACACCATCTTTCGAATAAATCGTTCAATAAGAGCATATTTAACATATCACCAGATATGTTTCTAAACATAATTTCATAATGCTTGTGCAGCTGATCGTAAGGAAGTTTATTTGTCGACCTTTACTTGGTTGTTGCAGGATTCATCAGGAATGTGCTATCAAAGCCTGCGGGTGAATGTTTCTGTATATTTACATGGAACAGCATGAGCCCGTTTGAGATGACAAAAGTATTATTCATTGTTTGTGAAGAAGAAGTAAATAGCTACCTTTCTCTCCCTGTATTTCTCCTTCGGGATAGCCAACGTTGAGTTTCCTTGTTCTGCAGAGTGGTGGAAATAATTTCAACCACACACTATCAATGTCCCTGTACAGTATCCTTTTTGTCTCTGCTAATGAGTAGTTCAATGTAGTTTAAAGATGTTTAAAGTAAAGTGTTTTGGTAGTGGAAGGTTGCGACGATTTTTGTTAAAGATTTCGGTTTAATGCATCACACAATTGCATGTCCACAGTTTCAAGGCAAGTGATCGATTTTGAAATCACAGAGAAATTTGATTTTATTTAGGCTAAGTTTCTGTAAATGATGGATAAAAACAACTCTGGAAACGTTTCTACAGTGCGATACTGCTAAACACAAATGATGTGTAAACAGAGAATTAGCCGCGGAAAGCAGACAGCGATTGTTGTTTGAGAAACTTCACAGCAATTCATCTCCATCGGGCAATGCATCTCAATTTTCTAAGTCACTTTGTGAAATAATGGTTTCGTCAAATATCCCTTTACATAAAGTAGAGGTACCTAGTTTCCAAATATTTTTAGGTAAGTACATGACTTGTCCCATTTTCTGCGAGTCCGCGTTAAGAAAGTACTATCTGACTTCCTGCCACGACGATACAATGAACAAAATATGATTCTTCATAGTTGAAACCACTGATATAGATGGTAGATACATGGCAAATATTATTGTAGGCACTCATAAACATGACCAATCTGGAGAAACATTTATTCGGGCGTGTGAAATGTTGGATAGGGTGTTGTTTTCGACACTGCAATATATTTGTTGTAGCCAGTAGAATGATAGAATGTGCTGATCTTCCTAACGGACGCTGCTCCTTACATGTTAAAAGCAGAAAAGTTCTTCAGATTCTGTATCTCAAAATAGCGCATATAACTCGTTTTGCACTATATAGAGTAGCTAAAGAGGTTCGAGGGAACTGCCTTGAGGTGGACCAATTCATTGCTAACGGCAAGGAGATTTTTGTAAACGCTCCGCTTCGAGTGCAGAAGTTTTTTTTTTTTGCTAGGGGCTTTACGTCGCACCGACACAGATAGGTCTTACGGCGACGATGGGATAGGAAAGGCCTAGGAGTTGGAAGGAAGCGGCCGTGGCCTTAATTAAGGTACAGCCCCAGCATTTGCCTGGTGTGAAAATGGGAAACCACGGAAAACCATCTTCAGGGCTGCCGATAGTGGGATTCGAACCTACTATCTCCCGGATGCAAGCACACAGCCGCGCGCCTCTACGCGCACGGCCAACTTGCCCGGTGTGCAGAAGTTTAAAGAAGAGGCAGCATCACTACACTTTCCTCCACAGCTCGTTCCAACATGTCGGGGGACTCGGTTTCTGGCTTGATGCTGCAACCTGAAGTGAGATTGAGAAGATCTTCAATGATTTTGACAGAAGTGATCCATTTTCAATCAAAACTGTACAAGAGTTGTTTTCATCCAGCATGTTGAGAAACTTAAAACCAAACAAAACCCCATGGGCCATAGCCTACCAAGCGACCGCTGCCCAGCCCTAAGGCCTGCAGATTATGAGGTGTTGTGCTCAGTACGTCGAATTTTCTCGACCGTAATTCTTGGCTTTCTAGACCGGGGCCGCGATCTCGCCGTCAGATAGCTCCTCAAATTGTTATCACGGAGGGTGAGTAGACTTCGAATTTGCCCTGTGATCCAGGTCAAAATCCCTGATCTGGCCGGGAATGGAACCGGGGGCCTCCGGGTAAGAGGCAGGCACGCGGCCCCTACAACGCGGGGCCGGCTCATTGAGAAACGTAGCCTAAATAAAATAAAATTTATCTGTGATATAAAAATCCATCACTCGCCTTGAAACTGTGAAGCAAACTGAACGTGAGCTGTCGACAGCACAGAGCGAAGTAGCTGACAAAGTTAGGGGGAAAAAAACGACGTGTGCTTGAACGAAGTCCTGAATACACAACATCATTGTGTAAAGTTGCTGACATTCTTTGTGGAAAAGAAGCAGAATTCGATGACAATGAACCGAAACTTGCCGCTAACTATTCGACTATTTTCAAGTATGCCCCCGTTACGTCGTGCGATGTAGAATTAAGTTTCTCCAATTACAAAAGTCTCTACCTGCTGACAACCGGAGATCCTAAACTGCATCACCCAGTGCATATCTACTGAAAATGAACGCTGAGAGAGGTATGAACTCTTAAAATGTTAGAAGTAAATGCTTTTTTCGTTTATCGTTTTAATTTTTAGGTCATATTTTGTTGATTTTTTGGGCATAAATGCATAAATCCAAGAGTTTTTAGGTTATAGAAATCCGAACTCTACTAAGTATATCCTATGTGATTTTACGTAATAAATTATTTTGTTCAATTTAGTTCAATTATTTTCGTTCAATAATAATAATAATAATAATAATAATAATAATAATAATAATAATAATAATAATAATGTATGTTGGGTATTCAGCCCGAAGGCTGGTTTTATCCTCCACAGCTCCGCCAACAGCTGCTATAAACAGCCTAGGCGTCACTAAAGAGACATACTGGGTCAATGAGGAGTGAGGTAGTTGCCCGTTGCTTTCCTTACCGAGCCAGAAGTTGCTATTACATATCAATCTGCCAAGCCCACTGAAATGCATGCATTAACTGACCCTATGAGCGATATTTTCACACCATTCATAACAGGGTCTGGCTGCATAAGGAATGGTATTACTAGCACCGCTCATACCTCGGTCACTTTCATATTGTCAAAGCCAAGGATGAGACTGAGACAGGGCAGTGAAAGTAACAAGTTTATTCTAGCCCATACCAGAAGACAAAGTGCACTGTAAACACTACATCTCGCCAGCAAATGCATAATAATAATAATAATAATAATAATAATAATAATAATAATAATAATAATAATAATAATAATAATAATAATAATAATAATAATAATAATAATAATACCGAGCTCGATAGCTGCAGTCGCTTAAGTGCGGCCAGTATCCAGTAATCGAGAGATAGTGGGTTCGAGCCTCACTCTCGGCAGCCCTGAAGATGGTTTTCCGTGGTTTCCCATTTTCACACCAGGCAAATGCCGGCGCTGTACCTTAATTAAGGCCACGGCCGCTTCCTTCCACTTCCTAGACCTTTCCTATCTCATCTTCGCCATGAGACATATCTGTGTCGGTGCGACGTTAAGCAAACTAGCAAAATAATAATAATAATAATAATAATAATAATAATAATAATAATAATAATAATAATAATAATAATAATAATAGATGACTAGTAACATGAATACAAACAACAACAACATATTATTATTATTATTATTATTATTATTATTATTATTATTATTATTATTATTATTACTACCACCGAGTTGGTCGTGCGGTTGGTGTCGCGTAGCTGTGAGAGTGTGTTCGAATCCCGATGTCGGCTGCCCTGAAGATTGTTTTCCGTGGTTTCCCATGTTCACGCCAGGCAAATGCTGAGGTTGTACTTTAATTAAGACCACAGCCGCTACCTTCCCAATTTTAGCCCTTTCCCAATCTTCCGTCGCCGAAATCCTTCGATGAGTTAGTTTTCCAGTAGCAAAAATAAAGTAATCTAATAATTAATAATATATTGTTAGTTCAAGAACCTTAACGCTACTCGTATTCGTTTTAATTATGGCACGTCAGGGCTTCATAGAAAGGGGCAGGTAGGCAACGGAGGGCAGTAGCAAGACCGAGAGGATGCATGGTACTCGAGCTAGCAGGATGCTACGTAATTGTTTCCTGAGGTCGTGTTATTCGAATTATTGCTCTCTTTGAGTAGGGGCGGTATTTTTCTTTCTTTTCTGACAAGGGAATAAAACTTTCTTCCGCTTATCTCAGTCATTTCTGGGATCGCTGGAACCACCCAGGCTCATTTTGATTTTGGCCATGTGATGTTTGAGATGAAAATCTCGACCCTGGATCGACCGGAATTCGAACCTCAGCCTTCCAGGTGGTAAGCCAGCAGCTAAGCCACTGAGTTTATAACGCCCTCCCCCCTCCTCCGCCCCTAATTCTGTCAAGGGAATCCTATCTTGAAATTCCAGCGGCAGAAGTATGTACCATAATAAAACCATATCCCAAATAAATAAATAAATAAATAAATAAATAAATAAATAAATAAATAAATAAATAAATAAATAAATAAATAAATAAATAATATAATATAATATAATATAATATAATATAATATAATATAATATAATATAATATAATATAATATAATATAATATAATATAAAAAGTAGCTGCTAACTGCAAGGTCCTGAAATCTAGCGCCAAACTTCCTGTCGAATCCAGACGCAAATAACCTTTCGATTAACAGGCTGAACTGGGGCTCCTGACTGCGTATCTGAGGACCGCGCAGGGAAGGAGACAGAGCTATGCCGAGAGGAAGTGAGTGAGCTACATGAAAAAATGAAAGTCATCAACATGTTTCCAGTCATTCGGTCGGGTCAGGAATGGAAGGAATGAAGCCCCCTCTAGCTGCGAGGATAAAAAATTAAATAATTAATTAATTTTTAATTTGCATTATAGTGTGATGGATGAACTAGCCCTGTGTAATAACTGCGCACTTTTTAATTGGTTGACTGGCAGAGGATTTGGTAATATTAGGACGTGTGTGTTCTCCCATCCTGGCAATGACCACGCCAAATGCTCCTGAATTTAAGCGTAACGTGAGATTTTACCGCTGTCCTTCACGGCATTAATTTAAATATTGTATTATTAATTTTTGAGTGTCGGAAATGTTAGTGACATTATTTGTAATTTGGACAAGTGCAGCATAGAATATAGCAACTCTGAAATTCACCGCCTCGCCTTGAACGTAGGATTCCAGTGCTTCAATAAGTTAACTGAAATAGATAGATATTTTGCAGTTTAGATCTGATACTTTAATGACAATGCGGTGGGTTCCACGAGGCAGTTTTAATGTCCTTTATATTTTCTTATAGGCCTTATGTGAATTTAGAACTGGTATCATAGGTAAGGCTAGTGTTATACCGTATTTAATACACTAGTCTACAAAAAACATATTTTTTTCTGTCACATGGACAGATGTAATGAAGTGAAATATGAGAGTGTCGCTGGAATTAAAGACGGCAGGGAAAACCGGAGTGCCCGGAGAAAAACCTGTCCCGCCTTCGCTTTGACCAGCACAAATTTCACATGGAATGACACGGAACCCCGCAGTGAAAGGCCGGCGCGCTGCCTCTGAGCCATGGAGAGTGCGTTACATGTGTTGCCATAATGATCAGTTGTTTGTTGACATTCGATTTAATGTTAGCGAAATAACTCTAATATAGTTTGTGAAGGTAGTTCAGTCCGATTCTGCGGTGTAGTGGTTAGTGTGATTACCTGCCACCCCTCGGAGGCCCGGGTTTGATTCCAGGCTCTGCCACGAAATTTGAAAAGTGGTACGAGAGCTGGAACGTGGTCTCCTCAACATCGGGAGGTCAACTCAGTAAAGGGGGGGTTCGATTCCCACCTCAGCCATCCTCGAAGTGGTTTTCCGTGGTCTCCCACTTCTCCTCCAGGAAAATACCGGTATGGTACCTAACTTAAGGCCAAGGCCACTTCCTTCTCTCATCCTTGCCTATCCCTTCAAATCTTCCCATCCCCCAGTAAAGCCCCTGTTCAGCATAGCAGGTGAAGCCGCCTGGACGAAGTACTGTCCTCCTCCCCAGTTTTATCCCCCGGACACAAAGTCTCACGCTCCAGGACACTGCTCTTGAGGCGGTAGAGGTGGGATCCTTCGCTGAGTCCGAGGGACAAACCAACTCTGGAGGGTAAACGGATTAAGAAAGAAAGAAAGAAAGAAAGAAAGAAAGAAAGAAAGAAGAAAGTTAGGGTAATTCAGAATTAATTTTTTTCTACTGATTGTGAGCGAGAGGTTCTAAATTCCGTTAATATCGCTGAGTTCGTGCCGAGTTATTTCCGCGAAAAAGAATCGCATCGTTCCTTCAATTCTGAGTATCGTGATCTCCGAAGTGGCTATTGCTCAGTTTGGTTCTCGGGCAGACGTGCTGCACCAAGGAGGTTCAAATCAGTCATATTCTTCAAGAATGATCAGTTTTTATGTCCAAAGGATCGTAAAACATTTCGTTTACAAATTGGTGATAATCTGATTCTTAGGTTGAACTTGTTAGTAATGGAATAATTGGTTTGAAATGGTGTCTAAGCTATGCGTTACATTATTCATCAGCACCACGTTTAAAAATAATCGATTTCATTCAGATCTGTACACGGAGAGTCCATGTCTTGGCTCCATAGAAGAAAACTGAAAATACCCGCCTGGATACTACTCTCGTTTTCAGTGATAACAAGATTGAGCGAACCTTCCATGAACGGGGCAAATTGGTCGTTTCATTTTGGGCATAGCTGTTCTCCTCTAATCTCAGGAGCACAGCTACCTGGACCGGAAATGACTGTACCAAGGTATAGAATTTCTGAGACCCCCTCCAATTCCTTGAAGATGGCCAATTTCTCGGCTTTATCAACAATCATTATTTTGGTCTAGTACATGTTAATTCGTATTCCCATTTGAGCACTGACATTTTTGACACGAGCAATGAGCAATCGCCGTCTGCTATGCTTGTAACGTCTTGCCACTTGCCTCCACTTCCATGCTAAACAGCGAACAGCTCGTAGTTGACGTTTAGCTCACAGGAGCGCTGATAGGATGTCCCTCTTGACAGCTTTCTTCCTTCCAATAGACGGCCATTTCCTTTGTTAATACACGTGTTTTGGTGATAAACGAAATGTGTTTGTGATTGTGAACGAGTTTCTTATTGATCAGCTGAGACTTTATAAGAATCACGATTTAGGAACGTAAGGTATGTATTTCTGTTGCGTGGATTCAATTGTATTAACTGTTTTTCTTTTTTTTAAATCATTCTGTGCGTTCGTAGGCTTATGTATATATCCGGAAAAAGCAATAATGTTTAATTGGCGTAGGCGATGGTCAGCTACAATGGTATACTGTTGTGTGCCATACCGAAAGAGTAAGAGGGGGAGAGTGATGGGGATTTCATTTCACGAATTTCCAAGCAATTCAGAGCTCAGACAGAAATGGTTCAGTTCTATTTCTATAGATTTATTTGTACCCAGTTTTGAAGCAAGAACGTCTTTCGCTTGTAGGCGGCAGTTTCTTGAATCTGATTTTCGACCTGGGCTGAAAATAAAGAAACTGAAGGATAATGTTTTCCCCACTGTGCTTGAATATTATCCCGCACATAAAACTCCTAAAATAACCGCACAAAGGAGAGCAATTGTGAAACATAATGTGAACCGAGGAAAGAAGAGGGAGTTGGACGATCAGTATAAAGTTCAAGGCAATAATGGCGTTACTCCTACGCCAGAATCAGGAAGAGGTGATGAAAACCCACACGACGCGCAATATACCAATCTGACAGACCATAATAACAAGCCCATTGAAGTTCAGGCGGAAAATACTGCTAACAGTAATTTAAGTGCTGCAAAGCGTTTGTCGTCACTAAGAATAAAACTGTGGCGTGCAAATAAAAAGTTAGAGAGGGAGGTAGAGTACCAGAAGAGGCAGTTGCACCAATATGATAACTAGCACTACACATGTTTAAAAACCGTGCTATAAATTAACGAACGTGACCATTCCAATACAAATGCTCGTTTATTTTGGATCAGATTGTAAACTTTAATAAAAGAAATCACCCAGATCACCAGAAAATTATTTAATATAATGTGTAATTTGGTAATTTGTTTCTCCTAGAGGGTACAAATTTGCTAGAAGCAACTTGTTTTCAACTACTATCAAGGAGCACAGTGAGCCGTTATATAGGGGATACATCAAGTGAAATAGGTGTAACAGATCTAGTGAAAGCCAGGCTTCAAGCAGAACGGCAAAGGCTGAATGAAGTCGAAGGAATGTGTTCTTTAATTATTGATGAGATGTCTATCAAACAGCAGCTACAGTACGATAAGAAACTAGATACATTTTTGATCGTAAGGACACTTCTGCGCATACAAAAGCGCTTAGATATGAAAATAGATCCGATGACGTAGCCTACTTATTCTTCAAATGCGAGAGAAAATAGGACAGTACTTGTGAACCGTTTATTGTTCCTAACGAGAAAACACGATGCACCTACGAACTCGAGAAGATGAGTGTAAAAAGAACGAAAGAACCCAGAGGTCATCGATACTCTGGAATATCTGAAGGAAAATTCTTCCCAATTGAAAGCACAATCTATTGCAACTGTTACTGTTAGGAAATCCATTATATAAATAGCGGTAATGCACGTCACCATAAATAGAACATGCGCTTTTGTTTTACATAAGTGACGAGAGACTATCTTGGTTGGAAAATGAATTTCCGGGTGTACCTGGCGGAAATTAAGACATTGAAGAAAAGTCTACTGGGTTTCCGAGCTAAGAAACACATGAAGCTATTCTACTGATTACTTCTTCGACTGTTAAATGTATCAAGTACCTTCTGACCTCCGGATTTCATATTATACTAACGAGAAAATTTAATAGCAATTCAACAGAGAATTTCTTCAGTAAATTAAGACATCTTTCAGGAAGTAATGATATGTTGGAATGTAGGGCAGTAATATTCATCATGAGCAGGATATTGAAAACAGGCTTATTTTCATTATCATCCCACACACAGAGAAGTAAAGGACAAATAGGAACAAAGATCACATCAGGCAAGAATGTGGAGAGGAAAGAGTTTTTACAGAGTAGGCCTACGACTTCAAATTCAGTGACGAATATCTTGAACAGTCTTAATGAACCTCCAAGTAAGTTCAATTACTCAAAATGTTTTTTCACACTATTTTTGGTTTTCTCACACTATTTTTGTTCTATTTTGTTCACTGTAATTTGCATGCACTCCCCGTTTATAGCTACATTTCAGGTCTTGGATTCGCTACTGTGGAATAAGCATCGATTTATTTATTCATGTCAGAAGAACAAAATATGAAACACGAAAAAAAAAGAAGCATGAAATGGACACAAGTGCACAAATATGTGTTAATCAAGTGGCTACAAAGAGTTCCCGCCCAGAACTTAGCCACTTCGAGAGCACTTGAATTAGTTTGAGTCAAATCACTCATTGTACATCTGAATGGGCACGAGGGACAACATAAGAAATGTTGTGTTGTTTGAAGTTCACCACAATCACATAGAAATGTATTGTTCGGAAAATGACACTTATATAAGTTGTCCCTTTTTCTTGCAACTTCAGCTCGCAGTGTGTTCAGAGATTTCCAGATTGGCCAGTTCTCTGTGTGGCCAGGAGGAAGAGATTCTTTCGATTCCATCCATTCAGACAAATTAATCGTTCTCTCCTTCCACATGGCAACTCGCGCATTTGCAACTGTTCCTTGTAACGGGTGAATAGTTGTTAGTAAGCTCTTTCTCGATGTTAATCTCCTTTCAGCAGGTTGATAACCGTAGAGTGGGTGTGAAGTCATAGTAGATGATTTTCTCCTTTCATTGTTGGCAGCTACTTCTCTTCTGACATCAGATGGAGCAATCCCATCCAGATAGTCCACTTTATTGATGGGAGTTGGCCTCAAACAACCTGAAATAATCCTTCATCTCTCGTTTAAGGCAACATCAACCTGCTCTGCATGGGCTGATTTATACCACACAGGACAGGCATATTCTCCTGCTGAATAGCATAAGGGTACGTCCAAGATGCACGCTGGTTTTCTGAGTCAGACAGTCGGCGCCGAGTCGACATAAGTATGTCCTGTGTTTTTAAGCGGGACTGGCCATAATACACCTGCGCACTGGTAGTCTGACTCAGATATTTACCGGAATGATTCGTTCATTCTGGTTTCAGACAACCTGCCGCGCAGTCTGTTGATTTTCGAGTTGAGTGTGGTAATTCGCCCAGTTCTTCGTAAGCCTGTGTTCAAATTTTAACAAAATAAAACAAAACGTATCCGAACTCATTCTGAAATATTCAAAAATCTGTTTTCGTCGACAAGTAACTGTGGAAAAAGGTGTTTGTACTCCCCGTAAATATATCTTAATTCATTTATTGGATGTATATCAGTTCTCATTCGTTTTAACTTGGTTGTAACCTTGTCACTTAGCAGCAATAGAGCTGCAGCCTGTTCTCTTGTTAGTTCCATGCTACACTGATCAGTTGTATTTCATATCTTTTCTTTTGTGGCAGCTCTGTCTGCGCTGACAACCAGCTTCCATAATGGCCACATCCCACCTGCCGCTCGGAGTCAGACATTCAGCGCCGACTGTCTGACTCAGACAACCAGCGTGCATCTTGGACGTACCCTAAGGCCAGTGCTGTTCTTAACGTTTGGGGATGGGTTTCCCAGTTAGTCCCTGCCAGTCTACGGAGGAGGCACTTCCTCGAAGAGATCCTGGGCCTCCGGGGGTGGCAGCTAATCACACTAACCACTCCACCACACAGGCGGATTACAAAAAAATTATCAGCAAGTAAACAGCCAAATGCATAAAGTTTTCATGAAAATGTATGCCTGTCGTGATTTGCGAAATCCCTCATACCTGACAGTGAATTCGGGTAAGGTACCCGGAACTGCTTTGCACCTGGACGCTTTGACCAGTGTTGAAAAACAAAAAAGCGATGAGTGGGGCTCGATCCAGTGACCCAGCAATTACGGAGCTTGAACGCTAATCACTCGACCGGGAACGCAACGTACGGATACATATTCGGCGCCATCTCGGCCACGGCCGCTTCCTTCCCTCTTCCTTGCCTATCCCTTCCAATCTTCCATCCCCACCAAGGCCCCTGTTCACCATAGCAGGTGAGGCCGCCTGGGCGAGGTGCTGGTCATCCTCCCCAGTTGTATCCCCTGACCCAATGTCTCACGCTCCAGGACACTGCCCTTGAGGCGGTAGAGGTGGGGTCCCTCGCTGAGTCCGAGGGAAAAACCAACCCTGGACGGTAAACAGATTAAGAAAGAAAGAAAAGTCCATGACATTTACTGTTTTAAAGGTAATCCAAGTACACTCAATATAGTTGTCTGGAATGTACAGCGTGTTATTTTGTTTCATTAGGCACAATTTGAGCCGCGTATGTCAGGAAAAGTACGAGAGGATGGGAAAAGAATTCTGAGATCTAATGCCGACTCCAAAATTTTCTTAATTCAACAATTGCTTCACTGAACGAGCGTGCAATAGGAAGTTGCAGACTGCCTCATCCAAATATAGACACAGTTAAATCTTTGAATGAGAAGTTGCCGCGGTATGAAAACCATTAAAAAAAGTTCCTGTCAGAAGATAAAGAGTCTGGAATACGAATCAATAAAGTTCTTTGAACAAGAGACAGGCGGGAATACGAAATATGAAGAGGCGGATTGTTCCCGGTCTAGCGGTTTGGGACCTGTAGGGAAAAGAGTCCAGTAAAATAAACAAAAACGCGAATATCCGTAATGAGCACAGGGGCACTTGATTTCTGGCTGAATGAAGGTGGACCGGGCGAGTTGGCCGTGCGCGTAGAGGCGCGCGGCTGTGAGCTTGCATCCGGGAGATAGTAGGTTCGAATCCCACTATCGGCAGCCCTGAAAATGGTTTTCCGTGGTTTCCCATTTTCACACCAGGCAAATGCTGGGGCTGTACCTTAATTAAGGCCACGGCCGCTTCCTTCCAACTCCTAAGCCTTTCCTATCCCATCGTCGCCATAAGACCTATCTGTGTCGGTGCGACGTAAAGCCCCTAGCAAAAAAAAAATGAATGAAGGTGGCAAACCAACGTTCGTCATCACTTGTCCGCTGAAACCTTCGTGTGGTGTCATCAGAGCCACAACTTTATTTGTGGAAGAAACACGTTTCTACTACGCCGCTCATACATCTAGAACGTAAAATCTGAATATAATACTAACTGTACTGTCGCTTTGAGGAAGCTACAAGAGCAAATCTAAGTGCGAGTGATGGAGACTTCGCCATTTCACGAGAACACAGGAGCCAAAGTACAGTCTCGTGCTTGGATTAGTCAGCAGGAGAATAAACATAAAGTCAAGAGCAGGACAATTACGAAATTCGTATTTCGTTTCCATGCCAACGATGAAACAGAAAAGGTTAAGGCTGAAGAGTGACTTCTTACCGAGTGAACTGGCTGCTCGATTCGAGTCACGTAGCTGTGAGCTTACATTTAGAAGATGATGGGCTCGAACCCCACTATTGGCAGCCCTGAAGGTGCTTCTTCGTGGTTTCCTATTTTCATACCGGGCAAGTGATTGGCCAGTGGCTTAATGAAGGCAGTCCTAGCCCTCTCCTAGCCTGTCGTCTCCATAAGAAATGTCTGAGATGGTGCAGCGAAAATCCAACAATACCTGTAGTGGAGGGACAATGTTGTGAACTGCACTGTACAGTATATCCGTAGGTATGGTGAGAAATTGCCGTCAGATGCTGTCTTTTAGCATTCCTAATGAGTTCGCGCGATCGAGATAGACTTGCGACTTCAGGTAACCCCATAACCAATAATCACACGGACTGAGGTCAGGGGACCGAGGAGAAATGCCGCGATTGCAGGGGCATCTGACGTCCTCTCCTAGGACCTAGGAAAAATTTTCATTCCCCTCCCCGAAGGGGAGAGGCGGGCCAACTAGAAGGTAACGCCTTCTCTTGGGCCAGGAGATTCGGCGGGTTTGGTGGTTTGATGGAGTTGGGAGTTGGGTGGGGGGTGGGGTTGAATCTGTGGAGGAGCTGGGTGGGGGTTTCGGCCCCTTAGCTAAGTGCTTTATTGAGCTTTAAATTTGTACAATTGGGTTTTACATCTTTTGACAGTTTTCTGTTTACATTTTATTTCTGCTTTAACTGTGTGGTTACATTGGTTTTACAATAGCTTGTTTACAATATGGTAAGAGTATGTTACAATAATCTTACAATAATATTTGTGTGGTTACAATATTAAAGTTTATCTTCTTCTTCTTCTTCTTCTCCTTCATTATCTGTTTACCCTCCAGGGTCGGTTTTTCCTCGGACACAGCGAGGGATCCCACCTCTACCGCTTCAAGAGCAGTGTCCTGGAGCTTCAGACGCTGGGTCGGGGATACAACTGGGGAGGATGACCAGTACCTCGCCCAGGCGGCCTCACCTGCTATGCTGAACAGGGGCCTTACGAGGAAATGGGAAGATTGGAAGGGATAGACAGGGAAGAGGAGAGGAAGGGGCCGTGGCCTTAAGTTAGGTACCATCCCGGCATTTGCCTGGAGGAGAAGTGGGAAACCACGGAAAACTACTTCCAGGATGGCTGAGGTGGGAATCGAACCCACCTCTACTCAGTTGACCTCCCTAGGCTGAGTGGACCTCGTTCCAGCCTTCGTACCACTTTTCAAATTTCGTGTCAGAGCCGGGAATCGAACCCGGGCCTCCGGGGGTGGCAGCTAATCACACTAACCGCTACATCACAGAGGCGGACATTACAAGTTATATGTTAAAATTTACTCTGTTGTTTTTTCAGCAATAATGAGGTTTTACATTACATAGTAGTTTTTTTACAATATGGAGTTTTATAATATATTGGAATTTTTCAATATTTATAGCTATATACATGAATAATGACATTCTTACAAGATGGTGTGAGATTTTTACAATTTTTCAATATTTACATAGTTTTATAGCTGTATATCTACAATTTTGCAGGAACGTCCTCTCTAACGACAGCTCTTTTTATACCCTACACGGGTCTCATGCGGCATCACCGGCGTGTTGCTGTCCAGCGCCATCTGTTGGTCTGTTTGTGTACTCGTTGTTGGTGTCAATAAAATCCAATATCAAGTCAAGAATTTGTAACCATTTGTGCCTGACGTGTTGCTGTCCAGCGCCATCTGTCGGTCATTTTGTGTACTTTATTTTAGTGTCAGTAAAACCCTGTCATATAAATCATGTGTGTCAGTTACCTCCAATATTCCCTGAAGTATTGCCTCGTCAAATGTAAACGGACGTTTGGGTTACCCTGTAATTTCCCCCACCTCTGACAGCGTCAGAATATAGTACGATACAAATAACTCAAAAATACTGTGCCCTGTGACCTTAAAGGCGTATTTTTCGGCGTTCTTCTTTTGCCGGGTTGGGACGTTTAAAATGACCGCTATGTGGTTTTTCTGCGGCAGCCACCATCCTCTAACCCCCACCTTCCCCCTACACTAATAAAAGACAGTACGCTAAATTGTCAGTTCGTCAAACAGGAGCTTAATTACAATAATTTATGGAATTAAGATCAGATGTTTTCCCATGCCAAAGTAATAAATATTCTGATAGATAGATAGATAGATAGATAGACAGATAGATAGATAGATAGATAGATAGATAGATAGATAGATAGATATTGGTTCCAATTATCATGAAAATACCTACTGTAGAAGCACATAATTACCTCATTTCCGGTCACAATAACTAACAGACTTGCAGACAACTTCAATTTTATTGATATTGATAACGAGTGGATTGGAATGCCATCGTTTGTAACAGCAGTAATTCTTAATACTTCCGTGTCTATCACCTCCAGCTTGTGTATTCACCCAGTTTCCACTGTCGTAGGTACAACGAAATCGTCCAGAAAACATTACGATGTTAGGAGTTCCGTCTGCAATCTCATTTCCTCCTTTGCTAAACATTGTTTATCACAACTGTGAACGAATTTCATTAGCTTTGCTAACCTTTGATTTTATTTCTATCACTATCCTCCTCGGGTCCACGGTTCAAGTAAAAGTGTTTTGAATACAATTTTTAGGTTTTCATTATGCAAGATATATCAGTTTTACGAAAAATATGACATCGAGTTTGAAGCTAGTTACTGCCCCAATACCATACGTAACCTGTAGGCTACAGTGGGTCTTAATGTTTATGATGGAAAAGTATGGGATATTTTCTTTGAAATGCTGTTGGTTACTTCAAAGCACACTGAAGTTTAATATCAGTTCCCTATATTTGTACCGGGCGAGTTGGCCGTGCGGTTAGGGGCACGTGGCTGTGAGCTTGCATCCGGGAGATAGTGGGTTCGAATCCCACTGACGGCAGCCGTGAAGATGTTTTTCCGTGGTTTCCCATTTTCACACCAGGTAAATGCTGGGGCTGTACCTAAATTAAGGCCAAGACCGCTTCCTTCCAACTCCTAGGCCTTTCCTATCCCATCGTCGCCATAAGACCCATCTGTGTCGGTGCGACGTAAAGCCACTAGCAAAAAAATCTATGTTTGTACCTCAAAATAAATAGATTAAAAATTACTTTCATACAAAATTATTACAGATTCAGTTTAAATGAGTTAACAACACACTAAAAGTACACAAACAGAATATACAGAGCTCGATAGCTGTAGTCGCTTAAGTGCGGCCAGTATCCAGTAATCGGGAGATAGTGGGTTCGAGCCCCACTGTCGGCAGCCCTGAATATGGTTTTCCGCGGTTTCCCATTTTCACACCAGGCAAATGCTGGGGCTGTGCCTTAATTAAGGCCACGGCCGCTTCCTTCCAATTCCTAGGCCTTTCCTATTCCATCGTCGCCGTAAGATATATCTGTGTCGGTACGACGTAAAGCAAAAAAAACCGAATACAACAAATCATAACTCATAGAAATGCTTGTAGCATTTCTGATTGGCGTTCATATAGAGAAACACCTTGCAAGTGGAACACACGGCCCTGCATTTTGAATTGTCACATCCTGGTAGGCGGTAGCGAGAAGGTTTCACAATCAGGGATTTTCGGCCGATGATCAGCGTTCTTTTTGCGGAGACTGTCAGAATGCAGAGATATTGTTACCTTCAATTTTCGGGGCACCATTCGAAATGTCGTTTTGTTTGTATCGTCTTGCTGTGGTGACCCTCCCTTGGGAGTGTCACGTTTCCGGGGTATCCAATGGACCTCATGGCATGCCCAAGGAATCTTGTATTTCTCTTCTTTTCATCTGTTGTTAGTTGTCATGCATGGAAAGGGGCCTTGTGGTATGCTTGTATCGTCATCTTCCTCTTCCATCTCAACTTGTAATTGTTAGTTCATTAGTGAGTGTAACAGAGCTGAAAGCCACGACTCAGTATTCAGGAGACGAAGATGCGCTGTCCTGCGAATGGTTTTCCGTGATTTCCCATTCTCCTGAACTAAGGCGAATACCGGGATAGTTCCTAGCATACGCCACCGCCACCAACACCCTCACCTTCCCCACATACCTCCTTCACTGCTCCATATCTCCCTGACCTGAGAGTGGGTGTTACCCTCTAAGAGGCCCGCCGTACCCCTTCAGGGTATGGAATGAAAACTTTTGTAGTTAATTAGTCAAGTTAACGGTCGTCGTAGGAAAGGTCTGAAATATCGGACGCGCTTTCATTGGCAATTTCCAGAGTAGCATTGGAATCGAGGCCTAAAACAACAGAGAAAAGAACAAACATTGTATAAAATATTATATCAACTAAGACCCACTGTAACCTATAGGTTA
This sequence comes from Anabrus simplex, assembly GCF_040414725.1. Classification (NCBI taxonomy): domain Eukaryota; kingdom Metazoa; phylum Arthropoda; class Insecta; order Orthoptera; family Tettigoniidae; genus Anabrus; species Anabrus simplex. The sequence continues at coordinate 1,159,639,902 of NC_090266.1, forward strand.
CATCATGATTAGATATGGTATTGTTTGTTACGCTTTGCTGATTCCTACAAAATTATACATGAATTACGTATTTGTGATCTTCTAGAATCATTACTCTTCTTTTTAGTACGTTATTATTATTATTATTATTATTATTATTATTATTATTATTATTGTTGTTGTTGTTGTTGTTGTTGTTGTTGTTGTTGTTGTTGTTGTTGGAAAAGTGTACTTACTTTCATTTCAATGCGACTTCCGCCAATAACCAGTGGACTCCATTTTATAAACATTCATTGTGACCAAGTGTGGTGAGATAAATTTCTGAAAATCAGCGTAGCCAGAGATGCACTCTCTGAAATGGTATTGGAATCATTAGTAGCAGGCTACATTGCTTGGCGACCGAGAGAAAAAAATGGGTAAACTATGTAATCTATAGGTTGCATGGGGCAGGAGGAGGATAAACTTCCTTCCTGAGAGAACACACACCCTGAGTACCCAAAATGATCCACCCACCAAATTTTCTTATTCCTACTGGCATTCAGTCCTCTTATATGTCTTCCCAAACTACATCACAGTTGTCTTGACAATATTAATTTCACATTATACAGCCTTGACAAATCTATGCAACTACATTGAACTAAGAACTTATTCCATCATCAACTCCCCTCCAGGTTGACTGTGAATATAAATGAATCGGTTATTTGAGAAAGTACGCATGTCCACTACTAGGGTACTAGTTTTGAGAAAAGTGGAAGAAAACTACAACTTCTAATGTACGAAATTTTTGTCCAATTATTTATCAGATCTTTTGTAATAATTCTGATCAGTTTGTTAAACATAAGTTTTCAAAAAAGAATCATATGGGGACTGAAATTTACTGGACATGTGTGATTTCTGAACGAAATAAACTCTTGCTAACAAAACCATAACAAAATGAGGTTATCTAATGCTTACAAATATTTAAGCACACCAGTAGCGTAGCCAGGATTTCAGTTTTATTTTGATAGGTGGTATAGAATACCTAAAAAGGAAATGAATGTCCTTGGAACCAACTAAGAGTGGTGGATTCGTGCGGATTCCGGAAGCTAATAGTAATCATCTTCTTCTTCTTCTTCTTCTTCTTCTTCTTCTTCTTCTTCTTCTTCTTCTTCTTCCGTTTTCCCACATCTGTGTGGTCGTGGGTGCGGACTGTGTCGCACATGTGCATTGGACATGTTTTACGGTCGGATGCCCTTCCCGACGCCAACCCTATATGGAGGGATGTAATCACTGTTGTGTGTTTCTTTGGTGGTTGGTAGTGTAGTACGTTATCTGAATATGAAGAGCAAAATTTTGGGACAAACACCCAGTCCCCGAGCCAGAATAATTAATCAGACGAGATTAAAATCCCTGACCCGGCCGGGAATCGAACCCGGGACCCTCTGAACAGAAGGCCTCAACACTGATCATTCAGCCAATGAGTCGGACTCGGGAAGCTAATAGTAATATACATTATATATAAAATGCTTAATAAAAGTACATTCGTTAAAACTCCTGGGGTGTCTGGACTCCTTGGACGACACCCCCCCGCCAACCTATGTTGCTCCCTTCCCAACATAACTGCAGCATTTCATATATTTCGAGTACAAGTGAAATGAATGCAGGAATAAACAGTTTGAGTAAAGATGCAATATTCTGGTTTAGAATAAATACGGTAATGTTATTATAATAATGGTCATGTGCTAAGCTATAAAGAAGTGACGTTTTATACAAATAATGCGGCAAAGAAACACACACATAAACGTCGAATAAAGGTTTCTCGCCCTTCTTGTCCATGGCTAGATGATGAAACCAAGAGAATGATGGCCAACCGTGACTCGTTATTTCGACATTATAAACAAACCCTAGATGACACAGACTTCGAATCTTACCGCATGTTAAGAAATTGCACAATGCAGTTAATCAGAAATAAAAAATGTGCATATTTCCGGAATTTAGCTAACAACTTAAATTCTAATCGCGCATGGGGCCAATTTAGAGCTCTGGGAATAGGAAAACATCAACAGAGACAGTCAAATCCTGACATTCTACTTGATGAACTGAACGATTACTCTAGTAGAATAAATATTCCACCTACCTCAATTAACTGCACCGACTCACCGCCCTCCCCTCCAGCCAATCCACCATTCACATTTCACAGTGTCATAGAAAATCAGGTTAAAAAGGCTTTGTACTCGATTAAATCAAAGGCTACACGTGTAGATGATATTCCTATTACTTTTATACGTAGCATTATGGGTGCTGTCCTGGCTATACTGACGCACATACTGAACTACTGTTTACTAAACGGAACTTTCCGTACTGTCTGGAAAACAGCCAATATTGAATATTATATTGGTATATAAGAGTTTAGACACACAATCACTCTCTGACATTCGTCCTGTGTCCATACTCCCTGCGCTTTCTAAAGCCTTTGAACGTTTAGTATACGAGCAAGTTCTGGAATACCTAAATAAAAATGCTCTTTTGGACCCTTTGCAATCTGGATTTAAGAAGGGTCACAGTACCGCGACAGCACTTTTGAAGGTTACTGAAGACATTAGAAACACTATATACAAACGATTGCTCACTATACTTATCCTTCTTGACTTCAGTAGCGCCTTTGTCACTATAGAAATTCTGACTATGATAAAGAAAATGGAACTGCTAAATTTCGACCTGGCTGCGCTTAAGGTTTTTAGTTCTTATTTGAGTAACCATCAACAGCGTGTAACATTAAACGACAAGGCCTCTAAATGGAAAATGAAACTTAGCGGTACCCCATAGGGCAGTAATCCAGGGCCCTTACTTTTCTGTATTTACATCAATGACATAAGGTAAATCCGGTACAGATGCCGCTCCGGTGCAGATGTCGCATACACTGTAGGCACAGGTTCCCATCGTTAGAGCTATATGGCACTGTGTATGGTTTTTCAGTTTCTAAGGAAGAACTATTGTCTGTGGGTGTGATGGAATTTGCTAGTATATTACGCCAATTATAGCCCATATCTTGTGGAGAGTACATGTTTTCTCCTGACAAAGTTTTCCTTGTGTTCATTTATTGAATATTACATTGATTTCAAATGCTTAAATCAGCCGTTTTTTGGTACAGCAGAAGTCAGAAGCATTACTCTAATTGATAATAAGCTTATTTTCGGCTATGTTTGTCTTGAGATGCGACAACAGGAAGGGGCGGCGGCTCTACCTGATAGTTGGGAGAGTCGGTGCACAGCAATCCGGTAGAGATGCCTCATTGCTAACAGATTCTAAAAGCGATCTGGAAACATTCAATACTATTCAGAGGGTACTAGTATTTTATTCGAATATATTCGTATTATTGCCTCTCGATTCTTAAAATAGATCATTTATTTTTATTGCTTTCATTGCTAACATTGTTGTTATTATATACAGTTACATTATTTTCAGAAATAAAAATGTATTTGATAAACCAGAGAGTGTTTTTAACATGGATGAGTTTGGAGTGCAGGCTAACAGCCAAACTGGTTCTGTGATAACGAAAAAAGGTGCCAAATCTGTTCCTGTACAAAAGTCAGGAGAGGAAGGCGAAAATGTAACTGTTCTGGCTTGTTGTAATGCTTCAGGCCAATTTATGCTTCATGTTTTGATTTCTAAGGATGTTCTAATGTTCAGTTATATTAAAGTTGAAGAAATTAGAATACATTTGATTTTGCTCTTGATTATTTTACTTACGGCATCTCTCCCAAGCAAAGTCGGCATCTGTACCGGGTTCCAGGGAGAGACGCCGCTGATGCATCAATTGTTTTGTTCTTTCCCTTTTCTCATTTATTTTCAACTACCAATGCTTTGCTCATCTCTGGTCTAATGTAAATATTTACAAATTATGCTCTATCAATTTGCAACAAATTTCCAAATAAATCTACGGATATATTAAAAAATTCTAAAAAGTGCGGCAACTCTACTGGAATTATCTTACCATCCGTGACAGGAAATAACACACACCACCTCTATGGTGACGATCTTCAAACATATCGACACTGCAAGACAAGATATCAACAATGACCGACGACTCAGTATATATGCACAACGCAATTCTCTTATACCGGTACTAAACTCCACAAAATCTCAGGCAATCATAATTGGATCACGAAAATTACTGAGCTGCTCAAGCAATGTCACAATCCCGCCTATCTTACTGAAGGGTAACATTATTCCCTACAGTAAAACGGTTAAAAATCTCGGAGTAATTATGAATGAAACACTTGATTGGTCTGGTCACACAAAAGAAATACGTAAAAATATTTTTGGAGTGCTTCGCCCTCTTAAACGAGGGATGTATTTCCATTTGAGCTAAAGGCAAAACTAATACAGGCACGCATTCTCCCTATTCTTGATTATTGTGACGTTGTTTTAGATGAAATGACGAGAGAAGAACCACTTAAATTTCAACGAGTACTGAATTCCTGCCTGCGATTTATTTACAATATCGGGTACGATGTTCATATCACCCCATGCTATCAGGCTGTCTCATGGATGAAGCCTGATAAACGTCGGCAGCTACACACTTTAACGATGGTGTTTAGGAGTGTTAGCTGAAAGCCAGCCACTGTATATTTCTTCTAAATTCACCTTTTTATCATCATTTTACAACTTAAATACACGTTCTAGATCCTTTCTTTCTATTCCACTGCACCGCACAAATAAAATTAATAGATCATTTGGTTTAGTGCCATTTCGTCCAGCAACAAATTTCCTTGAAAAACGTGCCATTTCGTCCAGCTCGGTTTTACAAATTATTACATAAGTTAATGAGTGCCATCTCGTCCAGACGAAATGTTGACAAGGGTTGAGGCAGTACAGGTTAACGCTTTCGTGCACAACCACAGGTTGTGGGATTTCCCACCCACCCCTGCTGTGAAATTCCATTCCTCCCCTCCCCACCTTTGTTTATGAACAGAGACTTCATTCGTTCCAATGATCCCTATGAATTAACATCTTTGTAATTATGGAGTTTTCAACCACCAAAAGGGGCCAATCTAGTTTATTACTTAACGGGTATCGGTATAGGCTACGGTTAAGAATGAGAAGAAGTGCGGTGAAGTTGTGTGGCGTTGTGTTAACCGTTCTTGTAGTGGAAAAGTCTTTACCATAAACCGTGAAATTATTCGTTCGTTCGTAATCTGTTTACCCTCCCGTGTAGGTTTATCCCTCGGACTCTGCGAGGGATCCCACCTCTACCGCCTCAAGGGCAGTGTCCTGGAGCTTCAGACTCTGGGTCGGGGGATACAACCGGGGAGGACGACCAATACCTCGCCCAGGCGGCCTTACCTGCTATGCTGAACAGGGGCCTTGTGGGGGGATGGGAAGTTTGGAAGGGATAGACAAGGAAGAGGGAAGGAAGCGGCCGTGGCCTTAAGTTAGGTACCATCCCGGCATTTGCCTGGAGGAGAAGTGGGAAACCACGGATAACCACTTCCAGGATGGCTGAGGAGGGAATCGAACCTCCCTCTACTCAGTTGACCTCCCGAGGCTGAATGGACCCCGTTCCAGCCCTCGTGCCACTTTTACAAATTTCGTGGCAGAGTCGGGAATCGAACCCGGGCCTCTGGGGGTGGCAGATAATCACACTAACCACTACACCACAGAGGCGGACCGTGAAATTATTAAATTATTAATTCCGTTAGGAATTTTTTGTCCGGTGAACTACTTTTTTATTATAAGTCCGATTTTGATGTTTGAGGTGTCAAAATAAAGGGAACTTTCCCTAGATGTTTCGGAAGGACATAATTTCCCTAAATTCCTTTAGGTCTCCCTCCTCAAGCCCTTCAAATTCCCTATGTAATTTTAATGAAATGAACAAATATTCCTCCTTGATATATGATAAGATATTTATTTAAACAGATATTTTAGTACTGCAATTTTGGATATTTTTTAATTATCACCTGATTTGTGAAAATATTTGCTTCTATTCTCACTATTTTGTTTACATTATAAGCATTTCATCTATATATAAAATAAGAGTTTTGTCTGTACATTGCTCAGAATTTAAAATGGATGGTATTTCTGTATCAATCGTGCCCACAGTAATAAGAAAATGCACTTTTTTACTTTTCCGTAATTTCTGTCTGTCTGTCTGTCTGTCTGTCTGTCTGTCTGTCTGTCTGTATGTATGTATGTATGTATGTATGTATGTATGTATGTATGTATGTATGTATGTACACTGACTGACAGAGCAAATGCAACACCAAGAAGGAGTGGTCAGAACTTTATGCCAATTGCAGGGTAGACTGACGTCACTGAGGTATGCTCATGATGTGAAATGCGCCGCTGTGCTGCGCACGTAGCGAACGATAAATGGGACACGGCGTTAGCGAATGGCCCACTTCGTACCGTGATTTCTCAGCCGACAGTCATTGTAGAACGTGTTGTCGTGTGCCACAGGACACGTGTATAGCTAAGAATGCCAGGCCGCCGTCAACGGAGGCATTTCCAGTAGACAGACGACTTTACGAGGGGTATGGTGATCGGGCTGAGAAGGGCAGGTTGGTCGCTTCGTCAAATTGCAGCCGATACCCATAGGGATGTGTCCACGGTGCAGCGCCTGTGGCGAAGATGGTTGGCGCAGGGACACGTGGCACGTGCGAGGGGTCCAGGCGCAGCCCGAGTGACGTCAGCACGCGAGGATCGGCGCATCCGCCGCCAAGCGGTGGCAGCTCCGCACGCCACGTCAACCGCCATTCTTCAGCATGTGCAAGACACCCTGGCTGTTCCAATATCGACCAGAACAATTTCCCGTCGATTGGTTGAAGGAGGCCTGCACTCCCGGCGTCCGCTCAGAAGACTACCATTGACTCCACAGCATAGACGTGCACGCCTGGCATGGTGCCGGGCTAGAGCGACTTGGATGAGGGAATGGCGGAACGTCGTGTTCTCCGATGAGTCACACTTCTGTTCTGTCAGTGATAGTCACCGCAGACGCGTGTGGCGTCGGCGTGGAGAAAGGTCAAATCCGGCCGTAACTGTGGAGCGCCCTACCGCTAGACAACGCGGCATCATGGTTTGGGGCGCTATTGCGTATGATTCCACGTCACCTCTAGTGCGTATTCAAGGCACGTTAAATGCCCACCGCTACGTGCAGCATGTGCTGCGGCCGGTGGCACTCCCGTACCTTCAGGGGCTGCCCAATGCTCTGTTTCAGCAGGATAATGCCCGCCCACACACTGCTCGCATCTCCCAACAGGCTCTACGAGGTGTACAGATGCTTCCGTGGCCAGCGTACTCTCCGGATCTCTCACCAATCGAACACGTGTGGGATCTCATTGGACGCCGTTTGCAAACTCTGCCTCAGCCTCGTACGGACGACCAACTGTGGCAAATGGTTGACAGAGAATGGAGAACCATCCCTCAGGACACCATCCGCACTCTTATTGACTCTGTACCTCGACGTGTTTCTGCGTGCATCGCCGCTCGCGGTGGCCCTACATCCTACTGAGTCGATGCCGTGCGCATTGTGTAACCTGCATATCGGTTTGAAATAAACATCAATTATTCTTCCGTGCCGACTCTGTTTTTTCCCCAACTTTCATCCCTTTCGAACCACTCCTCCTTGGTGTGGCATTTGCTCTGTCAGTCAGTGTATGTATGTATGTATGTATGTATGTATGTATGTATGTATGTATGTATGTATGTATGTATGTATGTATGTATGTATGTATGTATGTATGTATGTATGTATGTATGTATGTATGTATGTACACGCATCACGAGAAAACGGCTGAAGAGAATTTAATGAAAATCGGTATACAAAGTCGGGTAATAAGTCGCTACAATTTAGGCCATAAATAATTGTGATCACGGTGAGAAAAATGGTAGTTTAGGGGAAGGATTACAATAGAATTCACAAATATTTATGTTATTAGTTGTCCTATTTTAGTGAAAGTCGGTATGCAAAATCGTTATAATCTACGCCATAAATAATTTTATTCACGCTGAATGAAATTGTAGTTTAGGGGTAGACCTAAAATTTCATTCCCAAATGATGATGTTGTTAGTGGTCGTATCGATAAATACTACATAACTAAAGTTGTAGAGTGTTATATTTCCGATCATTTATGTCTTATACATTGTTAACATACCCGCTATGTTCAGAGATATTCATGAATTTGGATTTTTGTTACTAAGTCCTTATTAGCGCCGAGTCACGAGAAAACGGGTAGACAGCATTAAATGAAAATCGGTATGTAAAGTCGGAAAATAAGGAACTACAGTCTACGCTATAAATAATTTTATATGACGCCCTAAGATCACAGAGTCGAAAGAAAACTAAATGTGAAGGCCTACAATATAGAAAGCTCATAAAATTGATCAACAATAACATAACATTGACCATTGTTTGTTGTGATGTGCTTTGTCTTCTGTTGCCACTCATCTCCGATAGATAGGATTACTGCTGCGTACCGAGTATTTTTTAAAATTTGCCTTACGTCGCACCGACACAGTTAGGTCTTATGGCGACGATGGGATAGGAAAGGGGTATGAGTGTGAAGGAAGCGGCCTTGGCTTTAATTAAGGTATCGCCCCAGCATTTGCCTGGTGTGAAAATGGGAATTCACGGAATAATATCTTCAAGGCTGCTGACAGTGAGGTTCAAATCCACTATCCCCGGATGCAAACTCACAGCTGCGTGCCCCTAACCACACGGCCAACTCGCCCAGTCGTACGAGTGTAATAGTCTGCCTAAATATTGGCGGAAAGTTGCTGGGGAGTTAGATAACTTTCTTCTTTAGCATGCCATTCCTGTGGTTCATAAATTTTCTGATACTACTGGTACGTAACACACTGGTTCATCATAGCATTCGAGCTATTCAATCCCTATTCTGAAGCACTGATTGGAATGAGAAGTGTGCATGTTTAACGAAATAATGGCAGAGAAGTGTTCACGGCTGTCTGCGGCCTGGTCGTTCCAGCTCTGGAACTTTGGACTGTTAGATCTGCACTGTAGTACAGTTCATTAAAAGTGAGAAAATGTGCGGTTTTTCATTTGATCGAGTGTTTTATATGATATAACATTGCTTTTAATAGCTACATTCCTACTGACGTTTTTGTCAGTGACTTCAGTTAGGAAAACCAAAAAGTCAGTCTTTCTGAGAATCCCGTAGCGAAGCACGGGTACATCAGCTAGTTGAAAATATAGTTGACTGGTGGCAAATAAGCGGAGCGAGTAACGTCCATTATTACAAACAAAAAAATGCCTATTTCTAACAAGGAACGCAATGAAATGAAACAGTTATTGTAGACCTGTCAAACTGTCAGTCATCGGTGTTTGGACGAAATAGCACTAGTGGGCCGGTAGGGGGTTAACTACCTGCCTCTGTTCGTGGAATTTGGAAGAAATGGCACTCGGACGAAATGGCACTTGGACGAAATGGCACGACACGGATCATTTGTGGTGACCGGCGCCAGATTATGGAATTCCCTGCCAGAGAAACTAGCTCTTTATCAAGATTTAAGGTCACCTGTCGAGACTAGCTGCTGAGGACAGCTGACTGAATGGTTGAAGTATGAATATGTGAGTGCCTGAGGATCAGTTATTTTTAAGAGTTTTTAATATTAATTAGTTTCAATATTAATTTAGTTAGTAATTTATTTAAATTTATTTTCAATTCTATTTCTTTATGTAGTTTTAACTATTTTACGTATCTCAGTATGTTACTTAAGTTTTTGATTCGTATGTGATTAAGTGTACGAGAGGGCCTCGAGCCCTAACTTCGCCACTGTAAAAAGGCACTAATAAAAATAAAATAAATAAATAAAATAAATAAAAGTAAATAAATATAGAAGGACAGCGTCTCAACCAACTGAGCCGCATGAAAAGTAGGCGATTGTGATTATTGTTGTAAATAGATATTTTGTTGGTAAAGAAAAATACACGTCACAACATATGCTAGGGAAGGTTTACGTTGTCCTATTAGTTTCCGTAGCGGTTAGGGCCGCGCAGCTGTGAGCTTGCATCCGGGAGACAGTGGATTCGAACCCTTCTGTCGGCAGCCCTGAAAATGGTTTCCCGTAGTTTCCCCATTTTCACACCAAGCAAATCCTGGGACTGTACCTTAATTAAGGCCACGGCCGCTTTCTTCCCACACCTAGGCCTTTCCTATACCACCGTCAACATAAGGCCTATCTGTGTCGGTGCGACGTAAAGCAAATTGTTAATTAGTTTCCCTCGCAAGCCTAGGATGCAGAATATAGTAGTATAAAGTTACAGTTTTGTGACGCTAATATTCGTATGTATAATTTTTATTAACGTGCCAGAAACCAACGACATGGAGCTGTTGCCATTTCAACATCGGTTTGAGGGCCACCGACCCAAGTCGGGATTTGTACTTGCGAACTCGGACTCAGAAAGACAGCGACTCAACCAACTGAGCCACATGAAAAGGAGGCGTTTGTGATTATTGTTATAAATAGATTCAGCTAGTATGTTTACAAATGTTTTATGAGGAGCATTTATTAAGGCGCACGTTTTCCAACTGTCCTAAATGCACGAGACCGGACGAAAGAACTAGCTGGAAGCTAAAGAGCCTTGCAGGTGTGTCGCTTCCTTCTCTCTTCGCTTTTCCAAACCAAACTCCATGGCGTAAAAGCCCCGAAGGGCCACCGCCTACCAAGCGACGCTGTTCAACCCGAAGTCCTGCAAATTACGAGGTGTCCTGTGGTTAGCACGACTAATCCTCTCCGCCGTTATTATAGGCTTTCTAGACCGGGGCCGCCATCTCACCGTCAGATAGCATCTCAATTATAAGCACGTGGGCTGAGTGTACCTCGAAACAGCCCTAAAATCCAGGTTAAAAACCTTGACCTGGCCGGGAATCGAACCCGGGGCCTCCGGTAAGAGGCAGGCAGGCTACCCCTACACCGCGGAACCGGCTGGTTACTTTTAGGTCTCCTTATTTTAGAATTTGACTTAAGGCATCCTGCATTCGATGCCCGGCACTAACAGAGTTAGGAAAGGCATGGGATCGGGAAGATACAGCCTTGTTTGTGGGTGCAATAGGATTGGCCATGAGTCTCCCGTGATCGAAATATCTGCGACCTGGCAGGTCTTCACCTTCACGGGGCGTAGTACAAAAGTGGTTCCTTTTTTCAACAAGACAAATTAAATGAATATTCTACTTCCTCACAAAAGAAGAACGGTGTTATCAATTTTCGAACAGTTTCAGTAATGCAGCCGGTTTAGAGTACAGAAGTTATGATTTCGATTGTTGGATATAATTACATGGTAACAATCAAAACCATCAATATCTACCGAAGATCCGTAACCGCACTCGGTAGGACCGGCTTTCTTTTTATATCCACCGGGCGAGTTGGCCGTGCGGTTAAGGGCGCACAGCTGTGTGCTTGCATCCGGAAGATAGTGGGTTCGAACCCCTAAAGATGGTTTTCCGTGGTTTCCCATTTTCACACCTTAATTAAGGCCATGGCCGCTTCCTTCCCACTTCTAGCCCTTTCCGTCCCATCGTCGTCATAAGACCTACGGTGCGACGTAAAGGAAATTCTAAATAAAAAATAAAACATCTTTTCACAACCCCTTCCAAAGAAAAGTTGTATCCACGCTACTGGCCTGGACTTGGCCACTGAAATTATTTTGTGGGTACGACAATGCATCCACTCACAATTTAAGATACAAGGTAACCCCGAAGAATGGTTGGATACTCAAAATACACCACCATAAATGACGCGGTTATGGCTCAAAAGTACTAAAGAAAGGTAAGGGACGGGATCTAGTGTTTCAAGTAGAATCCGAATCAATAGAACGTGACTTCCCATTTTAAAAATGTTTCATGTATCGACTGCGATTCAAGCCTCGGCCGCCTTGATGAGAAAATAGAACCATTGGAACTGAGTTATCACGTCCGCTAATTACAAGATAGTTACCCGCACTTTTGATGGTGCCATTTGAGGTTCCAATCAGTCCCCGGGTATTTGACAAAATACATAGACCTACCTATAGAACTTAGACACGCATCCGCGATATGTCTTGCTACTGTTAGAATGAAAAAACTTTTTCATAACTTACCGAAGATGTACATAGTTTTGCCCTTCAAAAAAGTTACTTAAATGGCACAAAATGAAAAACTAACGTGCATCTCACAATCCTGTCACAGTCTTCCGAACGCTGCAACTTAAACACAGCACATCTCTCAACCACGGTTCAACCCCAGTTTCCTGGAACCAATTTGCAAAAGCTGACACGATGTTGTAAGCTTGCAACTGTTCCTGGCCGTGTACCCCGTTATCTCGGTGGTCACGTTCCAGCCCCCTACTTAGTCATCCTTGGCTAATTGCCCTTTTCCTCATCTTTTGACATTTGTCAACACACGGTTACATTCACAATACTGAGGCCTCTACAGGGAAATATCCCCGCGCATCTCAATCCTAAGTGTTTTCCTTTCATTCAAGCAGTACAAATATGGAGAATTATGTATGGCCCTATTGAGCAATGCTTTGTCGCTACGTTAATTTATCATTCCGGTGTAAGTTTTTCTGTTATTCGTACCGTACGTAAAACAACGTCTGATCCTCGCTCTAGTTTCAGAAAACATCGAGCTGTTTTTCTTTGGATTTTTTCCAGTTCCTGAATCAAGTAATCCTGGTAATGGTCCCATACACTGGAACCGTACTCTAGTTGGGGTCTCACCAGAGACAAATATGCTCTCTCCTTTACCTCCTTACTACAACCCCTAAATACTCTCATAACCATGTGCAGAGATCTGTACCCTTTATTTACAATCATATTTATGTGATTACACCAATGAAGATCTTTCCTTATATTAATACCTAGGTATTTAGAATGATCCCCAAAGGGAACTTGCACCCCATCAACGCAGTAATTATAACTGAGAGGACTTTTCCTATTTGTGAAACTCACAACCTGACTTTTATCCCCGTTTATCATCATACCATTGCCTGCTGTCCATCTTACAACATTATCAAGGTCATTTTGCAGTTGCTCACAATCTTGTAACTTATTTATTACTCTGTACAGAATAACATCTTCTGCAAAATGCCTTATATCTGATTCCACTTCTTTACACATATCATTGATATACGTATATATAAGAAAACATAAAGGTCCAATAATACTGCCTTGAGGAATTCCCCTCTTAATTTTTACAGGGACAGATAAAGCTTCACCTATTCTAATTCTCTGAGTTCTATTTTCTAGAAACAGAGCCACCCATTCAGTCACTCTTTTGTCATGTCCAATTGCACTCAATTTTGCCAGTAGTCTCCCATGATCTACCCTATCAAATGCCTTAGATAAGTCAATCGCAATACAGTCCAATTGACCTCCTGAATCCAGGATATCTGCTATATCTTGCTGGAATCCTACAAGTTGGGCTTCAGTGGAATAACCTTCCCTAAACCCAAACTGCCTTCTATGAAACCAGTTATTAATTTTGCAAACATGTCTAATATAATCAGAAAGAATGCTTTCCCAAGGCTTACATACAATGCATGTCAAACTGACTGACCTGTAATTTTCAGCTTTATGTCTATCAACCTTTCCTTTATATACAGGGGCTACTATAGCAACTCTCCATTCATTTGGTAAAGTTCCTTCATGCAAACAATAATCAAATAAGTACTTCAGATATGGTACTATATCCCAACCCATTGTCCTTAGTATATCCCCAGAAACCTTATCAATTCCAGCTGCTTTTCTAGTTTTCAACTTTTGTATCTTACTGTAAATGTCATTGCTGTCGTAGGTAAATTTTAATACTTCTTTAGTATTAGTCACCTCCTCTATCTGGAAATTATCCTTGTAACCAGCAATCTTTACATACTGCTTACTGAATACTTTTGCCTTTTGAAGATCCTCTCACACACACTCCCCTTGTTCATTAATTATTCCTGGAATGTCCTTCTTGGAACCTGTTTCTGCCTTAAAGTACCTATACATACTCTTCCATTTTTCACTAAAATTAGTGTGGCCACCAATTATGCTTGCCATCATGTTGTTCTTAGCTGACTTCTTTGCTAGATTCAATTTCCTAGTAAGTTCCTTCAATTTCTCCTTACTTCCACAGCCATTTCTAACTCTATTTATTTCCAACCTGTACCTCCTTCTTAGTCTCTTTACTTCCCTGTTATAATATAGTGGATCATTCTTTACGACCTTTAAAGGTACAAACCTATTTTCACATTCCTGAACAATTGCTTTAAACCCATCCCAGAGTCTGTTTACATTTTTATTTACCTTTTCCACCGATCATAATTACTTATTAAAAACTCCCTCATGCCTGTTTTATCAGCCATATGATACTGCCTTACAATCCTAATTTTAATCTCTTCCTTTCTTTCAAATTTATTTTTAATTACCACAAAAACAGCTTCGTGATCACTAATACCATCTATTACTTCGGTTTCTCTATAGAGCTCATCTGGTTTTACCAGCACCACATCCAGAATATTCTTCCCTCTAGTTGGTTCCATTACTTTCTGAATCAGGTGCCCTTCCCATATTAACTAATTTGCCAGTTGCTAGTCATGCTTCCTGTCGTTCGCATTACCTTCCCAATTGACATTTGGTAAATTGAGATCACCCGCTACAATCACGTTCCTTTCCTTATCGTTTCCCACATAGCTGATTATCTTATCAAATAATTCTGAATCAGCATCTGCGCAACCCTTTCCTGGTCTGTACACTCCAAAGACATCAAGTTGCCTATTATCCTTAGAAATTAGTCTTACCCCTAGGATTTCGTGCTTGTCATCTTTAACTTTTTCGTAGCTTACAAATTCTTCTTTCACGAGAATGAATACTCCCACTCCTACCATTCCTATCCTATATCTACGATACACCCTCCAGTTCCGTGAGAAAAGTTTTTCATCCATTATATCATTTCTCAGCCATGATTCAACTCCTATTACAATATCTGGTAAGTATATATCTATTAAATTACTTAATTCTATTCCTTTCTCTACAATACTTCTACAGTTGAGCACTAACAGTTTTATGTCATCCCTACTTGATTTCCAGTTCCCTGTTCCCTTAACACCGCTCCCCAGCGCACCCTGTTTCCCTGAATGTACCTCCCTATAACCCTTCTAAACACATTTCCTAACTTATATGTACCACTGCGGTTTAAGTGATGGCCATCTGAGCGCATATCCCTATCTCCTACCCACCCATTAGGATCTAGAAATTTCACTCCCAGTTTCCCACATACCCACTCCATAGTCCCATTTAAATCCCCAATCACCTTCCAGTCAGTATCCCTCCTACACAGTATTCCACTGATAACATTCTCCGCTTCCTTAAACTTCACCCGTACTGCATTTACCAGATCCCACACATCCCCAACTATGTTGGTACTTATACCTGCTTGTCTTACGTTGTTAGTACCAACGTGAAACACTACCACCTTCTCCTTTCCCTCCTCCTTCTCTTCTACTTTCCTCAACATCTGCCTTAACCTAATTCCTGGATAACACTCTACCCTGGTACCCTTTCCTCCACACACTTTCCCGACATGTCTAACGATAGGATCCCCCATGGCCAGAGACTCAACCCTACCCACCTCATTTGATCCCCTCCCCTCCTGGTCAGTCCTATCTTTCCTGACAGCTACAAAAGCTACTTCCTCCTCCCTTTTCTCCATCCCATGACCCTATTCCACCTGTCTTTTCCTATCTACTACTCCACATTTCCCTTTCCTACCTCTGCCCTTTCTCCTACTTCCAAACTTCTCAGCAACAGTTCCCTGTTCCTCATCTTTCCTCGGTTGTTCTACCTGCAGTGACTCGTACCGATTTCTCACCGACACTTGTCCTGAATTTTGATCCTGAATGGAGCCCTTAGCCTGCAATCTCCTTCCCCTTAAAACATTAGACCACCTGTCTTCCACAATTCTCCCATTTTCTTCCAATCCCTCTATTACACCTACTGTATCCTGTACATTGTTTAGAGGCCTACTTTCCTTCCTGTCCTCTGAGAGTATCCTAATTATCTCCCTCAAGCTCTCCAACTCCTCCCTCACACTCCTTAATGCCTGGCCACACCCACAGTTCCTACACTCGCACTGCTTAGCCATTTTTTACTAAATAATGAAAAAAATGAAAAATAAGATAACTTATTCTGTGCAAAATAAAAATGAAAGGAAAGAAATATTGTCTAGGTTAGTTCACAAAGAACACACGACAGTCAGTTATTTAATATAGGCTACACTACAATACTACCTAATTGCACTATTTTTATTCCTACCACGCTAACACGATGAAAATTGATGTTAATTACTGGAAACAGAGAATAATACACAAGAATTACACAATTCTTAACTGCAGTTAAGTCTACCCTAATTACAACAACAGAATTTTAGTAAGAGAGTTACTACAGATACCACAGAAACGGTACTATACTATACAAATATTTCACAGTAATAGAATAAACACACTACTTTCTAATAAAATGCTATAATACACTACAATAATTTTAAACTACGTTCAGACTAAGTACAGTTACTATAATACACTACAATAATTTTAAACTACGTTCAGACGTATTCTAATTACAACAGGTTATTACCAAGCAAAAACAGAAAAGAAAATTACCATTAAAGTTCGAAATTCGCAAAACTACTCAAAATTATAGAATAGGCACTCTAGCATATTTATATCTTTCATCTTCTCCTTTTTCACTGGGAGGTCTAACTACTCCTTTCTGGGATTGAGAGTCGACCATTTGTACTACTCTTCAGGAATGTGTGAAAATATCCTGTCAGCCCTGAAAATGTGGATTTGCACAACACTTGATTGGCATTTATCTGAATAGATTTCAACTCTGATGTATTAAAATCTAGTTTTGATTTAATACGTTCCCTAACCAAGAGTTTCCACGTATAGTGATGCCAGACGCTGCCAAGAACATGTAGGCCTACAGTGACAACTTCTCCAAAAATATTGCTATACTCAGTAGGAAAAAGGGAAATTTTTCAGTTTTCCGCAGCTTCTTTTCAACCCTTCCAAATACGCAATCTACATAAGTCACAAACACTAACCCTCTACCAGCTGTAAGTTGCCATGTATCTGCATCATAGGCCTACCATTTGACGTCCAGAGAGCTAGCGGAATGTTCAAAATGAATATAAGACGCATTGGAAATAAACACACGTTGGAGTTAGGTCACTTTTCAAATAACGTAGTTTTCAGGTCTGTATTAACATGGGTTATACTTCGTAATACGTATTGAGAAACTTTCGCTATACGATGGAAGAAACTATAGACTATTTTATCATCATCATTATCATTGTACAGTTCCAGTTTCCCGGGTACTGTTGATGAGCCTCTTCTGCTTCTTCCTGCCCATATACAACTTGTCATGGAGAACATCATCCACTGTCCATCCTCTGGCAACTAGATCAACCTTGATCATGTCCATCCATAGGGTTTTAGGTCTTCCTGCAGGTCTTTTCCCCTCCACCTGTCTTTTCAAATTTATTCTGGCTGTTCTTGTAGGCTCCATCCTCATCACATGCCCGTACCACCGTCGTCTGGATGTGCCGATTCGGTCTAATAGGGATGTTTTTATTCCGGGTTCTTTCCTCACCTCCTCATTTCTTAACTTGTCCACCTTGGTCTTCTGGATGTTGGATCTAAGAAATTTCATCTCTGATGCTTGCAGTCTTGATGAATTTCTTTTGTGAGGGTGCACCTTCAATACCGTAGGTCAATGTTGTTATGAAATAGCTGTTAAACATCATCAGTTTGGCCGGTTTTGGAATCATATCATCCCATAAAAGAGTTCTTACTTGTTGGTAGAATTCTGATCCCTTTTGCATTCTGTTTGTAATTTACTTTCTGATCAAATTATCACTGTAGATTACACTTCCAAGGTAAGGAAACCTATCCACACACTCTAACTGGTGGTCTCCTAGTTTTACACTTGCTAGACGCCTATCTCTGTTCACTGCCATCACCACTGTCTTGGTCTTGCTGATTTTGAGATTATATTCCTGGAACTGGGATTTCCATATGTTGAGTCTGGTCTGTACATCGTCTTCTGTTTCACCCCAAATCATGATATCAGCAAAGGCCACTGCATTCAGTTCACCTAACTTTTCCTTGACGTTCTTCATTATATTGTCCATAACAGTGATGAATAGTAGCGTGGACAGTGCACTTCCTTGCTGAACTCCACTCTTGGTTTCAAACCTTGATGATCGGACCTTCCCCAGTTTGTACACAGCTAGTACAGTATTTGTACAACATCTGAATTTTCCTTACCAGATTATTTTATGAAAGAAAAAAATGAAAAATGAAATTTTCGATTTACGTCACTTTGGAAACATGCTCTTCATTTACAGGTTGTCTAAATAATAATATTTTGTTAAAGTGAGATGATGGAGAGCGTTGAAAAACCTGTGTTCTTTCTGCAAGTAACACGCCACAACTGTAATGTTTTAAACAAGTCAACAATCACTTCTTACACAGGCTTGAACAAGTTCTGGACAACAATTGAAATAACAAATCAGCACAGACAGTCTAAGACTTTGTGCAACAAAAAGAATTCGCAAAGGGAACCAAGACAGTTAAGTGGTTAAGATGGCAGGAGTCCAAAAATACTCCGTATTGTCATGTGCACGCCACTGTGTACTCGCAAGCCAATAACAAGCCCGAGACATTGATGGTTTAGGGCAGAGGTTCTCAAACGATTATGTGATTGTACCCCTCACTCATGGCTAAAAGTTCAACGTACCTCCACCAAAAATTCCCTAAATGATAATGGATTTTAAAAATATGAGTACCTGGCTAATTACTATTGAGGCATGTTTAATTGTTTATAAACCATTCTTTTAAATACACATCTCTTTATATAAAAGAACATGTCCTGACTGACTAACTGACTGACTGACTGACTGACTGACTGACTGACTGACTGACTGACTGACTGACTGACTGACTGACTGACTGACTGACTGACTGACTGACTGATTCATCATCGCCGAGCCTAAACTACTGGACATAAAAGAAATTAAATTTTGGGGATACATTCATATTAGGGTGTAGGTGCTCACTAAGGGAGGGTTTTTGGATATTCCGTCGCTAAGGGGGTGAAAATTGGAGTGAATTTTGAATATGAGGATATCTATATCTCAAAAAGTTAAAAGTTTACAGACGTAAAAATTGGTATTTGGAATGTCCTTTAAAAATAAAGAAACACGTATTTTTTGTTTTCGGAAAATCTCATTAGGAGGGGATGAAAACAGGGGGGAAAGTGGTTGAACACCTATTATGAGGAGATATACCTCAAAAACTGAAGATGGTACAGACATGAACATTGGTATTTGGAATCTCCTTTGAAAATAAAGAAACGCGTATTTTTGTGTTTTTGGATAATCCGATGAATAGGGGATGAACAGGACTGGCAAACGGGGTGAAATTTTAAAAAGGCTATATCTGCAAATTATCCCAGACACGTAACATATTACAGATTTAAAAACTGGTATTTGCAAATTCCTGTAAAAATTAAAGAAACATAAATAATTTTTCAGAAAATCCACTTAAAGGGAACTGAGAAAGTGGGTGAATTTTGAACATTTGCCTATGTACAGTATATCTAAAAAACTTAAAACGTTGCAGATGTGAAATTTGGTATTTGGAATCTCCTTTAAAAATAAGGAAACACATATTCTTTGGTTTTCGGAAAAAACCTTAACGGGGGCGGGAACGAACGAAAAATTACTTGAATTATTTGTATGAGAATGTATGTATATATACCAAATATCTAAGGATGTTACAAACGTAAAAATCGGTATTCGGAATCTCCTTTAAAAATAAAGGAACACGCATTTTGGGGGGGGGGGGGGTTCAACGTGGTAGGGGGTTGAAAACGGAGATGAATTCCTTTTACGAGGATACATATATCTAAAAAACTGAATAATTTACAGTTGTGATAATTGGTATTTGGAAGATCTTTTAAAGAAACGGGCACTGCTTGTTTATAAAAAATTCACTTCAGTGGGGAGTGTGAAAGAAAGTAAAAAAAAAAAAGAATTCAATTTCTGGAGAAACTTATATCTCAAAACTGAAGGTTAAAGGCGTGGAAATTGGTGTTTGGAATCTCCTTTAAAAATAAAGAAACACGCGCTTTTTGGGAGGGGGGAATCAACTTAACGGGTAGGAAAGGGGGGGAGGTGAAAAGATGTTGAAATATTTTTATGAGGATACTTATATTTCAAAAACTGAAGATATTACAGACGTGAAATTAGTATTTGGAATCTCCTTTAAAACTAAAGAAACACGCATTTGTTTTTTTTCGAAAATTCGACGTAAGGGTTGTGAGGTTGAAAATAAGTAAATAAGGAGCTGAAATATGTTTATGAGGATACTTTATCTTAAAAACTGAAGCTGTTACAGACGTGAAAGTTGGTATATTGAATTTCCTTTCAAGATAAAGAAACACGCATGTTTTGTTTTCGGAATGTCCACTTAAGGCGGGAGAGCGGTAGAAAGAAGTGAAGAAGAAGAAGTTGAATTATTCTTATCAGTATACATTCATCTCAAAAACTGAAGATGTTACAGACATACAGACATGAAAACTGGTATTTGGAACCTCCTTCAACAATAATGAAACACGTTTTTTTTCAGAAAATCCAGTCAAGGGGCTGAAAAGAATTGGAAAAGCGGGCGAATTTTTAAAATGAGTACCGGAATATCTACATTATATGTCAAAAAGTTAACATGTTAGAGACAAGAAACTTGGTATATAGAAAGTCCTTTAAAAATACAGGAACATAGGAACATGTACCTTTTTGTTTTCGGAAAAGGCACTTAACGGGGGGTGAAAAGAAGTGAAAATTAGTTGAATTATTTTCTAGGAGGATACTTAGGCTATGTATTAAAAACTGAAGATGTTACAGACGTGAAAAGTGGTATTTGGAATCCCCTTTAAAAACAAATAAACATGTATTTTTTCGGAAAATACACTTAGATGGGGGTGGGGGTGGGGAAAGCACTGATCAAGATGTCGAAATCTTTTTATGGTGATACTTATGTATATCTCAAAAACTGAACATGTTACAGATGTGGGAATAGGTATTTGGAATCTCCTTTAAAAATAAAGAAACATGTATTTAATTTTTCTCACATGTACAGTTCTTTGTGGCATGGTCGTCATAGCCCAAAAAGGTTATACCACAAAAATGGTTTAAAAGAATTTCTGGGGTAAATGGAACTCAATTTTTGGGTGAGTTTTTATATTTTAGGAATTTTCAGATGATGTCTTAGTACAATGCCGAGGAACGATTACTTTGATCAAATTACGAATTCCACGCGAGCGAAGCCGCGGGTAATTGCTAGTCCATATATATAAAACAACATGTCCTGTCTGTCTGTCTGTCTGTCTGTCTGTCTGTCTGTCTGTCTGTCTGTCTGTCTGTCTGTCTGTCTGTCTGTCTGTCTGTCTGTCTGTCTGTCTGTCTGTCTGTCTGTCTGTCTGTCTGTCTGTCTGTCTGTCTGTCTGTTCCATCACCGCCGAACCAAAACTACTGGACATAAAGAAATGAAATTTTGAGGATACATTTATACAGTATTAGAGTGTAGGTACTCACTAAGGAAGGATTTTCGGGTATTCCATCGCTAAGGGGATGAAAATGGGGGTGACATTTTTAAACGAGGATATCTATGTCTCAAAAACTTAAAAGTTTACACACGTAAAAATTGGTATTTGGCATCTCCTTTAAAAATAAAGAAACACATGTTTTTTTGTTTTTGCAAATCCCATTAAGGGGAGTGAAAAAACGGGAAAATTGGTGGAATACCTTTTATAAGGATACTCATATCTCAAAAAGTGAGGATGTTACAGACATGAAAATTGGTATTTGTTTTTGAAAAATCCAATAGGTGAATAGGTGGTGAACGGGAGTGATACACGGGGAGGAAATAAAAATATATATATAGCCCTTCGATATATCTCAGACACTTAACATGTTAGAGAGTTGAAAACTGGTACTTGGAATCTCCTGTAAAAGTAAAGAAACATAGATAATTTGTTTTCAGTACATCCACTTAAGGGAAACTCCAAAAGGGGGGTGAATTTTTAAAATGGGCATATCTAGAGAACATCTAAAAAAAATTAACATGTTTAAGATGTGAAAATTTTTATTTTTAATCTTCTAAAAATAAAGAAACATATTTTTTGTTTTCGGAAGAAACCACTTGAGGGGGAGTGGTAAAAAGGACTGAAAAGTATAGTGATATCTCAAAAAATGAAGATGTTACAGACGTGAAAATTGGTATTTGGAGTCTTCTTTAAATAAATACGTATTTATTTTTCTCGGAAAATTCACTTAAAGGGGGCGAAGGACTTGAAAAATGAGTTGAATTCCTTGTATGAGAACAGTGTTGCCAACTTATTTTTTCAAGATCCGCTAAGTACTACTAAAAATCCGCTAAAATTTCGCCAAGAAATCCGATCTCAAATAATGAGCAAAAAATGAGCAATAATAATAATAATAATAATAATAATAATAATAATAATAATAACAATAAAAGTAAATATCTACACTCACCTGATCTCTGAGTTTCACTGGGGTTGGTGAGATGAATATTCTTAAAAAGTCAATTAGTCGTCCTCATTCACGTCAAAGAGTTCAAAGGAGGACTCGTCTGTTGCTGTGCTAGTGCTAGGACGTGGATCGTCCGTGCTGCGGTATGCTGCCATGGTTCCGATCTGGCGAAATACGTTTGTGAGTACATTGTAGTCGTGGCAACATATTTTTATGCGCCTCAAGCCAGCCCTTACACTTAGGATGGAATTAATCATTTGAATATTCAACCGGTTACGCTGTGATGTTTTCACCAAGTTTAACTGGCTAAATGCTCTCTCCAACTCAGCATTCGACCACGGCAAGACTAACAGCATTAGTGCCAAGTCAGAAAGTTCTAGGAACGGATTCAAACCCGCTGCGTCCTTGTATAACCTAACCTCATTCCAAAATTCTACCGTGTTGCTTGTATTTTGCCACGTTACCATTGTTAATTTTGTCCATTGAAAGTCATTTTGGTTATGTCACAATTAGGCAGTTCCATTTCCTCAGTTAACGGTATGATGGGTTCTTTTATAATACGTAGGCATTGGGATGGTGACAGTAGTGACACTTTCTGAAGAATGTTTACATTTTATGGCAGACGACGTTGCAATTCAGATGTAAGACATAACAGAAAATTCTCGCATCTTCCCCGAAGATTATCTTCCGCATCCAAGGTTAACATACTATGATTTTTCAGTTCTGTCAACAAACTTTCTACTTCGTGTCCGAGGTAAATTCTATGTGCTTTGTGATGTCTTACGTCAACTGTCAGTAGATCTCCCTCATATCCTGGTAATACAAGTCTTCTCGTCAGTCCCGAAATCAATACAACCAGATCATTCAACAGTCTACAAGGATCTGCCGAGTTCGATTGAAACTGAAATTCCGCTAGATAAGGTTTCAAGAAAATCATGTAAACTTTGTTTGTAACATCACGGTACATATCCTAGAGTAGTTCAGCCTTATAGCATTTTTCAGGCAGCCTAACTATTTCAAAATGTTTCCGTAACTCCACCCATTGAGAAAGGATGCGACTGACTGCCACCTCAATTGACATCCATCTCGTGTTAGCCTTATGAACAATCTTAAGAGGATCAGCTCCTTCATTGATCGTATTGTACAAACGTTTGTACGACAGCTGGCGTAATGATGATCTGGAAAACCACGAGTACGTCTCTGACAGCAGGAATTCTACATTTTTAGGTAAAGCCTCCCCTGCAGCTGTTGATACGGCCAACTGCACAGAGCGACAGACACACGGGATCAAAACAAGATGACTTCTTCGTTCAGTTTTTTTATGCACGCCGTTATTGACGCCTACCATAACTGATGCATTGTCGGTTCCAATTCCTCGCATTTTCTGGATATCTAATCCGAAATCCGAAAGCACACACTTCAGCCCTGCTACAATTGCCATAGCGTTACCCTGTTCAAGTTCTACTATTCCCAGGAAAGTGGAAACAATGCGGCTTTGTGTTTTCGAGAAATAAACTATACTATACACACGGCGAGCAGTTTTGACACACTTATGTCAGTGGATTCATCTAAAAGAACACTGAAATGACTGTCACCAATGTCAGTTTTTAGTTCGTCCTTAAAGTGAGGGAAAAGGATATTCTTTATAATACTACTGCACTTTGTTCGATGTAAACGCAAACTCGACGTGTGTTCCGATCCCTTAAAATACTTTTTTGTGAGGTCAGAAAGGTGATCCACAATCAGCGACCTGATGACAATAGAAAAAGTCAAGGCCCGATATCTCAAGAGAATTCTAGGCATTGGGAAGTCAGCCCCTTCAAGGTTAACATATGTTCTAACCAAAGAGGACTACTTCATTGACGATATCAAAACACAGTTTTGTCTACCAAACACCAAGCCCTACGAGAATGCACGCCAAACTTTAAACGAGAAACGAAATGCTATTTGGTCCGACTTCTATTCCACGGACGCCATAATGACGGAAGAGTGGAAGCAAGCAAATTACGAGCTACGGCACGTAATTACACTTTACGCCACTCATGGATTTCACCACAGATTCTGCCAAACAAAAACCTCCCACCAGCCGAACGAATACTGTATATGTAACCTGTGCAACGACCGTTGTGAAAGATACCATGCACAAAACTGCAAAATGAGGACAACCTCAATAATAAGAATGGCATTAGCATAGTTGACCATCTGTACAAAAACTGTTTTTGCACATTGTGCGCTTTTCATTTAATAGGTGATCCACAGATCTTATCGCGCAGTGATTTACTCTTAATAAGGCTAATGCTGCTTCAACTGCCGCGCATTCGTTACTGTGTCTAACAACGTTAAATGATAACTTCATTTGTCTCTCGGATGAAAACGGTTCAGCGGCAAGTAGATGTTTTTTGCTTTTGGAATGGAGAAGCAAATCCGACAGTTTGGGCTTCATAGTGCACTGACAGTACTTGCAGCTACCGGTATCTGCAGCCACCTCAATTAGCCATTATTTTAGCGATTCGTGGTTTAGCCATTCTTTCCTAAACTTCTGCGTATACTTTTGTCCTTCTGTTTAGACATGGTAATGAAATATAGTACAACTGTAATAACAAAAATATTGAAACCTAAGACCACGATTCAAGATAAGCTACAGTCCGAACACTTCCTAATGCACCGATAATTAGACACTGCAGAGCACGAACACGTTACCGTTAAGCACACACAGCGACTTACTGAAGTTAACGTCCTGCCTGTGAGGCGGCGCGCTAAAACTTGTAGGCGTTTTAGTGCCGGGTGTAGAGATGGGGAATCTGATTCATTCAAAAGAACCGATTCATTTGAAAAGATTCACCAAAATGATTCGTTCATTTGATTCGTTCAATTGATTCGTTCATTCGATTACCACGTGACGGAGAGCCGAAAGCGAAACCATGGACTCAGATGAACCATCCCGTTATGTTCGTTATAACTGCTACTGCTTTACAAGTTACGAGAAGTGAAATGTTCAAGGAAATTGCTAGCATTTTAACAAGAGTAATATCCTTTTTAGAGGTTACAGTCGAAAAATGCTACACAGCTGCCCGACTAATCCTTTCCAAACTTAAGTAGCTACCATTCTAAATACGACAATCGAATTTGAAATTTATAGTAGATATGAACATTTTTGTGGCCACGTTCCACACTATTAGTTCACAGTAGTTCATGAGAACGAGAACGGGAACCTTGAAGCAAACTTTGAGCAAACTTAACCTAACATTTCGCAATGAGCTGGAAGTTGAGTGTATATTACAGTTCCGTGAAGTGTGTGACTTGAAACGACGTGATAATTTCTTATTTAAACAAATAAAATATTTTTACCTGTAAGGTTAAGTTAGGAGTATTTGACTTGTCAACCGGACTTTTAGTTCAGGTTAAGTAAAAAATAACAGAGTCGTTCTTCACAAGTTGTAATTGATTAAAAAATGGTGGTTACCCGATTGGGCGATATGAATTAGAACGAACGAGGAACGAGGAACTAAGGAACGAGTTGCGGCTGTCATCTCTCGATTCAGCTTTCGATTCACAAACCAGGCGATTCATTTCGTTCACTGAATCATGATTCAATCGTTCAGTGCAATGATTCGTTCATTATGAATCACTCGTTCAAAATCTCCCCATCTCTAGCCGGGTGCAAACTAGGTGAATCCCCTACCTCAATAGTTTCATTATCTGTCGTCATTCGCCAACTAAGAGATAAGTACTCATTCCCCACGCATTACAAATTTATGATACCATAATCTCATAACATCAAATCCAAATAACATGTTTTCCTCATGTGACTGCTAGCTCCTGACATGAAATATAGCTCCTCACAAGGAGTACAGAATAGTTCGGAGACAGACTGGAGCAGAAATTTTTTTTAAACATACAATGGGTGAAACGCTAAATTCCGCTAAAATAAATCTAGAATTCCGCCAAAAAGTCCGCTGTCCGCTAAATGATATATTTCTCCTCCGACAATCTTCTAATTCCGCCAAATTTGGCGGAAAATCCGCTAAGTTGGCAACACTGTATGAGAATGCTTATATCTCAAACACTAAAGATGCTGCAAAAGTGAAAATTGGCATTTGGAATCTCCTTTAAAAATAAAGAAACACGGATTATTTTGTTTTAGGAAAATCCACTTAAGGGGGTTAAGGAATTGAAGAGTCAATCGAATTATTTGTATGAGGGTACTTGTATCTAAAAATATAAAGATATTACTGACGTTAAAACAGGTAGGTGGAATATCCTTTAAAAATAAAGTATCACGCATTTTGGTTGGAAAATCAACTTGGGTGGGAGGGGAGGAGTTGAATTCTTTTTATGAGGATAAATATATCTCAAAACTGAAGATGTCATAGTCGTGATAAATAGTATTTGGAATGAAAATGAAAACCTACAACCTGGTTTCCAGTCATTGACCGGGTCAGGGATGTAATGAATGAAACATATATAGGCTGTTATTACAATGGGGTCGCCACTCCCAAGGTGGTTTATTAATGAGTGATAAATGCTATGAAATGATAATGGAGAGTGTTGCTGGAATGAAATATGACAGGGAAAACCGGAGTACCCGGAGAAAAACCTGCCCCGCCTCCGCTTTGTCCAGCACAAATCTCACTTGGAGTGACCGGGATTTGAACCACGGTATTCAGTGGTGAGAGGCCGACGCGCTGCCGTCTGAGCCACGGAGGCTCCCAGTATTTGGAATATCCTTTATGAATAAAGAAAGACTTATTTTTTGTTTTCGAAAATTTACTTAAGGGGGAATGAGAAAGGAAGTGGAGAACGTTGAATTCTTTTTATAGAGAAACTTATATCCCAAAAACTGAAGGTCACAGACATGAAAATTGGTATTTGGAATATCCTTTAAAAATAAAGAAACACATATTTTGTGGGGGAGGAATGAAGGTAACGGGCGGTAGGGGGGTGGGTGAAAAATGAATTGTATTCTTTTTATGAGGATACTTATATCTCAAAACTAAAGATGTTACAGACGTGAAAATTGGTATTTGGAATCTCCTTTAAAAATAAAGAAAACAC
Source organism: Anabrus simplex (assembly GCF_040414725.1). Lineage (NCBI taxonomy): Eukaryota > Metazoa > Arthropoda > Insecta > Orthoptera > Tettigoniidae > Anabrus > Anabrus simplex. Next base: position 1,159,667,504 of record NC_090266.1, read on the forward strand.
GTATTTTTGAGTGATGGGGTGGGGTGGTGGTGATCAAATTAACGGGCGAGGGTGGGGGCGGCTGAGAAAGGAGTTGAATTCTTTTTATGACGATACTTATATCTCAAAAAATGAAGATGTTACAGACGTGAAAACTGGTATTTGGAATCCCCTTTAAAAATAATGAAATACGTATGTTTTTGCTTTCGGAAAATCCATTTAAGGGGCTGAAATGAATTGAAAAAGCGGGTGAACTTTTAAAATTATTATCGGTATATCTGCAGTATGTGTCAAGAACTTAACATGTTAGAGACAAGAAACTTGGTAGTTGGAAAGTCCTTTAAAAATACAGGAACACGTACGTTTTTGTTTTCGGAAAAGGCACTTAACGGGGGTGATAGGAAGTTCAAAACTGAGTTGAATTATTTTTATGAGGATACTTATATCTCAAAAAATGAAAATGTTACAGACATGGAAATTGGTATTTGGAATCTCCTTTAAAAATAAAGAAACGTGTATTTTTTCGACTTGAGACAAGGCTATTTCTCACATGTATATTTTTGTGTCGCATGGTCGTCTTAGTCTCAAGAAACAATACCTCAAACGTGACCTACAAAGAGTTTCTGGGGTAAATGAAACTCTACTTTTCGGTGAATTTTTATACTTTAGGAACTTTCAGATAATGTCTTAGTACAGTGGTGAGGAACGATTACTTTTATCGAATTACGAAATCGACGCGTGCGAAGCCGCGGGTAACTGCTAGTCGTAAATAAGACGAGATTGTGACATTAAATACTTTTTATAACTCATCACAAGAAATTTAAGAGTTTGTATCTGTATAAGTAATAATAATAATAATAATAATAATAATAATAATAATAATAATAATAATAATAATAATAATGAAATGGCGTATGGTTTTTAGTGCCGGGATTGTCCGAGGACATATTTGGCTCGCCAAGTACAGGTCTTTCGATTTGACGCTCGTAGGCGACATGCACGTATTGATGAGAATGAAATGATGATGAAGACGACAGATAAAACCAGCCCCCGTGCCAGCGAAATAACCAATGATGGTTAAAATTCTCGACCCTGCCAGGAATCGAACCCGGAACCCCTGTGACCAAAGGCCAGCACGCTGATCATTTAGCCATGGAGCTGGATGATAATAATTATAAAGTAACACAGAATACCCTGTTCCAATGAAAGTTTCAAAACACGCTAGATTTTAGCCTCAATATCGAATTCATAAATAATGATGAAGAATTTTCTATCTTAATTCTGGAAATCGGGTCCGCCTCTGTGGTGTAGTGGTTAGTGTGATTAACTGCCATCCCCGGAGGCTCGGGTTCCATTCCCGGCTCTGTCACGAAATTTGAAAAGTGGTACGAGGGCTGGAACTTGTCCTCTCCGAAGTGGACGTAGTCGAACAGTGGAAGCTGGCGGTACTATCGCTGTGCTAACACTTCTGGTAAGCCATGTGATTCATCACTGCCATGCGGACTGCATGTCATTTATCCCGTGGTATAGTTTCTGTTCCTGATCCACTGCCGGAATTTCGATGGGTCCGGTTCTCTACGGTCTACTCTTCCCAACCTCGCATCATTGCTGTGGCATTACATTCCATACAAGCAGCCATGTTGCGGTACGAAAACCCACCCTCACGCAGGGTGATCATCCGTTCTCATTTGAACTGTTGTTTGTTTATACTGCGCCCTTTTAGCACGGTGAGTCATAGTGACACTTGGAGAAAAGTGCACAGCTCGTACGAAATGGTGAGGTGGCGACAGAACTGGCACCAAAATACAAATGTAAGCGTTCCACATATATGTGAAAAGACCAAAGACACATTCACAGCGTCCCTTTCAGAAGTTATTACATAGCCCATTTTACTGTTTTCACAAGTTTGGTATGATTGATGAACATAATGGTATTCTTCCATCACACTCTAGAAGGAGTTGAAGTATCCTAAAAGATACTAATGTTCTTCTTTAAAGAGACAGGTGATTCCAAATTTTATACTGACAAACCAATATCAAACCCTGTCAGAGCCTTCATTTAAAGAAAACGAAATAGACGTTTTTTCGATTTCTTTGATTTCGTAAAAGGTGAAAGCACTTCAAGAATCTGTTCTCTGGGCACTCACGGCAGTTCATCGTTGTTCTATGTAAATTCATTTTATTTGATGAGAAGCAGCTGTGAAATATGGACGTGATCAATTTCTTCTCTACACCCAAGTAAACTAGTAACACAGGATCTTTGCAACCCTGAGGTACCATTACACAGTTCAAAAAAATTAGGGGAACACGTTTTGTAACGTCTGGTATGTGAACGTTAATTTGGTAGATGGGGTTCCAATGGTCGTACAGCATACTTGAGACCTTAGCTACTCAGGGTATGTCAAATCAAAGTTACACTCCATCTATAGGCGTAGCCATGCATTAAACTGTTAGATGACCCCTCAAAAAAGTGAATCGTGGTGCGTCCGTGTGTCGTTGCGAGGTACACAGACTACTGAGGTTATTTGAGCACGTTGTACGTAAACCAGCACATCACATGAGACATCTTAATGAGGTTCAAGTCGCAAAGGCCGTCACTTTGATCCAGGAAGGATCGACTTTTCGTCGTGTTGCTGTGGATCTCAATGTCTCTCCGTCAGTTATTCAACGCTTGTGAAATCGCTGCAATGGGACAGGCCAGTTCACAAGGAGGGTTGGACAAGGTCGTGGACGCATGACAACCCCGCAGGATGACCGATATTTGACCATCTGTGCGTTGCGGCATCGTTCAGCAACTGCCAGAGAACTGCAACAAGACCTCAGGAGGGTCACTGGAGTCACGATGTCTGACCAGACAGTAAGGAACAGGTTAAGCGAAGTGTCCTTAAGACCCAGACGTCCTGTTCGAGTGCCCCGTTTAACGCAGCAACGTCGTGCAGCTAGCATTCTGTTTGCCCGTACCCACGTCAACTGGCAACTTCGCCAATGGAGACCTGTATTGTTCACAGACGAGTCCAGATTTCCCCTGACACAGCGTGATGGACGTCAAAGAGTATGGAGACGCCGTGGTGAGCAGTGCATGCCAAATGTTGTCCAGGAAGGCGACTGATTCGGACAAGGTTCTGTGATGGTGTGGGGTGGCATCAGTATTGATGGCCGTACGGATCTTGTCGTCGACCGTGTTAATCTTACCGCTGCGGGGTACATCGATCAGATACTGCTACAGCATGTGTTGGTTGCTGCATATGGTGCTGGCCTTGAATTCGTACTCATGCACGACAATGCCAGGGCTCATGTAGCGCGCATCACCAGAGCTGTCTTGCGAGAACTGGACATTCAAGAGATGGAATGGCCAGCAGTGAGTCCCGACCTTAATCCCATCCTTCATGTGTGGGATAGGCTTGACAGAAGTGTTCGTGAGTGTCCTGTTCCACCACAGACTCTCCAAGACCTCGAACAGGCTCTCACTGAAGAATGGAACCTGATACCGCAACATTACCTCCGTCGACTTATACGGAGCATGCCACGTAGGTGCCAAGCTGTGATAGATGCTCATGCAGGACATACACCATACTGAAGCTCTTCAACTGTGATAAAAATCCACCCTGGAGTACTGTTATCACTTTGTTTTCGCCCCTATTTGAACATTTCCGTTTGTATTCTGAAAATGAATGCGAATCCATCGATGTTCTTTTGTATACTTTAACGGTAAAGAATACAGGTTTAGTTGATAACATACCTGGGTGTGAAGTATTGTTTTGTGGAGCGTGGCATACGTTCAAAGATATGTTTCCCTATTTTTTTTATCTGTGAATTTTTGGTAATCTCAAGTTAGAAGTAGAATTTTTCTTCTTTTTCACTTATAGAATGACTTCCGTTTAAAGTTGTGTAAGTGAACAATGGCCCAGGCACATCCAAGGGATTATCAAAGGCACCCAGACTATCGTGATTTTCAACAGTTCGTTATCATTGCCTTAGATGAGCCAAATACCTGAGTGGATGCAGAGAAGTTCCTAATACGTGATCATAACACGGAGACATCCGTTGAAGAACCTGAAGACGACGTCCAGAAGATTAAGGAGGAAGAAGAGGTTTGCGACTCACGCCACGTTAAAGGGAAGAACAGATTCAAATGAAGTTCGCAGGGACCTTCAAGAAGAGGCAGGCCTTTAGCTCATAATATTGTTTTACAATTGCCTGTGTTAAGAGGAGCAGTCAAGGCTTTGGGGAACAAGGCAGGAGCACATGAAATTCGGATACAACTAATAAGAGATGGCATTCTCAACAACATTGTTGTTAGAACTAATGAAAAAATAGAAGAAGTGCGTGCCAAGTACAACGATCAAACTACGTCTTACGTAAAGGATACAGATGCTGTCGAAATCAAAGCTCTGCTTGGACTTTTATATTACACAGCCATTTTCAAATCTAACAATGAACACGCAGCTTCAATATTTGTTACTGACGGCACAGGCAGAGAAATCTTTCGACTAGTGATGTCATTGAAACACCTTCTTTTCAGGGGCGTATTCTCCTTGAATGCAAGGCATTCATTGCATGCGTTATGATAACACAAAGAACTGTCTGATTTACAATTTTAGGTTGTTTCAGGTCAAATATTAACGATTTCATCTCTCAGAAGTTCAAGAGGTCCGCGCAATTGTACTAGTTCCGTTGTTTGATTACGTGTGGTGCTGGTGTAGTCTCGCCGTCTACTCCACTCTCGGAAGAAAGAGACAGCAAATGGAGGAGTTTACGACGTAAGGCATTCAATCTTAAAATTGCATTCAGTGGCAGACGTAGTTCTGAAACCCTCCGAACGATGTCGCTGCAATTGAAACTTGGTCAGAATTTGTCACCCCATACCCGTGCTACCCTCTGCCATCTGTTAGCAACTTGGAGAAAGTCGACATGTTTACAGCGAACGGGACACACAGATTACCCCCTAGCGAGAACCCAACGTGACGAAACTGACCAATGCCACTGGGGTAACTTACCTCCAGTGCTTGAGTTGTGGCTAACTAGTGAGTTAATTCATTGTGTGTTTTGCTGATTAGTGAGTTCATTCTGTGTGTGCTGTTCCTGTGCTATTCGTCGTTTTATTATATTTTGCGCAATGTGGTATTAACGATGGATGAGTCTAAAACGGATATAATTGTAAATCAGTTTGAAAAGCCATTTACTGGCCGTTCGTTTGATGAAAAGATGCAAATAGTTAAAGCCGCGAGACCTCTACCTTCCCTCGTAAATTTCTTCTTCTTCTTCTTAATCTGCTTACCCTCCAGGGTTGGCTTTTCCCTCGGACTCAGCGAGGGATCCCTCCTCTACCGCCTCAAGGGCAGTGTCCTGGAGCTTCAGACTCTGGGTCGGGGGATACAACTGGGGAGGATGACCAGTACCTCGCCCAGGCTGCCTCACCTGTTATGCTGAACAGGGGCCTTGCGGGGGATGGGAAGATTGGAAGGGATAGACAAGGAAGAGGGAAGGAAGCGGCCGTGGCCTGAAGTTAGGTACCATCCCGGCATTTGCCTGGAGGAGAAGTGGGAAACCACGGAAAACCACTTCGAGGATGGCTGAGGTGGGAATCGAACCCACCTCTACTCAGTTGACCTCCCGAGGCTGAGTGGACCCCGTTCCAGCCTTCGTACCACTTTTCAAACTTCGTGGCAGAGCCGGGAAGCGAACCCGGGCCTCCGGGGGTGGCAGCTAAATACATTAACTACTAAACCACAGAGGTGGACCCTCGTAAATTTAAAAAAAGAAAACAAGAATTGTGTACGCACGTTCAATCCAGAAACTTACAGTAAAACTGTTTGGCTCGAGTTCACCTACATGTAATTAGGGTGAGTAGAATTGAAATTTACTTAATACATTGTGTTAACTGCATGGTTACTAGTTGCATGCCTCAGTGGAGATTCCAGGATACGCCACTGCTTCTTTTCCTCCTGGCCTATTTGCGTCTCGATGATACTGAAAAAAGATGCGAGAGGAAATCTGATGATCCAGTAGCAGGTATTTCAGAACTTTACATTGGACGTCATTAACAACTTTCAAAGCAATTAAAGTTTAGGCTCTTCCGGGTGTGTCGATGAAATGCTCATTCCGTTCAGGTGCCGCTGTAAGTTTCGTATTTATAAGTCGTAAAAACCGTCCAGGTACAGCCTGTATGTGATGATGCTTTGTGGTGCACGGACATCTTATTGTTATAATGCATATCTGTAAACTGGAAAGGACTCAGAGGACTATGGCCTGGACCAAGAAAACAAGAAGTACAAAGAACCAGGCTCACAAGCTTCATAGCTGAAAGCAATCGTAATATTACAGCGGGTAACTGGTTTTCTTCAATAGAGCTAGTAAATGTTCTGAAAACGAATAAGCTGACATACGTAGGAGCAATGAAAAGAAATAAAACAGAGATACCAATCCAGTTCCAGGCTGATCGTGGAAGAACTGTAGGCTCACCCATATATGGATATATTTTACAAATGATATTACCCTTCTATCGTATGTCCCAAAAAAGGGAAAGCTGTGATTACGGTTTCATCCCTGCATCATAACAGAGAAGTAGATCCTACAATTGGGAAATTACATACGTATTATCGCTTTCTATAACAACACAAAGGGAGGAGTCGACTCATTGGGTAAGAAAGCCTCTAAACATTCTACGAGTCGAACAACTGCCAGGTGGCCAATGGCAATATTTTTCGTAGTCCTGAATGTGTCGGCAATCAATTCGTACATATTGTATAACTGTTTACATTGTATTGTACCAATTACAGGATTTGATTTTTTGATGGGTTTTTCTGGTGTATTGACTGTTCTTCAGATGAAGAAACGTTTCTACACCAAAAATATTCCAAAGGAAATTCAGATAGGCTTTGCTAGAGTTCTGCAAATGAAGGTATCAGAGTAACGCCATGCTCAAGCACCTCCAAATGCAGGTGTTCCACCTGCCCATGCAGCAAGGACAGAAAAAAACAGCTATTGTTTGTAGAATGTGCAGCAAACCAGTATGCAATGAATGTGCACAAAAGGTGTGTACACCGAGCTCGACAGGTGCAGTCGCTTAAGTGCGGCCAGTATCCAGAATTCGGGAGATAGTAGGTTCGAACCCCACTGTCGGCAGCCCTGAAAATGGTTTTCCGTTGTTTCCCATTTTCACACCAGGTAAATGCTGGGGCTGTACCTTAATTAAGGCCACGGCCGCTTCCTTCCCACCCCTAGTCCTTCCCTGTCCCTTCGTCGCCATAAGACCTATCTGTGTCGGTGCGACTTAAAGCAACTAGCAAGTAGTGAGTGACGTAAGAAATCAAGAGACAACTATAATCACAAGTTAGTGGTTTGTCAGAATTTTTCTGTTAAGTATTTTGTACCATAAGGCATTATTTTGAATCAATACAAATATTGTTTTTTCATTTTGTGTCATTATCTTAAAACATATTGAATCATAATACTACATTTTTGATCAGATTAGACATGGTAACATTAGTCCTATGAAAATTTACGCAAACATATAAGCCAGTCTTTAATTGGTTTAATAAGTTGAAGAATATTTAAAAGTTATTTATTTCTGATGTAAACAGTGTGTACGTTAATATAAAGTGTAATTTTGTATTTAAATTCGAAATTTAAACTGTATTCCAGGGACCCTATCGTACTATTTATGATACAATAGGGAACCCGTATCAGGTACGGGTTATCCAGCCATCTCTTGCACTGCTCCCGTCCTAATCATCATTTGGGGAGTGTCTATTCAAAAGGTGCTGTTTCCACTTCAAAATACAAATTAGTATTTAGTCCATGTGCATTGCAGTAGTTGTATACTATCGAATGCCATGAGCAATCTCGATCAAAAAGATGTAATTCCTTAAAATGTGTACCATATCCAAACATAATCAACATAATCATCCATAAAACAAAACTAATTAAATAAATCAATTATTTCAAATTTATGTTTTGTTTTTATCATCATCATCATCATCTGTTTACCCTCCAGGTTCGGCTTTTTCCTCGGAATCAGCGAGGGATCCCACCTCTACCGCCTCAAGGGCAGTGTCCTGGAGCTTCAGACTCTTGGTCGGGGGATACAACTGGGGAGTATGACCAGTACCTCGCCCAGGCGGCCTCACCTGCTATGATGAACAGGGGCCTTGTAGGGGGATGGGAAGATTGGATGGGACAGGCAAGGAAGAGGGAAGGAAGCGGCCGTGGCCTTAAGTTAGGTACCATCCCGGCATTTACTTGGAGGAGAAGTGGGAAACAACGGAAAACCACTTCCAGGATGGCTGAGGTGGGAATCGAACCCACCTCTACTCAGTTGACCTCCCGAGGCTGAGTGGACCCCGTTCCAGCCCTCGTACCACTTTTCAAATTTCGTGGCAGAGCCGGGAATCGAACCCGGACCTCCGGGGGTGGCAGCTAATCACGCTAACCACTACACCACAGAGGCGGCTTTTGTTTTTATTATTGATATTATACTGTACTTTTAGAAGAATAAGTATATTTTCTTTTTATTTGTTTTTTGAAAGTAGACTGATTCCTACGTCTACATCGTTCCAAGTTCCTTTTATTATACGTTTCTTGCGCATTTCCCCACAACTTCCCTATGATGGAAATAGCGCGTTTTGAACAGACACTACTCACTTAGTACACTGTTCACGAAAACCGGGATTAACGATAGAAACCTTTTCTTCGGAGATGAAGCTGAATAGAAATATGTGAACATCAATGTTTGCACGAAGAGTTGAAGTTTACTGTACCAAATTCGTAAAATATATGAGACACGCAAAATGCATTATACCTACGTTAATGGTGAAGTTTCTGCCTCTGTGGTGTAGTGGTTAGCGTGATAAGCTGCCATCCCCGGAGGCCCGGGTTCGATTCCCGGCTCTGCCACGAAATTTGAAAAGTGGTACGAGGGCTGGAACAGGGTCCGCTCAGCCTCGGAAGGTCAACTGAGTAGAGGTGGGTTCAATTCCCACTTCAGCCATCCTGGAAGTGGTTTTCCGTGGTTTCCCACTTCTCCCCGAGGCAAATGCCAGGATGGTACCTATCTTAAGGCCACGACCGCTTCCTTCCCTCTTCGTTGTCTATCCCTTCCAATCTTCCCATTCCCCCACAAGGCTCCTGTTCAGCATAGCAGGTGAGGCCGCCTGTTCCAGGCACTGGTCATCCTCCCCAGTTGTATCCCCCGACTCAGAGTCTGAAGCTTCAGGACACTGCCCTTGAGGCGGTAGAGGTGGGATCCCTCGCTTAGTCCGAGGGATAAACCAACCCTGGAGAGTAAACAGATTAAGGAAGAAAGAAAGAAAGAAAGAAAGAAAGAAAGAAAGAAAGAAAGAAATGGTGAAGTGGGGTCACCGCTGTTATTTCAACACGGTGTAAAACGAAGACGGGCAACAGTAGGGTACAACCGCTTCGGGAAAGAATTAGCCTTTGACTGAGGATAAGGTACAAGGAAAAGCAACACTTCAGGCTAGGTCACACTTGGCGATTTCATAGCAGCGAGTCAGCTGGCAACGAGTACTCGCTGTTTAAATCGCTCAGTGTGATTAAAAAAGTCGCTACTTGCCGAAAGCCCAGCGAGAGGAAAATCGCTGCGAGAAGAGTTGGACATGCTTAACTTATATCGCTGCTAGCTAGTCACGTGATCACGCAGCGACTCATCGCCTTGTGTGACAGCATAATCGCTGATACAGGAAGTGCACAGTAGCGAGAAGTTTTAGCTTAAAACACCTTATAAATATACTTTCCAGTGTTATCATTTAAAGTGAGTAGTATAAAGTGGTCAGGTGATCAGATAATACCATTTCTGGAGGTTTTACGGAAGTGTGAGGCCCTATGGGACGCTTCGACCTATGATTACATGGAAAGGGATCTATAGAGATAGTGCTTACCCTAAAATGATCAGTGAATTACACGAGTTGGGATTTACGGTTACGCTAGATGAGGTCAAGAAGAAGATAAAAAACTTAAAAGGCGCATTAGTCTGTTGGAGGCTCCAAGCTGACCCCTCCTTTCTCTCCGGTCTCTCACCCATTTACGTTTTCTTCTTTCTTTCGTCAACACTATCAATAATTCGCGACTGACCTCATGCACTTTAAGTCTCAACAAACGCCTTATAACATTGCTCCGTAATCCAACAGACGCCATTATTATAAAACACCACGAAAATTACACAAATCTCAGCAAACCAGTCTACTAAAACGCAGAAAAACAATGTTATCGCTGCTTGTACCTCTATATACTACCTCGCTTGAGTCTTTGTAATGTGACATAAATTCTCGTAGCGATTTTACTCTCAGCGAGAACTCGCAGCTAGAACTAGCAACGAGAATAACGCCAAGTGTGACCTAGGCTTTATAAGGGAGTACAGTGAGAAATGTGATAGAGGTGTATAATCTGATTGGTACCATAAACGACCCTGCCTTACCATCTGAGGGTTAACATCAATCATCAGTTATCTGTGTTTCGAGCTGTCGTCCAGTTGGTAGATTCCCGATCAATTCTTTACCTAAACATTGTTTCTTAAACATTTTCAAAGAACGTGTAAATGTATCGAACATTTCCCTTGATAATTTACTCCAATCCCTTACTCCTCGTCCTATAAATGAATACTTGCCCCTATTTGACATCTTCAATTCCGACTTTATCTTCATATTATGATCTCTCCTACCTTTATAACCTCCGCTCAAACTTATTCGTCTACCTATGTCATTCCACGCCAACTCTCCACTGCCAGCTCCAAACACACCACATACAGTAGTCGAGCATCTCGTCTCCTTACTCCCAAGTCTTCCCAGCCCAAAGTATGCTACATTTTCGTAACACTACTCCTTTGTCAGAAATCACCCAGAACAAATCGTGCTGCTTTCCTTTGATTTTTTTCCCATTTGTCGTATCAAGTAGTCCTGGTGAGGTTCACACGCACTTGAACCATACTCTAATTGGCGTCTTACCAGTGACTGTCCGGCTCCATGGCTAAATGATCAGCTTGCTGGCGTTTCGTGCAGAGGATCGCGGGTTCGATTCCCGGCCGGGTCGGAGATTTTAACCTTAACTGGTTAATTCCCTTGGCTCGGAGACTGGGTGTTTGTGCTGTCCCCAACATCCCTGTAACTCACACACCACACATAACACTATCATCCACCACAATAGAACGCAGTTACCTACACATGGCAGATGCCACCCACCCTCATCGGAGGGTCTGCCTTACAAGGGCTGCACTTGGCTAGAAATAGCCACACGAAATTATTATTATTATTACTAGTGACTTATACGTCCTTTCCTTTAGATCCTTACTACAAATGTACTCTCATAACCTTGTGAAGAGATCTGTAACCTTTCTTAAAGAAGATTATTCCTTATATTAACACCTAGGCACTTGCAGCGTTCTCCGTGAGGTACTATCATCCCATAAACACAATAATTAAAACTGAGAGGATATTTTCTGTTGGTGAAACAACTTGACATTACATCCCATTTACATCCATACCATTGTCTGCTGTGACAGTCCAAAGGACACTGCTAGGCGCAGGAATGAAAAATCCCTCTTTAATTCTTATCGCTTGCTTTGTAAATTTTACAGCCGCCTCTGTGGTGTAGTGGTTAGCGTGATTAGCTGCCACCCCCGGAGGTCCGGGTTCGATTCCCGGCTCTGCCACGAAATTTGAAAAGTGGTACGAGGGCTGGAACGGGGTCCACTCAGCCTCGGGAGGTCAACTGAGTAGAGGCGGGTTCGATTCCCACCTCAGCCATCCTCGAAGTGGTTTTCCGTGGTTTCCCACTTCACCTCCAGGCAAATGCCGGGATGGTACCTATCTTAAGGCCACGGCCGCTTCCTTCCCTCATCCTTGCCTATCCCTTCCAATCTTCCCATCCCCCTACTAGGCCCCTGTTCACTATAGCAGGTGAGGCCGCCTGGGCGAGGTACTGGTCATACTCCCCAGTTGTATCCCCGACCAAGAGTCTGAAGCTCCAGGACACTGCCCTTGAGGCGGTAGAGGTGGGATCCCTCGCTCAGTCCGAGGGAAAAGCCGAACCTGGAGGGTAAACAGATGATGATGATGATGATGATGTAAATTTTACGTGTCTCAACCTTTATTCATGGAGCTGCAACTTTCATAAATATGAGTGAATACCCACTTAACCGTCCGACTCGTTGCTGAATGGTCAGCGTACTGGCCTTCGGTTCAGAGGGTCCCGGGTTCGATTCCCGGCCGGGTCGGGGATTTTAACCTTAATTGGTTAATTCCAATGGCACGGGGGCTGGGTGTATGTGTTGTCTTCATCATCATTCCATCCTCATCACGACGCGCAGGTCGCCTACGGGAGTCAAATAGAAAGACCTGCACCTGGCGAGCCGAACTTGTCCTCGGATATCCCGGCACTAAAAGCCATACGACATTTCATTTCATTTCACCCACTTAACCAGCAAAACACGCACGCCGATTCCAAAGTCGTATTACGAAATTGATAACAATGAGATATTTTTCACAGAGTGTTTTTATTGAAAATGAAAACCTACAACCTGTTTTCCAGTCATTGACCGGGTCAGGGATGGAATGAATGAAGCAGTTATAGGCTATTAGTACGATGGGGTCGCCACTCCCAAAGTGATATATTAAATGACTGATAGATGCTATGAAATGAGAATGGAGAGTGTTGCTGGAATGAAAGATGGCAGGGAAAACCGGAGTACCCGGAGAAAACCCTGTCCTGCCTCCGCTTTGTTCAGCACAAATCTCACATGGAGTGACTGGGATTTGAACCACGGTATCCAGCGGTGAGAGGCCGACGCGCTGCCGTCTGAGCCACGGAGGCTCAGTGTTTTTATTAACACAGCTTATTTTGATTGTGAGGATTGCTCAACTGGGGTGCTATAGATGCGTGGCTTCGTCACTGGATTCTTACCACGTTGGCCGTGGCTCCAATTCGGGAAAATGAATTGTGGTATTTTTGAAATGAAAACTCCATAATTCTAGCCCTTCGGGTAAGCAACTCAATGTTGAACACATCCTAGGGTATGAGCTACGAATTTTAGGTAAATATAATATAATAAATTATTAGAATATACACTGACTGAGCAAATGTCATGGGATAGCGGAGCACTGGTGAGCAGGTGTGTTGTCTGCACACCACACGCCCCCTGTGCCAGCGGCAGTTGTATAGGAGACCTTGTGAGCAGTGGCTGTTCATGTGACAGGTATAACATGGAATGTCGTCGTGAGCTGACACCGTTCGAACGGGGTATGGTGGTCGGTGCCCGACGGATGGGAGTGCGATTTCGGAAGTGGTGCGGGAATTCGGCTTCACACGATCAACCGTGTCCAGGATGTATCGTGAATGGTTGGATGCGGGTGTCACCGTCCACAACAGACGAACGACCGGCCGTCCAGCCACCCTCGATGACCGTGACCGGCGACATCTGAGAGGGATTGTCAATAGTGATAGACGGGCAACCGTGCAACAAATCACGGCTCAATTCAACACAGGCCGTGCTAGACACGTCTCCCAGTGGACAATCCGTAGGAACATGGGTTCTGTGGGGTATGGGAGCCGGCGTCGCACACGGGTGCCACTGTTAACCCAACGTCATCGGGCACAGCGACGCGCATTTGTCACCAGTCACCAGGGATAGACACTGGAACAATGGCGTAACGTGATATGGTCGGACGAATCACGATTTCAACTGCACCAAGCCGACGGGAGGCACCGTGTATGGCGCAGATCACATGAAGCGATGGATCCCGCCTACCTCGAAGGTGTGGTCCAGGGCGCTGGTGTCTCTGTTATGGTCTGGAGTGCATTTTTCTGGTATGGAATGGGCCCCCTAGTTGTTCTGGAAGAGACTTTGAATGGTACGCGGTATGTTTAGCTGCTCGGAGACCATCTCTGCCCATTTTTGGCCTTCCAGCGCCCAGACGGTTCTGCGGTGTTTCAAGATGATAACGCGCCGCCACATCGCTCCAATGTCGCCCGGGAATGGTTCCAGGAACATGCAGCGGAGGTCCAACGACTGCCGTGGCCACCCTGGAGCCCCGAAATGAACCCTATCGAGCATTGTCGGCCGCTCTGCAAACGATTTGGTGTCAGCTGCGTCCAGAGGACTACCGGGGACTTGTCGACTCACTTCCACGGCGTCTCACTGCAGTTCGCAGGGCCAGAGGAGGCCGCACACGCTATTAGGTGACTATCCCATGACATTTGCTAAGTCAGTGTATTCTTTATTTATTCCTAAAAATTACAACCTTTTCTTAATCATCGTTATCCGGTCCATTAGATAGGCAGTTTGCCTTTTTCTACCACTACGAGCGTTGATGTGAGTCAATGCAGAGTTTCACTTAAGCCCATATAACAACATTTAGTGTGGATATTTTTCAAAAATCAAAAACCGCCTGAGGGCATTGAGCCAAGGCACACAGTACAGAAAGAATTATGTAAATAAGTTAATTTGGCTAGGATTTGAATAAAAAAGATGACAAGTAGGGAAACAAGCTAGTTCGGCCTGTTTTTCCAGAACTGCATTTAGGCCGGAAGAGATTTTTCGAAATTTGTTATTTTAGTTTGTTAGAGCTATCCAAGACTCACAATTTGAAACATTTCCGTGCCCTTTATTCCTTCAACTTTCGGCACAATTGAGGAACGGTAAGGGTTATTCTGCCCGGAGGCAGGTCCGAACCTCCGCAGAGGTGTTCCTGAGCCGGAGTTTACGTGCGGTAGAGTGGCCAGTTCCTTTCCGCTCCTCCATTCCCTTTCACCCCACCAACAGCGCGTGGCAACCCATCCAACTCCTGACCACGCCCAATGTCGCTTAACTTCGGAGATCTCACGGGATCCGGTGTTTCAACACAGCTACGGCCGTTGGCGCACAATTGAGGAAATTGCTTAATTTTACGTTATTTCGTAGTGTGGGGACCCCTACGTTTTCTGTTTTCAACATTAAAATCACGTCCCTATAAGTTAGTTAGAATTTTACATAAAACTGGACGTCCCACGACATCAACACTCACATTAAACCACAAGCTAGTGTGCTTTGGTTTGCAACTCTATAAAAATTAACGGGCATTGCACGGAGGATTAGTGGAGTTAAAATATCACAATGAAAACAATTTTCCATTCTGTTGATTGTTTCTGACCCAGTGGCTCGTTCATACCATCCCAGCCTTCAAAACTCAGAACGAACGAACTACTCGTACATCCATTATAGGGGCAGTACATTGTGAGACAAAGCTATTTGGGATAAATGTATATTAAAAAACGGCCGTAGCCGTGTTGAAACACCGGATCCCGTGAGATCCCCGAAGTTAAGCAACTTTGGGCGTGGTCAAAATTTGGATGGGTTACCACGCGCTGTTGGTGGGGGGTAAGGGAATGGAGGAGCGGAAAGGAACTGGTCACCCTACCGCACGTAAACTCCGGCTCAGGCACACCGCTGCGGAGTTTCGGACCTTCCATCTGGCAGAATACACCCTTACCTTACCTTACCTACCTATATTTAAAACACCACAACCCCCAAGAGAGAAGCAATTATAGGAATGTTTCATTTAACCGAGCAAGTGGCTGCATGGTTTGGGTCTCGATTTCACATCAGGCAAATGCTGGGGCTGTACGTTAATTAAGGACACGGTCGCTTCCTTCCCAATCCTAGCTCTTTCCTCTCCCATCGTCGCCATAAGACCTATCAGTGTCGGTGCGACGGTAGAAAGAAGAAGAAAGGGGGAAAATATTTAATTTAATAATCCTTCTGAATACATCGCAGTCTGCTACTGAAATTCCTGATATTATTTCCTCGTTTTCGATCTTAGTAACAAATTATGTCTAATGACCAGAGCGAACTATTACTTATCTAAATAGTATCGACTATATGACCCTTGTCAAGATCAACTCCTCTAATATTTCAGGTTTCCTTTGTTTCATCGGTCGATCACAGTAGCGGCCGCTTACGTAACTCTTGCATTGCCTCCGCATTGTATAAGACTCGTATTGAATGACTACATTCTCCTAGAAGGCTCATTTCCCTGTGTCGCAGAATTAACAGAATGGGGGTTCTCATGAAACTTATCCATTCTACCGTTTTCCTCAGTTGACTGAACGCCCTGCTCATGATCAACTTAACTCATTTTTGTTTGAGTTTCTCGGTAATGAATCGCTTGAGCTTCGCCAGATATTCTATACGGTACATTTTTGCTTCAGAAGCCGATAATAATAATAATAATAATAATAATAATAATATTAATGCCCGACTCGTTGACTGAACGGTCAGCGTACTGGCCTTCGGTTCAGAGGGTCCCGGGTTCGATTCCCGGCTGGGTCGGGGATTTTAACCTTAATTGGTTAATTCCAATGGCACGGGGGCTGGGTGTATGTGTTGTCTTCATCATCATTTCATCCTCATCACGACGCGCAGGTCGCCTACGGGAGTCAAATAGAAAGACCTGCACCTGGCGAGCCGAACCCGTCCTGGGATATCCCGGCACTAAAAGCCATACGACATTTCATTTCAATAATAATAATAATAATAATAATAATAATAATAATAATAATAATAACTGCCTCTGTGGTATAATGGTTAGTGTGACTTACTGCCACCTCAGTAGGCCCGGATTCGATTGGAAAGTGGTACTAGAACTGGAACGGGTTCCACTGAGCCTCGGGAGGTCAACTGAGTAGAGGGGGATTCAATTTCCGCCTCAGCCATCCTCGAAGTAGATTTCCGTGGTTCCCCACTTCTTCTCCAGGCAAATGCCAGGATGGAACCTAGCCTAATCCCACGTCTACTTCGTTTCCTCTTCCTTGCTTACCCCATCTTATCTTCCTATCCCCCACAAGGCACCTGTTCAGCATAGCAGCTGAGGCTGCCTGGGAGACGTACTGGCCCTCCTTCCCAGTTGTATACCTGATCAAATGTCTCACGCTCCAGGACACTGCCCTTGAGGTGGTAGAGATGGGATCCCTCGCTGGGTTCGAGGGAAACAACAACCCTGGCCGGCAAACTGATTAAGTAATAATAATAATAATAATAATAATAATAATAATAATAATAATAATCATCATCATCATCATCATCATCGTAGGTCCTCAGTTATCTGGTGCAGGCATTTTAAACTGACTCGATTTCGGCTGTATGTGCGTCAATATCGTTGTTCCATTTTGCTCTGATAGGTGACAGTGATACCGGATCTCTATTGGGCGACCTATAAAGCTATAAAGCTTTTTTTTTTGCAAGTTGCTTTACGTCGCACCGACACAGATACGTCTTATGGCGACGATGGGATAGGAAACGTCTAGGAGTGGGAAGGAAGCAGCCGTGGCCTTACTTAAGGTACAGCCCCAGCATTTGCCTGGTGTGAAAATGGGAAACCACGGAAAACCATATTCAGGGCTGTCGACAGTGCGGTTCGAACCTACTATCTCCCGAATACTGGATACTGGCCGCACTTAAGCGACTGCAGCTATCGAGCACGGTAAAGCTATAAAGCTGCTCATGTCCACGTTAACTCATTTTTGTTTGAGTTTCTCGGTAATAACTCGGGGTAAAGGCCAAATGCGTAACCAGGGATCGTGGCATTCCTAAAGTACTCGTCTAAGTTCTTTAAAAAATTCCACCGAGCTTTACCTTAATTAAGTCCACGGCCAATTCCTTCCCATTCCTAGGCCTTTCCTATTCCATCGTCGCCATAAGACATATCTGTGTCGGTGCGACGTAAACCAAATAGAAAAAAAAAATTCCGACTACCTCTTCCAGGTTTAAACCGCGATCTTCGAACCCGGTAGCTGGCACTCTATCACTGATCCACAGAGTGTTCGGTATACAACATATCTCCCCAGACATGGATCTGAGCTTGAAAGAAATTTAATAAAGAGGAAAGAAACCGTTCTAACATTTTGTTATCACTCTCAAAAGAAACGAGCTTACCCTCATGCGCTTAGAGTTTAGAGAAGAACTGAATACTCTCCGGTATACCGGGCGAGTTGGCCGTGCGTGTAGAGGCGCGCGGCTGTGAGCTTGCATCCGGGAGATAGTAGGTGCGAGTCTCACTATCGGCAGCCCTAAAAATGGTTTTCCGTGGTTTCCCATTTTCGCACCAGGCAAATGCTGGGGCTGTACCTTAATTAAGGCCACGGCCGCTTCCTTCCAACTCCTATTCCTTTCCTATCCCATCGTCGCCATAAGACCCATCTGTGTCGGTGCGACGTAAAGCCCCTAGCTATGCTATATACTCTCCGGAATGTGGACGTAACCAATAAATCAGTCATTTTTCAGGAGAGGGGAAAATTATTTTTGGGGTATATTTCCCTACTTGAAGTAATTGCAGATGCAAGTATACAAATGAGTTCAAAATGTCCGACTCGTTGGCTGAACGGTCAGCGTACTGGCCTTCGGTTCAGAGGGTCCCGGGTTCGATTCCCGGCCGGGTCGGGGATTTTAACCTTAATTGGTTAATTCCAATGCCACGGGGGCTGGGTGTGTGTGTTGTCTTCATCATCATTTCATCCTCATCACGACGCGCAGGTCACCTACGGGTGTCAAATAGAAAGACCTGCACCTGGCGAGCCGAACCCGTCTTGGGGTATCCCGGCAGTAAAAGCCATACTACATTTCATCTGTTAAAAACAATATTTTAGTGGTATAACATAAAGTTTTAAAAATAATGTGTGATTTGGAAGTGATACAATGGGAAATAATCTGAAGGTATGTCTTACATTTGTATATAACAGAAGAGAAATCCTGTATATGTACTTGGAACAGAAATGATAGCAAATAATATAATTGTAATAATAAACATAACAACAATAAGAATAAAAATGTCAAGAAAATATTTCGAAATAGCCTATAGATGTCATTTCGTCTATGACCTTTATTTCAATTATCTATTGGACCCGGTGATCAACCAACACAAGCAATGTCCACCATCCTGACTAATGTTCCATCCTCACACCACGGAGGACAAAGTTCTGCTGGTTGTAAACCAGCTTGAAGTTCAGATGTAAGACATAAGATGACATCACAGCATAGAGGTGTGATGATACACCCTATTTCCACAGAAACCTCACTTTTCAAAAATTTGTTGGTTACGTCCTTATTTCAGGGAGGTCTTCAATTCCAGATCGCCCTTAAATGTCCGCAGTGCTTTATTTAGGTTTGTGAGATATTATGATAAAATTTTAATTGCTGTATGTACATTCTGGGTATCGTGAGAACCGGCCTATGTGGAATATTTGCAGACATAAATGAAAACACTCCGCTTAATTGTATCTAACTCATATCCATTTTTAAGAACTTACTACTTGCGTTCCGATCGCGATGCACTGACATGCCAAAAGTCATGGGAAAATAATATTTAAAGGTAATAGTCGGTGGTGCCACCGTACCGTGACGTCTTGGAAGTGCTCAGACCTGTACGAGGTGTGATCTGATTCCTCGAGAGTGAGTGTAAACACCGTCTGTGATGGTCGTGGCAAGGCGACCTGAATCGTCATTCGAACGGGACATGATAATGGGGGCCGGATGGACGGAACATTCCATTGTCGAAGTTGTGCTGACATTTGACATTCCTCGATAGATGGTGTCACGTTTGTATCGGGAATACTTCGTGGAAGGCATTACCACCCACAATGAACAGCGCAGTGGGCGACCACGGATGTTTAACGATCGCGATTAGCGACGTCTGGCTAGAATTGTCCGCGGTAACAGACAAGCCACACTGACTCAAATTACATCTACTACTTTCAATGCAGGAGGTACCAGACGCATATCAAGCAGGTCAGTACAGCGTTCTTTAACATCAGGGGAATATGCGAGCAGAAGACCTACCAAAATGTCCTTGTTAACACCACGACACCGAGCACAGCATCTCACCTGGGCGCATGGCGTTGTTAAATTGAATCCCGGAGGACTGGGGACACGAGTCACTGTTCCAGTTGTTTCTTGCTCACGGTAGGGTTCGGTTATGACGTAGTCCCCATGAAGCCATGGACCGCAGTTGTCAACGAGGCACAATACAAGCTGGTGATAGCTTCAAAATGGTGTAGGCTTTGTTTACGTCTCACGGGGCATGGGCTGGATCCGCTGATCTGCCTGAACAGGTCGTTGACCAGTTGAACTGCTTGATGATCACTTGCAGCCTTTCATGGACTTTACGTGAGATATTCCAGCAGCATAATACACTGTGTCATCGCGCCCAAGTTGTCAAGAATTCGTTCGAGGAGCGTTCTGGAATGTTTGAACGACTGCTGTAACCACCTCTTTCGCCTGATATGAACCCTGTCGAGCATTTATGGGACGTGGTTGTGAAGCCCACTCACACCCAAGACCCTGCAACTACAAATAGCAGGAAGCTGTGGGTAGCTATCGAAACGGCAAGGATTAGAATCTCTCCACAGATGTTTCTTTCACTTCTGGAATCTATACCACGGTTAGTTGCTCCACTTAGCACACCTAGAGGAGATGCTACACGATACTAGACACCTATATATATACTTTACGTCGCGCCGACACAGATAAGACACATATTCCATGACGTTTGGCATTTCAGTGTATCTCAGGTGGACTGAACAGTATAGTTGAGAATATACTGTACCGTAGATCAATAGAATAACAATAATGCAATGAGTGTAACGCCCCTTCAAATGGTATCGATCTTAGGGGACGCCAGAGTGCCGGAATTTGACCTTGAGGGAGGAATTCCACTGGGTGCACAATAAGGAAACCAGCCAAATTTCGCCAAATCCTGAGCCATCATGTTCTACCTCCCGTGATTTTTGAAACCGTGAAAACAGGAAAAAGTACGTAGAAAGAAACAAAATATATCCTTGAACTAGAAGCTTGGAGGTTTGTATGCTAACTTTACGAACTGGAGAACAAACCAAGTATCATCTATTGGCATGTCACTTATTGGTTCGGGCCGTATTGCTGCTGGCTTGTATTCGGGAGATGTGGGTTCGAATCCCACAATCGGTTACTCTGAAGATAATTTTCAATGGCTTCCCATTTTCACCCCAGGCAAATGCTGAGGCTGTACCTTAATTAAGGCCATGGCTGATTCTTTCCCATTCCTAGTCACCAAATGCATGTCATTAATAATTAATGGCGTGTGGCCTCCGGAGAGGCCTGTTGCAGGTCTTTTGATTTGACGCCCGTAGGCATCCTACGCGTCGTGATGAGGATGAAATGCTGATTAAGACGACACATATACTCAGTCCCCCTGCCAGGAGAATTAACCAACTATGGTTAAAATTCCCGACCCTGCCGGGAATCGACCCCGGGACCCCCGTGACCAAAGGCCAGCACGTAACCATTTAGCCATGGAGCCGGACCACCAAATGCTTATGAGTTAGTGCGATGTTAAACCGGTAACAAAAGTATCTACTGATTGACTTGGGTTGTTTTTGATGACGTTGTTCAGCTGGTCGTCACTGAAACTGCCAAGTACATTGCCCATCAAAATAAGCGAGGTAATGTATCAGTAGGTATATCATTGGCTTCCATTTGCAGTTCAATTAATTGAGTCCAACTAGCATAGCCTAGGTTATTCAAGGAAAATGCAGAGTATGCTCGCTATGCGATAGTTTTGTTCGTCGCAATATCGAGAGATAGCATTCTCCTCATATATTGACATCTACAGAAGAACGGTTCCAAAAATTTTCATCTGTCGGAAAAGTTACGGTAACCAAAGTACGATTTTTTGCTGCTAAGTAAAAGGCTAAAATCATTAGCGTCGGATGTGGAAACCGCAGGAATGTGGAGGTACGGTACCAATAATGTGGACACAATGTCTGCAAACAATTAATTTGTCTGTAATAAACCTATAAGATACGGCTAGAAATGTTGGGTCGGTACGACAAACAGTGGTTTGAACCGTATCAGGGCTCCTTAGCTTCAATCAAAGAAGACTACGAAGAGAATCTCTAAGGAGGTACTTCACGTCATGAGGTCTGTCCATCCAGATGTCACTTGCATTTATTCTTTGATCATTTCTAAAGTTGTATATCATTACAATGAACAACAAAGACTCAATAATAATAATAATAATAATAATAATAATAATAATAATAATAATAATAATAATAATAATTGTTACGGAGATATCCGTGGTAGTTAGAGGTGAAAGAAGGTGCGGGCTGGAATAGGTCTCAACTACAAAATTTAAGTTAATTTTAAAACTTTAACAAAGGTTATATTTTCTTTTCAAAATCAACAAATAACAGAGTATTAACAGGTACCAAGTAGCAGATCAAAAAATAAAGCAATTACAAATTACAGTTCGTTATAAGATTTGGGCTTCGAGCCCCGTTTTACATTCCTCGAGCTGCAAGCTCAACTTTGCCAGGTTACAGGTCAGATCCCAGGGGCAGAAAACCCCTTCATACAAGGAGCACTTGCTCCCAACTATTAACCTCAAGCCTCTCTAAGGCACCTTTACCACAACACCATAAAGATCTGACCCGCTCTCGATCTTTCAAGCCTATAAAGGCAATAACGGACTCTTATCCAAACTGCCATCAAGGCATACAAAGAAACAGGGGTATTTAATACCCAACCTACAGGGCCTTCGCATGAAGAAAACAAAACATCAGGTTAAGTTAATGGCCCAAAGTACAGAAAGGACTGGAGGCGTGATTTTGCACTCCTAAATATACAATATTAAAACCTAAGTGGCTTTAGACCGATATACAGGGGCTAATCCCAAGCTAGGGAGGTGACTCGTATGAAAAAACTTTAATACATTAAGGAAGAGACGAAACGGTTATGAAAACGTAGTCACCTCGATTTCAAAATGAAAGGGAGCTCGAGAGGGTGAAGCACTCTCTATCCCTGCTTTATGGAAAAGGGATATGAAGTTTTTACATATACTGAAACGTAATTTATATTTTAAAGGAATTGGTTACATATTAAAGGTTTCGAACCCTCCCCGAGAGTTAAACTGCTGAGCCAGCAAGAAATACAGATGTTAAAAGGCCATTACCTTGTTGGAGATCTGTTGCCCGAAGAAAGAGGTGCTTCCCGCTCCCTGCTACATATCCACACACTAAGAAAGATGTTACTGATGTGGCCAGGAGACAAGAAAATCAGCAATTTTTATACCCTCGTGAAAAGTTCGAGACCTTTCATGAATGATAACAACCCGCCCACAAACGTTTATTGGATAACAGCAAAAACTAATACACAAGACGAGGAAGAAACACCTTATTGGTGGAAAATTAATTACAGAAATTCCTGATTGGCTACATTCAAAACAAGCGGAAAGAAAGGATTTATATTGCCAACCCACAAATGACAGAAAAAAATTTAGTAAAGACACAACTTATGAATACAAAATTTCTTCAAGAAAGTTCATTCCATTGCACCAGAGTGCATTACCATAGTTTTTGTAGAGACATCTGCTAGAGAACGTCCACACTTCTTGATCAATGACCAATAAAAACACATCAAAATTTACACAGAGCCATCTTCGGAGAAACAGTGAGTTGATACTGTTTTTTTTTTAAAGTTCAGACTTTCTCCTGTAGAGGAGTTTCAATTGGCGCAATATTTGAACTAGCGGCGTGGAGGTGTACCGCCCGGTACATACCTCCCCCCCCCCCCCACCAAAAGTCCTTCCAAGGGGTAACACAGAAGAGAAAAAGAAAATTTTCGAAATAAAGTCCAAGTTGGTGGTGTTGACTATTGCGATTAATTGCAGAAGGGTTTGGAAGAGAAAATAAAATTTTCCAGTAGCCGAAGGTTTCTTAAATTGGTTTGATATTGATGGGTGGGATTAACTTAAATCCAGTTTTAGAATTTCTTTGCAGTCGCTTTTGATGAAAGGTCTCTATGTTTGTAGTAGTTGAATTCAGAAAAAAAACTTTAATTCTTGAAAGGAAAAAAATTTCTAAGTCCACCAAATGTTGATTTTGAAGCCAAATACGTATTAATTGCAGATATAGTGTGTTCAAGTAACTGTTGAAGTGCATTAGCTGCTGATTAATTTTTGACGGTAAGACCAGCCGCCGCTGCATATATCTTGAGGAGGCCGCTCGGACCCCTCAAGTACCCAGAGATACGCTTCTCCCGCTACTATGAGAGGGGTAGTCGTAGCGAAGCACGCCGCCGACGCGACGATTGTTTAGAGTCCTCGAGCAGATTGCGGGAGGTGCGCCGCACCTCAGCCTTGGCCGGACGGAGGGCTCCGGCTCGCCGTACACAGGTTGACCTCACTGGAGTGGAGTGGGCCCGTACCCCACCTCAGTGGCGGTACGGCGCCGCACGGCTGCGGGGGCACTGAAACAGTAAGATCTCGGCGGCAGAATTTTTGTAGAAGTATAATGTTTTAGGGTACTGTCTTGATGGTGAAGCAGAGGGGCCAGCGGTGGGGACACTTTTATTTAATCTTTATTGTCACTGGTGTGGTTTAGCAGGAGACGGGAGCGTGGTAATGGCCATATTGACAGGACAGCAGAGTAACTATGGGGAAGGTTGTACAAGGTCAATGTACATACACTGAGCAGAAGGCCTTAAAATTAAAACCCAACAAAAATATAACCTTTGGGGTTTTTACAAGATGTTAAAGATCCAATGAGCAAGTAATTTACACAGGTTTCACCTGAGACAGGTGAACCCTAAAGATCCTCTCTGTGGCTGGATTACTCACTAACAATGTGACCGGCGTAAGAAAATCCACGACGGTGCACGGCCCATGAAACCTGGGGGCAAGCTTGCCCGCGGGAACAAAATTCTTGACCATATCTTGGTCTCCTACCTTTAAATTGGTGGGCCTCCGTCCACGATCATATCTTTCCCTAACCTTTTCATGGGAAATTTTAATATTGGCCTTAGCCTTCTTCCAAAGATCTTTAATATTATCTGGATCTATTGTCTCAGGTAGAATATCACTAAGAGACCAAAGGTTAAACATCAAAGAAGCTGGAGTAAATTTATGGGATTCATGAACCGCCGAATTCAAAGCAAAAGCGAACCAATGCAAGGATGTATCCCATCTGGAGTGATCGTCGTGATGATGGGCAATAAGAGCCGACCTCAGATTACGATTGACCCGTTCAGCAAGAGATGGTTGAGGATAGTAAGCAGAAGTAGTCACATGAGAGATGGACAGATCAAAACAGAATTTACGAAAGAGATTGGATGTGAAAGCTTTAGCATTATCAGAAACAATATATTGACATGGACCAAAAGAAGCGAAGATGGTTATTTAAACAAGAAATAGTGGACTGAGCGGTAGCCAGCTTAGTCGAAAATAACCATGAAAATCTTGTGAAACCATCTACACACACCAAAATGAATTTGTTGGCGTTCAACTTTGACTGGGGGAAGGGTCCCACGTAGTCGATATAAAGACGTTCCATGGGGCGCGACGCCTGATGAGAAGACAAGAGCCCTTGCTTAGTGGACATGGAGGGTTTACTAAGCCAACAAGTTTTACAAGCTTTTACCAATTCACGGATTTCTCCGTCCATACCCTTCCAAATGAACATTTCTCTGATCTTTTCTCTAGTTTTAAAGATGCCTAAATGCCCCCCTAATGGGATCTCATGATAGTACTTGAAGATCATGGGCACGAGAACGGCTGGAACCACAACTTTCATCTTCTTATCATGCCCCGACGGGCAACATAAAACGCCATTCCTCAATACGTAAGGGACTACATGTCCCCCAGAAGAAAGGGTTTCCATGATAGAGGCCAGCGTCGGATCTTCACGTTGATATTTTTCGAGATCCCTAAACAATATGGGAGCATCTGTTAGTATGGCATTTACGCCAGCAGGTATGGACTCGGGAAGTGAAGAACAGTCTTCCTGTTCAAGGGGCTCTACATCATTAGAAAACATATGGCTTAGTCCATCTGCCACAACATTTTCAGTACCTCTAATATGCTTAACGTCAAACTGAAAGGCAGAAATTCTGATGGCCCAGCGGGCTATGCGACCAGTACGACGCGGCCTACCTAAGACCCAACTTAAGGCTTGGTTATCTGTCTCCAAGTCGAACTTGACATGTTCCAGATAGAGGCGGAACTTTTCTAGAGCAAACAAAACTGCTAACCCTTCAAGTTCATAGATGGAATACTTGGATTCTTGAGCCGATAATGTCCGAGAGGCATAGGCGATGGGTCGTCTCCCTAGTTCAGTCTCTTGAAGAAGGACTGGTGCCACCGCCGACGACGATGCGTCGGTTTGGACGATGAATTTCTTCGAGAAATCAGGCATGGCAAGAACAGGGGCATTACACAGAGCTAATTTAAGATCTTCAAAAGCGGCTTGTTGAGAAGGTCCCCACTCAAAGTTGACGCCTTTCCTGCGGAGTAAGTTCAAGGGCGCCGCTCTATTGGCGAAATTTGGAATAAATTTCCTGAAGAAGTTCACCATGCCTATGAACTTGGCAATACCTTTGATGTCCTTGGGAGGTTTGAAATCACGGATGGCCTGTGTTCTAGAATGATCGACTGCGACACCATCGGGCGACACAATATGCCCTAGGAATGACATGGAAGGTTTGGCGAAAGCTACTTTTGACAGCTTAACTGTTTACCCTGCCTTACGAAGGCGATTAAGGACCTCTTTTAGATGATCAAGGTGTTCCTCAAAGGTCTCAGAGAATACGACGACATCATCCAGATAATGATATAAGTACTCAAATTTGATGTCGGAGAAGACCCTATCTAGCAGTCTCGTAAGCACGGCTGCTCCTGTGGGTAGCACGAAAGGCACGCGGTTGTATTTGTACAAATTCCAATCAGTGGCAAACGCTGTAAGATGTTTAGATTCCTTAGCCAGAGGAATCTGGTTATAAGCCTGATTGAGGTCTAAGATGGTGAAGAACTTAGCTTTACGAAACCAAGAAAAACAAGAATGAAGGTCTGGAAGGGGAACAGACTGTAACACCACCTTCCGATTGAGAGCCCTGTAATCAATCACAGGCCTGAAGCCACCTTGGGGTTTCGGGACTAGAAAAATAGGCGAAGAGTATGCCGACTTAGAGGGGCGAATAATACCATCTTTTAGCATCTGATCTATGATTTCTTTCAATGCCTTCATTTTAGGTGGAGACAGCCTATAAGGTGGAAAACGGACAGGAATCGAATCCGTAACCTCGATCTTGTATTCGATAAGGTCAGTAATGCCAAGAGTATCAGAAAAACATCTGGAAACGACTGACACAACTTGCGAACACTCTAAGCCTGGTCCTCAGGTAGATGCCTAAGATCTAACAACATCTCATCCTGGGTAGGCGAAACAAATACACATGACACAGAACTACATTTTAATAAAGGGGTTTTGAATTGACTAGCAAATTTGAAAGTGCACGACTTGTTCTGAAGGTCGAGCACTAGACCAGTGTGAGACATGAAGTCCGCTCCCAATATAATGGGGCAAGACAAGTGCTTAGCCACCAACAGTTTTATTTTCCAAGTGAATTTCAAAATGCGGATCTTGGCATACAGAGAACCTAAAATTTCTAATGGAGATGAGTTGGCCGAAACATATTGAACCGAAGACGAATAAAAATCAGGAAGTTTACAAATAGATTTTAATTTGGAATACCATTCAGCCGAAATAATGGAACAAACACTGCCTGAATCTAAAAGAGCAGTTACGGGCTCATCATTCAATTCAATTTTGAGAAATGGAACAGGTGCGGGGGTATCCGCCGCGATCCTAAGACATTCTTTAGGACATTCAAAAGATAATGTAGAACATTTCAGACTTTTCCCTGAATTTTCGTCGGATTTGACCTGAAAAGATGAAAAGATGAATCTGCCGACTCAGCCGGAGCCACTAGTCACTTATGGTTGTTGGTGGAAGTTGCACCCGAAGTTGAGCAGGAGGGGGTGCTGTTAGCATTAGGGCAGTTCTTGGCGATATGTGAAAAACGCCACATTTAAAACAGCCTTGAGATGACCCTGCTCCATTCCTGGTCCCATTGGGTTTAATCAAGGGGCACTTGTTCCTAAGATGGTTAGGTGACCCACACGCATAACATTTGCGGGGTGTTATGGTTCGGCGAGGTGGAGGCCGAAAATTACTAGAAGATGGAGGAGGTTCTTTCGCGACACGTAAGGTGTCGGCGTATCGAACTCCTTCCGCTGAGACAGCCATAGCCTCTAATTCGGCAAACGTTTGAGGACGCGACGCAAAGCACAAATATGACCTGTATGATGGGGAAATACCTTCCACAATGGCTTGCACAATCTGGTCTTCAGGAAAATGAAGAGCAAATACCCTGGTGTAGAATTTAATATCTTGGACGAAGTCTGCCAAGTTTTCATCGAACCGTTGTACTCGGTAGTAGTACTTTTGAATGAGCGGTGACCTAGCTCGAGCGGGGATAAAATTTGCCAGAAGGTGTGCATGAAACTCTTCAATAGTGGATTGTTCGGCAATGGCTCTAACTATTTTATCAGATAGAACACCAATAGAATAGGGATATATAATCTGCAGAATTTGACACGGGAAAAGAGAAAAAACAAGGGCATGATCTTGGAATTCAACAAAAAAACCTCAAGAATGAAATAACGTCACTGGTAGAGTTAACAGAAAACTTAGAAATACCTCTGAGCAACATTGCTAAAGGATGCTATTTTTTTTTTGCTATTGGCTTTACGTCGCACCGACACAGATAGGTCTTATGGCGACGATGGGACAGGAAAGGGCTAGGACTGGGAAGGAAGCGGCCGTGGCCTTAATTAAGGTACAGCCCCAGCATTTGCCTGGTGTGAAAATGGGAAACCACGGAAAACCATCTTCAGGGCTGCCGATAGTGGAGTTCGAACCCACTATCTCCCGAATACTGGATACTGGCCGCACTTAAGCGACTACAGCTATCGGGCTCGGTGCTAAAGGATGGGGCGAATTGCTGAAGCCAGATGACATAGTAGGTAGAGGGCTAAGTGGCGGAGAAGCTGATTCAGAAGGTGCATTATTCAGCGAAGTACGACGCTCAGATTCGTCGTCTAATGGGGCAGAGGTTTGTTGAGCTCCTACAGATTTCCTATTTGCTTCTCCTTTAGAAGACTCTTCCTCGCTAACTACGTTTACCGTAGCGGGTTGATCAGTTTTGGGATGTACTGCCCCAGTTAACAATAGGCTAACCTTACTGGACAAATCGGAAAGGTTTTCGAGGACAGCACTAGCCTCCTTCCCTTGAGTATCATTCAATTTAAGAGACAACAGATCACTAACCCTATTGGAAAAATGGTACAATCTAGCTTGTACACGTTTAAGTTGATTAGGTGATGGATCACCCCCTTCAAAAACACTAACTACCGATGCTAGCTCAGTAGCATTATCAGTGATCGTGGAGAGAGCGTCATCAATCTATTTTTCTCCCAAAGTCTGGATGATAATAGGCAAATCAAGGGAATCTTTTAGATTATTGGTATCTACCGCAACCATGCCTCCAGATTGAACATTTCTAATGGTTAATTCATAGATCAACTCCTCCTTGCGCAAATAGCCGGGATGGAGGACATCGCGAGGGCCGGGCATGATGACAGACACTTTACAAATTTAGAAAAATCGAACAAATTCCAGCGACAGAGAAATTGTTAGAGTTCGATTCCAAAGCAATGTTTAGCCGACAATAAGGGCTAAATTGAGACCCATTCAACCACGCTCTGCTACCACTTGTTACAGAGATATCCGTGGTAGTTAGAGGTGAAAGAAGGTGCGGGCTGGAATAGGTCTCAACTACAAAATTTAAGTTAATTTTAAAACTTTAACAAAGGTTATATTTTCTTTTCAAAATCAACAAATAACAGAGTATTAACAGGTACCAAGTAGCAGATCAACAAATAAAGCAATTACAAATTACAGTTCGTTATAAGATTTGGGCTTCGAGCCCCGTTTTACATTCCTCGAGTTGCAAGCTCAACTTTGCCAGGTTACAGGTCAGATCCCAGGGGCAGAAAACCCCTTCATACAAGGAGCACTTGCTCCCAACTATTAACCTCAAGCCTATAAAGGCAATAACGGACTCTTATCCAAACTGCCATCAAGGCATACAAAGAAACAGGGGTATTTAATACCCAACCTACAGGGCCTTCGCATGAAGAAAACAAAACATCAGGTTAAGTTAATGGCCCAAAGCACAGAAAGGACTGGAGGCGTGATTTTGCACTCCTAAATATACAATATTAAAACCTAAGTGGCTTTAGACCGATATACAGGGGCTAATCCCAAGCTAGGGAGGTGACTCGTGTGAAAAAACTTTAATACATTAAGGAAGAGACGAAATGGTTATGAAAACGTAGTCACCTCGATTTCAAAATGAAAGGGAGCTCGAGAGGGTGAAGCACTCTCTATCCCTGCTTTATGGAAAAGGGATATGAAGTTTTTACATATACTGAAACGTAATTTACATTTTAAAGGAATTGGTTACATATTAAAGGTCTCGAACTCTCCCCGAGAGTTAAACTGCTGAGCCAGCAAGAAATACAGATGTTAAAAGGCCATTACCTTGTTGGAGATCTGTTGCCCGAAGAAAGAGGCGCTTCCCGCCCCCTGCTACTTATCCACACACTAAGAAAGATGTTACTGAAGTGGCCAGGAGACAAGAAAATCAGCAGGTTTTATACCCTCGTGAAAAGTTCGAGACCTTTCATGAATGATAACAACCCGCCCACAAACGTTTATTGGATAACAGCAAAAACTAATACACAAGACGAGGAAGAAACAACTTATTGGTGGAAAATTAATTACAGAAATTCCTGATTGGCTACATTCAAAACAGGCGGAAAGAAAGGATTTATATTGCCAACCCACAAATGACAGAACAAAATTTAGTAAAGACAAAACTTATGAATACAAAATTTCTTCAAGAAAGTTCATTCCATTGCACCAGAGTGCATTACCATAGTTTTTGTAGAGACATTTGGTAGAGATCGTCCACACTTCTTGATCAATGCCAAACAAAAACACATCAAAATTTACACAGAGCCACCTTCGGAGAAACAGTGAGTTGATACAGTTTTTTAAAGTTCAGACTTTCTCCTGTAGAGGAGTTTCAATTGGCGCAATATTTGAACCAGCGGCGTGGAGGTGTACCGCCCGGTACAATAATAATTACATAATTTATTTTTAAAATCCGAAGGGATTAAAATAATACACTTATGTGCTACGAACACACACACACACACACACACACACACACACACACACACACACACACACACACACACACACACACACACACACACACACTAGAAATGCATATTCTAAAACACGCTGAACGTCACAATGTTAAGAATTAATCCCGTTCCCAGGACCAAATAATTTACAACTAAACAACTCAACCGTCCATCGTAAGCCTACTTAGCTACACTGACTGCTGAGAGTTATAAACAGGCTCGAAACTTCCGCTTAGATAAGGAAGATGTCTTTGTTATCGCATCTTCACTGACTACTGGGTTCTCAGAACCGGCTAATTACTTCAAAAGCCTTTTTGATTGTTGTGAGTGGCAGCAAGGGATGGAATAGGTTGGAAAATCAACATTCTTTCAGAAATACTACCGTACTCCTATTGACGAAAGAAGCTCGCAACTACGATGGCTTAAGTTTGGAATAACAATCCACAATACAAATAATACTGTGTTGTGTGCTGTAGCTTTATCAATATGTAAATTCAGCTACTGAATTAAGAAACGTCATGGGCCCCACACAAGACATGCTCCCCCCACCCCACCCCCTCGGGAGGTCAACTGAATAGAGGAGGGTTTGATTCCCACCTCAGCCATCCTCGAAGTGGTTTTCCGTGGTTTCCCACTTCTCCTCCAGGTAAATGTCGGGATGGTGTCTAACTTAAGGCCACGACCGCTTCTATCCCTCTTCCTTGTCTATCCCTTCCAATCTTCCCATCCCGACAAAGGCCCTTGTTGAGCATAGCAGGTGAGGCAGCCTGGGTGTGGTACTGGTCCTCCCCCCTGTTGTATCCCCTTACCAAAAGTCTCACGCTCCAGGACAGTGTCCTTGAGGCGGTAGAGGTGGGATCCCTCACTGAGTCCGAGGGAAAACCAACCCTGGTGGATAAACTGATTAAGAAAGAAAGAAAGAAAGAAAGAAATAGCGTCGACTTCAGGAGCGATTGAATCTGCTATTAGAAGGCCAACGATTAAT
Organism: Anabrus simplex; assembly: GCF_040414725.1. NCBI lineage: Eukaryota > Metazoa > Arthropoda > Insecta > Orthoptera > Tettigoniidae > Anabrus > Anabrus simplex. Next base: position 1,159,699,591 of record NC_090266.1, read on the forward strand.
CAACTGTGTCTCCGAGGTCAATTTTTTCTTTGTTAAGTTACTTGCTCTTTGAGGATGAAGCGAACAAAGTGGTCAAAGGTTACATAATGAGAAGAGCCAAAAAAAAAAAAAAAAAATATCTTCGTACAGGTCATGGAGGCCCTTGGAGGCATGAAAGGTAAAGGTATCCTCTATCCCTAACCCCGGCACTTGGTGAGTTAGAGTGGTTAGCTCTACGCACGGCCACCTTTGCCCCGAGGAATTAACCTGGTACTCATTTTTGGTGTAGGCTGAGCGAACCTCAGGGCCATGTGCACCTCCGGAAGTGGAAATCTCGTTTTTTAAATTTTGTGTCTTCCTGACGTGGATTCGAACCCACGTCCTTCCAGGCGACCCGAACACGCCTTTGTCGCCTCGTCCAGGCAGCCCTTAATTTTGGATAGTGCTTATAACCTTCTCTTTACTAAATTTAGAGCCTTTAAGTGCTGCCAGTATCCAGTAATCGGGAGATAGTGGGTTCGAGACCCACTGTCGGCAGCCCTGAAGATGGTTTTCCGTGGTTTCCCATTTTCACATCAGGCAAATGCCGGGGCTGTACCTTAATTAAGGCCACGGCCGCTTCCTTCCACTTCCTAGGCCTTTCCTGTCCCATCGTCGCCATAAGACCTATCTGTGTCGGCGCGACGTAAAACAAAATAGCAAAAAAAATTAGAGCTTAAAAATTTTTGAATTCTTCCTCTTTGAAAAAAATGTAATGTTTCATCCTACCACCAATTTGAATGCTCCTAGTGCCATTATTAGTGAGCAAGTACACGCCTTCAGTTGCTCGTTTCTCATGTTTATATTTTTCAGCACTTCGTCGTACACAAAATGCTCTTTGCATCACATTTTCTACCATATTACTGTGAAATGTTCAGGAAATCTTCCTATATGTATATGAATTGTCCGCCTCTGTGGTGTAGTAGTTGGTGTGTTTTGCTGCCATCCCCGGAGGCCCGGGTTCGATTCCCGGCTCTGCCACGAAATTTGAAAAGTAGTACGAGGGCTGGAACGGGGTCCACTCAGCTCCGGGAGGTCAAATGAGTAGAGGTGGGTTCGATTCCCACTTCAGCCATCCTGGAAGTGGTTGTCCGTGGTTTCCCACTTCTCCTCCAGGCAAATGCCGGGATGGTACCTAACTTAAGGCCACGGCAGTTTCCTTCCCTCTTCCTTGTCTATCCCTTCCAATCTTCCCATCCCCCACCAAGGCCCCTGTTCAGCTTAGCAGGTGAGGCCGCCTGAGCGATTTACTGGTCATCCTCCCCAGTTGTATTCCCCGACCCAGATTCTGAAGCTCCAGAACACTGCCCTTGAGGCGGTAGAGGTGGGATCCCTCGCTCAGTCCGAGGGAAATGCCAACCCTGGAGGGTAAGCAGATTAAGAAAGAAAGAAAGAAAGAAAGAAAGAAAGAAAGAAAGAAAGAAAGAAAGATAGAAGGGATGTATATGAATTAAACGTTACTGTGCATTATTTTGATCAAGTGCGTGTTACTATTCGTGTACCTCTTAAAAAGTGGAATGATATACTTTTCCATTTTTGGAAAGGAAATACAAGTTTACATTTACCTCTCCTATATTTCTTTCCTCATAAAAAAGTGGAGTAACTATTAAATGCATTTCAGTTAAGGACCCTCTGTCCAAATTTAAACTTCAGAAATAAAAAATTGTGGCGCAAGGAACTTCTTCGGTGTGACATTGTAAAATACAATACAATCATCCATTGGTCAAAAACATTTTGTGGTTGAAATTTGGCGCTGATAGTTTGAAAACTGTTGAAGTTCAATACTTCAGTCATTGCTCCCTTTAAAGAACTCTTAGGGGGGAAATGGTTTTTTTTTTTGCTAGTTGCTTTACGTCGCACCGACACAGATAGGTCTTATGGCGACGATGGGGCAGGAAAGGCCTAGGAATGGTAGGGAAGCAGCCGTGGCCTTAATTGAGATACAGCCCCAGCATTTGCCTGGTGTGAAAATTGGAAACCACGGAAAACCATCTTCAGGGCTACTGGCAGTGGGGTTAGAACCTACTATCTCCCGGATGCGAGCTCACAGCTGCGCGCTCCTAACCGCATGGCCAACTCGCCCGGTGGGAACAAAATTACCAAGGCTATAGCTTCTCTCTTGTCGATGGAAGGAGCGTTAAAAGAATAATAATTTATTATTATTATTATTATTATTATTATTATTATTATTATTATCAAACAGGAATATTGCAGTTTTACGTGACTATTGATATCGTGATCAAAATCACTGGAACTCTCATTTGTCGTTGAGTCCCACAAAAATATGCCTTTTCATTTCAAAATTGGCTGAGAAAGAGGAAGCGAGGTGTTCGTCTGCGTGCAGGAGCGAACGTGTGAACCAAGGCCGTACCCAGGTGGGAGGTTAGAGGGTTTCAAACCCCCTCCGAAATAAAAATGAACTTGACAAATTTAAAAAGCATACGGGTTTTGAAATACACTATATTAGAAATATGATGAAAACAAGCATTTGCACAATAAACATCCTGAGGACTTGAGCACTTGCGCTGTGTGTGTCAGCCGCTGAGTATGGAACGCATCAGTACTGCGGTCAACGATACTGCAAGGATGATCTCGGGATGCCTAAACCCAGTGCCAGTGCAGAAACTCTACCCGATTGTTGAATAGCCCCTCGCAACATCCGGAGGGCCACTGCGGCAGATGTCAAGAGAACAAGGCGGGAGAATGAACATCAACATCCACTCCACGGTCACGACGCTGCAAGGTCTCGCCTCAGATCCCGCAAGAGCTTCCTTGCTAGGACTCTGCCGCTGGAGGGAAACTGGCACCGACCTGCCTTAACCTGTATGGAAGTTCCTAAACCGCTTAGGAGTGGGCGTCCCTCGATGCAAGACCAACCTGCAGAAATGCAGACACCTCGTGTGAATGTGCTGAACAAGACCCAAGTCACCTACTTATGTGTCCCCTCCTGGACAACCCATGCACGTCACAAGATGTTTTTATAGGAAACAACAAGGCCATCGCAGCTTCAGTTTTTTGGAAATGCTGACCGGACACGGAAATGAATGAACAATTGAATTTAACCTCTAAAATCTGTGCCATTCTTAAATGTTCCACTATGAATATAGCTCACAAATTTACTGAAAACAAAAATTGAAATGTGAATTTTGGTGAGATATAAGAATTGCTTGTATTGAATGAAAAATGAAAACCTACAACCTGTTTTCCAGTCATTGACGGTTCAGGGATGTAATGAATAAATGAATGAGGCTGTTAGTACGATGGGGTCGCCACTCCCAAAGTGATATATTAATGAATGATAGATGCTATGTAATGAGAATGGAGAGTGTTGCTGGAATGAAAGATGACAGGGAAAACCGGAGTACCCGGAGAAAAACCTGCCCCGCCTCCGCTTTGTCCAGCGCAAATCTCACATGGAGTGACCGGGATTTGAACCACGGTATCCAGCGGTGAGAGGCCGACGCGCTGCCGTCTGAGCCACGGAGGCTCCTTGTATTGAATGTTCTCAACAATGTTTTCACCACCATTTAATATTATTTTTACTCCACACCAAGTTATTCATTCTCGAATGGTTTGCTTGTCCGCCTCTGTGGTGTACTGGTTAGCGTGATTAGCTGCCACCCCCGGAGGCCCGGGTTCGATTCCCGGCTCTGCCACGAAATTTGAAATGTGGTACGAGGGCTGGAACGGGGTCCACTCAGCCTCGGGAGGTCAACTGAGTAGAGGTGGGTTCGATTCCCACCTCAACCTTCCTGGAAGTGGTTTTCCGTGGTTCCCACTTCTCCTCCAGACGAATGCCGGGATGGTACCTAACTTAAGGCCACGGCCGCTTCCTTCCCTCTTCCTTGCCTGTCCCATCCAATCTTCCCATCCCTCCACAAGGCCCCTGTTCAGCATAGCAGGCGAGGCCGCCTGGGCGAGGTACTGGTCATACTCCCCAGTTGTATCCCCCGACCAAGAGTTTGAAGCTCCAGGACACTGCTCTTGAGGCGGTAGGGGTGGGATCCCTCGCTAAGTCCGAGGAAAAAACCGAACCTGGAGGGTAAACAGACGATGATGATGATGATGATGATGATGATGAATGGTTTGCTTGAGAATTTTATTAGCTTCGTACAAATACAGAAACCAGAAAACGAAGTATATTGTCTTAATTTTATAAGTTTTTGAAAGGAACAAACAAGTGTCAAATTAAGTCATGTACAGAGATCGTAGGAACAAGAAGGAACTCACAACTGGACGAACATAATGGCAGGTCAGTATGGGAAGAGAAAGAGGACACAAGGACAAACTTAAAAACACGTTTCTATCTCTCTAAACATGACTTGTCTTAATATTATAAATGTCACAATAAATCTACCGACACGAGTGTGACGTATTTGAGCACCTTCAAATACCACCGGACTGAGCCAGGTTCGAACCTGCCAAGTTGGGGCCAGAAGGCCAGCGTCTCAACCGTCTGAGCCACTCACCCTGGCATTATAAATGTTGAAATATCCAATTTATAAATTTGAATGGTTATAAGCCTAAAATTTATGATAATTTTTGTCTTCAGTTTTGATACATTTGTTATTAATCCATGTGGATCATGTTCAATCAATCAATCAATCAATCAATCAATCAATCAATCAATCAATCAATCAATCAATCAATCAATGATCTGCATTTAGGACTGCCGTCCAGATGGCAGATTCGCTATCAATTGTTTAGCTTATATTTACATTTATTTATAATTGTTTTCCTAGTTTTTCTTAAATATTTTCAACGAACTTGGAAATTTATCGAACATTTCCCTTGATGTAACAAAGGCTTTTTAGTCTGTCAAACACACAGCAAATACAATGTAAATTAAATTTTAATTAAATTTTAATTTGATACATTTGTTATTAATTCATGTGGATCATGTTCAAACAAATTAATTAAATTTTAATTTTAATTAAATTTTAATTTACATTGTATTTGCTGTGTGTTTGACAGACTGAAAAGCCTTTGTTACATTTAACTAAGTCAACACTGGAAAACATGGCTTCATTCTTAACAAAACAAAAAAAAACCTTGAAAATTTATTCCAGTCCCTTAGTCCCCGTCCCATAAATGAATATTTGCCCCAAACTGTCCTCTTGAATTCCAACTTTATCTTCACACTATGATCTTTCCTACTTTTAAAAGCTCCACTAAAGCTTATTCTTCTGATTATGTCATTCCACGCCAACTCACCACTGACAGCTCGAAACATACCACATAGTCGAGCATCTCGTCTCCTTACTCTCAAGTCTTCCCTGCCCAAAGTTTGAAAAATTTTCATAACACTACTCTTTTGCAGGAAATCACTCAGAACAAATCATGCTGCTTTCCTTTTTAATTTTTTTCCAGTAGTCCTGGTGAGGATCCTACACACTGAAGCCATACTCTAACTGCGGTCTTACCAGATACTTCTATGCCTTCTCCTTTACATTCTTACAACAACCCCTAAATACTCTCATAACCATGTGAAGAGCACTGTAACCTTTCTTAACTACCTCGTTAATATGATTACCCCATTGAAGATCACTCCTTATATTAACACCTACGTACTTGCATTGTTCCCCACGAGGTACTATCATCCTATCAACACAAAAATTAAAACTAAGAGGAGTGAAACTTACAACTTGACTCTTCGTCCCATTTACATTCATACCATTGTCTACTGTCCATCTCTTCTGACATTTTCCCTAGTTATCTCCGGCCGGCGCTGATGTAGATTAAGCCCTCTTTTACGGTAAGACGCTCCCGATGATATCCCTAGATGAAGAGATGTATTCACTATTGCGTGGTTGCATGGTTGTCAGTTCTTTATTTGCTAAATCTAGTGGCTTTACGTCGCACCGACACAGATAGGTCTTATGGCGACGATGGAATAGGAAAGGCCTAGGAGTGGGAAGGAAGCGGCCGTGGCCTTAATTAAGCTACAGCCCCAGCATTTGCCTGGTGTGAAAATGGGAAACCACGGACAACCATCTTCAGGGCTGCTGACAGTGGGATTCTAACCCACTATCTCCCGGATGCAAGTTCACAGCCGCGCGCCCCTAACCGCACTGTCAACTCGCCCGGTATGGTTGTTAGTAATATGATATATTGTGCGTAGGTGAAATGGATTAAGGCGATCACAAATACCCCGTCCTCGAGCTAGAGGGATTAACCAAACATAATTAAAATCCCCGGCCTAGCCAAAAATCGAACTCAGGGCCCTATGAAACTAAGTCGACTAAGCTGACAATTCGGCTAAGGAGGCGGGCTGGAAATATTTTTCAAAGTCAATAGTAAAGAATTCAAATAACCGATTCGTTTTTGTAAACAAAATATTCCGATTTTAGTGTGACATTTAACGATGTTCTACTAGACTTCAGGACTGCTTGGTTCAGGCGGTGAATTTGCTCGGTTCACTCGAAAGAACGTGGGTTCGATTCAGGGGCCTAATATTTCTTCTTTTACCGAGCTGGATAGCTGCAGTCGCGTAAGTGCGCCCAGTATCCAGTATTTGGGAGATAGTGGGTTCGAACCCCACTGTCGGCGGCCCTGAAAATGGTTTTCAGTGGTTTCCAATTTTCACACCAGGCAAATGCTAGGGCTGTACCTTAATTAAGGCCACGGCCGCTTCCTTCCCAATCCTAGCCCTTTCCTGTCGTCGCCGTAAGACCTATCTGTGTCGGTGCGACGTAAAACAACAAGCAAAAAAATATTTCTTTGATGAGTTGGCACTAGAAATTAATAGAATTCAAAACATTTTTGAGGATGCAGTCATTCTAATAATGGGGGAGGGTTGCAGATCAGAAGCCGGTGTACGACAAGGAGGCAGAAGAAGTACAAAAGAGAGTGAGCCAGGATAAGGGCTGTAATAAAAATGGAGAAAAGTTGCTAGAGCTGTGTGGTACGGTAGAACTATATATTTTGAATGGATGGTGGCATGGCGACGAATTAGGGAATCTGACATACATAACGGAAACAGGGGTAGTAGCATAGACTTGGCGCTATGCTCTAGGAATGCGTTGCCTGTGATTAAATGCATGAAGGTTAAAGAATGGGGTGAGTCACATCATCTACCAATTATTGTCAGAGTAAAAGATAGAGAGGGTAGGGCATTAACAAGCAATACGATAAAATTCAAAGAAACGTTAGTTACTAAATACAGGTGGAGAGAGTAGCTAAAGAAGGAGTTTATGAACTATTATGAGGGAGAAATAGGCCAGATAGTGAAAGCTGAAATAGGCTCAATGATCGAGATTAACCAGACGAGTACAGCAGGTAAAATAATAGAAAACACTATAAAGATGGCAGGGGAGAAGATGAGGATAAAGGAGAGGCAGACCATAATAGGAAAATGTTGGTACAATGACGAATGGAGGCATAAAAAGTATGAAGTACTGAAAGCATTGAAGGCATATAGGAAGCATGGGGGAGAAAACCATAGGATGGAATTTTGTAACTTGAGAAGAGAATATAGGGAATTACTGTATACAACTAAGTCCGAATGGCAGGAGCAGAGAGTTGTTGAATTAAATAGCAATGCAAAGCAGAATGATAGTAGGGAAGTATGGAGTACAATTAGGAGGATTTGTGGAATGCGGAAGCTTCCGCGGCAGACTGAAATAACTCAGGCTATCTGGGTGGAGCACTATAAGAAACTATTAGAGGTTGAAGATAGGTGGAGACCGAGAATAAATGAAAACGGAATATCGGTACCGGTCTAGGAAGCCAAGAATAACGGCCGAGAGGATTCGTCATGCTGACCACACGACACCTCGTAATCTGCAGGCCTTCGGGCTGAGCAGCGGTCGCTTGGTAGGCCAAGGCCCTTCAAGGGCTGTAGTACCATGGGGTTTGGTTTGGTTTGGTCTGGTTTGGTTTGGTTTGGAATATCGGTAGGGCTGGAGAGTACTGTGCCTGCATTCGACAAGGAAATATCGGTAGAAGAAATAAGAGAGGTTTTAGGGAAAGCCAAGAAAGGCAAATCAGGAGCGATTTCGGGCATCACTAACAAATTTTGGAAGCAGGTGGCGCAGAATAATGATATTCTAGAAAGTATCGTGAAACTATTGAACAGAATATTTGAAGGAGGGGAGTTTCCAAAATCTTGGCAAGAATGAGTGATCTGCCCAATCTATAAGATGAAAGGTGATAAATCTAACCCAAATAATTACAGGGGCATAACGTTGCTGGATGCATTAAGTAAAATATACACAGGTGTGTTAGCAAAAAGGTTAATGAAGTGGGCAGAGGGGGGATCGATTGTGGAGAGGCTTCAGTCAGGCTTTAGAGAAAGAATGAGGACAACAGATAATATTTTTGTAGTGAAAACAATAATGGATAAGTATATAAAAAGACAGGTGGAAAATTGTACGTTACTGCTAATGACTTGGAGAAAGCATTTGATTCTGCGAGCAGAGGGGCGGTCGTAGCCAAGATGAGAAGGATCGGGGTGTCTCAGAAGATGATAAGAGCGGTTGAAAACGTATATTTAGAAGTGAAGTGCTCAATTAAAACTAAGGAGGGAGCAGTATTTGGGGAAATATTCTCTAAAGTAGGGCTGAAACAGGGTTGTAAGTTGTCACCAGTACTTTTCCTACTGTTTATAAATGATATCTTTCAATCGAAAGGTTTTGAGGCAGTGGTTTACCCAAGTCTTGAGAACCAGGATATTCCGGGTCTCATTTTTGCTGACGACATCCTTCTACCCACTTTGACACCCAATAGTATGCAGGGTAGTATAAATGTAGTGGTAAATTACTGTAAAGAGTGAAATTTAAAAATGAATGCTCAGAAAACCAAGGTAATGGTGTGCAAAAAAGGATATAAATTGTCAAAGAATGAAAAATGGTGGATGGGCGAGACGAGGTTAGAAGTTGTCAAGAAAATGGAATACTTGGATTTGATATTAAGTGGAAATGGAAAATGGACAGAGCAAATAAAAAGATCGAAACTAAAACGTATGAGTGCACTATCAGCCATTAACATACTGGAGACGAAGATGCCCAACACAGACTGCAGAGTGTATAAAAATGTTTTTAATGCAGTAGTTAAATCTAGAGTGTTGTACGAAGCGGAAATGTGGGGAGTTGAAGGGAGGGTTGGTTCACTTGATACAATTACGAGTAGATTTGGTAAAATAATGATGGGTCTACCCAGTTGCACAGCTAACTGTGGAGTGAGAATGATGTGCAAAGATATAAGTATGCAAGTGGATATTATTAAAAGGATAATGAAGTATTGGCTGAGAATGAAGCTGCGAGAAGGGGGCGAAGTATTACAGATAGCATATGAACACCCAATGAAACATCAGAACCAAGGATACTGGGTGGATGGGGTACGGAACATTTTGGAAACGATAGGAATGGGATATTACTGGAAAAGAGACTGTATAGAGAAGATGAGAATATGTAAAAAAAAATAGTTCTAAGAATTAAGGATATTGAAAAGCAATGTATTGATGCACAATGTAGAAGTAAGAGGTCATTAGAAGAATTTTGTAATGTAAGTGGGAGAATGAGGATAAATGTAGAGATTATAACAAAAAAGGGAATGAGGGGTATAATATGGTGGTTAATGGGGATACATCAAAATAAAGCATACAGACAAAACAGAGATGAAAATAAATATTTACTATGTTCTGAAGAAATGGGATGGGCACACCTGATAAAAGATTGTTCAACGACAAAGTAAATACGAGAGAAATTTATTGATGAGGAGGATGTAAATAAAATTGTGAACGAAAATCAGTAAAGTTGTATTGTAAAGTTATTGAACAGAGAATGGATGCACACGGGGAGAATCGCAAAATTATTTAACATTATTAGGGGAATGTGGAGTAGGAAACTGAGGGAAGGAAAGGATGTGATACATGTCAGCCAGGAACTGAATTGTACCTAAGGTAACCTAGACAATATAACTCCGTTGAAGTCTAGAGCCATTAGGTGCATAGGCTTAAGGTATAGTACGGAACTACCTTGTTGCAATAGTTCCATTAGTCTGCCGTATTGCTGAATACTAATTTTCATTTTTTCCCTTTTCTTAATAGCCCTTAAAGGCAATTTTGAGATTCTTTGAGGTTTTATTTATAATCTGGAAAGATATCAATATCCATAGATGTTTCGGTTTTCTTTCGAAATGCCATTTATCAACGTAACTCCAACATTCAGTTTACATTATTCTTTCTCTGTTCAATCTCTAATCATCTGTTTTATATTAATATTCATAGAATGTACCAGTTATTAACACAATTCTCAATAGTTATCTCAAGTTACTCCTTCTAATTGACTGCACGTATCACAAATTATGAAACGGTTACAATAAACAATAATCTATGGTTTTCGAGATTAAGGGAGACGGTTATCTTTGACTTTGACTTTGATTCAGGGGCCTAACAAATGTGATACGGGCCCGCCTACTAAAATAAAAATTCCGTCCCCCGGAAATAAAATGTAAAACCTACAAATAAGTAATATAAATTTAATTACAGCAGGTCGATAATAAGCAATATATTGTCAAGTTATAAAAACAAAGGAATTATTCACCGTTGAAAGATTGTTAAACATAACTTTAATATGTTTCATTTGGCTGCCTCCGTGGTTCACCAGCAAAACTTCTGAATCATTCACCACTTAGTTGTTCGTAATTAAAACTGGTTTTATTTTACAGTAACTACGGAACTACACTCTGTGACCGATATTAAAGTCTCAGTTATACTCATTTCTTAGATTACAACGCAGAAACACATATGAACAAAATTTACCGTTCAAATAACGTTTGAAAAATATCAAACAGCACGAGCGATAACAAGAGAGCTCGTGCGAAACTCAATTGTGTGAGTATTACTACACCTACTTCTTACTGGAATTATACAGTTTTGTCGAATAAATGTGTGATAAAAGTTTAATGTTCAGCAAACTTTTTGCATAATACGATCTCAGATGCACTACACATAAAGGAAGTATCATTTTCGAACTAAAATATGATATTTTGGTATTAATTTTCATTGCTGTAATTATTTTCCAAAAATTTGGTACAGGTCTTTTGTGGGGAGAGTGTCGCTGTGTTTCGAGAGTAGGCAAGAGCAAGCACCGTTTACGTCTGTGCTATAATAACTGCTGCTAGATGGCAATTCCTTTATGTACAAATTGTATAACAAATTATTTAGACTGATTTCAACAAAACTGCTAGGACCGTTTCCGCGCAGAGTGAGATTAGGCTATATATATATGAAGTCGAACATTTAAGAAACGAGATTTCCACTTCTGGAGGTGTACGGCCTACAAAGAAAATGAGTACCAGGTTAATTTCCTAGGGACAAAGGCGGCCGGGCGTAGATCTAACCACTCTACCCCATCAAGTGCCGAGGTTACGGATAGGCGTGTGCGGAGATGACTTTTCTTCGCTTTGCTTTGCTTTTTACTGGACTTCGTCCCGAATAGTTTTCGTGCATTCATGCTTTTAAATGAAAATTATTTTAAATGGTCCGTGTTGACCACTAAAATATTATTTCATAATTTCGAATTTTTCTAAGAGTAATTGTACCAAGTCAGCCTATTAATAAAAGGCCATTCCGTGGCGCAGAAGCACGAAAATAAAGGCTTACAAAGAAAACCCCTAGACGGAGGAATACCCAACAGGTGTAAAAGAGATCCAGAGCCAGCGAAATTTGTGCAAAAACTCAACAGATGTTGGACATATTTTTTATAGTATACTCATTTTAGTTCCTTTTGTCTTTTCCACCTAAAGGGTCATATTTGCAGTGAACAAAACTGATAAACATAGCAACGTTAGTCAGTGTAAAGTCGTGTTACGGCAGCCCAAGTCTCACTATCGTATTTTCTAACTACCGGTTAACCTGATAATTGACGCCCAAAGATGGAAAAGGGTGAAAGTGCCAGAGACATGTTTTCGATTAAACGCCAACAATAGAGTTTCCGAGCACAATGGCACTTTCAGCCTTCTTTACCAAAGGAGACCGGGAATTAATGATTACCTACTGCCTTTGAAGTGCATGTATAATACTACTACATCCAATACATTTCATATAATAACAATATTTAGCTTCTATAAATTTAATTTCTTTAATTAAGTGGCTCAGAAATGAGAAAATACGTGAGTGAAGCACACTAACACAATGGTCAGCACAGAACTGCAGCGCGAGACGCTGGCACATTCACCCTTCCCCACCAAACTCAGCTGGGCACATTGCACTGTGAATCTATGTATTGAACTTCCTACCAACTAAACTAATGACATGCACGAGTTACCACAATATGCGAGATGGCTAATACATCCCCTTACTATTAAAAAAACCACGTTTTTCATATTTCGGCACTTTCAGTTTTTTCCATCTTGATCCTCAATTTTGAATAGTGAGAGGTTGGTCGTGATGTATGTCTACGCATTAGTCCCGCTTCCTGATACGGGGTCGGGGATGAAGTGAGATGAAATGATATGGCATTATTTTATGGCCGGATGCCCTTCCTGACGCCAATCTTGGTTGAAAAGCTAATGAAGATGAAATTAATGAATTGGTGACGAAGTGGAAGGAATCCGCTGCGGCCTATGAATAGGAACTGTCTCGGTGTTTGCCTCGAAGTGAAGATGGGGTACCACAGAAAACCACTCTCAGGACAGCCGACGGTGGGGTTCGAACCCATTCGTCCTCCGAATGCAGAGATCTCCATAGCCGTAGCTTGTTAGTACGTACAGCCGTTCCGCTTCGGTATAATTTGATCGTGGTCTCACAAGTACTTTATTCTAATATCTAGGGAAAGGATTTTAAGGTGGCAAATATGGTGAGAAAAGTTGAGGGGGGGGTGAAGGTTCTGAAAATACATACAAAAAGTTGTTGATGAAATCGTATTATTAATAATAATAATATTATTATTTATTTTACGTCCCACTAACTACTTTTTAAGGTCTTCGGAGACGCCGAGGTGCCGGAATTTAGTCCCGCAGGAGTTCTTTTACGTGCCAGTAAATCTACCGACACGGGGCTGTCGTATTTGAGCACCTTCAAATACCACCGGACTGAGCCAGGATCGAACCTGCCAAGTTGGGGTTAGAAGGCCAGCGCCTTAACCGTCTGAGCCACTCAGCCCGGCAAAAAAATCGTATTATTAAGGTTTAAATCAGTTACATAAACTTTCTTTCTCCCAATTACTGGGTTCTAATAATAAACTTGTCATATTGGATTACACACAATATTTCAATGTTTCTGACACTAGGCCTGTACTCCGACAGCCAGATAAAAGTGCGGTTTAAATTTATGTGGCAGTTTGCAAATTTATCTGGAAATTCAGTTGAAAACGCGTACTACGACTTCCGTTTATGTGCAGTCTGTGAGAATATTCTCGAGTTTACCTTTGCCGAAGTTGGAGAGGCAGTTAACGCTCGCATCGGGGACGTTACTGTAAGAATCAAGATGGCTACGCATCAAGATGAATCTACATCTGCATGATACTATACGAAAAATAAGTTGTCACAATGTAATCTATGTATATATTTATAAAATATATCGTGCTTCCTGTCCAACTATCACAGAATTTTTAAAGATTTCCCAAGTTAATAAGTTGTCGCTACCGACTATATGAGTTGCACGCAAGCGGTTAAATGCTAAGCTTCCTAGATAACTGTAGTCGTTAATACACCATCGTCCGATGCTACCACGCAGTTATTTATGGGTTCGAGTCCCAATAGTCCAACTTATTTCTTTACCTTCTAAATGTTAGTCAGTAGGGTATTAGAGGTGATAGTACAACATTTCCTAATCATAAGAGTGCGTGTCGTCCGCCACTGTGGTGTAGTGGTTAGTGTGATTACCTGCCACCCCCGGAGGCCCAGGTTCGATTCCCGGCTCTGTCACCAAATTTGAAAAGTGGTACGAGGGCTGGAACGGGGTCCACTCAGCCTCGAGAGGTCAACTGAGTAGAGGTGGGTTTGATTCCCACCTCAGCCATCCTGGAAGTGGTTTTCCGTGGTTTCCCACTTCTCCACCAGGCAAATGCCGGGATGGTACCTAATTTAAGGCCACGGCCGCTTCCTTCCCTCTTCTTTTTCTATCCCTTCCAATCTTCCCATCCCCCGCAAGGCTCCAGTTCAGCATAGCAGGTGAGGCCGCCTGGGCGAGGTACTGGTCATCCTCCCCAGTTTCATCCCCCGAACCAGAGTCTGAAGCTCCAGGCCACTGCCCTTGAGGCTGTAGAGGTGGGATCCCTCGCTGAGTCCGAGGGAAAAACCAACCCTGGAGGGTAAACAGATAAAGAAAAAGAGAAGAAGAGGAAGAAGAGGAAGAAGAGTGCGTGACAGAAGCTTGTGTTCTACTCCAAATCTATCCGCGACGCACATATGAAGTAAAGGTATACGACGTTGCTCATGGTGATTAGCCCGTCGAATGAGGACGTTAAAGAGGTTATATTTATTTGACTTGCTACATTAAAGTGAGATAAATGCTCGCCAGTTACTATTCTAGCATTGTCTTGGAAAAAAGAAACTAACTACTTATTAAATTACCGTAGCAACAATAAACTGAATTAATAGTAAAATTAATGATCCTACGCCGCATAAAGTGGCTCTAATTATTAATATAAACTTTACTTTCGCCGTAACGCGCATCCTCGTAAATAGTACAGTATTAAAGAGAAAACAAACTTCTGCCGTGTAATAGAAATTATTTGATAAGGTTCATAACCTGAATTTTAACTTTTGCGTCCAGCTTACATTTTTCAGTCTTTTTTATTTTCTACAACAATTTATGAGTTTCGTTGCATAGTTAATTAATTTTAACAATTCTTCGTATGGGTAGATTTCAGTCCTAAACCTGTTTTTGACCTGAACTTCAACATTATAGCTTAATAAGAGTCTGATGTCCACCTCTGTGGTGTAGTGGTTAGTGTGATTAGCTGCCATCCCCGGAGGCCCGGGTTCAATTCCGGGCTCTGCCACCAAATTTGAAAAGTGGTACGACCACGGCCGCTTCCTTCCCTCTTCCTTGTCTATCCCTTCCAATCTTACCATCCCCCCGCAAGGCCCCTGTTCAGCATAGCAGGTGAGGCCGCCTGGGCGAGGTACTGGTCATCCTCCCCAGTTGTATCCCCCGACCCAATATCTCACGCTCCAGGACACAGCCCTTGAGGCGGTAGAGGTGGGATCCCTCGCTGAGTCCGAGGAAAAAGTCAAAAGGAATGGAACACCGTGCTAAATTTCATTGTAATTTTTTTTTTTTTTTTTTTTTGCAAGTTGCTTTACGTCGCACCGACACAGATAAGTTTTACGGCGACGATGGGACAGAGAAGGACTAGGAGTGGGAAGGAAGCGGCCGTGGCCTTAATTAAGGTACAGCCCCAGCATTTGCCGGGTGTGAAAATGGGAAACCACGGAAAACGGAAAACCATTTTCAGGGCTGCCGACAGTGGGGTTCGAACCTACTATCTCCCGAATACTGGACACTGGCCGCACTTAAACGACTGCAGCTTTCGAGCTCGGTCCATTGTATTTGTATTGTATTTTCAATAATTACCAACGTAATAAAAATGCTACTACATCTTCCGCATAACAATACCGTCGTTAAAATCTTCTAGTTTTCAAATCTGCAGCGTACGTATCTGGCTGTTTATCTGACAGTCGTAGTACAGGCCTTTAGTCGCTGGTGCTTTGAGCTCAGTACATCCCTCCGCTCGACATCTACTGTACAGAAACCATTGGAGTATATCTTGTCAGCACTCGTAAAGGGAGTTCAGTCCAAGTTAAAAAAGGTTTCCACAACTGTTTTTTTTTTTTTCAAATTTGATTTTGTATTTAGCAAATCCATTAATGTTGTGAATAACACTCATGAACATATTCCACTGTTCCTCCTTCTCCATACCTTCTATTAAACTCAACCACATTAGGCAAATACCTACCAATTCAATGTAGAAAGTTCCAACTCTAGGTCTTTGTAGTTGAGTAATTGTTGTGCCAGCCTGATAGCTGCTGGGATATGAATTAGTGATGGTTTCTGTACCGGGCGGTACACCTCCGAGCCGCTAATTCAAACATTGCGCCAGTTGAAACTCCTCTACTGGAGGAAGCCTGAACTTTAACCACCATGTTAATTCTAAAGTTTCTCAGAAGATGTCGCTATTGTAAATTTTGAAGAGTTTTGAACTGTGTCTTTTTCGATTTATATTTGTTTTCTCTGTAGTAAGAAGTGTGAACATTCCCTTCTAGATGGCACTACTGAAGAACTACTATTGTGCACCCTAGTGCGAAGTGAAGGAACTGTTTTTTGAGAAATTTTGTGTTCATAAGTTTGTTCTTTGTTAAATTTCGTTCAGTCATTTTTTGGGTTGGCAGTATAACCCTTCTCTTTCCGCTTGTTTTGAATTTAGCCAATCCCGAATTTCTCTAATTAATTTTTGACCAATAACGTACGTCTTCTCCGATATGGATATGTTGCTTGATCCTAGCCAATAAAGTTGGGGGGGGGGGGGTTCACATTCTTGAAAGGTCTCGAATGTTCCACGAGGGTATTTAAACTGCTGATTTTCTGGTCTCCGAGCCACTTCAGTAACATCTTTCCTAGTGTGATTATGTAGCAGGGGTGGGAAGCGCCTCTTTCTTCAGGCGGCAGTTCATCCATCAGGTAATGGCCTTTTAATAACTTCTTGGCTTGCTAGCTCAGCAGTTTAACCCTCGGGGCAGGTTCGAAACTTTTATCATGTAACCTTCCTTTAAAATGTAAAAGATACTTGGTATAAATTCCGTCTCTTTAACTACAAATCGGGATAGAGAGTGCCTAACCCTCTCGAGCTCCCTCTCATATTGTTTTTGAGGTGACTACGTTTTCATAACCGTTTTTCTTCGCTTCATAATGTAATAAATTTTCCTATCGTGTCACCTCCGTAGTATGGGATTAGCCCTTGCATAAGCGGCCTAGTGCCAGATAGGTTTTAAAAAGGTGTATTAGGAGCTGCAAGTTACGCCTCCACTGATGTTGGTATTTTGGGGCCATGTAATTATCCTGTTTCTTTACTGAATAGGCCTCAGTAGGTTGGGTATTCTTTTTACCCCTGTTCTTGTGTGCCTGGAGGGCAGCTTGAAGGTGGAGTTTGGTGTGGCCTTTGAATAGGCTTGAACTTTGAGAGCGGGTTGCTCTTTCTTAAATTTGGTTTCTGTGTGCCTCGAGCAGGCTTAACTGGGTAATTGGGAGCAAATGCTCCTTGGCATGATTGGGGTTTTCTGTCCCTTTGTTGAACCTTGTGTATAAGTAAAGTTGGGCTCATTGCTCAGGGATTGTGAATCTGGGGCTCGAAGCCCAAAATACATTAATAAACTGTAATTGTACATTCTTAACTTGTTGATATACAACTGAGTTCCTGTTATACTTGTTATTTCTTGATCTCGAAAAGAAAATATAACCTTTGTTAAATTTTAAATTAATTTTAATTTCGTAAGTTGAGACCTATTCATCCCAGCACCTTCTTTCACCTCTGCTGTTCCACAGATACCCCGGAACAGTTTCCATAAATTGCATTTTAATATTTATTTATTGACTATTGTTGACTTCTGATTAAACTTCTTCATCTTCTTTATCGGTTTACCCTCCAGGGTGGGTTTTTCCCTCGCACTCAGCGAGGGATCCCACCTCTACTGCCTCAAGGGCAGTGTCCTGGAGCTTCAGACTCTGTTTCGGGAGATAAAACTGGGGAGGATGACCAGTACCTCATCCAGGCGGTCTCACCTGCTATGCTGAACAGGGGCCTTGCGTGGGGATGGGAAGATTGGAGGGCATAGACAAGGAAGAGGGAAGGAAGCGGTCGTGGCCTTAAGTTAGGTACCATCTCGGCATTTGCCTGGAGGTGAAGTGGGAAACCACGCAAAACCACTTCCAGGATGACCTCCCGAGGCTGAGCTCTCATATCACTTTTCAAATTTCGTGTCAGAGCCGGGAATCGAACGCGGGCCTCCGGGGTTGGCAGCTAATGACACTAACCACTACACCACAGAGGCGGACTCGGATTAAATAAAATCTTAAAAATCTGTAGGTGAAATTATTGAACCAGCAGGGTTAAATCAGCAAGCTAACAAAGAAAGAATTGCAAAACTTCAAAGAGCGTACAACTTGGTACAGATACAATAAAAGAACTATATCAAACAAGGCAAAATTACGATATTATAACACAGTAGTTAAAAGAATATTTTCCTAAATGATCACTGCAAAGAAGTTGGAGAAAATAACAGAATGGAGAAGATGAGGGATCTCTACAAGAAAATTAGGGACATCAAAGGAAAATTCCAGGCAAAAATTGGAATGGTAAAAGATAAAAATGGTAAAGATCTAACAGAAGCAGAGGACATTATGGAAAGATGGATGGAATTTGTAGAAGGTATGTATAAGAAAGAACCGTGTATTATTGATAATGAAGTTCATGTGTCCTTAGAACCAGAACCAGATATTTTAGAAAGTGAAGCCAAATGGGCCCTAGAAAATACTGCTAAAAGCAAAGCAAGTGGACATGATGGAATTCCAGTAGAAATGTTCCAAGTAATTGGAGATAGTGCAGTGAAAGTTTTGCATTCCATATGTCAGCAAATATGGAAAACCCAACAGTGGCCAAAAGACTGGAAAAGTTCAGTATTCATTCCAATTCCAAAGAAAGGAAATTCTAAAGAATGCTCGAATCACCGAACAATTGCACTTATCTCACATGCTAGCAAAGTCATGCTTAAAATCTTACAAAATAGACTTCGCCAGTATGTAGACCAAGAGCTGCCTGAAGAACAAGCTGGATTTCGTAAAGGAAGAGGGACCAGAGATCAAATCGCCAACATCCGATGGATAATGGAGAAGGCAAGAGAATTCCAGAAATATGTGTATCTCTGCTTTATTGATTATGCTAAAGCCTTTGACTGTGTCGATCATAATGAATTATGGAAGGTACTAAAACACATGGGAGTACCAGATCATATCATTAACCTCATTTGGAACTTATACTATGTCCAAGAAGCTACGGCGAGAACCATATATGGAACAACTAAATGGGTCAAGATTCAGAAAGGAGTACGGCAAGGCTGTATATTGTCACCTTACCTATTTAATCTGTATGCGGAACACATTATGAGGAATGTGGGGTTAGATGAAGAAGAAAGAGGAATCAAAATAGCTGGGTTAAATATAAACAGCCTGAGATATGCAGATGATACCATCCTGATGGCAGAAAATGAAGAAGACAAAAAAAACCTCTTACTGAAAGTGAAAGAAGAAAGTTCAAAGGCTGGACTAATGTTGAATGTCAAAAAAACAAAAATTATGGCAACTACACTTGTCAATTCATGACATGTAGGAGGTGAAAAAGTGGAGGTAGTCTCCGTTTTCAACAATCTTGGCTCGCAGAATTCTGCTGATGGTTACTGTAGCCATGAAATCAAAAGACGATTGCTACTTAGTAGAAAGGCAATGACCAATCTTGACAATATGTTAAGGAGTGGAGACATAACATTAACAACAAAGATCCGGGCTATGGTTTTTCCAGTTGTGATGTACGGATGTGAGACTTGGACCATAAGAAAACCTGAACGCCGTAGAATAGACTCCTTTGAATTGTCGTGTTGGAGGAATATCCTTAGAGTCCCATGGACTGCAAAGAAAAGAAATAGGTCGGTTTTACAGCAAATAAAACCAGAGTGTTCCTTGGATGGTCTAATCCTGAAACAAAAACTAAGCTACTTTGGACACATCATGAGAAGACACAATTCATTAGAAAAGACCGTAATGCAGGGGAAAATCGAAGGCACAAGGAGAAGAGGGCGGCAAAGAATGAGATGGATTGATGGCATCACAGAAATACTAAATTCCAGCTTGGAAAATCTTCGGGAGGCAGTGCAGGACAGAAGAAATAGGCTTATTTTAGTTCATGGGGTCTCGGAGAGTCGGATTCGACTAAACGAATAGAGAGAGAGTTAAAACAAGCACTTGATGCGGGGGAGGAGGGCCAGTACCTCGCCCAGGCGGCTTCATCTGCTATGCTGAACAGGGGCCTTGTGGGGGATGGGAAGATAGGAAGGGATAGACAAGGAAGAGGGAAGGAAGCGGCCGTGGCCTTAAGTTACGTAACATGCCTG
Source organism: Anabrus simplex (assembly GCF_040414725.1). NCBI lineage: Eukaryota > Metazoa > Arthropoda > Insecta > Orthoptera > Tettigoniidae > Anabrus > Anabrus simplex. The sequence continues at coordinate 1,159,719,715 of NC_090266.1, forward strand.
GAGGAAGAGTGGGACACCACGGAAAACTACTTCGAGGATGGCAGATGTGGGAATCGACTCCCTTCTACTCAGTTGACCTCCCGAGGCTGAGTGAACCCTGTTCCAGCCCTCGTACCACATTTCAAATTTTGTGGCAGAGCCGTGAATCGACCCGGGCCTCCGGGGGTAGCAGCTGATCACGCTAACCAGTACACCACAGAGGCGGACTACATTTTAATACTTAATGTGAAATATGTTGTTACCTCCATTTTAAATAAATGACAGATATCTTTATCTCGCACAGCACGCACGTTTTAAAGCGTGCGTTGCCCAGCAGACGGCTATCAATTTACATGGAATATCTATTAGGAAATAAAGAACGAACTGACAAACTTGCTAATGATTGGTAGTGTCTGGCTCCATGGATAAATGGTTAGCATGGTGGCCTTTGGTCCAAGGATCCCGGGTTGGATTCATGGCAGGGTCGGGGATTTTAATTTTCATTATTTAATTCTTCTGGTTCCGGGGCTGGGTGTTTGTGCCACATTTATATTTAGATAGACGCGCAGGCCACCTATACGGCGTCAACCCGAAAGACCTGGTGCAGGCCTCTTTGGAGGTCACACACCATTATTATTATTATTATTATTATTATTATTATTATTATTATTATTATTATTATTATTATTATTATTATTATTATTATTCGAGCCTCCGTTGCTCAGGTGGCAACGCACCGGCCTCTCACCACTGGGTTCCGTGGTTCACATCCCGGTCACTCTACATGAAATTTGTGCTGGAAAAAGCGGAGGCGGGACAGGTTGTCCTCCGGGTACTCCGGTTTTCCCCGTCATCTTTCATTCCAGCAACACTCTCCAATATCATTTCTTTTCATCTGTCATTCATTAATCATTGCCCCAGAGGAGTGCGACAGTCTTCAGCAGCCGGCACAATTCCTATCCTCGCCGCTAGATAGGGGCTTCATTCATTCCATTCCTGACCCGGTCGAATGACTGAGCAGGCTGTGGATTTTCATTATTATTATTGATCGAAGTCCGCCTCTGTGGTGTAGTGGTTAGCGTGATTGGCTGCCACCCCCGAAGGCCCGGGTTCGATTCCCGGCTCTGCCACGAAATTTGAAAAGTGGTACGAGGGCTGGAACGGGGTCCACTCAGCCGCGGGAGGTCAACTGAGTAGAGGTGGGTTCGATTCCCACCTCAGCCATCCTGGAAGTGGTTTTCCGTGGTTTCCCACTTCTCCTCCAGGCGAATGCCGGGATGGTACCTAACTTAAGGCCACGGCCGCTTCGTTCCCTCTTCCTTGCCTATCCCTTCCAATCTTCCCATCCCTCCACAAGGCCCCTGTTCAGCATAGCAGATGAGGCCGCCTGGGCGAGGTACTGGTCATACTCCCCAGTTGAATCCCCCGACCAAGAGTCTGAAGCTCCAGGACACTGCCCTTGAGGCGGTAGAGGTGGGATCCCTCGCTGAGTCCGAGGGAAAACCGAACCTAGAGGGTAAACAGATGATGATGATGATGATGATTATTGATCGAAATAGTTTTCCGTCTGAAAAGTGCTGTGCACCTCACACTGACTTTGTCGGTAATAGCTAATGCCTCCCAAATAACGATCGTATTTCGTCGAGCTAAGAGACTGAGCAAACACCATTCTCTCCCAGTGATTCTCGTGATCACTAAATGGTGAAGCCACTATACCTTTAAGGTTAACCTATAATGAAACAAAAGTACAGGTCATTTAGGCCACTTCGGATGAATAAATTAGGAGAGATGTTTGTTTACAACTTGCTTTACGTCGCACCGACACAAATATATATTATGGGAACAATGACATATATAAGGCCTAGGAGCGGGAAGGAAGCGGCCGTGACCCCAGCATTTGCCTGGCGTGAAAATGGGGAAACCACGGAAAACCATCTTCAGGTATGTCGACAGTGGGAACGGAAACCACTATCTTTCGGATCTTGCGCCCCAAACCGCACGGCCAGCTCGCCCGGTAATTAGAAGAGAACATTGTCGATTGTATAGCTAGTTGATGTAGTAGCATGACCTGCATCGGCAATAGTTTTTGTTGTTCATAGTTTGATTAATTTGAAATTATCTGTATTTAAATGTTATTTGATCACATATTGTAGTATAACTTTATTTAGTTTTTATATAATATCCTCTGCAGTGTAGTGGTTATTATGATGAATAGCCATCCCCGGAGTCCCGGGTTCGATTCCCGGAGCTGTCAGGTTATTTCAATTTTGTACGAGGACTGGAACTGGGTCCACTCAGCCTCGGCGGGGCGGCGGGGGGGGGGGGTTCAGCTGAGTAGAAGGGTTTCGAATCCCACCTCAACCATTCTCGAAATGGTTTTCCATGGTCTCCCACATCTTCTCCAGGCAAATGCCGGGATGGTACCTAAGTTAAGGTCACGGCCGCTTCCTTCCCTCTTCCTTGCCTATCCCTTTCAATCTTTCCATCCCCCACAAGGCCCCTGTTCAGCATAGCAGGTAAGATTGCCTGGGCGAGGTACTGGTCCTCCTCCCCAGTTGTACACGGACCATATATCTCATGCTCCAGGACATTGAACTTGAGGCGGTAGAGATGCGATCCCGCCCTGAATCTGGGGGAGAAACTAAACCCGGACGATAAACTGCTAAATAAATATATATGGAAGATAATTTACACATTTATAAATTGAATATGTTATACTTGCATTTCATTTCGTCATTTTCATTATACACGTGCTGCGCCTCGTAAAAATGCAACTTCCCGGTGAATATTTAATCCATCGTCATATGGATAGAACTTCTAATACCGGGAGAGTTGGTCGTGTGGTTAGGGGCGCGGAATTTTGAGCTTGCACCTGTGAGATAGTGGGTTCGAACCCCACTGTTGGCAGCCTGAAGATGGTTTTCGGTGGTTTCCCATTTTCTCACCAGGCAAATGCTGGGGTCACGGCCGCTTCCTTCCCATTCCTGGGCCTTCCCTATCGCATCGTCGTCATAACAACTATCAGCGTCGGTGCAACGTAAAGTAAAATTGTGTATAAAAAAGAACTTGTAATATGCTGTTTGGATGAAGCTTACAACCTCTTAGTGACATTGTAATAAAACGTACGGCGTGTTTCAAACACATACCGCTCGTGAGCTACAATAGTGGCACAACACAAAAAAGCAAGTTCTGAGATAAATGAATTTAATGTTTCTGGCGGACAGCAGACAAAATTTAAAATCGTGTGCAAAAGTGACACAATTTACAGCGTGTCACTCTTGTATGCGCTACGGTACTGCCGAGCTCCATGCGCAAACTGAGAAGCACCAGCATTGCAGCCAATGTAAACAACAAAGCAGAAAATGCAACAGCGGCATATTTGCCATTCGTTGTTGGAATATTGAACTACAAGATATGACGCTGTTCCTGGAGGAAGAAACCTGGAGAGTGCATTAACACCAAATTCGTATTTTTTGAGTTCTCCTCTATTGCAGCCCACGAGCGATACAGATGAGTAAGTTGGGTGACCTGACGTAACTCGTGCTTCGAGGAGGTAGATTTTCAGTCCAAACTCCCAAAGTTTGACGACCTTTTTGCTTTATCTGTGCAACGAGACGATCTACTATTAAGTTCTACTACTCAAGTAATTGAATGATGAAATACGTAAATAAAAAGTGAAATTTCGTTAGTGTGTTGTACAATTTTATTTACAAACTAACACCCCCCCCCCACCTATAGTGTTCCACACAAAGCCCGGTACGCCTCATAACGCAGTGCGGTATTGTTATTGTCATCAGTAGACCTCGGAGCTTAGTCAAAAACCTGTTTTGTTCCTGACGAGATAACTTAAGATGAAGTTGTATTTACACACTTCATCTATATATATATAAAGTAACTTGTCCTGACTGACTGACTGATTCATCATCGCCGAGCCAAAACTACTGGACATAAAGAAATGACATTTTGGGCATAGATTCATATTAAGATGTAGGTGCTCGCTAAGAGAGGATTTTTGGATATTCCGTCGCTAAGGGGGTGAAAAGGGGGGTGAAATTTTAAAAAGAGTGTATCTATATCTCAAAACTTTAAAAGTTTACAGATGTAAAAATTGGTATTTAAAATCTTCTTTTAAAATAAGGATACACGTATTTTTTTGTTTTTTGAAAATCCCAATAGGAGGGGTAAAAAAGGGTGAAAATGGGGAAAAATGGGTTGAATGCCTTCAATCAGGATATCGGTACTTATATCTCAGAAACTGAAGATATTACAGACCTGAAAATTGGTACTTTTGATCTCTTTTAAAAATAAAGAAACACGTATTTTTTTGTTTTCGGAAAATCCAATTAATGGGAGGGTGAAAAGGGGGTGAATTTTTAAAATGAGTGAATCTCTATCTCCAAACTTTTAAAGTTTGCAGATGTAAAAACTGGTATTTAGAATCTTCATTAAAAATAAAGAAACACGTATTTTTTTGTTTTCGGAAAATCGCAATAGGAGGAATGAAAAGGGGTGGAAAAAGGGTTGAATGACTTTAATGAGGCTACTTATATCTCAGAAACTGAAGATATTACAGACCTGAAAATCGGTGTTTGGGATCTCCTTTAAAAATAAAGAAACAAGTATTTTTTTCCCTGGAAAATCCAATTAAGGGAGGGGGTGAAAGGGGGGTAATATTTTAAAATGAGTGTATCTATATCTCAAAACTTTTAAAGGTTGTAGATGTGAAAATTGGTATTTAGAATCTCCTTTAAAAAAAAAGAAACACGTATATTTTGTTTTCGGAAAATCCAATTAATGGCGGTTAAACAGGAGTGACAAATTGGGGTGAATTTTTGAAAGACTATATCTACAGAATATCTTGGAAACGTAAAATGTTACAGACGTAAAAAGTGGGTGTTTGGAATCTCCTGTAAATGTAAAGAAATATAGGTGATTTGTTTTTGGAAACTCCACTTAAGGGGAACTCAAAAGGGGTGAAATTTTGAAATGAGAATTTTTACAGTATATCCAGAAAACATAACATATTACAGAAGCGAAAAATGGTATTTTTTATCTCTATTAAACATAAAGAAACATGTATTTTTAGTTTTCGGAAATATCACCTGGGTGGAGGGGGGGGGGAGGGTAAAAGTGACTGAAAATGGTGTTGAATTCTTTTAATTAGGCTACTGATATATCAAAAATGAATATTTTACAGACGTGAAATTTGATATTTTCAATCTGCTTTAAAAGTAAAAGTACACGTATTCTCTTAAAATCCAATGAAGCGGGGGGGGGGGGGAGAATTGAAAAATTAATTGGAATTGTATGAGAATACATACATCTAATAAAAACTAAAGTTATTACAGATGTGAAAATTCGTATTTGGATCTCCTTTAAAAACAAAGAAAAACGCGTTTTGGGCGGGAAACCATCTTGGAGGGCGGGAGTGTTAAGGAGTTGAATTCCTTTCATGAGGACACATAAATCCAAAACTGAAGAAGTTAGAGTCGTGATAATTGGTATTTAGAAGATCCTTTACTATTAAAGAAACAAGTATTTTTTCGGGAAAGTTCACTTAGGGGGGGGGGGGAGTAGTGTGAAATGAAGTGAAAAAAGTAAATTACTTTTATGGGGATACTTATATCTCAAAACTGAAGGTAATAGACGTGAACATTGGTGTTTGGAATCTCCCTTAAACATAAAGAAACAAGCCTTCTTTTAATTTTTTTTTTGGGGGGGGGGGGGTGGCGGTAAATGTACTTAACGGCGGTGGGGTGTAGAAGGAGGTGAGACCAATTGATTTTACTGTCATTAATGTACTTATAAGGATCCTCCGTTGCTCAGGCGGCACCGCTTCGGCCTCTCAAAGCTGGGTTCCGTGGTTCAAATCCCGGTCACTCCATGTGACATTCGTGCTGGACAAAACGGAGGCGGGGTAGGTTTTTCTCCGGATACTCCGGTTTTCTCTGTCATCAGCCATTCCAGCAACACATAATAATAATAATAATAATAATAATAATAATAATAATAATAATAATAATGTTCCGGACCGTCGTCAAATGTGCGGACCGCGCTGGCAACGGCTCCTGGACGGGTAATGACTAAGAATGCAGTCCGGCCGAGGGTTCAGTGCCTCCAAATCACCCAATATGACACCACGCCGGATCTCCTGAAGGATTTTATCCATATTAAAAATGATTAACGGAAAAGATGGCATAGATTTACGGACCCAACTGACCAGGAGGAATACCTGAGCCTAGCCCGGGAAGTACGAAATCGATTGTTGGAAAGGAATATTGAAAAATGGGAGGAAACGTGCTGTAAAATAATAGAAAACGAGTCAGATGGGGAATTTTGGAGGATTCTCGCAGAAAACGAGTCAGATCGCGAATTTCGGCGGATTATATATCTAAAACAATAAGCATTCAATTATAAATTTCAGTATAATACCGTAGCGAAGCACGGGTATCTTGCTAGTGTATTTATAAGATTGTAAATGGTAGTCGTATAGTGCCTAAAACTGTCTAAATTGACGTTAGAACCTATATTTGCCTATATTCCTATAATTCCTATTTGTTATCCCTAAATCGATTCAAAATGCCTTTACTGTGTTCCAAGAAACTGAAATATTTGCACCGAGCAAATGACTGTGCGTTTTGAGTACGTAGCTATCAGTTTGCATTAGGGAGGTAGTGGGATCGAACCTCACTGTCGGCAGTCCTGAAGGGTTACTTACAACATCATCGTCTCATTTCCGTCGCTTCAAGAAATGAATTCAAATGTCTATTAAGACGAATCTCTTCCAAAGAATGAAATCTGATCTCAAACATTTTACCACACACGACAAATACAGTTAGTTTCTTTCGAGTAGCGAGCTATATTCTAACAGCTGGTCTGGAGTAACCGGAAATAATTCTCCCCTCTGCTGTTATCGCAGACGACATACACATGGCTGCTAGTCGCGTTATACGTAGGTGGATCAAAAGGTTAGTTGCACTAACGCGCCGCAGCAGCGCGCTGTTTGTCGCAAACGTGGGCACAGCGGAGAAACGGACAGACACTGCCCACACGTCTGTTAGACAGGTCGCTGTGGCGTCTCGTCTAATATTGTGTGAATAGCGGCCAAATGCAATGGCGCGTCAACTGGACGTTCACTCCAAATATGAGTTGCGTGCGATAATCCGATTCCTATGGGCCAAAAGGAAGAATTGCATGGACATTCATCGTGAAATTAGTGCTGTGTATGGGGAGCGGACCATTTCCCGGCAAGTTATCGTAAAGTGGTGTCAGCAATTCGAAGCCGGACGCACGGATATCACGGACAACCATCGCGAAGGCAGGCCCGCAACGTCCAGGACCCGTGCAAAGGTCAACAGTGTGAATGCGATCATTAGACAGAACCGGCGCATTAAACTGGGAGCAATGGCGACGCAGCTGAACATGTCGTATGGCAGTGTGTTCGCTACTGTTCACGAGGACCTTGGATATCGTAAGCTGTGTCAAAGATGGGTCCCACGTCTTCTCACCGATGAGCACAAGGGACAACGTTTCCAATCCTCCCTGGCATTTTTGCAACGCTATGCCGCAGACGGCAACGGGTTTCTGCGGCGAATCGTCACAGGCGACGAAACGTGGGTCCACCACTTCACCCCCGAAACGAAGAGAACATCAATGGAATGGGTACACCCCTCATCACCACAACGAAAGAAGACCAAGGTTCAACCTTCAGCCTGTAAGGTTATGGCGACAGTGTTCTTTGACATGGGGGGTTTGCTGCACGTGGAATTCATGCCGAAAGGAACGACGATCAACGCGGCGTCGTATTGTCAAACGTTGCACCGGTTGCGTAAAGTGATAAAAGAGAAGCGCCGAGGGAAATTGAGCGCCGGTGTGATTTTGTTGCACGATAACGCAACAGCACACAAGGCCCGCCAAACGAGAGAACTGCTGCAGCATTTCAAGTGCGAGGTCTGGCAACATCCACCCTACAGTCCCGACCTAGCGCCATGTGACATTCATCTCTTCGGTAAGCTCAAAACGGAGCTCGGTGGTCGACGTTTCCAGACCGATGAGGAGGTGAAGGCCGCTGTCTCCGAGTGGTTGCAGAACGCTGGAGGAAATTTCTATGCATCCGGCATCGACAAGTTGGTTGTGCGCTGGCAGAAATGTTTGGGGTCTCTTGGAAACTATGTGGAAAAGTGACGTTACAGTGTATGTCGTTATAGTCGTGTTGCTGTTGTATAGGTGGTGTAATAAATGACCATAACTGGAAAGTGCAACTTATCTTTGGATGTGCCCTCGTAACTGGCATAAATGAAACAACAAACACGATCTCGCTGGCAATTCACAAAATATATAATTCCTGACCCACATAGATTATGCGACGAGATTTACTTTGAAACGTCACTCAAATATTCTTATCCATCACGATCCTACGGTTTCACGTGGAATCCTAAGTATGGTCTGACCCTATTCCCATATCAATAAATTACACAAAATAGCTCCTCGGGTTTCCTAAACTGAAGTTCCCGGCATCAAAACTACAGGATTTCAACAACCTGATTCACAATCCTTCCTTACTTCTCATTTCGCAATACTTGAGCACTTGCTTAACACAACAAAACTCGACACGACATTAATATGGAATTTCTCTCGGGTGACCCACACCGCTGTTATACAAACACTCTGTGATAATTAACCATCTCTCCCCGCATATCTTGATCAAATATATCCAAAATCGGAATTCACAATCTTGACTTACAAAAAAAAATTGTACTGTTATTTTCTTCTCATCAATTCTACACAGTTTTAACCGGACATTGGAATAGCAATTCCCTGTAACAAATTTTATCGATCTCGCCTCGTAACTTTCCTTGATAAAATTTTACATCGCTTAACACGACGGTGAGCCTTCACGCCAGCTTTAAATGAATAACCATGAATTACTCTTACATAAATTTCGCCTTTACCTCGAACAAAATTTTACGATAAATTAATATCTTAACTTTGAGAAATCACAAACATAGAAAGTAAACCTACGTACCTGACTTATACACGTTATATTCGTTACTCAACCATCAAAATCTACTATTCTACAACACTTCACACGCTAGTTTCGCGACTTCCCAATTATCCAAGAAAATCAAACAAATGATCTTTTATCATATTTCTCTGACATTTTCACGAAATAAAAGGGTGACCAAAATGCGTCACAGATACATACACAAAAGAAACGGTGATATCATGAAACAAATAAAAGTATTTTAACAAAGTGATAATTCACCTACCTTTTGATTCGTACACCTCCTTCCATCATAACGATTCACCAGCTTCTCAACCTTTTATTTAGCCATCTCCACAGGTTGTGGCTTTACAAACATTTTTCCTTTTATTTAATTTTATCTTCGTTCGCCTGAAAATAATAACATATACAAAAAGTAACCTTCACACACAATCTTCCTTTCATGGAGCGAACAAGTCTGTCGAACTCCGACACGCTCTCGCAATATTTTAAAATGATATGATTATTTACAACTTCAATTGCAGAAATTTGCAGGATCGCGGCATTAGAATGACCGTCTGTAACCTGTCCCTAAAAAATTACGTGATAATTCAAAACCTATCTCCACTTGGAGATGATACTACAGCCACATCGGCAAAAATCTATCTTCCCTTTTGGACTTAGTCTTTCAAACGCTGGTTTATAGAGTTACTCGGAAATGCGTGGTCTCTCCTCCAATTCAACTGACACAATGCGTGATTCCAAGATACCGCGTCGTTCTTTTATAGTTTTCTCCCCCATTCTCATGCCATTTTCACTTACCGCCAAGTATTTTACATACACTTTTCCTACCCCATAAATATGTATTGAAGGCAGGTTTTACTTAACACGTAATTGTTATTAACGAGCATTTAAGAATTTCTCTCAACGAATTGAATGGTTAAATTACCTCATAAGATAGGCACTATATTTTGTTGATGTAACAGAGTTTAAACGAACAGGCGCGTCTTTTGACAAATTTCCTTCTGGAGCTATTTAGCGATCTACAATCTGTAGCATTAATGACCAAATTGTTTCACTTACAGTTTCTTGACATTTATTACGGTAGTTTCGTTGCCGATTCTTTTTAACATGTACTTTTTGCTTGAACCAATAATCCACTGTATCCATGCTCCTTTTCCACGTGCGGGTGATGTAATTTCTTTAGCGTGAGAATGAGAATAAACACCTGGCCCTCCACGTTCCGTCTCTGGTCAGAGATAAAAAACCTAGGTAGAGCCCCTGGCTATTAATTTATATGGGACCTCATGTAATCATTTTAGCACTCTGGTTCCTTATGATACAAAGGTCATGGGTTCAGTATATTTGCTGATTCGTTTTCAGTATCACCGGGGATTTGGTCATGCGGTTAAGGGCGCACAGCTGTGAGCTTGCATCCGGGAGTGGATTCGAACCCCTCTGTCGGCAGCCCCGAATATAGTTTTCCATCGTTTCCCATTTTCATACAAGGCAAATGCTGGGAATGTACCTTAATTAAGGCCACGGCCGCTTTTTCCCCACTCCTAGTCCTTTTCTATCCCATCGTCGCCATAAGACATATCTGTGTCGGTGCGACGTAAAGGAAAATGGTCGTTTTCATTATCTTGAATAGTATATTCTTGAAAAACTTTACAAACAAATTCTTAGAATCGGGAAACTGTAAACCACACTCCCCGATAATCCTTAAGAACCTCCTGCAGTAAACACGCCCGTGTTCTGCTGTGTGTCACCAGGCGGGAAACAAAATTTCATTCTGTGAAAACATTTCAGTGTTTCCGTTTGGTCAGTGTACGAATTACGCCGAAAGTATCAGCTTCCAAGTCTTTTCTCGTTTTTTGTTTTATAAGTTGCTTTACGTCGCACCGACAAAGTAGGTCTAATGGCGACGATGGGACAGGAAAGGACTGGGAATAGAAAAGAAGCGGCCGTGGCCTTAATTAAGGTACGGCCCCAGCAGTTGCCAGTTGTGAAAATGGGAAACCACGGAAAACCTTCGTCAGGACTGCCGACAGTGGGGCTCGAATAAACTATCTTCCACTGGCAGCTTCCAAGTCGTCTTTTAAACAGTGGTTACAGGAGTTTCCCCATTTCACATCGCATTGTAAAATTATATTGTGTAATGTTTGCAGCAGTCCGCCCCTGTGGTGCAGTGGTTAGTGTGATTAGCTGCCAGACCCGGAAGCCCTGGTTCAATTCCCGGCTCTGCCACCAAATTTGAAAATTGGTACGAGGGCTGGAACGGGGTCCACTCAGCCTCGGGAAGTCACCTGAGTAAAGATTGGTTCGATTCCCACCTCAGCAATCCTGGAAGTGGTTTTCCGTGGTTTCCCACTTTTCCTCCAGGCAAATGTCGGGATGGTACCTAACTTAAGGCCACGGCCGCTTCCTTCCCTCTTCCTTGTCTATCCCTTCCAATCTTCCCATCCCCCACTCAGGCCCCTGTTCAACATAGCAGGTGAGGACGCCTGGGCGAGGTACTGGTTACCCTCACCAGTTGTATCCCCCTACCCAGAGTCTGAAGCTCCAGGACACTGGCCTTGAGGCGGTAGAGGTGGGATCCCTCGCTGAGTCCGAGGGAGAAACTGACTCTGGAGGGTAAATACATAAAGAAGAAGAAGAATAAGAAGAAGAAGGAGGAGAAGATGTTTGCAGCAAAGATGTAAGTGATATTTGTTTCATAATTACCCCTAACGAGTTATTAACAATTTAGCAATTATTGATGCCTATCAAAAAACGTAAAACTGAAGCTGTCTGAAATATATTTTTAGAAACTATCTTTTCATATTCGAGAGCTTATTTTAGGCAGATAAAATAACATTTTCAGCACCTAAAATTCCGAGATCTAGTTATAAGGATTTGGAAAGTAACCTGCTCCACATGCCACTCGCACGACGGCCGTAGTCACCAGGCTGCAGTTTCTGTGTTACGTGTCTCTTAAGCGGATGCCCCCCAAGATCCCACTTCAGAATTCGAGGTACCTTTATGGGATTGAGTTTGGAGGTTCTAGTCCCTGGTCGAGTGCTAATGTGAGGTCTGCTGCTATGACCTCTTTAACTGCACTAACATCGTTAGGAAACCTGTGTCGCACATATAAATGAGTGTCCCAAGTTGACGTGGTCTCTGTTCTACATCTCTAAATCGGCCGTGATTTGGCTGTTCGCTGTCAGGACACAACTGCCGAGTGTCTGTTCAAAAGACGCTACTTCCACTTCCAAGAATATAAATCAGTCTTTCGTTCAATATGCATTACAGTAGATGAATATTATCGAATGCCATGCGTAATCCAGGCCAGAGAGATGTAATATCTTAAACGTTTTGCCAAACGCGTTCTTGGTACGTTTCATGTGCCTTTTGTATTACGACTAGCTGATGTACCCGTGCTTCGCTACGGAAGTCTACATCGTATACAGAATTGCAGGTTAGGTAGAGTACACGTTGTGAGCAAGACTGTATTAAATTGCATAGCTCTTAACGTTACCCTGGAAACGCGACGGAGAAATCACCAAACGTCTTTTCTCATATGAAGTCTGCGTTAGGGAACTTTTATTGTAATGGTAGGCCCGCTTGCTTACCATCAGTGACCTGCCTTTTTACATCCTCAGACTGTCTTAGTGGTTTCCCCAACTGAAATGAACATAGGTCATTACATTGATGTCAGTAGGAATGGCGCGAGTAAAAGCAATGATTTCACATGAAATACTCGGCGAAATGAAAAAACACACATTTTTTCACTTTTAAGGAACAGCACTGTGCTGCCGATCTAACAGTCCAAAGTTCCAGAGCTGGAATGACCAGGCCGCAGACAACCGTGATCCGTGAACACTCTGTCTTTTTTCGGGGGGGGGTCGAATAGTGGAAAGTCCCAGGGCAAAAACTATGCCCTTTTACTAATCTGTTTCCTAGGAGTATCCGATGAGTCAGAAAATCTCAATTCACTACACTGGCGGCGGAAAAATGTATCTGACTTGGAGGCAATCTTCTCCTCTAAGCCAGAGGTGAAACCCTCTCTTATAAAATGAACGTGGAATTTAACAAAAGTGAGGAGAAAGAAGTTCTTTTTAATAAACGGCTCTTTTCAGGGTTGAATTTTGAGTTATTTAGTGAGTTGTGGTGCTATAATTTGGAATATGCCTAAATTATAATTCTAGACCAGGTCATACTACAACTACTACTAAGTGAGAATCTCTGCCTTAAGAGTGCACACTGCTCATTCAAAACAGCGCGTCAGAGTAGGGATCGAATAGCTGGAATACTATGATGAACCAGTCTGTTACATACCGGCAGTATCAGAAAATGTATGAACCAGAGGAATGACATGCTAAAGAAGAAAGTTTTCTAACTCCCCAGCTATTTGCCGCCAATATTCAGTCAGACTGTTATACTCGGTACGCAGCAGTAATCCCATCTATCGGAGTTGAGAGGCAGCGTAAGAGACAACGAACATCGCCACAAACAATGGTCAATGTAATGTTATTGTTGATCAATGTTACGCGCTTTCAGTATTGTAGGCTTTCACATTTAGTGTTCTTCCGACTCTGAAATACCACTCTTATCATAGTCGGTACGGTAAAATAGAATAAAATATAAATAGTCGGAAATGGTATTCTCTATAACGTTTGTTATGTAGTACTTTTCAATAGGACCAATGACATAGGTATTTAAAAATTAAATTTTAGGCGCCTTCCCATAAACTACAATTTCATGCAGGGCGAATAAAATTGTTAAAACTTAGACTATAGTTCCTTATTCCCCGACTCTATATACCGACTTTAATTAAATTCTGTTAACCCATTTTCTCATGGCTCGGCGTTGATATGGACTTGGCAATAAAAATACAAATTCATTAATATCTGTGTTATCAAAGCCGGTACGGTAGCAATGTATGACATAAATGATCGGAAATGTATTTCTGTATAACTTTAGTTATGTAGTATTTATCGATAGGACCACTAATAATATAAATATTTGAGAATTCAATTTAGGCCTTCCCCTAAACTACCATTTCACTCAGCGTGAGTAAATTGATTTATAGCCTAGATTGTAGTGGCTCATCCCCCGACTTCACGTACCGATTTTCATTAAATTCTCTTCAGCCGTTTTCTCGTGATGCGTGTACATACAGACAGACAGACAGACAGACAGACAGACAGACAGACAGACAGACAGACAGACAGACAGAAATTACGGAAAAGTAAAAAGTGCATTTCCTTGTTACTGTAGACATGACCGATACAGAAATACCATTATTTTCAAATTCTGAGCAATGTACAGACAAAACTCTTATTTTATATATATAGATTCTTGCACTTTTCCCACAACATTCCTAAGGTGGAAATACAGTCAAAACTGTTTATTGCTTCTTCTTCTTCTTGTTCTTCTTCTTTATCTGTTTACCTTCCGTGATTTGGCTATCCGCTGTCAGGACACAGCTGACGAATGGCTGTTCAAAAGATGCTATTTCCACTTCCAAAAATATAAATCAGTCTTTCGTTCATATGCATTACAGTAGATGAATATTATCGAATGCCATGAGTAAACCAGACCAGAAAGACGTAATTTCTTAAAAGATGCCGCCCACCCTCATCGGAGAGTCTGCCTTACAAGGACTGCACTCGGCTAGAAATAGCGACACGAAATTAAATTAAAAACGATTTCTGCAGAGAGAACATCTCATTTATTAGCCAAAACCGTGTATGATATTATTGATCAATTTACATTGTTACTATTTCTTTCCTCATGTATTATTTTATAGTTTGCCGACATATTACTGCTGTACGTACACAAGAACCTCGTTTATCCGGATTATTAAGTGGGACCGGAACTGATCCGGATTATCGAAAATCCGCATAATCCGGAAAAACAAAAAACAAATACAGTACATGTTATGTATTATAATAACATAATTTGTACAGTAGTGCTTTTCTTCAATTGTACAATAAATATAAGAACATTTTTCTTACATTTAAGACTCTGTTTTATGCACTAAAATAATGTGTGAGCTTTTTTCGTTTTACATTTGTATAGCGTTTGCGCGCAGCACGATCACGAAGGCGTTTTACTAACATCAGTTCTGCCGGTGTCGGATTTAGTCTGGGATTCTAAATAGGCCATCAGTTTTTCCATCTGCATTGTTGCATCTCCATGAGTCATTGTTTCTTCTGTCCGGCTCCATGGCTAAATGGTTAGCGTGCTGGCCTTTGGTCACAGGGGTCCCGGGTTCGATTCCCGGAAGAGTCGGGAATTTTAACCATCATTGGTTAATTTCACTGGCACTGGGGCTGGGTGTATGTGTCGTCTTCATGATCATTTCATCCTCATCACGACGCGCAGGTCACCTACGAGTGTCAAATCGAAAGACCTGCACATGGCGAGCCGAACATGTCCTCGGACACTCCCGGCACTAAAAGCCATACGCCACTTCATTTTTTTCATTGTTTCTTCTGATGGAGTGCCGGTTTCATTTTCGAATTCACCATCACTCTCGTTATCACGTGCCGAGGAACGAGAGGCAATAATTTATTCATCTGTCATTATGCCGTAGCCTGAATTACGGTCATTTTTCAACAGTCATTTACGTCGTTGACATCTACGTCCGAGCATCCGGGAATGCGTGCAAATGTGTCAAGGAACTCAGAAGGGTCCACGGTGTCCCATTTTCAACTCCAAGCGAATGCCGCGACGGTACCTTTGATAGACCGGGGACGACTTACTTCCAATTCCTGTCCTTAATTATTCTTGGCGGAAAAGACATCCAAGAAGAATCAACCCCGTAAAAAATACTGTAGGCCTACAAGTAAGAATAAAATTATACTATTTTCGATCCGGATAAACCGGAGATCCGAATTAATGAGGGACGGATAAACGAGGTTCTTGTGTACTGTGTAAATATTAGAACAAAAATTCCTCTCAGTCCCACTCCACAAATACTGTATTCCAAATATAGTACTCATTTCACTTATGTTTCCTGAAGTTTGAACTTTATTCTGTTGATTAACCGTGAAATTGTGCAGCCTAAAACTTACAGACATGACATTTTTAGTAACAAAAAACCAGTTTGTGCGACTATCGCCTATAACGACTGTGAATTAACGGCCCCTTCGGAGTCGTTCTAACCGGTTTTGACTGTAGCACCGTTTGAACAGACACTCCTCAACTGTCTATAATATAAGGTAGCTGCATGCCTTTCATTTGTTCAACTTTCCCCATACACTAACAGCATATCCACCAACGCATCGTTACAATAACAACCAGAATACCAACGCTCTTCTATGAACTTTATTTTTTTGCTATTTGCTTTACGTCACACCGACACAGATAGGAAAGGCCCAGGAATGGGAAGGAAGCGCCCGTGGCCTTAATTAAGGTACAGCCTGGCGTGAACATGGGAAACCACGAAAAACCATCTCCAGGGCTGCCGACAGTGGGATTCGAACCCACTATCTCCCGGATGCGAGCTCACAGCTGCGCGCTTCTAACCGCACGGCCAACTCTCCCGGTCTTCCATGAGCAAAGTCATAACGTCGACAACTTACCCTCCCCTCATGCACAGTGCTTTAACCCCATCTAGTGAGTCGTAGAAAGATTCGTTTCCTTCCAATACGGAACATGTTATTATGAATATTCATTATTCGCCTTTATTCCGTGTGGGTGGTTGACGCAGACGAAGAGTACACCCACGGTATCCCTTGCCTGTCGTAAGAAGCTACTAAAAGGAGCGACCAGGGGATGATGACGTTAGAACCATGAGATTGCTTGTGATTAGTACTATTACGTGCGGAACACCTTGGGTCTCCGTTATATATGAATAGTGCCCTTATGTGAGGAACACTACAGGTCTGGGCGTTGCTTGCGGTATCATCGTATACATTCCACCGGTCGGGTTCTCTGTGTTCAGAATGGGTCTGCGTTACGTATGAGTAGTACCACTATAAGTGAAACACCACGGGTCTACGTTGCCTGTGATTGGTACCATGGGTCTGCGTTATCTGAGAGTAATACCATTATTTGAGGAACACCATGGGTTTGCTTTGCCTGTGGGCGTTACCATAATGCGTTATACACCGTGGGTCTACATTGCCTATGATTAGTACCACTGTGTGAGCAACGCCACGAGTATACGTTGATTGTGATTAGTTCCACCAAGTGAGGAACACCACGGGAATGCCGGCACCCGCGATTAGTCCCACTACGTGAGGAGCACCATGGGTCTGCGTTGCTTCTAAGTAGTGCCCTTATGTGCGAAGCATCATAGGTTTGTGTTACCTGTGAGTGGTGACATTCCATGGATGTACGTTACCTGTGGTTAGTACCACTATGCCCCGTGGTGTAGGGGTAGCGTGCATGACGCTTACCCGGCGGCCTCGCGTTCGATTCCCGGCCAGATCAGGAATTTTTACCTGGATCTGAGGGCTAGTTCGAGGTCCACTCAGCCTACGTGATTAGAATTTGGTCGCTATCTGACGGTGCGATAGCGGCTCAGGTCTAAAAAGTGAAGAATAACGGCCGAGAGGATTCGTCGTGTTGACCACATGACACTTTGTAATCTGCAGGCCTTCGGGTTGAGCAGCGGTCGCTTGGTAGGCCAAGGCCCTTCAGGGCTATAGTGCCATGGGGTTATAGTAGGAACAACATGGTTCTGTTTTACCAGTGATTTGTACCATTATGAGGGACCGGTGAGCTGGATTCTGGACCCCTTTAGATAATAAGCATCATCCCGGTAATTCAGGCACTGTGAATTGGATCCGCTGACTGGTTTTTTTTTCACTACCATTTTTCATCATCATTCGTTATAGATTCCAGTCAGTGGATTCATTCTGAAGTTATAATATTCATTTCTATGACCTAGCTGTTAGCCCCTATAAACAACAATCATCATCATCATCATCATCATCATCATCATCATCTATTCGTCTTTAGTTATAGGCCTAGCAGTCCGTCCTATTGCACAGGCTATGGCGCAAGGATTGACACAGTAATTTGTAAGTGTGTATTTGTGCACTTCTATCCGGCTCGATGGCTACATGGTTAGCGTGCTGGCCTTTGGTCATAGGGGTCCCGGGTTCGATTCCCGGCAGGGTCTGGAATTTTAACCATCATTGGTTAATTTCGCTGCCACGGGGTCTGGGTGTATGTGTTGTCTTCATTATCATTTTATCCTCATCACGACGCGCAGGTCTCCTAAGGGTGTTAAATCGAAAGACCTGCACCTGGCGAGCCGAACATGTCCTCGGACACTCCCGGCACTAAAAGCCATACGCCATTTCATTTGTGTACTTCTGCATCAAAATGGTTGCTTGAGGAGATGCTGCTTTTATCATTGCCTATTTTCTTTTAAGTTTATAAAAGCATGTTTTGATATAGTAGCGGCATAGTATTGTTTTTTTTACAGTTTGTTTTACGTCGCACCGACACAGACAGGTCTCATGGCGACGATGGAACAGGAAAGGCCTAGGAGTGGGAAGGAAGCGTCTGTGGCCTTAATTAAGGTACAATCCAAGCATTTTCTTGGTGTAAAAATGGGAAAGCATGCAAAACCATCTTCTGGGCTATCGACAGTGGGGTACGAACCCACTATCTCTCGAATTCTGGACACTGGCCGCACTTAAGCGCCTCCAGCTGTCGAGCTCGGTGATGATGATCATCAGGTAAGGAAGAGAGTGAATATCGGTGTCGGCACATAGCCCACTCCTGTCTGCTCAATGCTTAACGTATCCATCCGACGGACTAATCACCATATACAGCGAAATATGCCCTCACTCCATGTGAACACTGCGGAGAGTTTTGGAACTGGCTGTAGGTTTTTGGCACGCAATCTAGTGATTAGACATTATATACCACCAGAAAAACTGCATCTGAAGCACGCGCTACATTTGCCTAACACCTTTCTTTCTTTTTTTTCTTTCTTTCTTTCTTAATCTGTTTACCCTCCAGGGTTGTTTTTTCCTCGGACTCGGCGAGGGATCCCACCTCTACCGCCTCAAGAGCAGTGTCCTGGAGCTTCAGACTCTGGGTCGGGGAAACAACTGGGGAGGATGACCAGTACCTCGCCCAGGCGGCCTCACCTGCTATGCTGAACAGGGGCCTTGGTGGGGGACGGGAAGATTGGAAGGGATAGACAAGGAAGAGGGAAGGAAGCGGCCGTGGCCTTAAGTTAGTTACCAACCCTGTATTTGCCTGGAGGAGAACTGGGAAACCACGGAAAGCCACTTCCAGGATGGCTGAGATGGGAATCGAACCCACCTCTACTCAGTTGACCTCCCGAGGCTGAGTGAACCCCGTTCCAGCCCTAGTACCACTTTTCAAATTTCGTGGCAGAGCCGGGAATCGGACCCGGGCCTCCGGGGGTGGCAGCTAATCACACTAACCACTACAGCACAGAGGCGGACTTAAATTTTACGACTTCTTGACGGTGATTCGAACCCACGTCCTTCCGGGCGAACCGAGCACGCCTTTATCGCCTCGGCCAGGCAGCCCCTTTGCCTAATACCTACTTTCCCAATAAACTTGCGTACCTCCATTGTTAGGAAAGTGACAAGTAGCATGTAGTAGTACGAACTTGTTCTGAAGGTATAGAAGTGCATCCCCTTATTAAAGTATGGATGAAGCTCCGTATAATAACCCACCAAGAACTTTCCCTGATAATGATCTCCTTGCTTTCGATCGTCTTGCACTTCAATCGATCAGTTTCTGTGTCAGGAAGCGTTCGATTGACCACAAGCTCATTTGTGTTGGTAACATTCCCAACTTGACCACTTGAAAAGGAAATGGCGTATTGCTTTTAGTGCCGGGAGTGCCCAAGGACATGTTCGGCTCGCCAGGTGCAGGTCTTTTGATTTGACTCCCGTAGGGAACCTGCGCCCCCGTGCCAGCGACATTAACCAATGATGGTTAAAATTACCGACCCTGCCGGGAATAGAACCCGGGACCGCTGCGACCAAAGGCCAGCACGCTAACCATTTAGCCATGGAGCCGGACACTTGAACACTTGACTGTCATGTGCAGTACTAAGTTGCGAAAATAGCACTGCACTTCAGCCAAGAACGGAAGTACAGCGGGATGCTGTCGGTGAGGTCTACCACTGATACGTACAGCCTAGGGCTTAGAATTTCAATGATTTGACTGTGAAGTCTCAGTTCGGATATAAATGAAATGCGGGATATTACCACAAAGTGTACATTCTTATACATCAGAGCCTCTCAAACGCTTAAAATCTCACGCGTGCATATCGAGGCGCAGAGACTCCGTGCACTGTGCATCGTTCCGCCTCGGCTCAACTCGGCTTGACTCGGATGGTGTAGTGCGCTGAGAGCGACGAAGCGTTCGGTGATAGACGGCTTGTTTATCAGTGAGATAGATAAGCGCAAGAAAACAACATAATAATGGAGCAACCTGTTTCAAAGAAAGCAAGGATTTCCGAAAGTCAATTTTAATCGAACTGGGAACGATAAAGCCAAATGCTTAATCCGTGAGACAATAATTATGCGATAAGTTAATCAAAAAGATCTATTTTCCAATACAAAGGCTTTGCTCAAATCTACGAGAATGTTTCGAAGGAAGATTTTCCTAAGCTGCATCGAGGAGCAGCTAAGATTATTTCTTTATTTGGTTCCACACGCATATGTGAAAGGATTTTTTTTCCTGCTTTGACTTGTACGAAAACTAAATTGCGTGTGAGTAGGCCTATTTCTGATTGTAATTTAAAGAAGGCTCTCAAATTGCTGTCAGCCGGTCCCTTGTTGCAGGCATAACTGCAAAGATAAAGGAAATTAAGAGCTAGAGAAGATAAATTGTCTGCTCTAAGCAAATTGAAAGAAGAGTGTTTTAACACCGGTAACGTTGTCCCATACAACAGTGTCACCGCTCACCGCACATGAACATTTCGCAGTGAGGGGAGAATCAGCGGGCAAGGTGGAGAAGGCGAAGACCGGGCGAACGGGTGAGACAGGTGTAGGGGAAGTGGAGTGGGGGTTTGCACTCGGGTCAACCTAGTGAAGTCGTCTCCTGCACCTTGCGCCCGTGCACTGCACGGTGCATGCACCCTGAGAGGCCCTGTTATACATTATTACAATGTGTGATAAAATAACTCATATCTTTAACTGAGACCGAGCGCACGGTATTTGTACTCTGCGGTACAGCAGCTGCCTCGCGCGCGGCTACCCTGCTTTAAAAATATCCAGGAAGTGTCATCCTTCATGAGGGACTTCATAAACACCATTATGATTTTCTGCACACTAATAGCGAGAGTTATGACTGTTCACACGACCATTATGATAAAACCAGGCCTCATCCGGCCGTGCGGTTAGGAGCGCGCAGCTGTGAACTTGCACCCGGGAGATGGTGGGTTCGAATCCTACTGCCAGCAGCCCTGAAGATGGTTTTCCGTGGTTTCCCAATTTCACACCAGACAAATGCTGGGGCTGTACCTTAATTAAGGCTACAGCCGCTTCCTTCCCATTCCTAGGCCTTTCCTATCTCATCGTCGCCACAAGACCTATCTGTGTCGGTGCGACGTAAAGCAAAATAGCAAAAAAAAAAAAAAACTACGGCGCGTAGCAAACAAATGCAGCGGTTCACTGTCGCTTAACTAACAAAGACACATACGCGCGGAAATGATGTTCATACAAGTTTTATAATAACATGGAAATGCTTTTGAGATGGAGGTCCATCTAGAATTAGCGTGGGCAGTTTTCCGACACCACGGTAATCATGGCAACAAGTGTACGTCATCTATGTACCGGGTGACCAAAAGCCCGTTAACATTTGACGAGGCAATACTTCATGGAATATTGGACGCAGAATAATTGACACGAAAATAAGGTAAATAAAGCTTCAATAACAGTGCCTTTTCTGGTGACGTCAACATGCCGCCATTGCAGGCGCACCTGAAGCCCTCTCTCACGAGAGCTCCTTTTATACGGTACGCGGGTCTCATGCGGCATCACTGACGTGTTACTGTCCAGGGCCATCTGTTGGCCTGTTTGTGCACTCGTTGTTGGTGTCAATAAAATCCCATATCATGTCAAGCATATGTGGCCATTTGTGCTTGACGGGTTGCTGTCCAGCGCCATATGTAGTCCATTTTGCGTACTTTATTTGATGTCAATAAAAACCCCGTGTCACCGGGCGAGTTGGCCGTGCGCGTAGAGGCGCGCGGCTGTGAGCTTGCATCGGGGAGATAGTAGGTTCGAATCCCACTATCGGCAGCCCTGAAGATTGTTTTCCGTGGTTTCCCCATTTTCACACCAGGCAAATGCTGGGGCTGTACCTTAATTAAGGCCACGGCCGCTTCCTTCTAACTCCTGGGCCTTTCCTATCCCATCGTCGCCATAAGACCTATCTGTGTCGGTGCGACGTAAAGCCCCTAGCAAAAAAAAACCGTGTCATACCAATCATGTGTGTGAATTATTACCTATCTAACTCCAATATTCCATAAAATGTTGACGGACTTTTGGGTCATCTTGCATACTAGAACGAGAATAAAACCATATCCATGCTTCTTTTACCGTATAGCGAAGGAACTTAGGTACATTTCTTCTTCTTTCTTTCCTTCTGTCGTAAAATTTGAATGTTTTTCCTTACGTGGTAATGATCCTTAAACGACAATACAAATGGTGTCCATAGCAATCTGTCATTCCTAGTTCGATACTCTAAAAGTAATGTTACAACCGGGGGTCTCTAGTCCTGTTCTAAACTATTTATGTAATGCACATCTTGTATTTTTAATAATAATGTTATTTACTTTACGTCCCACTAACTACTTTTACGGTTTTCGTAGACGCCGAGGTGCCGGAATTTTGTCCCGCAGGAGTTCATTTACGTGCCAACAAAGCTACTGACACGAGGCTGACGTATTTGAGCACCTTCAAATACCACCGGACTGAGCCAGGATCGAACCTGCCAAGTTGGGGTCAGGGGGCCAGCGCCTCAACCGTCTGAGCTACTCAGCCCAGCTTCTTGTATTTTGACTGTACTCTCAGTGTGTTAGCAAAACGTGATTATATTAATTACTGTATAATGTGTAATAAACGAAACAGTTTCTTCTCACTCATAATGCAAATTATCACATAAAAGAACACCATTCCGTATGACCATGTTGTTGTTGTTGAATCTGGTGGTGGTGGTGGTGGTGGTATGATTCTACAGCAAACAAGGAATTACTTGAAGGGACGGATTTGGCACAGAAAGGACAGCACATAAACAGACTCGGATGGAATGTTCAGTACTGCTTCACAGAAACGGTTGGTGGTTTTCCTATACTGTTGGGCATCAGACAATTTTATTTTAATCTATGGCCTTCTTCTCAGTCATGCAAAGCTCGAGTTTGAACGACACCATTACCAGCCCTGAAGATAAGGCGTTTCCCATTTTTACACCAGGCAAATGCCGTAACTGTACCTTAACAACGTCACAGAAAACCCGGAAGTGTTAGAAAATTGCGCGTTAAATCATTCACACTCAGTGTCCATTTTATATCTGAATTGTCAATCCTTGAAATTTTCTGCGTATTCATGGAATTGTTCGATTATGTTTTTATAATACAGTTCCATCTATCACGAATTACCTTCATTAGAAGAATAAATGAACAACAGTTTGTAAACATGGCTGCAGCTTTTACGGGTAAATCGCTCCAAAATATTTTATAACAAAAGGAATATTATAGAACTGATATCAATTTTAAATATATTAGACTTTTTGTGCACCGTATAGTCATCAGTATTAAAAACAGCCGATGACGCCTTTCAAAGCAACTTGAATATGAAGATGTTCGTGTCATAGATGATAATATTTTTCGCTATTATTTCAACGAATATTTCTCACTTTGTATCCATTCAAGAAGTCATATAAGAAAATGTAGGACACCGTGTTTTACAGATTCTGATCCCCGCTATTTACAATATTACTGTGGTCCAGATTATTCTATAAAGTGGTAAGTAGCGTTGTAATAGTTAGGCTTCCGTATTAGAACTCAGGATACTCGCAATTTGTGAATTGATGCCATCTTGGAAATATGTATCTAACTGATGTTTGGGTCTGGTAGGGTTTTTAACAACAAGGAAAAATAGAGAAGAACACATTTATGTAAACCTGAAACCGCTTGAGGAAGACTGCACTCTATGTATTTTTAAGAAGACGATGTTCAACTAAACAAGTAAATTACCTAATCAAACATCGGTGGTAAATAGGCAAAAAGAGATAACTTACTTTTGACTTGACTTACTTCCTCTCGTTGCCACCAGAACATAGGGTCTCCATTATGGTCATCGAGTTGCAAATGCTTTAACTTCCTTCCAAGTCTTCCCTACTTCAAGGGTCTCCTCCTCTACACTCCTCCAGGTCTTCCTAGGACGACCTCTCCTCCGTGCACCTTGCGGATTCCAATCCAATGCTGTGCGTTTTATAGATCCCGCTGGCTTTCTCAAAGTATGACCTATCAATTTCCATTTCCTCTTCTTGATTTTCACTGTGACTGGAACTTGATCCGATGTTCTCCATAGTTCCTCATTGGATAATTTCAGGCCATCTGATGTTTATGATGTGTCGTAAGCATCGCTTTATAAATGTCACCAAGAGACTAGTGATAGTTCGGGTAACCTTCCAACTTTCACAAGCATATAGAAGGACTGATTTAACATTTGTATTTACAATTTTTATTTCAGTCTTCCTGGAAATGTTCTTATACATCTACGCTGTATAAAGCTGCATAAAAGCTCCATTTGCTTTCCTTACTCTAGCTCTCACATCTTCTTCCGCTCCTACTTCTCTTGTCACTATACTTCCCAGGTAGGTAAATGATTTATCCTCTTCAGCCTCTTCTGCTGCCACAAACAATCTTTCATCAGTTTTAGCATTTATTCTCATTTTCGTGGTCTTAACAACATTTATTTTGAGTCCTGCAGCCTCTGCTTACTTCCGCAATCCTTTTAACTTGTGTTTCATATCACTAATTCTTGAAGACAAAAGACAGATATAATATGCAAACTCTAAATCTTCCAGTCCTTCCCCCATTCCCATTGTATTCCACTTTTCCTTCTACCAAACATTTTTCTCATGACATTACCGAGCACCACCAAAAAGATTGTTCGTGAAAAAATGCATCCCTGGCGAACTCCACTTGTGACATTCACATAATCTGTGAGCTTTCCCTCATGTACAACTTTGCATCTGTACCCTTCATACATTTTCAAGATTCAAGATCATATGCGTTACTCCATATTTCACAAAGGTCATCTACATTACAGTCCTATTTACTGAATCAAATGATCTTTCGA
The DNA here is from genome assembly GCF_040414725.1 of Anabrus simplex. Classification (NCBI taxonomy): domain Eukaryota; kingdom Metazoa; phylum Arthropoda; class Insecta; order Orthoptera; family Tettigoniidae; genus Anabrus; species Anabrus simplex. The sequence goes on from NC_090266.1 coordinate 1,159,744,984, forward strand.
AGTCTATGAATGTCAAGTACAATATGGCCTGCTATTCAATACTTTCATCTATAATTATTCTTACCGTACGCTACGCTAAAAAGAGGTAATGCGAGAGAAAAATTATGAAAAAACAGTATGAAGCCAAGGTAACACAAAAAATGATTGCCTGAAAGTAATAAGTACGTGCGTAAAAGCACGACCGAAGGAAAGAGACACAAGAGAGACATTGTGACAGAGATTTCTTGGCTAGTTAATACACGGAGGTTTATCTAAATTTTGCCAATGAAAGGGTGCAATTCTATGCTTTCAACAAGTTGAAATAATAACCTTCGTACCAACTTACCCTAAACGCTGCTTGTCGCTTTGGTAACGTAATAAAACTGTAAATTTATTGGCAAAGTGCGCATTGGACAAATGTATGTTAAAAGACATACGTTAGTACGAAAGACCACAGCACAGGATTAATATATATATGTTTTAGGAAATGTAAACGAAAGTTTGAGGACGCGACGCAAAGCACAAGTATGACCTGTATGATGGAGAAATGCCTTCCACAATGGCCTGTACAATCTGATCTTCAGGGAAGTGAAGGACGCGACGCAAAGCACAAGTATGACCTGTATGATGGAGAAATGCCTTCCACAATGGCCTGTACAATCTGATCTTCAGGGAAGTGAAGAGCAAACACCCTGGTATAGAATTTAATATCTTGGATGAAGTCGGAAAGATTTTCATCCAGCCGCTGTACACGGTAATAGTACTTCTGAATTAGTGATGACCTTGCCCGAGCCGGAATAAAATTTGCTAACAGGTGTGCATGAAACTCTTCAATAGTTGATTATTCGGCAATTGCCTTAACTATCTTGTCTGAGAGGACACCAATGGAATAAGGGTAAATAATTTGAAGGATTTGACTCGGAGAAAGAGAAAAAAACAAGTGCATGATCCTGAAATTCAACGAAGAATCTTAAGAATGAAATAACGTCACTGGTAGAGTTAACAGAACACTTAGAAATACCTCTGAGCAACATTGCTAAAGGATGGGGCAAACTGCTGAAGCCGGGGGACATAGTAGGCAGAGGCCTAAGTGGCGGAGAAGCCGTTTCAGAAGGTGCATTATTCAAAGAGGTACGACGTTCAAACTCATTGTGTAATGAGGCCGAGGTTTGTTGAACTCCTACTGATTTCCTATTTTCTTCTCCTTTAGAAGAATCTTCCTCGCTAACTACGTTTACCGTAGCGGGTTGGTCGGTTTTGGGAGGGACTGCCCCAGTTAACAATAGGCTAACCTTACCGGACAAATCAGAAAGGTTTTCGAGAACAACACTAGCTTCCTTCCTTTGAATGTCATTCAACTTTAGAGACAACAGATCGTTAACTCTATTAGAAAAATGAAACAATCTAGCTTGCACACGTTTAAGTTGATTAGGTGATGGATCATTTTCTTCAAAAAAACTAACTACAGAGGCTAGCTCCGTAGTATTGTCAAGGATCGTGGAGAGAGCATCGTCAATCTCTTTTTCTCCCAAAATGGGGATGGAAATAGGCAAATTAAGGGAATCTTTAAGCTTGTTAGTATCTACTGCAACCGTGCCTCCAGATTGCACATTTCTAATTGTTAATTCATAGATTAATTCCTCCTTGCGCAAATAGCCGGGATGGAAGACATCGCGAGGGCCGGGCATGATGACAAAACTTTTACAAATTTTGAAAAAATTAAAGAAACCAGCGACTGAGAAAATTGTTAGAGTTCGAAACAAAAGCAATGTTTAGCCGTCAAAAGGGGCTAAATTGAGACCCATTCAACCACGCTCTGCTTCCACTTGTTACGTAGATATCCATGGTAGTTAGAGGTGAAAGAAGTTGCGGGCTGGAATAGGTCTCAAGTACAAAATTAAAGTTAATTTAAAACTTTAACAAAGGTTATATTTTCAAAACTTAACAATGGTAACATAGAATTTTGAGCGTACAACAAATAACAACAGTTAAATCAGGTACACAGCAACTTTATAATTCTGGGCTACAAGCCCCAAAGTCTGAGCTCCCAGCTCACACCCACAATTCAACAAAGAGCAGAAAACCCCTTCATTACCTGGAGCTCTTGCTCCCGCTTAACAATGTCGGGCCTCCTAGAGGCACTTTCCAAAATACCAGAAAGAGCTGACCTACTCTCGTTTTTTTACCAGCCTTATCAAAGGCCACAACAACCCTTAGGCCCTACTCCTAACTGCATTCAAGGCACACATACAGTGAAACAGGGATATCTAATACCCAACCTACAGGGCCTTTGCATGAAGAAAACAAAACATCAGGATGAGTTACTGGCCCAAAGTACAGAAGGAACTGGAGGCGTGAACTTGCACTCCAAATAACACCTTTAAAACCTAAGTTGCTCTAGGCCGGTACACAGGGGCTAATCCCAAGCTAGGGAGGTGACCCGTATGAGAACTTTAATACATTAATGAAGAGAAGAAGCGGTTATGAAAACGTGGTCACCTCAGTTTCGAAATGAAGGGGAGTTCGAGAGGGAAAAGCACTCTCTATCCCCGCTTTACAGTGAAAGAGATTTGTAGATTTTACATAGACAGAAAGGAATTTACATTTTAACAAGATGGGTTACATATTAAAGGATTCGAACCCTCCCCGAGTGTTAAACTGCTGAGCTAGCAAGAAATAAAGATGTTAAAAGGCCATTACCTTGTAGAAGAACTGCTGCTAGAAGAAAGGGGCGCTTCCCGCCCCTGCTACATATCCACACACTGAATTAGATGTTATACTAGTGGCACCGAGACAAGAAAATCAGCAGTTTTTATACCCTCGTGGAAAATTCGAGACCTTTCAGGATTGAGTAGGCACACTCCCTCAATGTTATTGGGTCGCTAAAAGTTATACATCAACATCGAAGAAGAAAGACACTATTGGTCAAAAATTAATTGCATAAATTCGGGATTGGCGGAGTTCAAAACTGGCGGACAGAAAGATTAATATTGCCAACCCAAAAAATAAAAGAACAAAATTTAGTAAAGACAAAACTTAAGAATACAAAATGTCTTCAAGAGAGATCATTCCAGTGCGCCAGAGTGTATTACGATAGTTTTTTTGGGTAGAGACATCTGTTAGAGAATGTTCACACTTCTTGATCACTGAAAAACGAAAGTAAATCAAAAACACTCAGTGGCATCTTCTGATAAACCGTAGAGTTAGTTCGTTTTTTAAAGTTCAGTGTTTCTCCTGTAGAGTAGATTAAATTGGCGCAAGATTTGAACTTGCGTCGTAGAGGTGTACCGCCCGGTACAATTATTATTCTTATTCTTATTCTTATTCTTATTCTTATTCTTCTTTTTCTTCTTCTTCTTCTTCTTCTTCTTCTTCTTATTATTATTATTATTATTATTATGGGAGGTACACCCCTACGCCGCGCATTTAAATCTAGCGCCTAAATGAACTCTTCTATTGGTGAAACAGTGAAACTGAAACTACACCTACTTAGAAATTTAATCAGAAAAGATCACCACTAAAATATTGAGTAATTTTGTTATTGTACTGTTTCCTAACCTGAGTGAATTTCTACTTGTTTTGTTTAACATCCATCAAGAAGTTTGGACATTTTTCCACAGAGGACACCACTAAAATCTATGATCATGCACCCTGGTGCGAGGTATAAGAACTTATAATTCAAAGAAGCTTTGTATTCATAAGGTTTTTTTACTGATTGATGTTCATTTATTTTTGGGTTGGCAATATTTCCTTTTTATTTCCGCCAGTTTTTGAATCTAGCCAATCCCTAATTTCTGTAATTAATTTTCTACCAATCACAGTCTTATTCTTCGATTTTGAGTGTAACTTTTAAATTGACTAATAAATTGAGAAGGTGTGGTTGGTTTATTCGTGAAAGATCTCGAACCTTCCCCGAGGGTTTATAAACTGCGGCTTTGTACGTCTCTTGGCCAATTGATCGTCATCTTACCGAGTGTGTGTGTCAAGGCAGGAGGCGGGCGGCCTCTTCGTCAGCTGCTAGAACTTCTACAATGTAATGGCCACATAACATCTTTCTTTCTTGCTAACTCCACAGTTTAACCCGAGGAAAAGGTCCGAATTATCAAATATGTAACCTACTTTTCTAAAAATCTAACTTCTGCCGGCTAATGTAAAAAATTCATAAAATCTTTAACTGTAAATCGGGGATAGAGAGTGAAGTACCCTCTCGAGCTCCCCTTCATCTTGGTTTGAGGTGCCACGTTTTTGTAACCTTTCGTTTCTGCAATGTATTAAAGTTATTTCCGTGCTACCACTGTAGTTTGGGAATAGCCCCTGTTTCGTCGGCCAAGCGCCCTACAGGTTTCAAATTTTTCGAACTCAGTCTTCGACTCCATTCAACTTGTACTCGGGCCGTTTATTTAACCTGTTCTTTTTTCACTAAGGCCCTGTAGGTTGGGTACTAGATACCTCTGTGTAATGAGATTTCTATTTGTAAATAGTGCCTTGTAAGGCCAGAGATTATTAGATTTTCCTGCAATGTTGCTTTGAGTAGGCTTGGAAAACTGAGAGCTGTTAGTTCTTTTTCAAAGTAAGATTACTGTATGCCTCTTGAAGGCTAGATGTTGTAATTTTAGGAGCAAGTGCTCTTTGAATTAGGGGATTTCTGCCCCTGTATAAATTTGTGCTCTTTTGTAAATTTGAGCTAGGAGCTCAGGAAATTATTAAGTAATTTTTTATTTTAAGGTTTACTGCACTGAGTTTATTATTCTTTGTTTTTGGCGTGTTAAAGTTGACAACACTTCGATCTCTTCCCGCCAACTTAAGATGTTGGCCAATAGAAAATGTTGTTTATTTATTTTTCAGCCAATCAAACTATATCTAGTATGTATTTAATTACCCAATAAGAATTGGTGGTGTGTCGGGCCTTAGCCCAGAGCCCTCTAGAACCTTCCTCTCGGGTATAAAAGCTGGCACATTTTCGGCCCAGGTCGTCTTATTGGTCGTTCCAAGTTGACAGTGTGTGTGTGTTAAGAAAGGAGGCGGTGGTGCCTCGCTCATCTTCGAGTAGTCCATCAACTCAAGGTAATGGCAGTCCTGGTTTTACTAAGTGATGATCTTTGAAAGCTAGCTAATGGGAAGGTTTCCTATCTTTAACTATGTAACTTTAATTTTCTGAAATGTAAATTCCAAGTTCAAGTGTACATTTCAAACAAGTCAAAAGAACTTAGCCGCAATCAGGGAACAGAGAGTGTGATACCCTCTCGCGTTCTCTATCAACTTGATTTTGAGGTGACTATGATTTCGTAAGCTTTTTTAGTTTGTAATCCTTGTAATTTAAATATTCTCTCCATCTAGTAAAAAACCTAGTCACCTCGTTAGTATAGGCTTACCGTCTGTAACTTCAAGCCATAATCCCAAATAGGGTATTAAATTTTCATTTCGATTTTCAAGGAGCGCAAATGTCCGCCTCCTTTCCATTTTGATTTTTGGGCCAGTAAATTAACCTGTAGTTTCTCAAAAAGGCCTGGTAGAATGGTTATTCGATACTCCTGTGTCATTTTTTTGATGTAAGGATGTAGAGTGTTGAGCACATAAGACAGTGCATACTGCTTGTAGGTTGTGCCTTTGATAGGCCTGGAAATTTCTGGAAACAGATCCCTAAGTTTCATAGAGCAACGACGCTCTTTCTAGTAATGTAACTGTTGAATGCTGTAATGTCATAAGGTTTGGGGAGTTGTCTCCTAGATTACCTTGTAGAGGAAAGATGCTCTGATTTTGATGTAAAAGAACTTGGGAGACCCGTTTCCTTCACTGTTTGTTAATGGGAGCAGTAGTGTTCATGTAACATTGGCAATTAGGGAGCTGCAAGCTCAAGTTTGCTAATTTGTCATTTGTTGATTGTTCTGATTTTCTAAACGTTGTCACCTAACTTGTAAGCAATATTTTGGTACCTGAAATTGTAAAGTCTAACTTTGAAAGAAACAAAAAAGGAGAAGGAAATATATAACCTTAATTTTAAAGTTTAAAATTAATATCTGATTACCTTCTATCGACCCATTCATGCCTGCACCTTCCTTCACCTCTGTCCACCACGATATCTCCGGAACAATTATTATTACTAACATTATTATTATTATTATTATTATTATTATTATTATTATTATTATTATTATTATTATTATTATTATTATTATTATTAAACGTGTAGATGACCCACTGTCTATTAACTAGCTAAGAAATATTTCAATTAATTTTCGCCGTGCTAGTACTCAGGGATTTAAATATATTTTTCAGCCGATCTCTTCTTTGTGTAAGGAACTGGAAACACAGCAAGTCACTGGACACAATCACTGTTAGGAAATGGATATTACGAGGACTGGTAACAAGGTAGCGCGGTTACAAAAGCAAAAAGCTCTCCGCGCCAGGTGACATTCAGTTGTTTATCCGAACGAGTCGCAAGCTCTACGCCTCATCTTTGGGAAATATAACACTTTAATACCGTCATTCAGTACAATAAATCTAGAGTTGAGTAAATTCGTCTTCCCCTCCACCGGTACTATTCCTGCCGAATACTACTAAATGTTTTCATTCCGTACTGGGGGCCGTCTAGAGGGTTACACCCACACTCAGGCCAAGCAAACTTGGAGCGGTGATTTGAAGTGCAGAGATGGTGAGAATGTGGTGGCCATGGCCTGTAATAGGAATTTTCCCGGCATTTTTCTTAGTGCAGGAGAATGGAAAACCACGGAAAGCCATTCTCAGGACGGCCGACGGCGGGGATCTTCACCTCTGCCGCTCGTAGACAGAGCTGCGAGGCTAGTAAAACGAGACGCTGTTGAGCCAAAGCGCTCTCCACTCGCTGTTCACTGCCATCTTTGTTTAAGAAGTTTACTTTTGTTTACAAGTTGCTTTACGTCGCACCGACTCAGATAGGTCTTATGGCGACGATGGGACAGGAAAGGGCTAGGAATGGGATGGAAGCGGCCGTGGCCTTAATTAAGGTACAGCCTGGTGTGAAAATGGGAAACCACGGAAAACCATCTTCAGGGCTGCCGACAGTGGGGTTCGAACCCGCTATCTCCCGAATACTGGATACTGGCCTCACTTAAGCGACTGCAACTATCGAACTCGGTGAAGTTTACTTTTAAAGAACTCTACGTCCGTAATAAGGTTGCCAGATCCCGACCCGGCGACCGAAATGCCCAGGTTCGTGTGTCGGAACAATGAGTTCTATCTGCGGGCTTGAATATTATATTCCCTGTAGTTAATTACTTAATATTCAATTTATGTATTTATACTGATGTGTATTGTTATACTATAACCTCTCTGGGGGAGGCGGTAAAGGTATGCTCCCTTCACCCGGAAAGACGAGGGTTCGATTCTCCGTCAGGAAGTCGAAAATTTTTAAGAAACGACATTTCCACATCCGCAGGTTCACATAGCCTTTAAATTCACTCATTTGATACCATAAATGAGACCAGGTTAATTCCTGGGGGCAACAGTGGCTGGGCGTAGAGCTGACCACTCTACCCCACCAAGTGCCGGAATTAATGCTGTGCTGAAGCGGAACGTTATATACCGGTAACTGTTGTTTCCAATCCCTTCTCGTTTCCCTTTTCTTGGCCTTGAGGTACACGGGGGTGAATGACGGGCTGCAGGGGTGGGTGCGAAGCCTTGTGTATTCCTTGTGAGTGAGACATGTTAGGAAATACTTTCTGCAAATTATCATAGTTCTGTATTGTGTTTCTGCACATATCTCGGAAACACAAGACTCACAGGCATAATTTATTTCCGTACCCTTTCTTCGTCACCAACAACTGCTGGTCAGTTCCCTGGTCATGAAATATACACTGGCGGAAAAATACATATCCGAACACCATGAAATAAGGGATGTAGAATACGGAAATGTTGGCGATATATTTGACGAGGAAACATATTTAATTGATTAAAGGTACAAGACTACGGGTTAATATCCGCGCGAGAAAAGCCATCGCAATTGTGCCATGCTCGTCCATTAATAACTGTTGAATGCAGGCATGCGAACGTGCATGCATTGTGTCGTACAGGAGCCGGATGTCAGCTTGCGGGATGGAATTCCATGCTTGTTGCACTTGGTCGGGCAATAGAGGGACGGTTAATGCCGGCTCCGGTTGTGGATGACGCTGGAGTTGTCCAATGATGTACCATACGTGCTCGATTGGGGATAGATCGGGGAACAGGCCAAGCCAACATGCCGACACTCTGTAGAGCACGTTGGGTTACAACAGCGGCATAGGGGCGTGTATTATCCTGTTTGAAATCACCCCCGGTGGATGGCAGCACAACAGGTCGAATCACCAAACGGACGTACACATCTGCAGTCAGAGTGCGTGGGATACCCACGAGAGTGCTCCTGCTGTTACAGGAAATTGCTTCCCAGGCTAGAACTCCCGGTGTAGGTCCAGTGTGTCGACGCCGCAGACGGACGGAATGCAGGCGCTCACCTGGCATCCTTCTAACCAACACACGGCCATCGCTGGCACCAAGGCAGAACCGGCTCTCATCGGAAAACACAACGGACATCCACTCCATCCTCCAATGAGCTCTCGCTTGACACCACTGGAGTGGCAGACGGCGGTGGTTTGGGGAAAGTGGAATGCACGCCGCAGGGCATCTGGCTCGGAGCTATCCTTTAAGTAATCGATTTCGAACAGCTTGTTGCGTCACTGTGGTGCCAACTGCCACGGGGACATGAGGAACCCGGTCTTCTTGCGAGCGTACCTTCTCGTGATCACTGATAGCAGCACACATGCACAGTGGAGACATTCCTGCCAAGTCGTTCTGCAATAACGCGGAAGGAAATTCCATCTTCACGAAGCCCTGTTGTACGGCCTCGTTCAACCTCAGTGAGCTACTGATACCGGCCTTTTCGTCGTCGTAAGGCATTCTTGACCCACTCACAGTCACTCCATCCAATCTCACAGGTAACTAACGTTCTCGCTAGTGATGGGCGAATCATACACAAGTTCGAGCAGGCTCAAGCCAGCCCGATAAGCTACGTAGGCTCGATACGGTATCGAACCTGTTCGAACTGTCAGGCGACCCCACACATAGACTATGCGGAGCGCGGACTGACAAGTCGTCGTATTAGACTGCTACTAGGTACACTCAGTATATTTATGTGTGTATTTATGCGTATGTTCGTTGTTAGTCGTAGTGAAAGGACGTACGTGCCTCTCGCTGCGGTTTCTCCCTCCTTGCCAGGCGCTCTGTACTTTTCAAGTATCAGCCAGGCACTTGTACTTATTAGTACATCTTCGAAAGAGCATTGTCTGAGCTGTAGCACTTTTCAGTGCTCGCTCTTTCTTCTGTTTCAGGATTTCTTAGGCTGCGTGCACACCGAGCGCGCTTCGCATAGTGTGTCGCGTGTTGCTCAACGCTAAGCGTCACGCTAAGCATAACTAGTGCTTTGTTCCTAAGCCAGGTGTTCACACCGTCCGCGCTCTGTTGCGCTGAACGCCTACCTTACAGCTAAGCGAAGCGCCAGACAACGCGCAGTGTTGGTTAATTGCTTAGGCCGCGTGCACACCGAGCGCGCTTCGCATAGTGTGTCGCATGTTGCTCAACGCTAAGCGTCACGCTAAGCATAACCAGTGCTTTGTTCCTAAGCCAGGTGTTCACACAGCCCGCGCTCTGCTGCGCTGAACGCCTACCTTACAGCTAAGCGAAGCGCCAGACAACGCGCAGTGTTGGTTAATTGCTTAGCGTTACCTAGCTTGTTCTGAAGCTATGGAAGAAGAAATTATTCATGCAGTGTTTCAAAGAGAAGAAATATGGAACCCAAGACACAAAAACTATAAAAATGTAACTCTTTTGCAAAATAAGTGGACTTATGTATTTACAACAGTTTTATCGCATTCCTACAGTAAACATATACAGTAATATTACTTCTACTGTCACACTTTACTGGGCTTAACATTGCGACAGGATGAAATTGCGTATGCATTTTAGGTCATAAGTGTCCGAGGAGAAGTTCGGCTTGCCAGGTGCAGGTCTTTTGAGTTGACCCCCGTAGGTGACCTGCATCGTGATGAGGATGAAATGATTATGAATACACACATACACCCAGCCCCCGTGCCAGTGGAATTTACTAATTATGATTACAATTCCGACTCTGCCGGGAATCGAACCCGGGACTCCTGTGACCGAAGGCCAGTACGGTAACCATTTAGCCATGTAGCCGGACACTTTGTGACAAAGTGCACAGAATCTATAATTTTGCAAATGGAGGGTGGTAACATGAAGAATATCACTCTGCAGGCCAGGAGTGGGTTTGGAAGTAAATATGATATTTGTCACACATTTACTTCACTTTTGTAACGATGATAAATTGTGTATGCTAATTGTAACAGTATTGTAAAATACTATTTATAATTATTATATAAAGAGCGTGATTACCCGGAAATTTAATTTCCACGTGTTTGCTGCACGGTGCTCCTGGACAATTGGGAAAATCGAATTTCTCCCAATACTTCTCTGCTACTTGTCGCCACATTTCAGTTGTAGGGTTTGGAATGTCAAAGGTATTTTTTGTCATTCTTAAGTAATCATAAAATTTATCGCAATAAAGTCTTGCATCTCTGTACAAACGATGGAATTCTACGAAAGTAATTCGTTCTTCATTAAATTCATGAATCCACTTTCGATTCTTCTTTCTAATTTTTAATTTTAGGTAACTGTTATCCATGAGTAAACTGTTTCTAGTGTACTTGGATAACGGCATTAGTTTGTGACGACCCTAAAACGCCTCGCGCCAATCTAAGCTGAAAGCACGGCGTAGAGTTTTCGGTGTGAACAGCAAGCACGCCTTGCGCTATGCATAGCATTTCACGCTACACGCGACACACTATGCGAAGCGCGCTCGGTGTGCACGCGGCCTTAGCGTTACCTAGCTGGTTCCGAAGCTATGGAAGAAAAAATTATTCATGCAGTGTTTCAAAGAGAAGAAATATGGAACCCAAGACACAAAAACTATAAAAATGTAACTGCTTTGCAAAATAAATGGACTTAAGTATCTACAACATTTTTATCGCATTCCTACAGTAAACATATACAGTAATATTACTTCTACTGTCACACTTTACTGGGCTTAACATTGTGACAGGAGGAAATTGCGTGTGGATTTTAGTCTCGGAAGTGTCAAAGGAGAAGTTCTGCTTGCCAGGTGCAAGTCTTTTGAATTGACACCCGCAGGTGACCTGCGTCGTGATGAGGATGAAATGATTATGAATAGACATATACACTTAGGCCCCCGTGCCAATGGAATTTACTAATTATGATTATAATTCCCGACTCTGCTGGGAATCGAACCAGGGACTCCTGTGACCAAAGGCCAGTACGGGTCACCATTAAGCCATGTAGCCGGACACTTTGTGACAAAGTGCATAGGATCTCCCAGACTCTGTCACATCGGTTTATAATTTTGCCAGTGGAGGGTGGTAACATAAAGAATATCACTCTGCAGGCTAGTAGTGGGCTTGGAAGAAAATATTTCTGTTTATGAATTATGTTTGTTAGACATTTTCTCCACTTTTGTTACGATGATAAATTGTGTGTGCTAATTGTAACAATAATACAAAATACTATTTATAATTATTATATAAAGAGCGCTATTTAGCCTGAAATTTAATGTCCACGTGTTTGCTGCGTGGTGCTCCTAGACAATTGGGAAAATTGAATTTCTCCCAATACTTCTCTGCTACTTGTCGCCACATTTCAGCTGCAGGCTTCGGAAGGTCAAAGATTTTTTTTTCTTTTGTCATTCTTAAGTAATCATAAAATTTATGGCGATAAAGACTTGCATCTCTGTACAAACGATGAAATTCTCCGAAAGTAATTCGTTCTTCATTAAATTCATGAACCCAATTTCGATTCTGCTTTCTAATTTTCAATTTTAGGTAACTGTTATCCATCAGTAAACTGTTACTGGCGTACTTGGATAACGGCATTAGTTTGTGACCACCCTAAAGAGCCTCGCGCCAAACTAAGCTGAGATCACGGCGTAGAGTTTTCGGTGTGAACAGCAAGCACGCTTACGCTACGCATAGCATTTCACGCTACACGCGACACACTATGCGAAGCGCGCTCGGTGTGCGGCCTTACAGGAGGACCAGGATGGAGAAACTATCACTTCCAGCGAGATCGGCCGACTACAACCACAAGGGAGCGGTGGCGAAACTACAAGCGGTGCTCAGGCTGTTGGACGCCCCCGATATTCGACGCCCGTCGCTGGTGGTGTACAACCGGTGGGGGAAGAACACCTACCGGAGAACGAGCGACATAATCGATCTCCTTAGTGTGATCACTGAGTTCCTGGGAGAGAAGCTCACCGAGATCATCGGCGAGGTGATCCCTACCTGGGCGGTCATCATCCGCCCTAAGGACGCACGCCGCTTCGAGGTCTACACGGAGCTGGTGTCCCAACTGTACCAGGTCGCTCGACTACCAGGACTCAGGGAGAAGCTGGACGCCTGGGGCAGCCACGAGGATGCAGCCACCCAGACGGAGCCGAGGACCGAGGACGACGACGGCGGCGCTTCCAAGCGCCGCGACGGCGCGACCCCTGTTGGACCGCTGTGCTTTACGAAGTACACGCAGACCAACAAGGCCGCCAACCATGATCGTCGACCACCAACGAAGACGAAGTGGTCGCAGACGCAGGCCTGCCAGGAAGGGCCTGTTACCCGGGCGCAGACCAGGAGAGCGCCCGTGATGGTGGAGAGCAGCACAGCAGTGGAGAAGGACGCCCCCTGGCGTTCCCAGGCTGCTGCCCAGGCCCAGCCTGCCTGCATGTCAGTCGAGCTGCAGACCTCGATGTGCGCCCCTCAGGACAGGGAACGCAGTCGAGTGTTAGCACCGACCGACGCCGCCGCCGCCAGCCAGGAGAAGGAAGAAGACGGCGACGCAGCCTGCATGTCTGTCGAACTGCAGACCTCGATGTGCGCCCCGCAGGACAGGGAACGCAGTCAAGTCTTAGCACCGACCGACGCCACCTCCGCCGCCAGCCAGGAGAAGGAAGAAGACGGCGACGCAGCGGAGCCACCAGCTACCCCGGGGTCACCAGGCCGGGAGGAGGGCCACCAGGACGAGGCCTCTTCCCCTGCCGAGAAGAAACCCCCGGGAAGAAGAAAACGACGCCGGACCAGGAAGCAGAAGGCGACGCCGGCCCACCAGGAGAGGGCCGCCCAGCCGCAAATCAAGACTGCTCCCAGGACAGCAGTCAACCGAGGAGCCAATCAGGAGAGGACCTCAGCGGGTAGCGGCAGTCAGGTGAGAGTAAAACGTCCCCCTCAACAGCTCTTGCAGTGTTTCCGCTGTCTGGGGTGGGGCCACCGTCAGGTCAGCTGTGGGCTCGAGGTGAGGTGCAACCGCTGTGTCGGTGATCACCACTACACTGCCTGCGCAACACTTAGGGAGGCACCGGTGTGCGCCAACTGCTCGGGGGGCCACCCGGCCTCCCATCGCAGTTGCCCTATCTACCGGGCCATGGCGCGGGCAGAGAGGAAGGAGGCCCGGCGCTATGACCCACCCCCTTCCAGGAGGACCCCGCCTCGGCGGGCTTGGCCTCATTCTCCGGGATCGGAGACTGGGTACGAGGTACCCCAAGGAGGTGGAGCCGTGCGGCAGGCCCTAGTGGTACTCGACGCATGGCTCCGCAGCCGGCAAGGACCGCGCTAGTCACAGCAGTACCCAGACGGACTGATCCTCAGACGATGGAATGGCGAGGAATGGGTTTATGTTTTGTGCATGTTACCTGTTCCTAACTAACACAACCTCTGGTCTTTTTCCAGCCCACATCCTTGCATGTGCTATCAAAAGATGTCAGGTTTTACATGTAGGCTCTTTCTTCTTTCTGCCTATGTGGTTTTTGGCTGACCCTTCATTACCATACTTCAACCCCATATACCTAACACAATCTCGCCTGGTAGCGTGTCTGACATGGAAACAGGCAGATACTCCTTGCATCACTTCCCACTCTACCCAGCTATCTCTTTTCTTCTTAGAAATTAATAGCATGTCGGAGGCCATGTAGATTGAGTCGATGGTCACGGCGGGGGAGCGGTCTACGGGGGCCTCCCGTAAAAAAAAAAAAGTCGTCGTATTAGACTGCTACTAGGTGCACTCAGTATATTTATGTGTGTGGGGTGGTGAACACTACGTTCTCTGTGAACGGAAAGAGCATTTGTTTAATAGTCTTTCTGGTCGTACGAACAACAGATTGGTAAAAGCAAGTTTATGGTAAGCTATTTATTTCGTTAATATTTAACTTTGCATTTTATATTTTGTCCACTCTTCAGAAATTCTTTTCTTTATAACTTTATCGTGTTTTGCAGGCGTAATGTCGTTAATCATTACTTTCAACTACCGATAGTTAACATGTTTTTCGTATGCTACAAGTTATTATTTTCTCATTAATAATTATTTATTAACACATTATTATAATAGACGAACTTGTTATTCCTTCAGACAGAGCAGACAATGACCGGTAGAAAAAGGTCATGGACTTCGGACTACTTTGAAAAGCGTCAAGACAAACGAGTAAAATGCACACTATGTGATAAAATAGTTTTAAAAACGATAGTAAAAATACATCAACGATGATAAGACACTTAAAAATTCACAATGTTCGTCCTTCGTCGAAAGACACCATTCCTTATTTTTTTTTTTGCTACTTGCTTTACGTCGCACCGACATAGATAGGTCCTATGGCGACGATGGGACAGGAAAGGCCTAGGAATGGGAAGGAAGCGCCGTGGCCTTAATTAAGGTACAGCCCCAGCATTTGCCTGGTATGAAAATGGGAAACTACGGAAAACCATCTTCAGGGCTGCCGACAGTGGGGTTCGAACCCACTATCACCCGGATGCGAGCTCACAGATGCGCGCTCCTAACCGCACGGCCAACTCGCCCGGTGACACCATTCAAAATGAGGGGAGACACCTCCACCTGAAACGACGTCGACATAATATGCAGGTAAAATATCCTTAATAGGCTCCTTTTTTGTTTTTCATGAATAGCACAGTGGATGGCCGCTTGCATTAGAACGGTGAAGGGCTCCGAATGTCCGCCTGGACAGGGTCTACAATGTTACTCTACTGTTAAGGTATACAGTTTATACCGCTTTTACGTGCATGAGCATTACGTTATGAAACCATCAATTTATTAATTGATTGGCAATTAGTCCGCCTCTGTGGTGTAGTCATTAGTGTGATTAGCTGCCACCCCCGGAGGCCCGGGTTTGACTCCCGGCTCTGCCACGAAATTTGAAAAGTGGTACGACGGCTGAAACGGGATAAACTCAACCTCTGGAGGTCAACTGAGTAGAGGTGGGTTCGATTCCCACCTCAGCCATCCTGGAAGTAGTTTTCCGTGGTTTCCCACTTCTCCTTCAGCCAAATGCCGGGATAGTAGCTAACTTAAGGCCACGGCCGCTTCCTTCCCTCTTCCTTGTCAATCCCTTCCAATATTCCCAACCCCCAACAAGACCCCTGTTCAGCATAGCAGGTGAGGCCGCCTGGGCAAGGTACTGGTCATCATTCCCAGTTGTATCACTCGACCTAAAGTCTCAAGCTCCTGGACACTGCCCTTAGGAGGGTAGAGTGTGATCCCTCGCTGAGTCCAAGGGAAAAACCAACCATGGCGGGTAAACGAACTAAGAACGAAAAGAAATAATAATAATAATAATAATAATAATAATAATAATAATAATAATAATAATAATAATAATAATAATAATAATAATAATTGTACCGGGCGGTACACCTCCACGCCGCTAATTTAAAAGGTGCGCCAGTTGAAAATCCTCTGCTGGAGGAAGTCTGAACTTTATTGACGGTATTAATTTTCTACCTTCTCAGAAGATGTCATTACCTGTAAATTTTGGAGTTTTAGAACTGTGTCATTTTTGATGTGTTTTTGTTTTGCTTGAAGTAAAAAGTGTGAACTTTCTCTTCTAGAGGACACTACTGAAGAACTACAATAGTGCACCCTAGTGCGAAGGAAAAGAACTGTTCCTTGGAGAAAATTTTATTTCAAAAGTTTGTTCTTTGTTAAATTTCTTTCAGTCATTGGTTAAGTTGGCAATATTACCCCTTTCTTTCCCCTTGTTTTAAATCCAGCCAATCCCGAATTTCTGAAATTAATTTTCCACCAATAATGTGTTTCTTCTTCATCTTGTGTAGGGGTTTCTCTTTATTCTCCAATAAAGTGATTGTGGGCGGGTGTTCTCATTCCCCTAACGCCTAGAACCTTCCGCGAGAGTATATAAACTGCTGATTTTAGGGTCTCTGCGCCACTTCTGTTCCATCTTTCTGTGTGTAAAGTACATAGCAGGGGGCGGGAAGCGCCTCTTTCTTCGGCAGCTGTCAACAACAAGGTAATGGCCAATTAATAACTTCTTTCTTTGCTAGCTCAGCAGTTTAACTCTCGGGGCGGGTCCGAAGCTTTTTCCGTTATGTAACCTTTCTTAAAATGTAAAGAAACTTGTATCTATTTCATCTTTTAAACTGCATATCGGGATAGAGAGTGCTTAACCCTCTCGAGCTCCCAATCATATTGTTTTGAGGTGAACTTATTTTTCTCAACCTATTCTTCGTTAATATAATGTAAATTGTTCTTTTCTGAAGTCACCTCTGTAGTATGGGATTAGCCCTTGCATTAACGGCCTAGTGCCAAGTAGGTTTTAAATAAAGTGTATTAGGAGTGCGAAGAGTCTCCTTTCAAGTTGGTATTTTAGAGGCCATATAATTAACCTTTTCTCACTTAATAGGCCTCAGTAGATTGGGTATTTTACCCCTGTGTTTATGTCCGTTGAGGACAGCTTGAAGGTGGAGTTTGGTGTGGCTTGGGAGAGGCTTAAAGTTGAGAGTGAGTGGCTCTTTTGAAAATTGAGTGTTGTATGCCTCGTGGAGGCTTTTCGGTGTAATTTGGAACAAGGGCTCCTGGGCATGAATGGGGTTTTCTGCCCCTCTGTTGAAACTTGTGTTTGGGGTAAAACTGAGCTGATTGCCCAAGCATTGTGAAGTCAGGGCGCGAAGCCCAAATCCTGTAAATATTGTAACTACTCTTTGGACTTGCTACTTTGTAGCTGCCATGCTTGTTATTTCCTTGTTTTTGAAAAGAAAATATAACCTTGTTAAATTTTAAATTAATTTTACTTTCGTAGCTTGAGACCCGTTCACACCCGCACCTTCTTTCACCTCTACCTACCGCTAAAACACGGTAACAATAATAATAATAATAATAATAATAATAATAATAATAATAATAATAATAATAATAATAATAATAATAATAATAATAATAATAATAATAATAATAATTGTACCGGGCGGTACACCTCCACACCGTTTATTTAAAAGTTGCGCCAGTTGAAACTCCTCTTCTGGAGGAAGTCTGAACTTTATCTACGGTCTTAATTTCCAAATTTCTCAGAAGATGTCACTACCTGGAAATTTTTGAGTTTGTGAACTGTGTCATTTTCGACGTACTTTTGTCTTGCTTGTATTAAGAAGTGTGAACTTTCTCTTCTAGAGGACACTACTGAAGATCAACAATAGTGCACCCTAGTGCGGAGTCAAAGAACTATTTTGTTGGAGAAAATTTAATTTCAGGAGTTTGTTCTTTGTTAAATTTCTTTCTGTCATTGTTTAAGTTGGCAATATTTACCCCTTTCTTCCCCTTGTTTTGAATGTATCCAATCACGAATTTTTTCAATTAATTTCTGACCAATCTGGTGTATCTTTCCCCAACTTGAATCTGTTGCGGGGTCCTACCCAATAAAATCTTTGTGGGAGGGTGTTTTCTTTCCCCTAACGCCTAGAACTTTCTGCGAGAGTATTTAAACTGCTGATTTTAGGGTCTCCGGGCCATTTCTGTTCCATCTTTCAGTGTATTAAGTACATAGCAGGAGGCGGGAAGCGCCTCTTTCCTCGGCAGCGGTCAACAATATGGTAAGGGCCGATTAATAATTTTTTTTCTTTGCCAGCTCAGCAGTTTAACTTTCGGGGCAGGTTCTAAGCGTTCCCCTATGTAACCTTTTCCTAAAATGTAACTTCTCTTTTCTTCTATTCTCTTGTAAAGCGACATACTGGGATAGAGAGTGTTAACCCTCTCGAGCTCCCACTCACATTGTTTGAGGTGAACTTATTTTTCGCAACCTATTCTTCAGTAATGTAAGTTAGTAGTTTCTTAAGTCACCTCTGTAGTATGGGATTAGCCCTTGCATCAGTGGCCTTAGAGCCAAAATAGGTCTTAAAGACAAAGTGTATTAGGAGTGCAAGTTCGCCTCCTCTCAAATTGTGATTTTAGAGGTCATGTATTAACTTTCTTGTCATTTAACAGACCTCAGTAGATTGGGTATTTTGCTCCTGTGTATATGTCCTTTGAGGACGGCTTAAAGGTGGAGTTCGGAGTGGCCTATGATAGGCTTGTATTTTAAGGGGAAGTTGCCCTTTTTGAAAATTGTGTTTCTGCCTCAAGGAGGCTTTTGGATGTAATTGGAAGCCGGTGTTTCTGGCATGTTTGGGGGTTTTCGGCCCCTTTGTTGTATGGGGTTCATTGTAAGGTTGGGCTCATGGCTCAAGAATTATGTTTCTGACTTTTTGAAGCCCCAAATGGGGTACCTATGTAAATGTAATTGTCAATCGTGTTTCGGCTACTAAGTACCTGTTCAATTTGTTGTTACCTAATTTTGAAAAGAAAATATAACCTTGTTAAATTTTAAAATTAATTTCACTTTAGTAGCTTGAGACCTCTTCACCACCCAGCACCTTCTTTCATGCATAACTACCACCAAAACTCGGTAACAAGTGGTGGTAGTTATGCATGAAAGAAGGTGCTGGGTGGTGAAGGGGTCTCAAGCTACTAAAGTGAAATTAATTTTAAAATTTAACAAGGTTATATTTTCTTTTCAAAATTAGGTAACAACAAATTGAACAGGTACTTAGTAGCCGAAACACGATTGACAATTACATTTACATAGGTACCCCATTTGGGGCTTCAAAAAGTCAGAAACATAATTCTTGAGCCATGAGCCCAACCTTACAATGAACCCCATACAACAAAGGGGCCGAAAACCCCCAAACATGCCAGAAACACCGGCTTCCAATTACATCCAAAAGCCTCCTTGAGGCAGAAACACAATTTTCAAAAAGGGCAACTTCCCCTTAAAATACAAGCCTATCATAGGCCACTCCGAACTCCACCTTTAAGCCGTCCTCAAAGGACATATACACAGGAGCAAAATACCCAATCTACTGAGGTCTGTTAAATGACAAGAAAGTTAATACATGACCTCTAAAATCACAATTTGAGAGGAGGCGAACTTGCACTCCTAATACACTTTGTCTTTAAGACCTATTTTGGCTCTAAGGCCACTGATGCAAGGGCTAATCCCATACTACAGAGGTGACTTAAGAAACTACTAACTTACATTACTGAAGAATAGGTTGCGAAAAATAAGTTCACCTCAAACAATGTGAGTGGGAGCTCGAGAGGGTTAACACTCTCTATCCCAGTATGTCGCTTTACAAGAGAATAGAAGAAAAGAGAAGTTACATTTTAGGAAAAGGTTACATAGGGGAACGCTTAGAACCTGCCCCGAAAGTTAAACTGCTGAGCTGGCAAAGAAAAAAATTTATTAATCGGCCATTACCTTATTGTTGACCGCTGCCGAGGAAAGAGGCGCTTCCCGCCTCCTGCTATGTACTTAATACACTGAAAGATGGAACAGAAATGGCCCGGAGACCCTAAAATCAGCAGTTTAAATACTCTCGCAGAAAGTTCTAGGCGTTAGGGGAAAGAAAACACCCTCCCACAAAGATTTTATTGGGTAGGACCCCGCAACAGATTCAAGTTGGGGAAAGATACACCAGATTGGTCAGAAATTAATTGAAAAATTCGTGATTGGATACATTCAAAACAAGGGGAAGAAAGGGGTAAATATTGCCAACTTAAACAATGACAGAAAGAAATTTAACAAAGAACAAACTCCTGAAATTAAATTTTCTCCAACAAAATAGTTCTTTGACTCCGCACTAGGGTGCACTATTGTTGATCTTCAGTAGTGTCCTCTAGAAGAGAAAGTTCACACTTCTTAATACAAGCAAGACAAAAGTACGTCGAAAATGACACAGTTCACAAACTCAAAAATTTCCAGGTAGTGACATCTTCTGAGAAATTTGGAAATTAAGACCGTAGATAAAGTTCAGACTTCCTCCAGAAGAGGAGTTTCAACTGGCGCAACTTTTAAATAAACGGTGTGGAGGTGTACCGCCCGGTACAATAATAATCATAATCATAATAATAATAATACCGAGCTCCGTAGCTCCAGTCACTTCAGTGTGGCCAGTACCCAGTATTTGGGAGATAGTGGGTTCGAACCTCACTGTCGGCAGCACTGACGATGGTTTTCCGTAGTTTCCTATCTTCACACCAGGCAAATGCTGCAGCTGTACCTTAATTGAAGCGACGGCCCCTTCCTTCCCGCGTCTAGCCCTCTCCTATCCCAATGTCGCCATAAGACATGTCTGTGTCGGAGCGAGGTAAAAGCAAATTGTAACTAATTGTCTAGTAGTTACCAATAAAAGTACACAATAATAATAATAATAATAATAATAATAATAATAATAATAATAATAATAATAATAATAATTTTTGTTGACTTCAGGAAAGCGTACGACTCGGTTGATCGACAGTCTCTCTTCGTTGTTCTTGAGGAACTGGGGCTTGATTCCAAGACCCTCAACCTCATCAAGGCAACACTCACTGACACTATCTCCAAAGTTAAATTCATGGGGGAGATCTCTGAACCATTCCCGATTAAAACTGGCGTCCGACAAGGTGACGGCTTATCTCCGCTTCTTTTCAACCTCGTCCTAGACAAAGTCATCCGCGAGTGGGAAAAGGTACTGAAAGACATGGGATACTGGCGCCCCATACGACTAGGACGACCCAAAGACGGTATTGAGATATCATGCCTCGCTTTTGCAGATGACCTGGCCATACTTACAGATGATGTATTCACAGCCGTTAAACAAATTGAAACCCTTAGCGAATGTGCTGGAAAGGTTGGCCTACAAATTTCTTTTGAAAAGACCAAGTTCTTCTGCTCAAAATTTGACATCCAAAATTTGAACACGACACATGGGCAAATCAACCGAGTACCACACTTCAAGTACTTGGGAGAAATACTTGAACCAACGGGAGGCGAGAAGGCTGCCCAGAAAATTCGCCTACAAAAATTTCGGAAAGCCTACGGTAGGGTTCACAACATATACAATAAAAAGTGCTTGTCCCGCCATGCAAAGATCAGACACTATAATACAGTAATAAAGCCCGAAGTCTTATATGCCAGCGAGACCCTTACACTAAAAGGGAAAGGTGACCTAGAAAACATTTTAAAAGAAGAAAGAAGAATCCTGAGGAAAATTTTCGGCCCCCGAAAAACAGAAGATGGATATAGACTGAGGTCACGCAAAGAGACAGAAGAGCATTCCAACATTGCAGCAGACATCCGCAAAAGACGTCTGAAATTCTATGGGCACGTCCGCAGACTGCCGGCAAGTAGACTGACACACAAGATTCTCACTTACATAGAACATCTAAAAAATATTCCATGGGTACTAGAAGTGAAGAAGGATCTGGAAAAGCCCAGATAAACCCAAATGACACCGCGGACAGAAACCTTTATAGGAAAAAAATTAATGGATGGAAAGTGCAACCAGAGAACAAAGTGAAAAAGAAGACTGGAGCAAAGTGGACAGAAGAACGAAAAAGGATCCACGGAGAAAGGATGAGAGCTGTTTGGCAACTCAGAAAACAGAATCGTTAGAGCTTTGCGTGATCCATTGGGTCCATACGCACATAATAATAAATAATAAATAATAATAATAATAATAATAATAATAATAATAATAATAATAATAATAATAATATCGACTATTCCCCCGCCCACCATCCCTGATGCGCCTCTGACTTCTGGCCAGGATGTAATAGTGTATAGGATAGAAACAAAAGTATGTTCCTGCAAAAGTACAAATCAGAGTCCTGCAGCCAGACCCACCGCGCAGCACTTCAAACCCACGGGCTCCGGCAGCCCAGCCCGTGCAGTGCCGTTCTCTTCTGACGCGGCAGCGTAGTGGCCCACAGCACTGGGCTCATACGGCCCACCGCAGTCCACCGCACTGGGCGGGCTCAGTAGAATAACCTTGAGTACTTCTCCACAATAACATGTACGCCGTGCACAATGAAATGTTCACGTCACACTACTATTCGAATTATTCACTCGACGAATTCCCGTGCGCTAATAACATATTTTAAAGTAGGCTAATCGCATTTAGAAATTAAACGGTAGAGATTTGTCCTGCACTGTAATAATAATAATAATAATAATAATAATAATAATAATAATAATAATAATAATAATGATAATAGTAATAATAATAATAATAATAATAATAATAATAATAATGATAATAATAATTGAAAACACAGAAACTTTATTATAAACTAACATTCGTTTGCAATTGTCACCAAGTTAACTGAAAATGAATCTAAATAACACGAAGCATATTCATAGGACTTCATTCGCGTTTACTTCAAAATAAAATACAAACAGAAGTGACGTGTAATATGTGTATTAACAATAAAAACAAATCTGAACATAGCTTTTACTTAGTGTGCGTAGTTTATTGGCCATTGTTAATGGTGGTGGAATGAAATTACTGTGAATGAAAAGAAGAGCATCAGCAATTGTCTGGTTGTAGAAGAGAATGAAGCCCGCTGAACTGAAATTTCTCTCTGAAGCTGAACTTAATGCTTGCATACATATTATTTTCTTACCGATCTGGTGAAATTTTGAATAGTTTTGTCCGTTTGTTCTCCAATAGGACGCTATATCCATCTTCTTCCATTCCACAATTTTGCTTTAAATATCTTTCCAGCTCATCTGTTGGAATAGGAACATCATGAACGAAGAAAACTTCATTAATCTGGCAGGTTGAGGCATAGTCGTGGAGTCTAATGACACGGAAACATTAGGATGCTCGTTATTCAAGCACACCTCGTTCATAGTAAGTTCTATATCTAATCATAAAAAGACAAAAGCAGTCCGACTCCTTTAATCTATACTAACATAATAAAGAGAGAGCACGAATTGTGTTAGTTTGTGTATATCTGGAGGGTAATCTCAGAAACTACTGGAACGATTCTAATGTGAATATACATTATCCCTGAGAGACATGGGCTGTATTTTATTTTCAAAACAATTAGAGGTGGGGGGAGACGTGGGAGATATAAAAATAACAGGCTAATATAGGCGAAATATCGAATTTGTCTTGCAAGGACGAGACTAAGCTCATTTTAAGCCCCTTGATCCAAAGAACAAATCTCGGCAAGCCCTACGGACCCGAAAACCATGTTTTAAGGCCCTAAAACCGACCGTTATGGAGATATTGACGCCACACTACCCCTGCTCTCGGAATCGGATAAGGAAATGAACTACCGTAACCATGGCAACGCCAGCTCCAGGATTCTACAGCAACGAGATTATGCGTGTACGTTTGGGCATAGCTGCCAACCAAAATTTGTACACATAATCCCTGAGTATATGTACAATATATCTCGAAAACTTAACATGTTACAGACGTGAAGTGGTATTTATAATCTCTTTTAAAACTAAAGAGACATGTATTATTTTGTTTTCAGAAAAGACACTTAAGGAGGGGGGGAGGACTGAAATGTGGGTTGGCGAGAATTCTTAAGATGAGCATATCTACAGTATATCTCAAACACTTAACACGTTACAGATTTAAAAAATTTTGAAAAACAGGTAGTATTTTATCAAAAATGGCTTTCACGGCCGAGGGGCATGCCAATCCAGCTGATGAGCCCAAATGGCGCGTCTGGGCAAAACTCTCCAAATTGCACGCGGCCTAACCACCCAAAAGTTGGTTCTATTCCTGTGATTGTAAGATATTATTTTGTTTTTTGAAAAACCACTTAACGTGGGGGGGGACTGAAAAGGGAGTTGAATTAATTTTATTAGGGTACTGATATCTCAAAAACTGCGTAAAATGGGTATTTAGAGTCTCCTTTAAGAAGAAAGAAATACGTATTCTTTTGGTTTTGGAAAATCCAGTTTAGGGGGGGATGAAAGGACTGAAATATTAGTTGAATTATTTTTATGAGGATACTTATATCTAAAAACCTAAAGATGTTGCAGACGTGAAAATGGGTATTTGAAATCGCCTTTAAAAATAAAAAACTCTCATTTTTGGGGTAAAATTAACTTCGGAAGGGGGGGGGGCGTTGAAATAGGTTTTGAATTATTTTCATGAGGATACAAATATCTCAAGAACTGAAGATGTTACAGTCGTGATAATTGGTATTTGGGCAGCTCCTTTATCAAAAACATGTATTTTTTTGGTTTTCGGAAAAACCACTTAAGGGACTGAAAAGAATTGAAAAAGCAGGTGAATTTTTAAAATGAGTTCCGGTATATCTACAGTGTATATCAAAAGCTTTACATATTACAGACATGGAACTTGGTACATGGAATGTCCTTTAAAAATAAATAAACATGTCACTCTTTTTTTCGGAAAATCCACGTAGGTGGGGGTGGAGGAAGGGCTGATAAAGGGGTTGAATTCTTTTTATGCGGATACATATATCTCAAAACCTGAAGATGTTACAGATGTGGAAATATGTTTTTTTTGCTAGTAGCTTTACGTCGCACCGACACAGATAGGTCTTATGGCGACGATGGGACAGGGAAGGGCTAGGAGTGGGAAGGAAGCGGCCGTGGCCTTAATTACGGTACAGCCCCAGCATTTGCCTGGTGTGAAAATGGGAAACCACGGAAAAACATTTTCAGAGCTGCCGACAGTGGGGTTCGAACCTACTATCTCCCGAATATGGATACTGGCCGCACTTAAGCGACTGCAACTATCGAGCTCGGTAATATGTATTTGTAATCTCCTTTAAAAAGAAAGAAACTTTTTTTTTTACTTGAGAGAAGACGTTCTCACGTGTACAGTTCTATGTCACATGGTCATCTCAGCCCCAAAGTTCAATACCACACACTTGGTTTACAAAGAGTTTCTGATGTAAATGAAACTCCGTTTTTCAGTGAGGTTTTATACTTCAGGGATTTTCAGATAATGTCTTAGTACAGTACCGAGGAACAATTACTTTTATCAGATTACGAAATCCACGCCAGAAGCCGCGGGTAACTGCTAGTGTGTACATAAAGTTTACTGCAGATCGTACAGCACACAAAATAATCGTCTTTCCCATCACCGTCAACTGCAGGCTAGAATACCAACCAAATACGACTTTTAAGTGTAGGATCCGGTTCAGAAGTCTTGTATTGTGCGGTTTTTAGTTCGTTTGTTCCTTCCTTTTTTTTTTTTTACTTCACGGGATAGACAGAGAAGTCAAACTGAAAACCACAGCAAATTTGATCGGCTCCACTCGACCGTAATGCAACGCACTCCGCTGACACGCAGTACACTGTACACATTGAAGCAGTCAGCCCATAGAACTACCACAGCGCTGTCCTTGGCTCACCGCGTACGAATGACATAGCGCTGACCCAGACCGGCCCGTGCGATGACGTCACGGGCTTCTTATGTTCCAGCCTTTCAAAGCCCATTGCAGCCTACTGCCGAAGTAGCTCATGGGCTGGGCCTGTCTGCAGGACTCTGGTACAAATTACTCGCATATATACAAATAATGTTGCCGCAACATTGTACGAAAAACTTGTTGTGACGCGTCGTCTTTGTACTGAACATTCAAATGACGTTCTGGAGGCAGTCTGTATATTCTAGGGAGGCATTTGCAACGAATCGTCGCACATACACAGATCTGGGCTCTGTCTAAATTGCAGATACAGTTTGAAGGGATTATACGCTCAAAATATACAGAAGTGCACAGCAAACACAGGACGAGGCGGTATAGCCTAGCTCAGTAATCTAAAACAGCCTTCTTGAGCTTTCTGGCTGATAACAAGCACGCCGCTAGGTCGCCGGGCGCCCAAAAGCTCGAGCAAACTCAAACTTGTTCGAACGTTGACGTCATCTGTTCGAACAGCTCGAGCCGGGCTCAAGCACATCGCTAGCTTCTCGCACAGTACAGCCCGTATTTAAAGCGAACCTGATGTGTAACGTCATGGGGCCGCTACTAGCGCCACGCTAATTCTATTTGCGGGAAATTTGAATCAACGTCAACTTTCAA
Organism: Anabrus simplex; assembly: GCF_040414725.1. Classification (NCBI taxonomy): domain Eukaryota; kingdom Metazoa; phylum Arthropoda; class Insecta; order Orthoptera; family Tettigoniidae; genus Anabrus; species Anabrus simplex. Next base: position 1,159,771,219 of record NC_090266.1, read on the forward strand.
ATGTATAAACACGCCCACCAACGTTCGTTAATCTAGCACAACCCCTTCTTGGTGTTTGGATATTTTTTCCACCAATACGTTTAGCAAACTTAACCGCATATCAGAAAAAATATATAAATGTTTATGTTGTCACTTGTGGATTTTTATCAGTCTGATAAGAAAGACTACATTTATACATTTAAAAAATAAATTTTAAAACGATATAAAATTTCCTCAAAATGCTTATCGATGGTCTAGAACCACGTTGTTCCAAGTCCCATTTATCTCATTGTACAGTAGAAGCGATTTAATTTTAGGCCAGTCAATTTATACCTTATTTATTATCATAGTCTGACCTTGTGACTTTATTTATTTATTTATTTATTTATTTATTTATTTATTTATTTATTTATTTATTTATTTATTTATTTATTTATTTATTTATTTATTTATTTATTATTTTTTGCAAGTTGCTTTACGTCGCACCGACACTGATAGGTCTTATGGCGACGATGGGACAGGAAAGGGCTAGCAATAGAAAGGAAGCGGCCGTGGCCTTATTTAAGGTACAGCCCCAGCATTTGCCTGGTGTGAAAATGGGAAACCATGGAAAACCATCTTCAGGGCTGCCGACAGTGGAGTTAGAACCGACTATCTCCCGAACACTGGATACTGGCCGCACTTAAGCGACTGCAGCTATCGAACTCGGTGTGACTATATTAGGTTCCTATGTAATTATAAGATGTAGTAATGAACAAAAAGTTCCAAACATCGGAAATTAATAGGCTACAGGAAGGTGGTGATAGTGGATATAGAACAAAATTGCTTACAGAAATAGATTTATTTCAGAGATGAAAGGTAAAGAACATTCACATTAGTTATATTCAATTTAACAAATAATTTTAATATAGTATGGTTCTCATTTCCTGATACCATTGGTACAAGTTTCACTACAGGGAACAGTTGCATACGTCATTGTCTTCTAATAAGAAATCCTTGTAAAGTGACTAAACGTCCTTCATGTTTTTTTGCATCAATTTTACTCCGTGTAGTGCTAATTACTTTTGGTTGTAGAAAACTTACAGTAGAATTATACATCGTTTTAATGTGCACTAATACGTTAACTTGCTTAAAATCACTAACTGAAAATGAGCATTTTATTTCGCTGAATTACTACCTTTTTCATATTGCATATGCTTGGATTTTGGGTATGGCACTTTGTTTAGATTCAATTTAAGATCAACTGATTTAAAATCAAAATCAAACGCACATTTCGGCACCATTTGGCTAACTTTGAATTTCATATTTGACCTACAACTCAGAATAACCCTGAACACAGACAATGGACTATGGTGGACTAATATGTCGTTCTATAACTGTCATGCATTTATCCACCTCCTGAACTGCACTGTGAACAGGATCTTGGTATTTATGTTCTATAATGTTTATGTTATGGTTGTAACTTTCCAAAAATGAATTAAAGCAATGGACATGTTGTATCTGACTTTAGGTTGGTACTCTGATTCTTGGACATGGAACAGTATGGTACAGAAATGAATAGGAAATATTGACATAGAACATGTTCTGTTGATATCGGGTGTTTTAAATGGATCTTCTACCTCCCTGTCATTCACAACATAGCTCTAGACATGAGACATTCACTGAGCTTCATAACTAATATTTTAATAAAGATGGACTTAGAACAGTATGGTTCTAGACCATCGATATACTGACGTAAAACCTTCTTGAAAGTTGAAATAATGACGGATCGCCCCAAGTCGAAAACATTTCAAAAGAATGTAAAATATAAACGTGTTGATATCGTTTGTTATATCGCAGAATGAATTACTGTACTACTGAGAAATATTCTAATGCAAAGGGAGAAAATATGATATTTAAACAACATCCACCCCCTGGTAATTAGTGTACAGTCAAAAGAGGTGTAGAAATTGCGAGTTAAAGGAAAATACAAGTTTCGTAAGTGTGAGTAACGCAATGCGGTGTCCGACTCGTTGGCTGAACGGTAAGCGTACTAGCCTTCGGTTCAGAGGGTCCTGGGTTCGATTCCCGGCCGGGTCGAGGATTTTAACCTTAATTGGTTAATTCCAACGGCACGGGGGCTGGGTGTATGTGTTGTCTTCATCATCATTTCATCCTCATCACGACGCGCAGGTCGCCTACGGGAGTCAAATAAAAAGACCTGCAGCTGGCGAGCCGAACCCGTCCTGGGATATCCCGGCACTAAAAGCCATACGACATTTCATTTCATCGCAATGCGGTCAGATGTGGAAGTGTTCGAGCAAGGCATATTCAATGGTAGTAACTTTCCCTTATGTGGTTCTGACAATCACAAGCCATGTCGTAAGATCAATCGAGAATTAATTTCGAACAGTGTAAAAGGAAGGTGCGTGAAGAGATACGTGAACGGCCATTGAAGATGCAGAAGTTCACACACCCACTCTGCCTAGAAGGGGAAAGACTCCCAAACGGTATGACGATTCTGAAGATAAAATTCAGTAGAGCAGTCCACTCTTTGCAATAATAGATACCAATGTTAACTGTTTGGCTCCCCGTTTTGACACATCGTCTTATAAATTCTTACTTGAATTCGAGCAGTTTCTAGTTGGGAGTGATGCAAACACAGACAAAACTTTACAACTCCATGTAGACTCTAATCATCTCTTGCTTCTCACAGGAATGTTTCTTAACCTTTTCCATCCCGTGCCCAATTGTCCCAAACGCGAGTTAACTGGGATGTCAACATTGTCCTCCGTTGTCCTAGGCACGAGTTAACTCGGATTTCAACATGTCTCCCGTTGTCCAGAAACACGAGTTGAAAGGAATTTCAAGCAATGCGCTCTTCTCCACTTCCGAGCTCAGCCTGATGCTGTAGTTTTGCTTGTTCATCACATGCTCTGTTCATACGACCGACGAATCATAAATCGCCTTACCGTTTTTTCACGACAGTTATGTGTCTAGTGCTTTTCCTTCACAGCTGTCTTCTGAAATGGGTGCGCAGAGGTGTAAAGAAAGCATAAAGGAATACTATATTTTAGAAATTTTAGGGAATGCTTATGAGCCTGACTTTTATGTGTAAGTTTATAGTGAAGATAAGTTCCAGTGAAACAAGCTATAGACATTTATTCCTAATATTGTCATTCCATGACTGTTCAGTAGCTATACAAGGTATTTTTAGCCTATTTCAACTACTGTCAAAACATTCAGAATAAGCTGGTACGAGACATACATATGGCTGAAAAAACTTGGAGTGAAAAGGTTACGGTTGTGGTAAAATGAAATGACGTATGGCTTTTAGTGCCGGTAGTGTCCGAGAATATGTTCGGCTCGCCAGGTACAGGTCTTTTGATTTGATCTCCGCGTCGTGATGAGGATGAAATGGTGATGAAGACGTCACATATACACAGCCCCCGTGCCAGCGGAATTAACCAATGATGGTTAAAATTCCCCAGTCTGCGGGGAATCGAACCCGGGATCTCTGTGACCAAAGGGCAGCACGCTAACCATTTAGCCATGGAGCGGGACAAGGTTCTGATAATACGTTCTATCCTCATGTTTTCAAAGATTCCTCCGTAGCAACAAAATAAGATGCAGTTTTTCTGCAGTAGCAAGTGGTTTTAGCTGAGACGGGCAACCCGTACCCAGCGGCATTCAAACAGTTCGGGAAACGCTTGATCTCCCTGGCCACTCACTGTCCTAGCAGGGGGTGATGTATGGCAGTGGGCTTTAAAACGAAAGTTCGCATTCCCCTTCAGAAATCCTCACAGCTCTGTTGCCAATGCACCTCTTGTTAAATAGTCGTCAGTCTCTTTTTTTTTTGCTAGTGGCTTTACGTCGCACCGACACAGATAGGTCTTATGGCGACGATGGGATAGGAAAGGCCTAGGAGTTGGAAGGAAGCGGCCGTGAAAATGGGAAACCACGGAAAACCATCTTCAGGGCTGCCGACAGTGGGGCTCGAACCCACGATCTCCCGGATGCAAGGTCACAGCCGCGCGCCTCTACGCGCACGGCCATCTCGCCCGGTAGTCTCCTTTTTCAGCTAAGACATTTCACACTTGCTTTGTTCGCTGTTTGAAAGTTTTGGATTATTTCTTTGCTTCGTTAATTAATATTCGTGAAGTGTGTTGTTTTTCACTTCGCTTCACGCAGTAATGTGGAGGCCGTGGGAATCACACCTGGAAATTATCGCATCAGAAAATCCTGAATTAAATCTGCCAGTGCAGGCAAACGATCCTCAACCGAACACCAGTAACAGTAATATTCGACCGAGTAGTACTGGTTCCGTGTCCGCGAGTGATACTCAGCCGGGTAGCAGTGGTTCCGCGCCCGCGAGTGATATTCAGCCGAGCAGCAGTGGTTCCGTGTCCGCGAGTGATACTCAGCCGGGTAGCAGTGGTTCAGTGCCCACGATTGATATTCAGCCGAGCAGCAGTGGTTCTGCGCCCGCGAGATATACTCAGCCGGGTAGTAGTCGTTCCGCGGAGAAAAGAAAAGCGACTAAAACTTTAAGTAAGCAAAGTCAACGGCTGGTATGTAACGCATACGAATACGTTATGAAGAACAACGTTCGCAAGGGTTATATTTCTGAGACAGCTAAAATGTTGAAACTTAACAGGAAAACTGTAAGTAAAATAGTAAAGAGGGGACCTACAACTCCGAAGCAGTGTGGCAATAATAGGGTTATCTTTAATAAAATTGATGATTTTTGCTGTGACTTTGTGAGACCATACAGGAACTGTTAAACCATTTGAAAAATGTGTGTGGCTTTCCTGATGAAAAAACTACTCTACGACAGCTGTTGAAAAAACTTGGGTTTTGTTTCCGTATTCTGAAGAAAAAAAACAGATTGTAATGGAATCTGCTAGAATAGTAGCTTGGCGATATAAATTCATAGACCGTCTCCGGAAGTTGCGTTCCGAGGGGTGCAGAGTTGTCTATCTAGATGAAACTTGGTACGATACTCATGACATTGTGAAGAAAGGGTGGGATGATGGAACTTGTAATTGCATACTGAAAGCACCAACGTGGCGAGGCAAGCGTATTATGGTATTGCATGCTGGAGGCAGTGAGGGCTGGGTTGAGAATTGCCTTTATTTATCGGCTAAAAACATTGGAGACTGCAAAGCTGATAGCCATGACGAAATGACAGCTCAAGTTTTCCAAAACTGGTTTAGGTCTCATCTTCTAGAGAACCTAGCACGTGACCGAAAATGTGTAATCGTGATGGACAATGCAAGCTATCATTCGCGGCAGCTGATTAGGTTTCCTTCCATGAACACTAATATTAAGGACATTATTAAGTTTATGGAGTACAATAACATTCCCGTGCCAAAACCTGTACCCATCAAGGCAGTTACGTTGCAGGAAATCAACTCGGCCAATATCAGTAAAAGGTACGTTGTAGAGGAGATCGCAGCCTCATGTGGACACGAAGTTTTGCGACTCCCTCCATATCACTGTACTTTAAACCCCATAGAAATGATCTGGTCTCAGCTGAAGGCGTATGTTAGGAAAAATAATGTTACGCCAACGTTGAGTGCTAGTGTGTGTCAACTTCTGCGTGAAGGAGCTGGAACGATCGGTCCTGAGAGGTGGTCTGCTTGTGTTCGAAGCACCATTAAGACAGAAGAGAAGTACATGAAACACGACACGAATAGCAACCAAGATAGATTTGTAATTCACCTAACAGACAATGACGAGAACGACGAATAGAGGTAAGGTAAATACTGCATTTGTTTCAAAAGTAGCTGAGTTTGCTGGCTATTTTTTGTCCGAACTACATACTCCGATATTTATTATTATTATTATTATTATTATTATTATTATTATTATTATTATCATTATTATTATTTCTTAATCTGCTTACCCTCCAGGGTTGGTTTTCCCTCTGACTCAGGAAGGGATCCTACCTCTACCGCCTCAAGGGCAGTGTCCTGGAGCGTGAGACATTTGGTCGGGGATACAACCGGGGAGAATGACCAGTACCTCGCCCGGGCGGCCTCACCTGCTATGCTGAACAGGGGCCTTGGTGGGGGATGGGAAGATTGGAAAGGATAGGCAAGGAAGAGGGAAGGAAGCGGCCGTGGCCTTAAGTTAGGTACCATCCCGGCATTTGCCTGGAGGAGAAGAGGGAAAACACGGAAAACCACTTCCAGGATGGCTGAAGTGGGAATCGAACCCACCTCTACTGAGTTGACCTCCCGAGGCTGAGTGGACCCCGTTTCAGCCCTCGGACCACTTTTCAAATTTCGTGGCAGAGCCGCGAATCGAACCCGGCCTCCGGGGGTGGCAGCTAATCGCATTAACCACTACACCACAGAGGCAGACAATTATTATTATTATTATTATTATTATTATTATTATTATTATTATTATTATTATTATTATTATTATTATTATTATTACACTGACTGAAAGAGCAAATGCAACACCAAGAAGGAGTGGTCAGAACTTTATGCCAATTGCAGGGTAGACTGACGTCACTGAGGTATGCTCATGATGTGAAATGCGCCGCTGTGCTGCGCACGTAGAGAACGATAAATGGGACACGGCGTTGGCGAATGGCCCACTTCGTACCGTGATTTCTCAGCCGACAGTCATTGTAGAACGTGTTGTCGTGTCCCACAGGACACGTGTATAGCTAAGAATGCCAGGCCGCCGTCAACGGAGGCATTTCCAGCAGACAGACGACTTTACGAGGGGTATGGTGATCGGGCTGAGAAGGGCAGGTTGGTCGCTTCGTCAAATCGCAGCCGATACCCATAGGATGCGTCCACGGTGCAGCGCCTGTGGCGAAGATGGTTGGCGCAGGGACATGTGGCACGTGCGAGGGGTCCAGGCGCAGCCCGAGTGACGTCAGCACGCGAGGATCGGCGCATCCGCTGCCAAGCGGTGGCAGCCCCGCACGCCACGTCAACCGCCATTCTTCAGCATGTGCAAGACAGCAAGACACCCTGGCTGTTCCAATATCGACCAGAACAATTTCCCGTCGATTGGTTGAAGGAGGCCTGCACTCCCGGCGTCCGCTCAGAAGACTACCATTGACTCCACAGCATAGACGTGCACGCCTGGCATGGTGCCGGGCTAGAGCGACTTGGATGAGGGAATAGCGGAACGTCGTGTTCTCCGATGAGTCACGCTTCTGTTCTGTCAGTGATAGTCACCGCAGACGAGTGTGGCGTCGGCGTGGAGAAAGGTCAAATCCGGCAGTAACTGTGGAGCGCCCTACCGCTAGACAACGCGGCATCATGGTTTGGGGCGCTATTGCGTATGATTCCACGTCACCTCTAGTGCGTATTCAAGGCACGTTAAATGCCGACCGCTACGTGCAGCATGTGCTGCGGCCGGTGGCACTCCCGTACCTTCAGGGGCTGCCCAATGCTCTGTTTCAGCAGGATAATGCCCGCCCACACACTGCTCGCATCTCCCAACAGGCTCTACGAGGTGTACAGATGCTTCCGTGGCCAGCGTACTCTCCGGATCTCTCACCAATCGAACACGTGTGGGATCTCATTGGACGCCGTTTGCAAACTCTGCCCCAGCCTCGTACGGACGACCAACTGTGGCAAATGGTTGACAGAGAATGGAGAACCATCCCTCAGGACACCATCCGCACTCTTATTGACTCTGTACCTCGACGTGTTTCTGCGTGCATCGCCGCTCGCGGTGGTCCTACATCCTACTGAGTCGATGCCGTGCGCATTGTGTAACCTGCATATCGGTTTGAAATAAACATCAATTATTCTTCCGTGCCGACTCTGTTTTTTTCCCCAACTTTCATCCCTTTCGAACCACTCCTCCTTGGTGTTGCATTTGCTCTGTCAGTCAATGTATTATTATCCCACTCCCTAGTTCGTGATTTTACTTTTCCTTTGCCAGGCGAGTTGGCCGTGCGGTTAGGCGCGCGTAGCTGTGAGCTTGCATAGGGGAGATAACGTGTTCAAGCTGTCGGCAGCTCTGAAGATGGTTCACCGTGGTTTCCCATTTTCACACCAGGCAAATGCTGGGGAAGTACCTTAATTAAGGCCACGGGCACTTCCTTCCCACTCCTAGACCTTTCCGAGCACATCGTCGCCATAACACCTATCTGTGTCGGTGCGACATAAGACAAATTGTAAAAATTGTTGCAATTTTCCTTTCTTTACTGAAAGCGAGACACTGATATTAGCAGCATAAAATTAATATTTTAATAGGCCTACTTTGGTATCAATTTAAGTTTAGTCTTTGTCGAGTTTATTTGCCAATTCCTTCTTCCTGTTTTTTCTTTCTTTCTTTCTTTCTTTCTTTCTTTCTTTCTTTCTTTCTTTCTTTCTTTCAACATCTGCGACCACCGCACGGGTTAAGCACGAAACAAATTATTCTGCGATATTGGTTTGTGCTGTGGTTCATGATCAGGTTTTTATATTTATATTTTGACTTCAGAATAAATTAAATGTTAACATGTTTAAATAATCGACGCAAAATATGACAACCTTGCGTTTGACAGCGCTCACTTGCCTTTTAAACAACACGCACCCCTTGTGTCCAGAGTAAAGGAGCCGACTGTCAACCCTTATTATCACTAGGGCGGGCAGACTGTCAACCCTCATTATTACCAGGGTGGGCCAAGTTTTGAGATCAGAAGATACCGCGTGGGTATGCGTTGAGCGTCAGGAGTATACAATAAACATGCTACAGATTAGAGTGAGCGAATAAAAGGCATTAAGTTATTGAACGTTTCATTTAAGAATTTATGCCATATTGAACGTTGCAAAATTACAGGATCTCATCGGATCAAAACTTTTTCTTTAAATTTATGAAAATCGATTTGTAAATAAACAATTTTGATGAGAGTTTTTCGACGCCACTTTTAATACAGACCGAACATAAATATTTGACAATATAACATATGCAGTGATCTACTTACCTCCAGGAATCTCCATCGCCAAAATCATGCACACACATAATGTTATACGCAATTGTAATCACATCAAATTGAAAGCATCTGTGAATCTCGCACGTTGTTCGTCGAAGCGGTAACTTTGTCACATAATACTGCAGCAGGTATCGACGGCAGCTCCTTTCCTCTTACTAAGACATGTAAAAACATCCCTTCTCCGAGGTTCTATAGACCTTTTTTTCTTGCTATTAGCTTTACGTCGCACCGACACAGATATGTCTTACGGCGACGATGGGATAGGAAAGGCCTAGGAATTGGAAGGAAGCGTCCGTGTCTTTAATTAAGGTACAGCCCCGGCACTTGCCCGGTGTGAAAATGGGAAACCACGGAAAAACAGCCTTCAGGGCTGCCGACAGTGGGGCTCGAACCCACTATCTCCCGATTACTGGATACTGGCCGCACTTAAGCGACTGCAGCTATCGAGCTCGGCAGGCCTAATTTCAAAACATTGACTTTTATAATTCGACTTTTGGCCAGGCTTTTGTTCGTTCAGACCACCGTGGATTGGTCCGTTCTATGGGGCTGGTGTAGCGAAACAGATGTAGCCCCCAATTCCCACCCGAAAATTAATGATTTTTTAATTATTCTTTTTTGCAATTGGGTTAACGTCGCACCGACAAATATAGGTCTTATGGCGACTATGCAGTAGGAAATGGCTAGGAATGGAAAGGTAGGTACATCCTTAGCATTTGCTTGGTGTGAAAATGGGAAACCACGGAAAACCATCTTCAGGGCTGCCGACAGACTGGCTCGAACCCACTATCTCCCGGATGCAAGCTCACAGCTGTGCACGGCGAACTCGCCCGGTCGTAACGAATCAACGTGCTTTTAATTTCGAAGTGGTGTAATAAATATTCGCTGCCAAAAAGTAAGTGCTAGTTAGTCAGTAGTCTGCAGTATTTGCTGTGTTTAGAGTGAACTGTTCGTGTGAGGTTAACGTTGCTTGTTGCTCGTAACCTAGTCATACATACATCATAATGGTGCCGGGACCGTCCCTGTTTTTAAGGCACAGTTCATCCTTTCTCCTTCATCCTTCACTGCACCTCAAATCACCACACATCTCCTGGCCAGACAGAGGGCGTAACCGTCTACGTGGCTCGCCGTACCAGAGTACGGAATGAATGCAATAAATAAATAAATAAATAAATAAATAAATAAATAAATAAATAAATAAATAAATAAATAAATAAATAAATAAATAAATAAATAAATAAATAAATAAATAAATAAAATTGTGGACCCTTCGATCGTCAGGGATTCTGGTGGTCATATTTAGAGTGGTGAGATATTATCTTTCGCATTTCTTCTTACAAGTCAGTCCAGCGATTATCTCAGCGCCGTAAGCGGTCACAATACTTGAAGTACCGGTACATAATTAGTGGACCGATAGGTCGACTTGCGGATTTCGAGGGGTTTCACCCCAGAACTTTTCTATTCTGAGGAGTCTTCCTATGATGTTGATGTAGTACTTTAGTTCGCTGAATCCCAGTGTATTACTTCGTCCGAAAAGGAGTGAGAGGTTCAACTCCTAAGACTATTTACATTATTATTATTATCATTATTATTATTATTATTATTATTATTATTATTATTATTATTATTATTATTATTATTATTATTATTATTATTATTATTATTATTATTATTATTATATGGGACATTGCAGTGTCAGCAAATTTTATTAAATAAGTAATATGATACGAAGTCCTTTCTTCCTGGGATATTTGATCCATCTTCTTTGACTTGCATTGTTAATCACTTTTTGGGATTGGTGTTTAGGTTAACGATTTATTTTCGTCAAGTTGTTACAATCACGTGTAGAGCAACATGCAGTATTGACTTAAAAATAACAGAATAATGCTCTTAGTAATTTAGAGTGAAGCGTAATGGGTGAGAGTGTCCCTGAAGGGTGGAGTCGCCGGTGATAGTACTTCGATTATGTAGTACCGTAGTGTTTTCCTTTGCGTCGCTGTTTGTCGATATACCCGTCACCTTCATTCGAACGTGTATGAGTAACAGTATTATGTGGTGTTAAACTGATATGCATTTACGTGCATTTTTGACGAAAATGCCAAATCGTATGGAGCAAGCCTCCAACCGCCGAAAGCAAACTTCATGCTACTACAGCTTTGTAGCGCCAAGTACGTTACAAAGATAATAGCGAAAACTCGCTCAAAGTGCATAGCTTTCCGATGAGACAGCGCTACTAACGCTATTCTACGTACAGTTCTCGCCTGCTCCTGTTGGCTGCTAGGACATAATACCTTAACCAGAGATCTCGAAATTTCACTCGTATACGAAACCTGTTAGGCCTACTGCTATCTACATCAAAACCACTTACATGTGATACTGTCTGCAATTTTTAGATAAAGCATGAAAAGTGACAACTGTATACAGCCTGTGACAATAATGTTCGGTGAATGAAGTCAGAACGGTCGATTCGGCAACAATGGGGCCACGCTACGCTGCGTAGCAGCAGGTTTTGACCACCTGCTCCCAACGTTGTTCAGTTGAGCATCGTGTGTGTGCCGTGTAAGACCTGTTTGACACAGTGCGTGTTTAGTGCGTTTGTTCTGAACTGCGAACAGGAATATGAACGACCAAAAGATCAATGTACAGTTTTGTTTTAAGCTTGGCAAGACACCGAAAGAAACACATGCGATGTTGGTACGTGTTTATGATGATCAAACACTGTCCTTGAAGTGTGTGTAGGAGTGGTTCGCCCGTTTTCGAGGGGGCCGGGAAAGTGTTTCTGACAACCCCCGTAGCGGAAGACCGGTGACCGCCGTCAGTGACGAAAACATTGAGAAGGTGAGGACATTAATCACGAACGATCGGCGATTAACTGTGCGCATGATGGCGGATGAACTGCAGATTATCCGTGAATCCGTGCGACAAATCGTTACCCAGAAGTTAGGGAAGAGGGAAACGTGTTCTCGTCTTGTGCCACATCACTTGACTGACGATCAGAAGCAGGCACGTTTAAGGGCTACACAGGATTTTGTCAAAACTGCGGATGCGACACCAAATTTCTTGAACGGTATTGTCGCTGAGGATGAAACCTGGTGTCTCAGGTACAACAGTTCATGGCAAAAACGGGGTGGTGCAACTTGAACATCTCCCATACTCGCCAGATCTCAATCCTCCAGACTTCTTCCTATTCCCACGACTCAAACTCGCTTTGAAATGAAAGAGATTTGACGATATTCCTAAAGTCCAACGAAACGTGACGAGGCTTTTGAACACCATCCCAAAGGAAGCCTTCCTGAAAAGTTTCCAGGACATGTATCGCCGATCTCAGCGGTGCATAGCTATGGAAGGGGACTATTTCGAAGGACAGTAAGATCACTGTCGTACATTGTTCATCTATGTTGATAGTACATGACTATTCACCGAACTTTATTGCCACAGGTTGTATTTCAAAAATAACTTAGCCAACTGTACGTTCGTTATTTTCTGCAAATTAATGTTTAGACATGAAAAATTACTGTAACAGTTTACATACAAGTGCAGGTCATGCAACCATGTATGTCTACCCCATATTCCTGTTTCTTAATACGGGGTCGGGGTTGAGTTGAAATGAAATTGTTTCGTCTTTTTTATGACCGGATGCTCTCCCACGCCAACCTCAGTTAAGGGGCTAATGAAGATGAATGATGGTGAGTGAAATTGGGTAGGGAGGTGGAAGGAATAGTCTGTGACCTATGAATAGGAGCTCTCCCGGCGTTTGGCTGGAAGTGGAAATGGGAAACCACTGAAAACCATTCTCAGGGACAGCCGACGGTGGGGTTTGAATCCACTATCTATCGTATGTGAGCTCACAGCTGCGCGCCCCTAACCCATATATAAATACTATGTTAAGTAGATCTACATGCACATTTAACATGAAATCACATATGTGTTACTTTCTGTAATTTGACCTTTTATTTTTATTTATTATCAGGGTTGTTTATAGTCGCTTTAACTCAAAGCTCTTATCGCGACTCTTACATATTATTACAGAGTAATAGTAATAATAATATTGTAATTATAAGAAAAATATAAATAAGTATAATGTAATTAGATTTTGGAGTGCAATCCGGTGTCCTTGAGGAAGTTGATGACTTGATGACTCAGTGCTGGAAAACCCAGTGTCACTTCCATTTCCTTAGGTCTGTTGTGGTGTTGGCGCCAATGGTGATACAGTTGGCATTCTGAGATGATATGCTTGTCAGTGAGAGAACAGTTACATTTACTGCAGGTGGGAGGTTGTTTCTTTTTCTAGGACATAGTTGTGGGTGATCTTGGTGTGTCCTATCCTTAGTCGGGAGGTTAAGACTTGTTCATGTCTGGTGAGGTTTTGGAGAGGATATATTCTCGTTGATATCATTTTAATTTTTTGGAGGTTGCTAGTGGAAGTTTTAAGCCAGTTCATTTTCCAATGCTCGTACAGTTTGATTTTGATGTGAGCGATGATATCAGAATGTGGAGTGGCATTTTGAAGGTTGTTGACTGGAAGACTAGTAGCCTCTTTTGCTGCTTGATCAGCTGATTCGTTGCCTGGTATTTCTCTGTGAGATGGTATCCATGTAAAAATAACATTTTCCCTCCAATCTTGATCTTGTGGTATAGCACTTGAATATCTTTAACAAGGAGGTGTGTTGTTGATGGATTTTGTACTGAAGTTAATGCACTTTTGGAATCAGAAAATATTATGAATGAGTTATTGTAGCTTGCTTTTGAAATATGAATCATGTCCTCTTTTAAGAGCATACAGTTCACTTGTAAAAACTGTGAAAAATCTGGAAATCTGTATAGCATACTATAGTCTTTATACACCGCACAACCATTTCTCTCATTGAATTTTGATCCATCAATATAAATTGCACTATATAATGAGTATCAGTTGCAAATTTCATGAAATAACTATTGGGATTTCGCTGTATCAGTATGTACTTTAAGATTGGTGTTCAATTCACAGTTGATTGGAGGCAAATGAGCCTTCTATGGAGTGGTATCTACGGAGTTGTGTGGAAGTAAAATGGGTGAAAGGCTGAGGTTTAATTCTTTGATAAGATCGTATATTCCGGTGTTAAAGGGTTGGGGTTGAGATCCAGTTAGTTTTCTTTTATGTCTCTTTGCAAATAGGAGAGATTTTAAGTAGTGGTTATTTGTGCCAGCTATCTTTCTTGAGTGCGTATGTCAATCTCAGCTGTTTACGTCTGATTTCAAGTGGTGGTTCGTTGGCTTCAGTCTCTATACTAGCTATGGGGCTGGTGCGATGGGCTCCCAGGGCAATTCGATGAGCTGAGGATTGGATGGTATCAAGGATCTTGAGAATAGATCTCTGGCAGAACAATATACTATACTTCCATAATCCAGTTTTTCTCTGATTGTGGCTCTGTATGTCTTCATTAGGACTTGGTAGTCTGCTCCCCAGTTTTTTGCTGAGAAAATATTCATGATGTTCATTCTTCTTTGACACGCGCCGTTAAGATTTTTCAGGCACGGGGTCCAGGTGAGCTTATTATCGAATAGAAGTACTAGAATTTTAATAGTTTTAAATGATTCAATTTTATGGTCTTCCATATATAATGCATGGTTAGGGATGGTATGTTTATTTTTGGAGAAGAGAATACATTTGGTATTAGTTTTAGAAAACTTGACCGAGCGAGTTGGCCGTGCGGTTAGGGGTGCGTGGCTATGAGCTTGCATAAGGGAGATAGTGGTTCCAAATCCCACTGTCGGCAGCCCTGAAGATGGCTTTCCGTGGTTTCACATTTTCTCACCAGAAAAATGCTGAATCTGTACAATAACTAAGGCCATGGCCTCTTCCTTCCAACTCCTAGGCCTTTCCTAAACCACCGTCACCATAAGACCTATCTGTGTCGGTGCGACGTAAAGCCACTAGCAAAAAGAAAATAGAAGAAAATTTGAACCCTGTGATTTTAGTTCAGTTTTGAATAATTGTAATTGATTCTTGTAATAGGAGTTGAGTCGTCGTAATGTATTTCCCTGGGCAGAAGATTATCAAATCTTCAGCAAAAAGGCAACACTTAACTGGTGAATATATGTTGGAGACTATACAATTAATTGCTACGAGAAACAGTTTTACACTGGTAGCTGATCCTTGTGGGACTCCATTATTAATTACTACTTCCTTTGACAGCATTCCATTATCTCTAACTTGAATTCGGCGATTTCGAGAAAATTATAAACGAAATATAGCATATCTCCAGATATATTATGTGTCATTAATACTTTGATTACATATCTTTCCATACCATCTCATATGCCTTATTAATATCTAAACTGACTGCTATTAGGTGTTGGTTATTGAGGAACGCTTCCTGTATTTCAGATTCCAGACATATCAAAGTGTCTGTTGTGGAGTGTGCTTTACGGAACCCGTTTAGCACATTACTGAAGAAATTTATGTGCTCGAGATACCAATGTAATCTTCTTTTAACTATTTCCTCCATAAGTTTACACATCGCATTAGTTAAAGCAATATGACGATCATTTTCTGCAATTGAGTTGTCTTTCTCTGGTTTGGATATTGGAACTACAATGGCATTGAGCCATTGATCAGGAAAAGTTTAGAACTCCATCTGTGATTGAAAATGGTCAGAAGAAAATTCATTGCATTTAGTGGAAGCTGTTTTAGAAATTCATATGGGACCGTACCTGGGCCAGGACTAGATTTGCCATATTTGTTAAGTTCAATAATTATTTTCTGTAGTTGAAAAGCATCGTTTAGATTATAGTTGGGGTCAGATATGGCTTTCTTTATATCAATGGATTCACTGGATTTCTTTGTTTGGAGAATTTCGGGATCATAATTGTTGTCACTAGAGAGCTTGGAAAATGTATCGGATAATTTATCAGCGATGTTTTGAGGTTTGTTTATGAAGGGTCCATCAACCGAGTTTCTGAGGGAAGTTATGTAGAAGTGATTATATTTGCCATTTATTATTTGGAGTTTATTCCACATTTCCTTTTGTGGGGCGTGAGAACTTAGCGAGGAGACAAATGATAGCCATGAATTATTTTTGCTTAGTTGTATTTCTTTTCGAGCGATTGCTCTACATTTCTGAAATTGGGCTTTATTTTCAGGAGTGGTTTTTCTTTTGTAGAGGTAGAAAGCGTGATTCTCGTTCTTAATAGCCTCCTTACAAGTGTCGTTCCACCAAGGTATTGTTTTCTTAAAGGAATTTGAGATTACTTTTGGAAAACTCATGCCCGCAGATTTAACGAGAACTTCTGCGGAATCTTGAACGATGGTGTTCATGGGCTTAGAAAGGAAATCTTTGGAGGGTTTAAGTATATAAGTGATTATTGACTGTCTGCCTAAATTCCGTCCAGTCTGCTTTATTTAAGTTCCATTTAGGTTTGTTGATAAATGAGGAGATGATAAAAGAAGTTTCATTATTGATTAGCATCGGTAAGTGGTCATTATTTCCTTGGATTGTTGAATAAACAGACCATTTGAAAAGGGTTGCTATGTCCGACGTGCAGATTGTTAGATCTATACTATTACAGGTGCAGTGGGCTATGTCAAAGCGAGTTAGAGCAGTAAAGTACATTAGAATTCAATCAAATTCATCAAGTACCTTTTCTACCACTTTTCCTCTTGCATCAGAACTATGGCTACCCCATAACGTGTTGTGGTTGTTGAAGCCACCCACTAGGTTGAATGGTGTAGGTAGTTGATGGATAAGGTTTCGTAGATCGTCGCCTTGAAAGAAATAACTGTTTGGAATATAAACATTGCAGATACGTAGAGAAGGTGGTAGATGGACTGAAATTGTTACAGTTTCCAAATTAGTGTTAACAGTAATTTATTTGACATAGATATTTTTTTATATATGTAGCTAATCCTCCACTCGCATGTTAGGTGTTGTAGATATTCTAACTGTGATCGATAACTGTAAAGATTTCATTGGAGTAATGGTGTTATAATAATGATCAAAAGCAGAACGAGATTTATCACTATTATTATACTGGAAAGGATTTTTCGTCGCTGGAATAGCCTGGCGTTACATTGATATGTGCTGAGTCTTCACTTTGACTGGCGGATTTCAGTAGTGCTTTTGTTTTTGATGCATTTATCAGTGTAGTAAGAATAGAGATTTTGTAGAGGTTTAGCAAGACCCTCCATGTCTTGTGTGTAGCTGGAAGCAATTGCTGATACATCCATGGCACCAACTGTATTTTCGAAGAAGGATTGGAGCTATAGGTAGCTGAGGGGAAACAGTGATGGTTCGGCTTTCAGAACTTGTTTTACTGGCAGAAGCATATCACTTATTGTTGATTTTTGCGTGTCTGTCCTTGACATTCTTGGAAGTGTAATTTTTCTTACGGTTTTCGATTTGATCAGGAGAGGCCAATATGGATTTGTGGCTATCAGAAGGATATGGATTAGCTGTTTCACTACTAGCAAGTAAAATTAGCGTATATTGTAGGGTAGAGTGTGTTTCCATAGGTGCAGCAATGTCTTCCTCAATTTGAATTCCAGAGATGGGAGGAGCATTACAGACTTGGCTAAGTGCTAAGTCAGGGTTCGTCAGAGAAGTGATTTCTCGAATATCTTTCGAGAGGGAACTAAAAGTACCGATGACAGTTTTGGGGTTTTCGCTCGCTGACTTTTGTGAATTCCTTTGGAGTTGAGGAAAATTATTGGAGAAGGATTCATATTTTGGAAGTAAAACGTTATTAGGATTATCTTTGGCCGGATGTCCTTCGGTATGACAAAGAAAACAAGTGGGTGAGTCGGATGAAAGTAAATCCAGCAGTTAATACCATGGACGCTTCCGGGAGTTTATGAAAGTCTTCGTTTTGAATGTACATTTGTCTTCGGAAGCTTAAAATGTGGGAGAATCCTGGAATTGACAAGCCTGGTCTAATTAAAGTAATCCTAGACATGATTTTCACACCGAGTTTTAACAATTCCCCTTATATAACATTGTTTGGGATCACAGGACAGACGTTTGATAATATAATACGCTTGTTTTGGTTAGAAGGGGTCGTATTTCCAGTAATATATTGTTTATTAAAATCTTGGAGTTTGTCAATATCAGATCTTCAACAGTTTTCTTACTAGAAAGAAAGATGCATATTCTTCCGTTCGATATACGTGAAACAAACGGAATGTTGCTAGGGGTTGTAAGTTTCCTTATAGCTAGCACATAACCCTTGATACTGATCCCATCATGAAATTCGATTACAATAGCTTGTTCTTCGGAGGGGTATGACTGTATTGCAGCGGAATATCTTAACCTTGAATGACGTTCCTTACCAGTTGTGACCGTTGTGTTCGGCTCTATGGCTAAATGGTTAGCTTGCTGGCCTTTGGTCACAGGGGTCCCGGGTTCGATTCCCGGCAGGGTCGGGAATTTTAACCGTCATCGGTTAATTTCGCTGGCATTGGGGATGGGTGTATGTGTCGTCTTCATCATCATTTCATCCTCATCACGGCGCGCAGGTCGCCTACGGGAGTTAAATTCAAAGACCTGCACCTGGCGAGCCGAACATGTCCTCAGACACTCCCGGCACTAAAAGCCATATGCCATTTGGTTACCTGTTGAACTGTTATGATGTGGAAATTTATTTAAGGTGTTGTTATTATTCGTCGGCTTACTTAATGTCTGTTGAGGTAAAATATTAGTGATTTCTTCATTCATTGAATTCCATAGATGCCGACCTCTATCAACAGAGGTGGCCATTTTCAGTACGTCAACAAGGGATTTTAGCTTATCTGAACAGTTTTTCACTTCTCACAAAGACCAAAGATATGTCAGGTATCTTACTTACAAGAATATTGTAGGTGATCCAAATATTTATTTCTGATCACTCATACATTAATGTAACGATCATGAACTTCTATTATATAGCAAAACTTGAGCAAGAGAATTACTCGCGAACATAATCAGTCATTGCCATCTTGAGCAAGTTCTTTTTCTGTTGAAATGTACAGGAATCATATATTTTATTTACAAAACTTTTCTTGAGGACACCAAAGTATTTAAGGGCCAACAAGAAATAACAATTTTCACATAAACAATCTACATTAATATTTCAAATCATATTCCTTTATTTTTCGGAAATCTGTCGAAATAAATTGACGCACTTTGCTATCAGTAATTATTACAACCATATATGTGCGGCTACATGGCTAACTAGTTAGCGTGCTGGCATTTGGTCACAGGGGTCACGGGTTCAATTCCTGGCTGGGTCGGATATTTTAACCTTAAATTGTTAATTCCTTTGGCTCGGGGACTGGGTGTTTGTGCTGTCCCCAACATCCCTGCAACTCACACACCACCTCCACCAAAATAACACGCAGTTACCTACACATGGCAGATGTCGCCACCCACATCGGAGGGTCTGTCTTACAAGGGCTGCACCCGGCTAGAAATAGCCACACGAAATTATAATTATATTATACAACCATATATAACGTAAATACTGAATACTGCCTCTTCAAACCAATAATTAAATATTATTCACGCTTGATATTTTATTATTTGTGTATTTGTGTTAGTACATATATCACACACTCCCACTGTATTCACAAATAAGGGATATTATTATTATTATTATTATTATTATTATTATTATTATTATTATTATTATTATTATTATTATTATTATTATTATTATTACTGACCAGAATCCAATGACGTGGCATTATTGTAATTGTCTTGGGACCCGGAAGAGGTTCGGGGCGTCGTCTTGGAATGGCAACAGGATCTTCCACTCGTGACTGGATGTCAATTAGGACTAATCTAGACGTAGAGTAGGAGGAAGCTGAGATCTATATAGGCATGTTAGAAAACAGCAGAGAACTGGACTTAAAATTTTGTGGAACGTGATTGACTTGAAATTTTTGTGGAATGTGTAGTGCGGTACCAACCTACAAACTGTGGAGTGCTTAGGCACTTGATATTATATCACTTGTGGCGGCTTGGTGTCTTATATGTTGGTAAAGGCTCTGGGGTACTGTATTTCAGACTTTTCAAAATTCATGGTCTGGAACAACAAGCGTGTGTTGCTCAAGTGAAAGTATCTTTAAACCATGTGTAGGAATCAGTGAACACCGAATTATACAGTATCAATGTGATATAACAAGTGACAATAATGAGAATATGCAAGTTGTGTTGATACTACAGAGACAGTGAATGGTGTTTATCCATATATATTGTATATATTGTATAGCTAGTCGGCTAGCTAAGCATAAGACTGACACAGGGTGTGCCCGGTTCCTATCTGAAGCGTTACAGAGAGGAGAGGTTTGCATGAAATAAGTATAATGGAATCCTTTTTAAAACTGTTGAAGAATGTATTCACAAAATAAATGCTAAATTCCACATCACCTCGGTACAGAAGATTTTTGTGAGTTCCCTCCTTGGTCTGGGCTGATAATGTACACTGCGGTCCTGCTATTACTCGTTCACCCCTGCATCGTCTTCCGATGGAGGTCTGTAAGTTCTCGAAATTCTAGAAGATCTCGAAGTTCTCGAAATTCCAGAAGGTCTAGAAGCTCTTGTAGACGTGGAAATAGAGCACGGCAATGTACTGGTGCTCGTAATGTACTCGTTTAGGCAAATGGCTTCTGCACACAAAAAAATTATTAGTAGTAATGGCTTCAAAATAATCACTAGTTACGACAGAATGTCACTGAAATCTGATCGCATTTGAAAGTACTAAGACTGAAAGTTACTACAGTTGCTCGCACAACTGAATTTAGACCGAGTCGAATGAAAAATAGAATTGAACTTGTGATGCAAACAGCCACTTAGGAAATAAAAAGTAGGTATGTCACTCATTACCGTCGTATGTTTTTATAGTCGACTGAAGAATAACGTGAAAAATAAAGTACACCACTCGTAATTACTTCTAAGTTCGCACAGCTTTCAATTGGTATTAATCACTGTGATAAATTGTAAATAAATGTTTATATCCCGTGAATTTAGTCCCGTTCACTTCACTTGATTATAAACAATAACGTTGTAATGCAAACATAGTCTGTTCGAAAACAGTCCTTGGTTCGATCTATTTACAGATACATGTTCTATTAAGAACCCTAAGAATGCGAGAAATGTCTTCCGCACGTCAAACACAAGTTTAATGTAGTATCACTAAGTCGTGACAAAGTCCTACTTAGAATGCCATTCAGTTGAGAAAATTCCAAGTTCGGTTGTAAGGTTCTACTGAGTTAAATATGTCAATCACTTGGGGAAAAAGACGTACAGTTTGACGTTTACTGTCGGAAAGAATTCCTATCACCTTTTGGATTTAAACACTGAGTAGTATTTAATCACTTGGAATAAACGTTGCACTCGTGATAGAAAAATATATATAAGTTCTAATTACACTTGTTCTGGTCACATGAATAGTTAGTCACTTGAAATACGCATGAATTTAAGTGTCTTAATTCACAGTGGAACTTCTCTATCACACGCGAATGGTGTTGAAATTTCTAAGTCCGATACGATGTATCGTAAAGTTCCTATCACGCAGACTTTCAAACACTTGACGAGAATCGAACTCACATCACGGCGGTGTAGAACTATCAACCGACCATCCGGCCTCGACTGTGGCACATAGTTGACTGACTTGACATGCAAATATGCCTCCTTTTTATACAAGATTCTGGAGAATTGAGGCTATTACATTTCGTTAAATATCTCCCTTAATCTTTGTTGGATTTCCTTCAAACTTGGGGACAATGATGGCAAAAAAATTGGTCAACATGATGATGTTATTCATTTAATCGTACTCTGATCAGAACAAAAGTTATTAATGATGAAACATTTAGATTGTTCTCCCGGCTGACGTAATTTAGCCTTGACCTTGATATGCAGGACGTGACGTCACATGCTCCACGTTGCTCGCAGCTGACGTGCTTGTAGCCGGCTGGGTGTTAGCGCACGGCGCGGACTTCGACTTAAAGCATCGGGAACTTTGTCTTGGACCAGCATTCCTGGTACAATATATACATGTACTTTGTAATTAGTGCTCATCGGGCTAACGACAAACAGTAGCTTGGTCCTCGCTTTTGGTTTCCCACTGTTTTTGTTGTTGGATAATTGTGTAAACATTAAGTCATCCAGCAGTATTTTGTGAGTGTATTCTATGTATATTTTGGTGTGTTGATGAGGGGCTCATTCACGGATATTATTCTGAATATACTTAATTATTTTAGAATCAGTGGAGTTATTGATGAACCTAGGTGCAGTTCCTATCTACTGAGTCATTTTCAGAAGGTTAGGTAAGGCCTGAAGCTGATGTACCAGTACGCAGCTTTATGTACACGCCCTGGGAGAGAGAATTATCATGCTCTTAAAATTGAGGGATTCATTTAGGTGAACTCTGGCGCCCATATTACGGACATTTAGATGAATTATTTTATTAAGTTATTTGAGTTACTTTATTTATTCAGATGTCAAATATATTACAAAAGACGCCCAAGTGTGAGGAGATTAAGTATTTTATTTTAGTCGTATTTTCTTATTTTAATCATATTTCAATTGGCACCCAACAGTGGGGCAATGGTTATTAATTGTTATTTAGATATATTACATATTAAACAGCTGTTGATTGCACGGTTGTTAGTGTGCCCTTCGAGTCACGAGAGTGAGTCACAGTCGGTGTCTCAAGTTTTCACACCTGCTTTCCGTTACTATCTTTGTAACCTACTTAGTAGCGCCGTTAACCAAACTGACTGGGAGCTTTTCTTCTTCGCTTGGAACTGATGCGGTCAGCACGACGGAGCTCCCCAAATTTAAAGCCAGTTCACTCCGTCAAGCCCACCTACCAACAGTAATCCATATGTGTGGATATTAATTTTGTGCCCATTTACAGAACTGATGCACACTGGAAACTGTATCAACAAAAACGTTCAATATATGGTTAGAAAATTAAACTCTGGCTGTCGTATAGAACGAAATGAATCGAAGGACGCCCACCTAGTACACACACTATTGTACTCGACAATGAATGACAACACTTCACCAATTACTGGCTGCTTAGGGTCGCTGACGTAGATGTCAGGCCTCTTTAAACAACAAACAAACAACTGGCAGTTTACAAAAGTTACCTGGTCCTCACAAGGGGTGTTCGGCTGGCATTCTTTAGCGAGCCTCTATAATCTTGATTGTCAAGTTTCAACTTTCACTTTAACTACGCTGCATACCCACCACAGTCATTTTACACAGCAGTTCCATGTAGTCAAGTGCCATCCCACGTCCGTTGGCCATCACAACACACGACGATTATAGACTTGGATCGACTCAAAACATGACCGATAACTCACACAATCAATTCAGGTGACCGCTCCACACACTGAAATATCAGCTCACGCCTCGTAACTGATTACTCATCACACATAACTCAATAAGACAACAACTCAAAAACCACTCTCGAGATGAGCCTGCTTTTATATACCTGGCGATGAAGTACCAGTATCTCCGGGGTACGGCCAGAATATGAGCGAACGTTCTAGTTTCGCCTTCCATTAAATTCACGGAGACACCAGACGAAAGGGAAAACAGAAGCAGAGGTTGTCACGTGCCTGCATGGCCGCTTTAAGTTCCCCAAACTGACTCATTCATTCCTTGCAGGACATCCCGAAGGGCGCTTCAAGAAGGCTGACAGTAGCATGATATTATTATTATTATTATTATTATTATTATTATTATTATTATTATTATTATTATTATTATTATTATTATTATTATTATTATTATTATTATTACGGAGATTTAGTGGATCACAGAGGGAAAGAAACGTGAGGGTAGAACGGGTAAGCACAGCACAAACATAAGCACAAGGAATTCGACAGAAAATTGGATAAGTTTATATTTTCTTTCTATTCACAGCAGAAAGGAACTTAACACAATTAATAAATTAAGCAGATCTGAGGGCGCAGAACACAATATTGTTAAATGAAACGCAGTACAATATTAATGCTCAGGGAATAGCTCAGCATTTCTTAGGGTATTACATCGAACACCTCGGGTAGAAGTTACAACATACGAGTACAAAACGAGAGGAAAAAACCACCTCGTACCCTATAGGAGTGAAGCCCCGAGTAGATACAAACTACCCAATTCTTATAACTTTGCTCATTAAGAGCCTTACAAATTATCCATCGATAATAATAGGCCAGCCTTTAGAACTTAGTATATATATGTTAGAAAACTTAAAGAAAAGAAGCCGTAACTTTTCCCCCATAATAAGGGTCAGACACGCGCACAATGGTCCACTAGACGAAGAATTATATACTACCAAAAGGCGTAACAAGCCATCTTCAAAACAAGTACACTCGTTAATCGTACATGAAAACATTAGACACGGTGGGTCGAAAGATCCAGATAAGCCGGAGCAGAAGCCCCATATTATGTTATCCCAAAATGGGAAAGAAACAAAATGAGAGGAGGCTAAGGCACGCACTCAAGAAAATTATTTATATTTCCTTCTTGGGATAAATACCCCACGAAGCAGTGGCTAATCCATTCTACTAGGTGACTAATTTAAGATGTTTAAGCTACAAAAGGATTCACAAAATTTACTGTAAATGTTCACAAAAATTTAGTCACCCAAACAAAGTTGAGGGGAAGTTAACGAGGGTACTTTCACTCGTGCTTCCTTATATTTTACAAACCCATCAGGGTGAGGTGAGGAATGCGAAAAAGGAATCCTGCATGTTGTTGAATTCGCAGCGGATATTCTACTGGCTTACTTTAGGACGAAAAGAAAATTTTAGAGAGCTATATACTAAAAGAGAACGTAGAAAACTTCCCTAACACCTAATTATACGGTTGGTATCCTCCCTACCTTCTCAATCCATCTCCATTTCAGCCTTTTCCCCACATCATAGGTCCGTACCCCTCCGTCACACCAACAACACTGCCGCTCCTCAAATAAAGTGTCGTCTTGTCCTCGAGAAAACCCGACCGCTTGTATAGCAAGTTGGTGGAACTTTCGAGACAGAGCGAGAAGGGGGGGATATTCATTGGCTAACAGGATGCCAGAAGAGGGGCAGAAAGAATGATGTGACTTTACTCACAGTACAGGCAACATAAATAAACAAAATCATTACACAACAACACATTTCTTCAAGTAATAGTATCAGCTGAGTTACCCTCTGTTTGCAAAAGTCCAAACCCTTTCCATCAGTAGTGACCTCCGTTTGCAATCTTCCGAACCATCCAACTTGAGCGCCCTCGAATCGGCAAAGTCCGAACTATCTTTACAGATAGTTCATAATTATGACGGGTGGAGGGCAGCAGTAGCCCTGGCGGACAAAATGAAAGCCAAGATGCGCTTAACACACGGTTCAGTCCTTTCCCTCCAATGGTTTACCTTTCCACAAGAACACGTAAACAAACAGTCAAGTGTATACCAGGCGGCCAGCGAGTGCCGTACTTTCTACTTACAATTGTCCCGCATGCACTAGTGATGCATGGTTTGCCTAATCACTTGTTTTCGAAGGAGAGCTACAATGTGTGCTGTATTGTGGATTTTGTGAAACAAATAGCGGTCATTTTACCGGACACTTCCATAAAAGGGTGCATTTGTAAATATGCCAAAGGTGCAGAAAAGAAAAAATAACTTATTAATTTATGCACGTGTAGACATTCCACTCTATAAAAGAGTTGTTTGCATGAAACAAAAACTAATACTGTTCGGCGAAATACGTGTGTAGAATGCAGATGTCTGTTTGGAGCTTCGGCATCATTCTCACCAGATTCCCCACAGATTAAAATTATGTCTGTGTATTCGTTGTTGCTGAACACACTACCCATTGCCGATATGCAGACAGCAAATATAGTGCTGCTGTAGACTATTACATACACAGCCTAGTACCATGCGGTCGTACGCGATGTTTACTAATCCAAAGGGTTGCATTAAACGGGTAGCGCTGAGGAACACGCTGCGAGCGACCGACTGGTTGTTATCTCTTCATACTCTGACGAAACCTGCCAGCTGGCAGTAGTGCCCCTGTAAAAATAAGTTAGTAGACATCCCATTCATCATTTGTGCATGCGGGACATTTATAAGTAGAAAGTACGGCGCTCGCGACCCGCCTCGTATATAATTCCAGAAATTATACTAATAAAGTCGAAGTAATTGGTAGACGTAATATGTTTGAAGTATAAATTACATCACATCATAGAGACATTCAGGCAACCGCTCGGTAGAAGTCCAAATCCGAGTAGAGATGCTTTTGTTGACGGGCAGGGTGGCCGCCGCAGTAACCGAGACCCGGCATCGAAGGGCGGACACTCCAGTTGCTGTGAAATAACTACGCCCCAGCTATTATGAGGATGAAAGGTGTCAGAAGGCTGGTCACAAAGAATGACCAGGACATCCAATAACGTCGAAGTGACTGTACAAATACAGGATTCTAGGCGGCTACCCGAACATGGGAACCGGGCGGGCACCAGGCAGGAGTTTCTAAACAGGCGCTGATGGTCCCGGACAGTGGCTGCCAATCTTCCAAAGAGTCTTCTCACCACCCCCGATGTTGAAAAGGGTAGCTGTAACACAAACCACTTTGCGACAGCATACGTTTTAGCACCAAACATTTCTTGGTCAGAGTAGGCAGTAGAGGAGAGTTGGTGGCATCAGATACGTGTTAAGAGGAAAACGATGGGTAGGGAGGTAGGGGTGGTGTAGGGAGGATACCAAATCAATATGAAATGGGAATATTTTACAATAACATATAACTTCAAGTCACCAAAAGAAACTTGAACATAATGTCGACTAACACAAATACATTGGGGAACTTATAAAATACAAGGACTATAGAGTCCAAACTACCTAGACCTTAAGGAGGCACGAGTACGGTTCAAATATAAAACTATACTTAAACTTAGACTTTCAAAGAGAACAGAAAGAAAACAGTTCTTTATTTAGAAATACCTAGATTTTAGAAAACCAGATATGAAATAGCAAAAATAACATTACTGGCAGAGGAAGAGAAGTACCACAGGTTCGACGCAAAATCAAAATAGAAGAACAGAAGTACAGAAACACCGAAATCTGGTATCGAAAACATTATCTCCGGTACAAAAAAGGTTCAATACTGTCATACAAGCCAACCAATGTCCGTAATCAGTGGGCGTTAAAGACAGAATTTAGAGAAAAATAATCAGACGTGGGTAGTCCTAACCATAACAGACACAAATCCGACGGGAGCACTCTCCCGGCTAATATCAGAACACCACAAGTGACCAACCAACAGGAAAAATCCTGCCTGAAGCCAAAGAGGGGAACAGAAACACAAAGGAAATCGTAGAGGAAGTTGAGAAACAGCAACCTGCTCTCACAATTGTTACACAATATATCACAGGAGGAAAAGCACCTGAATCTTATCAGAGTTAGAGAAAAGGAACACACCAACATAAAGGGTAGGAACCAAAGATAACCTGCGCTGACAATAATGTTACGTCAGATTTTGCTGTCGATTCTGTCCGCCATTTGCCGGCAGTTCCTTCCATCTGCTGGAAACTTAAGAAAAATAAAAATAATTGAATGTAGTAATGGCTGCTACGTTTGTAAAATACGAATAAATTAAAGAGAAGCAATTGAAAGCCTATAATCTCGTTTTAGTCAAGAAGATATTCTGATGGAGGTTTATGCACGTGAGCTGTAGAGGTTAGTTTTTACACAAGGCCTCGCAATCCAAATCCAGTATTGCACTGTCTCAACTTTATGATCATTTGGAAACATTGTTGAGATCACTAGAATCTCTTAGTGTCATAACGGACAAGTGTGCCTCTATATTATTTCCCCTTGTTGAATTGTGCCTCCCCGAAAACTTATTAAGAATGCAGTACCGGTATTCCATTTACCTCTGCTACGAATGCGA
This sequence comes from Anabrus simplex, assembly GCF_040414725.1. Lineage (NCBI taxonomy): Eukaryota > Metazoa > Arthropoda > Insecta > Orthoptera > Tettigoniidae > Anabrus > Anabrus simplex. Next base: position 1,159,799,016 of record NC_090266.1, read on the forward strand.
AAGACCGTCTGGAGGGGTTAATGAAATTCCTGAAGTCGGAGGTGGAGGGTGAACAGAGAATAAACCTTCTTACATCTGGTTTTGACTTAAAGTGTGAAGAGACAAAAAAACGAAGCACAAGGGGAAGGATTCAGACGACAAAATGCCTACAGCTATGGAGTTATTAACATCAAATCAACGCAAGGATGACAAGTGTGTATTTTATGAGGGTCATCACACCAGTGCAGATTGCTTCTTCGCTAGAAAAATGTCGTTGGAAAGTAAACAGAAACTGTTGAGGGAAAAAGGATGTTGTTATACGTGTCTGAAGTGAGGACATTTGGTAAAGAATTGTAAGCCAAAAAACATAAAATGTATAATTTGTTGTGGGAAGCGTGTTGTTTTAATGTGCAGATAGTTGTTAGAAAAACAAACATGTTGTCCCCAAAGAAGCTAGGAACAGCGAAGAAAATGCAGCTCAGGAAGTCACGTTGTCAAATGTTTCCACTTCGCCTAAGGTGTTATTATGAACCCTTCGTGAAAATACATACATACATTTATTGAACATTACAAGCGACTTCGCCCCTATACATGTTCACATGCAAAGTAAAATAAATAATAAAGAATGATAATAATAATAATAATAATACTAAGGATAATAATAATAAGAATAATATCTAGCAGTCATTAGCTGTAGCAGTCCCTCACTCAATGTTCAAACATATTCATCCAGTGTCCTTATTGTGTTCTGTACTTGCATCACATTATTGTTCCTGACCTCAAACAACAACACTCAGCATTTCAGCACTTGCATTCCAGCTAACTTTAAAACAAACAGACCATGCAATCCTGTATCATTTCCCAACTCCACATAACTAAGTACTCTATCCCTATATTCCCAAATCCATTAGGATTTTAACTATTCCACCCCCCTATTCCCCTGCCTACCCTCTAACTCACTCTCCTTCATTTTACTCTCGCATGCCTTTTTTGTCGCACATAAATACCTGTTCAATTCACCCCCTTTCTCCCATTGTGTAATAATCCATCTCAGGATTGCGTTCTCATTCCCTCTCCCCAATATTTCCCGATGCTCGGCACTCAATAAACCATGTCTTAACCCCCTCGTTACCTCACAGTCTCTTAGCAAGTGAAAATCATCATTCACATCTCCGCAAAGTACACATCTTGTCTTATCCCTCCCCTGTAACCACCCTGTATTCCTTTGCAGACCTAAAAGCCACCACATCATCCCATACCGTTTTGACCTATCGACGTATCTAATATTCAACCCTGCTATCTCCTCTATTTTCGTCAAAACCGTCAGCGAATTTCTTAGTCTGCTTTCCCCCAATAATTTCTGCCTATGGATATCTCTAACTCTCCTTTCCAGTATATTCATCCCTCTCACTTCTGTCTTCGACCAAACCTCCCCCCACAGGTGTCCTAATCCTATCCTCCCCCAAATATCCCTTTATTTTTTCTAACCATCCACCCTTATACATGCTCTTAAATTGCTGTGCATATGCTGCCTGTAATACTCTCCCACCTTCCTGTCTTTTTAAATTCATCCAGTATCTAACTATTCTTTTCACACCCTCTGATTCCAAATCCTCCCCACACATTAATTCCGCCCCTACATTTGCTGTACACCTCGGTAAGCCCATTACTAACTTAGCAAAACTACTAACAATCCTTCTTAGTTCCTCTCTTTTCTCATCCAGCCCCCAAAACTTCTGAGCCGTATAATACCCTCCCAACGATTACCGACCTGAACACAAGTCTCAGTGTTTTATAACTGATCCCCGGGTACTTGACTAGCAAATTTCTGACTGAGGCTAAGGCTGCCAATCCTCTATATTTCACCCTTTTGATCTGGTCACTCCAAGTTCCTTTATCATTAAAAATAACTCCTAGATATTCCAACTTCCTTACCTGTTCCAATCTTTCTCCCTGAATTACCCAATTACCTTCTATCTTTCTTCTTTTGTCCACCTGTACTACTAATATTTTAGACTTATTTCCATTAATTTTCAATCCCCATTTCCTCGCAAATAGCATCACTGACTCTAAGGCCCTATTCATCGCCCCTGCGGTTAGCGTCATCAATAACACATCATCCGCAAATATCAGTCCTGGTACTTCAAAACCATTAATTACTGGTACAGCCCAATTTTCTGCCCCAAACCCCTCTAAAATATCGTTGATAAATAAAATAAACAGTATTGGCGATAACTCGCATCCTTTTTTTAAACCCACCTTGGACTCTAATGGTCCACTCAGTCTCCCTTCTCCCAATTTTACACAAAACCTGACAACCCTATATGTTCCTTCCACTGCCCTCAACATCTTCTCCGAAATCCCTAGCCTGCCTAATTTCTCTAATAGGGCCTCTCTATTCACCTTGTCAAAAGCTTTCTCAAAATCTATTGCTGCTACATAAACCGTACTTCTAGCCATATTCTTATACTTTTCTAAAATAGTCTTTACTATCATTATATTATCCACTGTTCTTTTCTTTTTCCTAAATCCCCCTTGGTAATCTGTCAAAATTTCATTTTCTTCCGGTTTCCCATTCCTTAGGGTAATTACCTCCCTCAAATATCCTATTGAATAGTTTAACCATGCCCTCTATCATTATCTCATTTTTACTAATTTCCTTCCAAAACTTGTTATTTATACCATTACACCCCCCGGCCGACTTCGCTCTGGCTCTGCTTATCACTCTCAGGATTTCCTCTCTTGTGGTTTCTTTATCCAGGTCATAAATTGCCACTCTCCTATTCCTCCAAATTACTTCTTCTCCCGAACCTCTCCATCTATCATCCCCTTTTTTTCCTAGTAATTCATCAAAGTGCCTGACCCATTGCACTTCCTCAATACTCGTTCTCTCTATATTCCTTCCACCCTTAATAATTTTATTAATCTTATCCCAAACTCTCTCAAAATTATTTGTCTTGCAGTCATTATTTATGGCTTCCATTTGTTCCTCTAACCACGTCTTTTTTGTCTCAGAGATTTTCTTTTTATACTCCTTCCTCAATCTACAGAAAAACTCCCTTTCTTGGCTCCCACCTTTCCTTCTATATTCTCCTAACGCGTCCATCACCTTCCTCCGCATTCCTTCACACTCCCTATTAAACCATTCTTCTCCCTCTTTCTTATTTCCCTTTCTAGCTTTCGCCTTCTGCGCTATCATCTTTATTGGATGTAGCAACAATTCCAAGGCTTTATCAGTATTATTCTCTTCTAACGCCCCTTCCCACCCAAATTTCAGAAGATGTAACTCCTCTTTTACTACCCTATTCCAATCCCGGCCCACCTTCTCTGTCCATTTATACTTATTATAACCACTCCCTCGTTTATCATTTGTCTCATCTTCCTTCATTGTACACTTCTCTTCCTCCCTTTTCAGCATAACCCTCACCGGGAAATGGTGTGATTCAATCCAGTCTCCTATTTCCATTCTTACAACTTCCTCAATCATCCCTTCCGAACTTAAAACCATATCTATCACACTACCACCCTTCTCAGTAACATATGTCAATTTCCCCATCCTGTCCCCCTCTATCCATCCATTCAGAATATACAAATTTCCCACAGCACACATCTCTAGGAGCTTCTCTCCATAACTATTTGTAATTTTGTCCTCACTCCTTCTACTTTCCAACAAACACATTCCATCCTCCCTACTATAAACCGGGCTCTGTTCCCCTATTCTCGCGTTCCAATCCCCAAATAACAACATATCCTCCTCACCTGGATACATTCCCCTTATCCTACCAATATCCACCAATAACTCTTCAAAAAAATATTTATTTGCATATGCTGAATTACTAGGGTGGCAGTAAACAAAAGCTAGATTTATTTTCTTCCTCCTTCTCTCACTCCCTCCCAAATTCAATCTCAGCCATATGGTTTCCATCATATCGGTCTCTATATCCTCTACTCTTTCACTAATGTCTTCCCTAATTAGAACTATCATCCCTCCTGGTGCTCGTCCCTTATTCCTCTCTTTTCTTCTATATTTATATTTTATCTCAAACCCCTTCCATGAAATCTCCCCCCTGTTTCCAACCACGTCTCCAAGAGTGCCACAACATCAAAACTTTCAATTACTTCCCGAACTTTCTTGTTTCCTAATTTGTTCCTTAGTCCCTCAATATTCACACCTCCTATTTTCCAATATAGTTATAACTTTCCCTCCCTCCCTTCTAGGTCTCCCCCTCTATTCTTACTTCTAGTAGTTATCGACCTCTCGTCCTCTGTATCCTCCATCCCTTTACGAACTTTTCCCCATATGTCTTTTAAGCTCTTACTTCTGACTTTACCTTCCTGTCGATCTGTCTCCTCTTGACCTTTCTTGTTCACTACACCACTGCACCCTGCCCTCACCGCTTCTTGCTGCTCACCCCCACTCACCCCCTCACTATTTTGGACTTCTGAATCCATCTTCCCTTGTCCATTCTTGCTCACTGCACCCCTACACTCTACTCTCCCAGTTTCTTGCTGCTCACTCTCACCGTCCACTTCACTATCTTGATCTTCTGTCTCCCGGCTGCACTGCCCATTCTCTTCTGAGATGCTCTCCTCTCCTGCCACGTCCCTCCCCCTCTTCTTTTCTTCTTTCTTCTTCCCATCTTGCCTTGTCCTCTCACCACCCTCAACCCTCTCGTTTTCGTCCATTTCCTTTAGCTTCGTCACTGAATGTACTCTAACCCATCGCCCGTTTGTCACCTCCAACCTCAGACCTCTTATTCGGGCCTTTAGCCCCTGGTTCCTCGCTCTCCATAGGTGCCTATTCAAGATCTTCATATTTTCACTTCCTTCTCTTCCCATGTCTCCTTTCACCCCTATTTTCAGTCCTTGTAAATTCTTACTGTTACCTAACACAATTTCTGCCATTAAGGTTGAGCACAATTTAACCCTAATTGGCCTCCGACCTTTGGTTTTACCAACTCTCTCTACATCATCTATGTCTATCTCACTAAAGCTTATCTTCATTGTATCACGTATAACTTGCACCACCTTAGATATCAGCTCAATCTTGCTCTCTCTCGCCCCTTCCTCAACTCCATATATAAATATGGCTTTTTTCAATCTCTCCTGCCTGTACCCCTCCGCTTCTTTCTTCATCTTCATCACCTCCTCTTTCAGGTGTTTCACTTCCCCTCTCAATAACTCGATTTCTTTCTCATTATTGTCCACTCTCCTGCTCGATTCCTCTGTCTTCGTTTCCAGCCATTTCTTCATGTTCCCTATCTCCTTTCTCTGCTCCTCCATCATGTCCTTTATTTCCTGCACCTTATCCCATTGACACTTTTCCTGCATAACTTCACTTACAACCACCCTGAGTGCGGCCAAATCCTCCGTACTAAATTTTCCACTGGTATTTGGGCCTGGGTTTACTTCCACTCCCACCCCCAATAACCAGTAGCACCGCTATCACTGTCACTACCAGCACCGCTTCACTCATTTTTAATCCGTCCGTACTTATCACCAATCCACTCCTGGTCTCCTTCTTCTGCCTTGCCTGCCATTTCCCAATAGCGGCCCGGTACTGTTCAATGCCGACCATGTTTACAGCACGCACTTCACTACGCAACCTCTCTCCTCGACCGCTCGAGCTAGACTGCCCCTTCGTGAAAATATAAGATATGATAGAAAGTCTGAATGTGTTCCTGCTTTAGTGGATACTGGCTCCCAAAAGTCATACATTTTGCGAAAGACGGCTTTAAAGATGGGTTACAATTCTTTGCGAAAGGAAACCATCGCACATTCTCTTTTTGGTGGTGTGACAACACAACGGAATGAACATCAAGTGCACAGAGTGCGTGTAGAGGACCTGAACGGTGAATTTCGGTGTAACTTTGATGCTCTAGACCAGGAAGTGATCTGTGGAGTAATTGCACATGTTACGGAATGGGAATGGATGAACGAGCTGAAGAAATTGAAGGTAGATGTCACCGATAGTGAGGCAAGTTTGGAAACTATAGAAATACTAATTAGGGCAGACGTGGCTGGCAAACTTCTAACAGGAAGAAAAGAATTGCTGTCGTGAGGTTTAGTTGCAGACGAGACATTGTTAGCCTGGACATTGATGGGAACTATTCCTAACACCAAGAGAAATGAAGAAAACGAAGGCTTCCTTGCAACTTTCATGCTTATTAAAGAGGCAAGTATTACCGATTTATGGAGGTTGGATGTAATAGGCATTTCGGATCCTGTAGAGAAAGTTACGAAGAAGGGACTTAGAAATTGTAGCGAAAGATCATTTCTTCCAAAAAGTTCATCGCACTAAAGAGGATCGATATCAAGTTCGTCTACCTTGGACCCAGAAGCATCCCGTCTTGCCATCAGATCTGAACCTCGCTGAAAGAAGATTGGGCTTGATGAGGAAGAAATTATCTGAAGATCTTTTTAGAGATTACAATGAAGTGTATGGAGATTGGTTGGCTGAGGATATTACAGAAGCAGTGCTAAATCTTGAACTTGTTCATTGTTATCACTACTTACCGCATAGGCTAGTTGTAAAGGAAAACAGTGCAACTACTAGAATTAGACTTATTGTTAATGCTTTGTCAAAACCAGGCAGCTGTCTTGAATGTTTTGAAACTGGACCAAATATGATTTAACTCATCCCGAATGTTCTGTCAGAATTTAGAGAAAAGGTTATACGAGTGGTTGCTGATATTAAACAAGCATTTTTACAGATTGGTATTCCTCCTCAAGACAGGAACGTTCTAAGCTTTTTATGGAGGAACAGTTATGAAAAAATGGAGGTTAGGGTATTCCGGCATGCAACAGTGATTTTTGGTGTAAAGTGTAGTCCTTTCCTCTTAGGAGCTGTGATCGAACACCACAGATTGGTATTCCTCCTCAAGACAGGAACGTTCTAAGCTTTTTATGGAGGAACAGTTATGAAAAAATGGAGATTAGGGTATTCCGGCATGCAACAGTGATTTTTGGTGTAAAGTGTAGTCCTTTCCTCTTAGGAGCTGTGATCGAACACCACTTACCGAGAGAAGAGGATTCAAATCGTTCTCTTAAAGAAAAATTACTGCACAGTTTTTATGTTGATAATGTTGTTTCTAGTGTGGACCCTGAAGCTGAATTAAATGCATTCTTGTCAGAATCGGCCAAAGTCATGGAAAAGACTGTATTTGAGCTTAGGGGTTGGGAATGGGCAAATTAAAAATGTCAGAGTGCTCATGAGAACTTTTATTCTGCAGTATTGGGTTTGTTGTGGAATCGAGAAAGTGATGAACTCAAAGTTAACATGAGTTGGATTAGAGATTTCCATTTTGACACGATTACCAAGAGAAATATCCTGTCGATCTCTCACAAAGTGTTTGACCCTATAGGTTTTAGTTGTCCTGTTATGTTGTGTCTTAATTTGCTTCTGCAGAAAAATGTGAGAGATGGAAACTGATTGGGATACAGAAGTTGACGATACTATCAATAAATAATTTCTGTTGTGGTATGAAGAACTCCCTCAATTAGAAGAAATTGGCATCCCCCGGTGGGTACAGAAACGTGTGAATATAGAGGAATGCAATTTACACACCTTTTGTGAGGCATATGCAGCAGTAGTTTTCCTCAGGGTAGAGACAAGCGACAATGTTCAACTTCATCTGATGGATGCCAAGACACGAGACTCTTCTATAAAGAAAATTTATATGCCTCGTTTAGAGCTTATGGCTGCAACTATAGTAGCAACTCAGTTCTGGACGGATTAGGATGGAAGAATGTGAAGACTTTGTTCTGTGTTGATTCTATTACAGTAATTGCGTGGATTACCAGGGAAGACAAATGGACGCTCTTTGTCAGAAATCAAGTTAATTAAGTTATGAACATCACTTACTCTGAATCTTGGAAGTATGTTCCAGGGGAACTTAACCCTGCAGAATTAGTTTCTTCTAGATGGTGGGAGGGACTTGCATGGTTGAAAGAATCACCAGGGAAGTGGTTTGCTCGCAGTGATGATCCAAAAGAAGACGAGATCAACATGGAAAATGTTAGATCCACAGCTGTTGTGAATGTTAACTGTTTGGTTTCGGAAAATCAAAAGGACTGGTATTTCAAATACTACTCTAATTTTGTAAGAATTGTCCGCATTTTGGGGTGGTTGCTAAGGCTTATACGTAATAGCCGTTTACCTATAGATCTGCGTCAGAGAAGGGAATTAGCTATGTAAGAATATGCCACTGCAGAGAGAAGAGCTGTTCGGTTTGTTCAAAGGGACTCCTTTTTTGGGTTGAGGGGCGACAGACTGCGAACGCTCAGACTGTTTCGAGACGATGAAAGAATAATTAGGCTGAAAACAAAGATCATCTACAGAGATGACCATTAAGACTTTTGTCAGCCTGCAATACTTCCATCACAACACGAGGCAGTGAAGAGATTAATCATGATGGAGCACAAAATATAAGGACACGTAGGATTCCTAATGCTGCTAAATAACATTGGGGAACGCTATTGGATTTTAAACGGTCGGAAAGCTAGAAGATCGGTTTTGTCCAAGTGCGTCATATGCAAGAGACGCAGTGAAAGACATCTTGAAGTTATTTCACCTCCACTTCCATCCAATGGAGTATATGAAGCAGCCGTGTTCGAGATCTTTGGACTGGATTTAACCGGGCCTTTATATCTACAAGGTGGAATTAAAATGTGGGTGTGCTTCTTTACTTGCGCGGTGTTCAGAGCTGTCCCTCTGGTTTTGGTACCGTCAGTCTCGACAGAAGCATTCTTGCAAGTACTCCGTCGATTTGTGGCTCTCAGAGTAAAATGTTCTGTTATCTACAATGACAGTGGGACCAACTTTACCGGGGCTTCAAATTTGCTTCGAACTCTGAAATGGAAAGAAATACCTAAATACAGCATTGCTAGGCGCATTGAATGGCGTTTTAATCCCCCGGTGTACCTTGGTGGGGAGAATTGTGGGGGCGCTTAATACGCATTCTCAAAGATTTATTGAAGAGGATATTGGGCATGTCATGTCTTTCCTACGAGATGATGACTACATTATGTGACTGTGAACGTTTGATGAATACTCGACCTTGACTTATATCATGGAAGAAGGTTTTGAACTAATGCCTCTCTCCCTTCTTTATTCCTGCACGATATAAGGGAGATTTGTGTTCCTGATCTTGATACAATAGACACACAGAGCCTCAAAAGGGGGTTTAGGTGCAGACAAACTTTGAAAAGGGATTTGAAGAAAAGATTCAGAAGTGAATATTCGGGGCAGATGGTGTTACATCGTGAAAAAGGGGGCACCTGTGCTGTAACTATGGGGGAGGTTGTGTTGACTGGATGTGATAATCTCAATCGTATAGACTGGCCATTGGGATACATAGTTGAAGTTATACCAGATAAGGATGGTGTCGTCAGAACAATGAAACCCAGGGCGAGTTATTACGCCCAATACAAAGGATTTATCCATTGGAAGTGTCTTTTGATGACCCTATTGTGCTCTCTAGAAACTGTGATTCTCCAGGTGTACCAAAGTATAACAACAGTGGTAATCCAGTTGTTACTCGAAGTGGTCGAGCGGTGAGAGTTCCTGACAGACTTGACTTGTGAGCAAAAGGTTTGTATTTGTTGTTATTGTTGAGTAGCCTTCTGCTACTCAAAGTGGGAGTATGTTATGTCAGACTTTGCTGTCGACACTGTCGTCCATTTGCCGGCAGTTCCATCTACTGGACACTTGGGAAAGAGAAAAACAATTGAATGTAGTAATGGCTGTTATGTTTGTAAAATATGAAGTGATGTAGGCTGTAAAAAGGAATCTTTTTCATTAAATTCAGTGCAGACGAGCTTCAATTTTCAATTGTAAGACTTCCTTAAATTATGTTCCTGCGTATTTCACAACAAATAGTACTCTGCCAAAAATGAAGGAACACGCTAATACAAGGGTTCCCAAAGGAAAAGATAATTAAAATTAAACCCAATGCCAAGATAGTTGAAGGATCCAACATGAAAGAGGAAGAAAAGATAACATTGGCTAGATCATCAACCATGCTACTAAACACAAGCGGTATTGGAAGATGTGATGAAATGCAGACTAAAACACGTGGGAGAGCCGAGCAGCCGCGTACAACTAAAAGAGACCTTAAAATACATTACTTCCCGCACGAATCACCGACGGCAATTTTTATGAAGACGTTTCTCGAGGAGGGGAAACAAATAGCAGAAGAGAAAAAACGATATCAACACTCCCCAGCGGCAAGGGTGAATGCCAGAAAAGCAATCAGATGAAGTGATTTTAAAAACTCCAACCAGAGGAAGACGAAGGAAAATGACTAATTCACTTTAAGCAGGCTTCATTTGTGACAAGTGAACTCGGAATATTCCTTCGGTCTCATGATTACTGACCAACAAGGTTACAGAAGTTAAAAAATTCAGAATAATACACGAGCCATGAAACCTAGGAGCAAGTTTACCAGCAGGAACAAAGTTCTTAACATACACCTGATCTCCATCCTTCAAATTGATGGGTTGCCGCCCGCGATCATACCTCATTTATACTCCCCTATGAGAGGCCTTAAGGTTATCCGTAGCTTTGTTCCACAGTTTGCGGATGTTTTCAGGATCTGTTGTCTCAGGCAAAAGTTCATTAATCGACTACAGGTTAGACAGAGGAAAGTCAGGAATAAACTTAAACATTAAAGAAATAGGGGAAAACTTGTGTGATTTGTGAAGAGCAGAATTGAAAACAAACGCCAACCAATGATTGACGTGTCCCATCGGGAATTATCCTCATGATGAAAGGCAATGAGTGCCGAACGGAGATTACGATTAACATGCTCAGCTAAGGAGGGCTGTGGACAATAGGCCGAAGTGGTTACATGAGAAGTAGAATGATCAAAACATAATTTCCGAAGGAGGTTGTAAGTGAATGATTTGGCATTATCTGAAATGAAATACTGACAAGGTGTAAAAGAAGAGAAATAGAACGTAAACAAGAAATTGTAGTTTGAGTAGTGGCCAGTTTAGTAGAAAATAACCAAGAAAAGCGGGTAAATCCATCCAAGCACACGAGTACGAACTTGTTCCCATTCTCTTTGGATTGTGGAAAGGGACCTTCATAGGGCGGGATTCTTGATGACTAAATAGTAGACCAACGTTGATATTTAATGGAGGCGTGCTAACTAAACAAGCTTTACAAGCCTTAACAAGTTCCTTAATCTCTTCATGCAGTCCTTGCGTGATCCTACTCCTTCACAAATATTGGAAAGCATAATACACAATGATTCTGACCACAATAGTTTCAGTGCAGAAATACCACAAGAAACTATATATATGTATACACACACCCTTGACTTAAGATATATTTCTTTCTGAAATCCTGTTCTATGAAGTAGTCTGAACACACTACATAGCCTTTATTTAAATGCTCTGGTCATTTGGTGGCCAGAAAATTCATCTCTGTCTGCCCTTATGCTCTTCACAACCCACTGAGTACACCTAAAAATCGATTAAATGCATAGGTTTAATCATAAGAATATTTTTAAGAAAGTACGTTCACATATATACAAGAAATACAGGCACATAACCATTTAGAGATACACTCGCAGCACTTTGTTTTTATAATCTGCCAAATGGCTTGTGATCACGTTGTCTTTTGTAAATAAAACACCCGTACAGAGCGCAAATAACTCCTCTTCCTGCCATTTCCAAAATAGTGATACATAACAAGCACAAAACTATCTGAATTACAAATGTTATCCTTGTAACATACACAACTGACTGCAGTAGCAAGTGTAGTTATCTCTTCGAACCGCTAGATGACACGCATAAACAGTGTCGCCAGTTTTTCATGGAGTTTCCACTACTGTCATATTAAGCTACGGTATTTGGTAACACTGCCCCTCCTGGAATAAAGTGTCGTCTTCTTCCTATGAAAACCCAACCGTTTATATAGGAACTTGGTGGAACTTTCGAGAGAAAGCGAGAAGGAGGAAAGATACCGTTACTGATTGGCTAACTGGATGCCACGAGAGGGGCAGAAAGAAAGATGTCACTTTACGCACAGTACATGCAACATACATAAACAAAATAATTACACAACAACAAATTTCTTCAAGTACTAGTATCAACAGAGTTGCCCTCTGTTTACAAAAGTACAAACCCTTTCCATCAGTAGCGGCCTCTGTTTGGAATCTTCCGAACCATCCAGCTTGAGGGCCCTTGAATCGGCAAAGTCCGAACTAAATTTATAGATAGTTCATAATTATGAAGCGTGGAGAGAAACGGTAGCCTTTGGCGGACAATATGAACGTCAGGAGGGGCTTATTACACGGCTCACTTATTATTATTATTATTATTATTATTATTATTATTATTATTATTATGATGATGATTAACCAATTTTTACAATGTGTACGTTATTTTGTGTATTTTAAAATTAAGAATTCCTTCATTATTATTATTATTTGTTTTATTTGTATTCGAAACTATAAGTTATGTAAATGTATACTCATCTAGTGGTTAAGTGTAAGAGAGGGCCTTGAGCCCTAACTTCGCCACCAATAAAGGCATTACCTATCTATCTAAACTCCTGGACCTAAAACATATTAATTGAGCTTGCTGCAACGTAACTGATAAATCACTATGGTGCAGTGTGCCGTCTAATAAAACATTAATTATCAGCAGTGGGTATCGTAGGCTATATACTAACTGAAGTATACTTGCCATTATTGCTTATACTGTATTTACTCTTTCCTATCTTACTTGTCCCCGTTATCTGTCTTCTTTCTTTCAATATGAGTTAGTCCCTTTTGCTCGAATATAAACTATAGAACACCTCTCTCTTTTCCTTCATCTAGATGGTGTTCCAAGCAGTCATTACACATTTCCACACCACAGAAGCTGCTTTTAATGACAAAACTACCTAGGTACTGAATCCTGAATGGATTCTTTATGTAATAGAGTCCTTAAGAACTTCGTCTTTTTGTACATCATTATTCTATAGAAATCCCATTCCCGAAAGTTATACGGTACCGGTAACTTGAAGCTTCTTTTCACTTCAAAGAATCAATATGTATATATATTCCGAAGGTACCGGTACCATATTTACTCAACTAAGATACATAAGACACATTTAGTTTTCTTGATTTCTTCATGTCTAAGTGACTAATTTGTCAACCTTCATTTGAGATATTGTAGCATACCGTACTTTACATTTTAGATGAAGATTCCGCTTTCATGAATTTTTGCACCGAAATAATTTTAAGCGCAAAGTAAGGGAACGATAGGGAATGAAACCACAGTTATTTATGAAAAAGTAAAAATAAAAAATAACAATAAGGTATTTCTGATTTATATGTGATTTATACCCTAAAGTACCGGTATGTCTCTTGTGGCAAGGGGAATCATAAAAGAAGAAACGCACATTTGCTGAAGTAAAGCAGGCAGTAAAATATGCAGGCTTAAAATTACCGTACCGTACTCATAAGTTCAGGGCAGTTTTTACTATTCAATTTCTATATCTTAACTGTATTCCAGAGTTACCCCTGATCTGGAAATTATTTCAAAAGTTCTTCCAAAGCAAGCAGATTGAGGAGCCGATGACCTAGATGTTAGGCCCTTGAAACAACAAGCATCAAACAAGCTAAACAGATGGAGCATGGCTGGTACAAATTCCAGGCCGCTTGGCGGACGGTGTGCAGTAGGCTACTAAGTGTGTAGTTCGCATTGATATCCTGTAATTAAGTTGAGCATGGTTGAACAAATAGAGAATTATTACTACTAGTTTTGGAACAATTCACGTTCAATTCATGCTCCGAAATGGCTTATTTAATTTTTGAAATTAATTTTTCTGCAAGGTCACGTAAGACGATACACTGTAGTTGTGTACTTGTTCCCAACCGGTCATTAATTCCTTGCGTTGCCGGTTATATTAAGATTCAATAGTTATTTATTATAATAGGCCGACGGAGCGACAACTCGAGCAATTTTACTCGAAGTATCTCTCCCATTCGCCGTGCATAACGACAAACGTGATTAACAAACACAGATAAGGAATGCCCCTATTGGCTATACTGAGTTTAAAGTTCGACTTGTATCGTATAGGTGGCAGTGGTGAGAATTGTTTTTGTGCGTGTGTTTCGTGTTGTGGCTTTTGTGGTAAAAGAAGAATTAACTTTGATACAAAACTGTTTTTAAAACGGTTTTGAAGCTGCAGTAAGGGTGCATTATCTTTCGAATTTTGGACTGGTAAGTTTAATGTGGCAGTCTTTTCGCGTCTTATTAACTGTTGATATGATTTACATTGCTCAGAAGCGCAGTGGCATGTTGCGACATTAACTTAATTTCAGCTTTAGAGAATAACAGAAGTAATAAAAACGACAATAGTGAAGGTAAGGACGTGAAATTCATCGCAGTATGTGGTTTTAAATTGCGTGAATAGTTACGGGTGTTGTTGACATTGTCTGTAACCTGTTACACATAGCGCTCAAATTCGTGTTTAGTTTCGTTTAGAGGTTGTTTTTTAACAATAGTAAGGACGGTAATTTAACATTTGCTGGCAGTCATCAGAGGTGGAAGTGCAGACATGGTCTTGTTTATTTTGCCACTGACACTGTGTATCATAACCACATTTTTCGTGTACCTCGGATGTCATTGAAGACTAAAGCCAGTCCCTAAGGTGATGGATATTGGAATGCATTTTGTAGCTCTAGTAGGCATATTTTGGACGAACTGCATATTCTTAAAAACTAAATTTTCTGTTTCTGTCTCGTATGTGTATTGTAACTTCGGTGTACTAGAATGACATTCGGTTCATTTACAGTGGATATGATCTTGAGAGGTTACAGTGCTATTTTTTATTTTTTATAAGGTTGTGAATAGTATCATTAGGGTCCATCAAGTTCTTGCTAAGTTTCAAAACAGAGCCTATAGATCTTAATGATTGGAACTGGGTGATATAACAAGCCAATTCAAATTTCAAGAAGAAAGAAGAAAGATCTTAATGACAGACAGCAACTGCATTGCTTATAAATATTGAAACCAGTTTTGTTTGGCAAGATGTAGCATGGAGTGCCATGCATTTCACTTTACATTGTATTGTCTCGTGTTTTTCATTTTACCTGCTTATGAACTTCTGTGATGGAGAGGAAACGGTTAAAGGTTTGCAGGATATATTTATATTAATGGTAGCAGAATGTTGTAAATCCTTGGTTTGTACTGTGTTGTTGAATCAGTGTAGGTCTACACCATGTCTGCATCATTGTTCTGAATATTTTTGATGTTTTAATGGGATATTATAAAGATTAGGAGGGTTTTCTCATTATGACATGGTCAAAAAGAGAGAAATGTAATTTGTCATGTTGGAATGGGTTATGTCTTACTGTATAATTTAATGTGATTAGCAATGGGATGCATTGGACACTGCTTCACTTACCCCGGAACAGCATTTACATTAGTTTCAAATGTTCTAATTATTGCTATTTTATCCTGTTTGAACGCTCAGGTTTCCTCCTGTCCGTGAGTAAATTGCTGCTTCAGTTAGGGCTGAAGTTACATGCTGAAGCTATGCGAATTTATTCTACAACATCCTACGCTTTCAAAACATTCCATGTAGGTCTATTGAGTACATATAGGCTACACTACATTTTGAACAGAAGCATGATCGTCTGGCTGTGCTAAAGTTCATCCATCGCCAGACAGCAGCAAGTTATGGTCATAGGAGAAGGGGGTGGAAAAGAAAAGAAACTAAACATTTGCTTTGTACATGGGTTGTAATGATGCTAAGCTAGCAATGAACATTAGCAGGTTGTTGTTTTTTTACTGTGAAATGACAAATGTATTAACAGTTGAATGTATAAAATTAATAGAAATAAATTACACTATAGCATAACAGATTTAATTCTAACTGAATTCTTTTCTCGTTGCGGTGCAAATTTGGTTTTATAACGTGTAGTTCGATCAATTTTCTTAATTGATACATTAACAATATTTTGGGTTTTTGCTGTATGAAGGATATTTTAGGAAAGGTTCTTATTTTCATATTTGTTGCTTCTTACTTGAACATAGTCTAGAGGTCACCATAAGCCACTGATGATTAGTATTAGGCCTATATATTTACGATATTGGTGGACGTGAATGAGGTAGGCTAACTCAAGCGTTTATCATGACTACTATATGTCCATGAGATGGGATAGGTGCAGTAGATTATGTGCAGCCTGTTCTTATGTTCAGTGTTATGACGGTACAACTACACAAGTTTAGATTACAGTGATGCATATGAAAATAAGTAAATAAAAGTAATATTATTGTTTTTTTAAAGGTGCCTTCATTTGCAGTTTAGATTTTAGAGAGATATCAGGGCATCAGAATTCTATCCCACTGGACTCAACTATAACATGCTGCAACTTACACGAGTGATATGGACAAGTCACTTTTGAATGCCCCCAAATGCCTCTGACTTCAGCCAGAATCTATCTCGCTATCTTGAGAATGGAGGAACAACAATTAACGGACTGCACCATTGAGGTTGAGACAGTTTAACAGGTAGTTTTTCTGAAAACACCAATTCTGTCAATTTTGAAACTTGTTAAAGGTAACTTTTACTCTTCCTTGTTCTTCTTAATTTTCATCACATCAATTCATTTTGCTCATTCTCACTTCATATGCTGCAGTGTTCAGTGCTTTCTTATAGGCAGTCTCTACATAGCACAAATTTCAGGTACTCCACAAGACTTGATCCAGTAATCTTTGAGTTATCAGCCCAATATCTTAGGCCTACCCTCACGGTTACATGGCTAACATACCAAACCTTAAGTTGAAACAAACTTAGTAGGCCCTATGTATATTATGCATTTCACAGCCATCAATGTCCTGTGATTCTCTTTCTTCGACTTTCCTTTATGGCTTTGAAATTACCGGTATCGTGAGTCGGCCATGTTATGAGTAGTTCAACTTCAGTCGGTATCAGTTATGTCATTTTCAATGTAATACTCTCTGTCACAGTGTTGTTTACTTATATTGTAATAATTGCAGTCTATAGGCCTAGTATACTGCCTGTAGCCTACACAAGTTCAGTGCTCATATAATATGACTGCAAGTACTAAAGTGGAGTTTTGTTTTGTAAGTTTAGAAAATGAAATAAGAAGTGTTAACAATTTCATTATCATCATCCAAACAGCATGTTTATGGATTCAAAACATAGTGATCTTCAGCATCCTCTACTCCTGCAAGTCTGACTAGGTACTTGTATTGTGGTGTCTGTTCTAGCTTATGTAATCAGCTGGCTCTAAAATTGGAGAAAACAAGACAAAACATGAGGGCCAGAAATTTTGTACTCTTCGTAATATCTTCTGGTGTTATTCGAATTGGCCAGCCCCATAGTGTTGGGGTAGCATGCCTGTCTCTTACCCAGAGGTCCTGGGTTCGATTCCTGGCCAGATCAGGGATTTTTACCTGGATCTGAGGGCTGGTTCGAGTTCCACTCAGTCTACGTGATTAAAAATGAGGAGTTATCTGATGGTGACATAGCAGCCAAGAATAATGGCCGAGAGGATTCGTTGTGTCGACCACATGACACCACATAATCTGCAGGCCAAAGCCCTTAGGAGCTGTTGTGCCATAGGGTTGGTTTGGTGTTGTTGAAGTTACATAACCTGAAGCTGTCTGCCCATGAAATAATTTGAAAAACGTTACTGATAATTATTACTTTTATAATAAAAAGTCGTTAACCAGTGCCGGGCTGAGTGGCTCAGACGGTTAAGGCGCTTGCCTTCTGACCCCAACTTGGCAGGTTCGATCCTGGCTCAGTCCGCTGGTATTTGAAGGTGCTTAAATACGTCAGCCTCGTGTCGGTAGATTTACTGGCACATAAAAGAACTCCTGCGGGACTAAATTCCGGCACCTCGGCGTCTCCGAAAACCGTAAAAGAGTAGTTAGTGGGACGTAAAACAAATAACATTATTATTATTCTTTAACCAGCTCCCTCTGAGGATCAGTGGGTACAGTTTCGGCCTCAAGATCCGAAGATCCTGGGTTTAAGCCTGGCAGAGATAGTCTGATTTTTTAAAGGATGGAAGTACATTTGGCACTACATATTCATGCTCCAGTTCAGCATCTCTGGTACGGTATCTCATTTGGCGTTTATACGACAAAATGAATTAACACTCAGCCACTGATCACCCAACAGAGATCTATTTCTCTGTCATTTGGTGGAGTAAAATGGAATGTCAAAATTGACACACAGGCATCCTAAATAGCGTCAGATGAAAATGGCTGCTCATGTTAGTTAAGGTTGTATGACTGTTATTGTTATTATATTGAGTCACATAGCTGCATTCGGGATACAGAGGGTTTGAACCCCACTTTTGGCAGCCCTGAAGATGGTCCTCAATGGTTTCCCATTTTCACACCAGGCTGGACCTTAATTAAGGCCACAGTCGATTCCTTCCTGATCCTAGCCCTATCCCATCATCGCCATAAGATCTATCTGTGTTGGTTTGATGTAAAGCAAACTGTTAAAAGAAAATTATTGTTATTATTATTATTATTATTATTATTGTTGTTGTTGTATAGTTGCATTATTGTTGAACTCTTTAATCAAACTATAGTAGGCTGTAATCAGTGCAATATTATGTTTATCATATAGGCTATTGATATTTCCTGCACTTGAATACCAGCAATTAAAATATAGGGTTCTTTCAACTGCATTCTGACCAACAAAAAGGAATGCATGTACCCAAATCTGGTGATTATATAAAAACAGAATGGGATTATCTTTAACATTTGAAAGTCAGTGGACTTGGGTCGAGTTTTAACAGTGGTGCTTGTTATGTTGACTTATGAGGACTGACACCTAGCATCAGTCCATCTTCATCTTTAATTACAGAGTGGTTTGGCCGTGCGGTTAGGGGCGCATGGCTGTGAGCTTGCATTTGGGAGATAGTGGTTTTGAATGGTTTCGATGCCCACTGTCGGCAGCCCTGAAGATGGTTTTCTGCGGTTTCCCATTTTTCACACCAGGCAAATGCTGGGGCTGTACTGTAATTATAATGCTTTCTGTTCAAACACAACATTTTATTAATGTGATGAAAACTTGTGACTCATCAGCATTCTAAATATATTGATGAGGTGAGTGAAGGATAACTTTTCCCACTTTTTTTGCTGTCTTCACATTAATGTGGAAGATCCTCCATAGTTTGGTCTGAAATGAATGTTGTGCTGCTTTCTAAAGTTTTGAAGTCAATCATTTGAGACCTTGGAAGTCTCTGTTTTCTCTTTCAGTTGCTTCATCACTGCCTTATAAATCAGTAGTTGCACTTCACAACTTCAGTCTGGTATGTTGTTCAGGAGTCAGTATTATGATGTTAATTCCTTCTGAAACTCTTCTTGTTTTTCATAATTTCTGTCCCTTTGTGGAACAAATCTGATGATGTTTGTACGTCATACTGTTTGACACTTACAAGAATTAACATGGAACAACATATAGGATGTGTTTACTAGCTCATAAGCTGTTGCTTGTATATTTGTTCACTTGCATACAAGGCATAAAAATTGTTTTCATTTTGAAGATGTTCAATTAGTTGGCTACCATAGTTTCTACTGCCAAGTAGAAAATTTCTGTCGTGAGTCAATGAGGTTGCCCCATTATGTTTTGGAAATATTGTTTATTGAAATGAGAGTGCTTCAAAATTTTGTTAGCACAGTAAACGTTATGTCCAGAAACCTATATGATATGACATTATGAATTGACTGGCTGTATAATTTAGCCTAGTTGATTTGGTGCTCCCATATTGTGCCTGTGTGGTTTGAAGGCATGCTTTTCGGTGTAAACATCGATACGATTAAGAAAGTGAAAAATCTGTCTTAGTCTTTCATTCATATTCTTAGTGATGTGCTTGCAAGTTTGACTTCCGGTGGTTCTTCTGTGGTTTCCCATTTTCACACCAGGCAAATGCTGGGGCTGTACTGTACCTTAATTGTAATGCTTGAGCTGTGATAAATGCCCCACCATGTGCTCGTTGCCATCTTTGGAACCAAGCGTCAGTTGACAACCGAGAGTCATATGATACATTACCTGACTACCTACTCTCCCTTCCCTTTGTTTTATCTTAATAGACAGCTATGTCTGTGTAAAGTTTCATCCTAATTAGACATAACTTAGATATTATTATAGTATTGACTAGGAGGATGGATGTATATTCAGTCCGTCAGCGATGCCGCTGGTGGGATCCTCAACAGCTCTGCCATCAGCTGTCATAGATGGCCTAAGCATCACTGAAGAGGCGTACTAGGGAAATGAGGAGTGAGGTGGTTTTCCGTTGCTTTCCTCACCGAGCCAGAGTTGCTATTACATATCAGTCTGCCAAGCCCACTGAAATGCATACACCAACCGACCCTATGAGCAACATTTTCACACCATTCATAGCAGGGACTGGCTGCATACTAGGAGGATATCAAAAATAATTTTGTACAATTTTGTAAGAACTACCACCTTGGGTATAGAATGTGGGCACCTGCTATACCAATCTGGGATGAAATCTATTAAACTTAAACCTTCTTCTGCAGTGGGATGTCTGACATGATGGTGATGGTATAGCCTCAGCTACCATGTGCTGGTATTTTGATTGGGCTCTGTTTAGGCTATCTACAGGTTGGTTTCAAAATTCCATTTTTGTTTACAAGATGAAAGAGAAACCAGAGTTTTTTTTATGACATATTACTGAGTTTTAGTTACTTTTTTCAGGTAAACTTTGAATGTGACACTAGAGACATCTTAATTTGATTTTGTATGACATAGAATGGAATTTTTTTGCCCTTTAAACAACTGAGTAACTCTGCCAGGTTTGAACTCTCATTCTTGGGATCTGGAGAGTGATACACCTCAACTGATCCAGCTTTGAGAGATTAATTACATTCATGTTTCTGTATACCACTAAAAAAAAATCATCAATAATACGTCTAATAATAATAAAGTGTGTTCAACCTGCCTTCAGTTGCTGAGATGAGCATGTTGGCTATTTGGTTCAGATCACATAGCTGTGAGGTTGTGCTCAGGATTTGGTGGGTTCAGACCCTTCTTTCAGCAGCCCTGAAAATGATTATACAGTGTTGCCTATTTTCACACCAGGCAAATGCTCAGGCTGTGCCTTAATTAAGGTCATGACTGCTTCCTTTCCAGTCCTAGCCCTTTCTATTTCTTGCATCACCTAAAATCTTTTGTGTGTTAGCGACGTGAAACCACGAAGGGGAAAAAGAGGTCAGTTGCTGTAGATTTTAAAAGGCAACAGAGTATGGGGTGCTTACCCTGAAAATGAGTTCTTTAACTTGTCTTAAAGTCTACTGTTAAAGTATTCCTGCTTATAAGCACTCATGATTGACGTGCCAAGCGGTTGCACAAGAATTCTGTACTACCGCCTCACCATCTCACAGTTTTTAACTTTTCATCATGCTTTTTATGAAAAACTTTTTAACTAACATTTCATTTTGTGTCCGGTGTTTTTAATGAATTCATTCTTACTGAGGATGACCCAGTGCCAGGTCAAGACATGTCTATGTGTAAAGTTTCGTCTTAATTGGACATAAAATATTATAGTATTGACTAGGAGGATATCAAAATAATTTTGTACAATTTTTTAAGAACTAGCACCTTGGATATAGAATGTTGGCATCTGCTATGCCAATCTGGGATGAAATCTATTAAACTCATACCTTGCATAAGTCCTGTACTGTTTACTTGAAATCTCATATTATGCATTAGTTTACGAAGTAATATTTACATTGAGTAGGGCACTGCAGTTTATATAAGTCAATCCAAAGATGTAGTATAGGGCCTACTCGTCATCGCAGGTGGTAGCATGGTTACTTACTAGCCTATCAGTATCTACATATATACTATAAAGCTGTATAGAGTCAGCTTTTTTGCTTGTCTGTCAGTTTTTCATGTCCATCTGCAGTTAGTGGCTAGACATGGAAGATCTTTGAGCAACTAAGATGATTCTTTCTATATAAGAATCACATAGATCCTGTGAAAGTTTGGCTTGTGTATTCTTTACTCTGTATTCCTTTCCAAGAGAGATACCATTTAAATGAGACATAAAATGACTCCTTAGAAGTGATGCAGTGCATATATAGCTGAATCATCAGTGCTTGTGGTGGGACGGGATGAAATCTTGTTAAAACTCTTAAAATACATTCAATCCATCCCAGAACTTTTAATACAGGCTCAGTTTGTTTCAGAACTTATATTGAAGATTCTTTTAAATCAGTGATATGTAGAAGTCGGGGGGGAAAATAAAGAAAATTCATTTCAAGCTCACAGCAAATCTTTCAAACCATTGAGCCTCACCATGTGCTCGGTGCCATCTTTGGAACCAAGCGTCAGTTGACAACTGAGAGTCAAATGATACATTACCTGACTACATACTCTCCTTTCCCTTTGTTTTATCTTAAATGTTAGGGGAAAAGAATACATCCATCCACTGTATACAGCCTATTACAGTGATTTCTTTTCATGGAAGTGGGTGTCATGAACAAAGTAGCTTCTGAAAATAGAGCTAAAGTGATGTTTATATCATTAGTTGGACTTCCATTTAGTGGTGAAGGAATGGTTAAAAGAAAAGGTAAGCAATTTTGTTTCACATCGCACTGACACAGAGAGATCTTATGGCAACGATGGGATAGAAAAGGGCTAGGATTAGAAAGGAAGCGATTGTGACCTTAATTAAGGTACAGCCTCACCATTTGTCTTGCATGGAAATAGGAAACCATAGAAAACCCTCTTCAGTGCTGCCATCAATGAAGTTCAAACCCACTGTCTCCTGAATACAAGCTAACAGTTACGCAATCCATACAGCACGGCCAACTTGTTCAGTACAATTTTATGAAATGATTAATAAAAAGTTCCACCTTTACAATATTGATAATATCATAGAACTGTTCAAAGTTGACAATATGGGCTAAATATGACTTATATTACAAGTATTGCTCAGTACAGATAAAAGAAAATCGTCATGCAGATTGTCAACGTTGTCCAGCGTCAGCAGACAGGTCTCATAGCCATGACAAGGAAAACACATGGAATTATTATGATATTAATACATTAATGCAGTGAAACTTTTCATTTTCAGACATCGAAGGGACTTAACAATTTGTCTGCATCTCGGAGAGAGATTGCTCAGTCTAACAGTAAATTTTTAGTGTACATTATGTATGCTTACCTTCACTCTCTAAATATGATATAAATGCTTTAGATGTTTGAAGTCGAAAGGGTCAAAGAAAGGAAGATATCATGCCATTTTATGCTAGGTCTAAAATAAGTTATGCAATATTTTAAGTTCACAATGTTAACTCGTGAATTATGTACAGTACAACATTACAAAATTCTCTGAAAATGTCGGAAAAGCCTTAATATCTACTGCAGTCTTATTGTTGTACACTCATGAGCAGTGGAATTAGAGATAGTTGTTGTAGTGGGGAAATGGTGCTGTGTTCGGCAGAATGTGTAAGATACGAGACCTCAGCACATTTGATCATGGCCAGATTATCAGCGTCAGACATAGGAGGCACTCCATCTCTCTCTGAAGTTGTACAGGCACTGAGCCTTCCAAGGGCTGCCGTATTAAGAGTGTTCTTGAGTTCTTGGTTTCAGGAAAAGCCACCGTTGCCAGGGTCAACTGTCATGGTGTACGACACATTGATGAAAGGATCGCCACCGGCTAGCTCAGCTCGTAAGAGCATATAGACAAACCACAGTGCAATAGACCACTCGTCAATTCAATGCTGAAGAACAACAATGTGTGAGCAGCCATACCATCCAGAATCAGGGTACAGTTGGAGGTGTCCCATGAGGTTACCTCTGCTCAACACCAGTCACAAGGCATGGTGACTGACATGGGGAAAGGAACACTGCCATTGAACGCTCAGAGCATGGAAAAAGGTCGCCCGGACAAATGAGTTGAGGTACTGTTCGGTACACGCCAGTGGCTAGGTATGGGTGAGTCGTCATTGAGCCCAGTATTCGGGAGATAGTAGGTTTGAACCCCACTGTCGGCAGACCTGAAAATTGTTTTCTGTGGTTTCCCATTTTCACACCAGGCAAATGCTGGGGCTGTACCTTAATTAAGGCCACGGCCGCTTCCTTCCCTGTCCCATCGTCGCCATAAGACCTATCTGTGTCGGTGCGACATAAAGCAACTAGCAAAGAAAAAGTCGTCATTGACACGAGGCAATGGATCCCTCTTGCCAGCAGGGTAGAGTTCAGGCTCTTAGTGGTGGTATCCTTGTATGGGGACTGTCTACATGAAATGAATGGGACCTCTGGTGCATCTGACAACGTCCCTTAGCAGCAAACTTCATGGGAACCTGCTGGCAGATCATGTTCACCCCTTTATTTGCCTCTAGTAACCTCCAGACGACCTATACCTACAATAAGACAGTGCTGTAGCTCCATAATTGTGGCTGATTGGATCAGTGAGCACTCAACGGATTTGAAGATGCTTGCCTAGCCCCGAAGAGCCACAATTTCAATCCCATCTGGGGGTGTCTTGAGGGATGTGTGTGTCCTGGACACTGCTCAGAACAATCTTCATAGATTATGGGAGACTGTGCAGTGATAATGGATCAGTAAAGCTCATTAACACCTCCAGTGTCTTACAGAGTCTGTGCCATGCTGCATCGTCACTGTCTTTAAGGCAAAAGGGGCATATGTATAATTGTACTTATTTATGTCTTTACTACACAGAATTTATCTGCAAGCACACGAAGACTGCATGTAATCTTTTCTGCATACTTGACAAGTTCAAGTTTACACAAAATTCCCTTAAAAAAAGAGAAATTATAATTCCACCCTAGGGAATATTGTGTATTATAAATCGTTATTATAGAACATTATGAATATGTGATACATAAACTGTAAGTTCAACTTCTCTTTTTGCGGATGGTCAGTCATTTACTTTTGGATGCCATGTCACTTGAGACAAGGTAACTGAAAAGTGATTGAAGAAAAAATGAAGTTATAGTATGGGTCGAATTGATTGCAGTAACCAGACTTCAGGCCCATCCGTCGAGCAATATTTTACTTCATTTATTTACCTGCTTCCAGCTAATGGTACTGGAGGGCTAGGCGAGAGGACTAGGGGGTATGGTGTATGGAACACTTACTGTCTTTTTGTCAGTACAGTACATTTCTGTACATTTCTCAAAACTAATTTTTTCATTTTTGTAACACACAAGAACTGTGTATTAGATCTTGAAATCCCAGTTCTGTTCAGATATAAAGCAATCTTAAGGACTCTCAAGCAGTTGTCTGTTTCCGTGAGTGAGAGTTGATATTATTTCATTTGGGACATAAATATTTGTCTGCAGTTGTGGAGAGCCTGTACGGAGAGGTTTAACTGTATTACATTAATGCTAGAATTTGATAAAATAGTTAATCAAGGGAGATAGTTTTTAACTGAATATTATGTGAAAGCTAGGAAAAGGATTAAAACCATCCTGCTACTTCCTTTATTCCACTTCAAGCACTGTGAACAATTAGTGTCTGATTATATGTCTGCTACTGTGCTGACTTCCCAGAGTGATATGGGTATTTCTTTCAGTATATCAGGTAGAACATACAGTAGAGTAGCTTTATTGCCTCCTTTTTGACATCGTACAGTTTATCCAAAGTATTTCACGTATAATGTTGTTGCTCACTTAACACTACCCAGGGGACACATACAGGGTAGTACGGAGGTCATTTGTGGAAATGTGAGCAGCGGTCACCCCTGAATATTGGGGAGCTTCTGCTAGTCGTCTCTAACCTGGTATCTGTCTTCTCTCCTAGGTTGCAGAGTAATTAGTAGCCTACTGTTGTTTCTGTAATGTTGCTCGCTTAACTCTACCCAGGGGACATATACAGGGTAGTACAATACAGGGTAGTACAGAGGTCATTCCTGGAGATACGAGCAGCGGTCACCTCTGAATATTGGGGAACTTCTGCTGGTCGTCTCTAACCTGGTATATGTCTCCTCTCCTTGGCTACAGAGTAGTACTGTACTGTATGGTTGGAAAAACACATGCAGAGAGTAGATGCAAAGTTAAATGATACAATAACTTACGTTGCATCATTGGTACTCTGAAGTCGACTCCATGCCACTAGCTTCCTGTGGTGAGTCATACTCCTCTACCACACCTGAGGAAAAAGCACTGCTGGGGGAAGCTAAGAAGATCTAGGCATCGCCTTCTTTGCCACTCCACCAAGAATTCTGCCATCTGTCACGATGACTACTTCGATTGAGAAGACCAGCCTGTCCCACTGCAGACACACTCGTTGCAGATGGGTTTCATTTAAATCAAAGCTGGACGGGTGATTGGTCTATGGAAACATTGGGATCACGTGACTACTCCTTATATCCAATGAAGAAGTCAAAGAGTTTGACTTCCCAAGAAAGCTTTGGTGCCACCTCAGCAGGCTTAGGACTGGACACGGCTGCTGCGATTACTTCCGGCACAAGTGGGGCTCGTTCAGCTCAGCAGCATCCGTCTGTGGTCTGGAGGAACAGACTGTCGAACAGCTCGTGTAGTGTTGCCCACTGTTTTTACTGCGGAAGCCCTAATGGCCTCTTCAGTCTCGTCCCCAAAGCTCTCAGATGACTGCAGCATGTGAATCTTCATGTATAGTTTTGTAGTTTTATCCATTCTGTGCAATCATCATGCAGTTAAAAGAAACTTATTTACTGTTGATCATTGTTTGAATGGCTGATATATAATATTTCAACCAAATATTATGTAAAATTAATACATACTGTATATTGATACTTGCAACTTTTGTTTCCTTACAAATGATGGTAGGAAGATGTTCGGGTCATTGTCAGTCAATACTAATCTCTAATTATTTTGTGTATATAGAGTATTTGTGGAAAATTGCAATTTCTCGATGTGACTTCTTCTTGTGTTTTTCTACTTTTTGGACTTATATTCTTACTGGCAAAAAACTTGTGGAAAGCATATGAAAATGTCACTATATGCAATGTACAACATAGTTAATTGCTGGCTATATACAGTAAAAAATAGTTTGGAATATCAAGGATGCAGTGCAGTAATGAAGATACAGGATATTGTTTATTGTATCACAGACACACACACAAAACCTGGAAATATGAACTTATACAAACTCATATATTTTTCTTCCATTACACAGGCCTGTAAAATGGAGGTGATGGAAAATTGTTTTCGAAATTCCCTGTGAATTTTACATAATTTGGTATGATGATTCCAAATATAACAACCGTTTTTTTGTATCATGTCAGAATTTTTCACAAAGTTCATTTGAATACATAAGAAATGATGAAATAAACTCATGTTGTGATACAAAGATATGCTTGCTAATGAAAATTAAAAATTGCATCAGTGCAAAATTTTATTTCATGTTATGAACAGAAAACCACTCTTAAGGGTTTTTTACGTACATCTTATACATCCTTGTGGTGTCTTTTTTGTTTCTGAGCAAAGCTCCATTGCCAGTCCTACTTTTGTAAGATGCTTATTGTACTTCTCTGTGTAACAACCAACAGTAATCTGCAATCATATTGACATTCCATCTACCATGGTATCTGCTTTCCATTTCTTTGATATATATATATATTTTTTTTTTGCTAGTGACTTTACGTTGCATCGACACAGGCAGGATCCGGGAGATAGTAGGTTCGAATCCCACTATCGGCAGCCCTGAAAATGGTTTTCCGTGGTTTCCCATTTTCACACCGGGCAAATGCTGGGGCTGTACCTTAATTAAGGCCACGGCCGCTTCCGTCCATCTCCTAGGCCTTTCCTATCCCATCGTCGCCATAAGACCTATCTGTGTCGGTGCGACGTAAAGCCCATAGCAAAAAAAAAAAAGAAAAAGACACAGGCAGGTCTTATGGGATAGGAAAGGGCTATGAGTGGGAAGGAAGCGGCCATGGCCTTAATTAAGGTACAGCTCCAGCATTTGTCTGGTGTGAACATGGGAAACCATGGAAAAACATCTTCAGGGCTGCAGACAGTGGGATTCGAACCCACTATCTCTTTGATATCTTGATGGAATCATTCATCGGGCCGATGACCTAGCTGTTAGGCCCCTCTAAACAACAAACATAATCATCGAATCATTCACCCTGTTTTTTGCTAACAGCACCAACATTTCCAAGAAAGAAATCCAAATGTCAATATAGGAAATGAACCTTCTGGCTTATTGAAGGGCAGTATCTTTGAACTTCTTTAAGATGTTGGGGGTGCTTATACAGTAGTTTCGAGGAAAGTTCCGTGAAACATCTTTGAATGCTGTCCAAGCCTCTTTCTGAATAATGTCCATTTTTTATTCAGATACTTCATCTCTGAAGAGTTTCTGAATATCTGGACCCACGAAAACACCTTCTTTTACTTTTGAGAGTCCCTGAAATTTGTTGCGCAAGTATTGAAAACACTCTCCTTCGTGCGGCAAGGCCGTAAAAAATTGTTTCGTTAGTCCAAGCTTTATATGAAGTGGTGGAAGGACTATTCTTCGATCAACTAAACTAAAATTTCTATGAAACACTTTTCCACCTTGTCAGTAGCCTACTTTACATTTTATTATAATTATCTACCGTACATGTTTCGAAAGCTACTGCTCTCTTCCTCAGTCATGCAAAAACATCTAACAAAGTCCTTGGACTTGACACATTTGTATAATACAGTCATCAACAAAACAAATTATACATACATCTTGAAATCATTAAAATATTTATTTTGTGTCTTGACTGTTCACTTGCCTCTGAAGGTCAATGGCAGCATGCACAGGAGCAAGGACATGTTTGTTTGGTTCACACAAGTATAATTTTTTTTTAAATTTTAAATTTTGACAAATTTGGTACCAGCTAAAACTGAAGAACTTGACGATTAAAAATGGCTCGCATGGTCAGACAGGTTTAAGAGGAGGAATTTTGATTTATATGAAAGGTCTTAGAACTATAGCAGTGTAAATAAGGATTTAAGGAAAGGAGAAGTTTCAAGAACAGAGCAGAAAGCATTTCACATTTTAGTATATAGTGACTAAATTAATAGGTTTTATTCATTTTATGATTTGAAAATTATTCCATTTTTAAAGGTTTTAGTAAATGACATAGTACGTGAACATTTTAGACACAAAATAAATATTTTAACGATATCAAGGTTTATATATAATTTGTTTTGTTGATGACTATTGTACAAATGTGTCAAGTCCAAGGATTTTGTTTGATGTTTTTGCACCGCTGAGGAAGAGAGCAGTAGCTCTCGAAACATGTACGGTAGATAATTATAATAAAATTTAAAGTATTGACAAGGCAGAAAAGTGTTTCATAGAAATTGAGTATAAGCCAATACGGACAAGATTGAACATCATGGTTAAAATAATCAACTAATCTTTCTCGTAAAATAATTTCCCTTCCAGGTTCTAAATTCTTCCTAAGTGGCCACTCTTCTTCAATCCAGTGCTGAACCGTATCTCTACCATTTCATAAACACAGGAAGCAAGGGAATTTAGTGTAGCCTGCCTGCTGTCCAGGAAGCATGGTTATTACCTTTAGACCACCGCATATCATCCAATCATGATCATTGTATTTCAGTTTTTAAGTTCTCGTAGCATTCTTTCACGTGGACAGTGCCTTACAGGCACTGAAGCATAGTTGTTACCATTGTGAAGAAGCACTGCTTTGAGGCTTCTTTTCGATCATTCAATAAAGAGCCTCCACTCTTCGACGTCATACTGCACTTGAAACTCATGAAGCAGTCCACTGATATCAGTGCAGTAAACCAGATAATTTTCTTGTGAAAAATAAGGTATAAAATTTCTTTCTCTGTGTCTGAACCCTGAAAGAAAGGTACCATGAGCCAATAAGTTCCTTTCTTTTAACCTAGAACCAAACAGTTCTGCTGAATCTTTAGAAAGATCTAAGCTTCTAACCAAGTCATTGATTTCAGGTTGTGAAAAAAGTTTGGGCTCTGCGCCGTCTGTAACTACGAATTCATCAGAATTTTCAGATTTATTTCCAGTGTCCTCAGCTAAGTTTTCTACTTTATCTGAGGGTGAAGGTACAGGTATACCTGGTCTACGAGGTACTGGGCGTCTTGCTGAGTGAACATTAGGGGAAGCGATCCTTTCTTACTTTTTTTTAGATTGTACCCACTTAGATTACATGAACAGAAGTAACAGTCTCCAAAACAGACGGGTTTCTCCTTACCTTGAACCATTGTCGGAGTTCTTCCACACAGATGCAGCATACCTTATGTGGAGCCCATGGTTTATCCTGATCACCTAGTTTTGTCCCAAAGTACGGATAATAAACATTTTTTACAAAGCCAGCAATGTTTGTTTATTGTTTCTTCACAGTATGTTCTCCACAAAGGTAACAGAAATATTCAGGTGAATTATGACAGCCCCTTGAGGTCATTTTATGTACTCAATGTTTAATGCACCTCACGAAATTAATTCACTACGACTGCAGTAAAACTTTACTTGTTGCAAAGAAATCTAGACTGGAATAACAACCATCTCACTCAACGTTCTAGTGACAACTGACTTCGGAAATGAACAACAACAATGGAACTGCACTTGTACAACAACAATGCATCCGGCATTAAGTCAGAATTATTTCATTTTTGTGAAATAACTAACAGCAGGGGTGTACAAATTGCATTACAGTAATATGTATTTTCTGCTGGCCTTAAAGTTAAAATACTGATATGTGTGAAAATGGTGCGTGATTGAATTTCATTACTTTTTCTGAATTCAACACCCAAAAAACTGTAAATCAACGATTACTTTTTAGACAGTTTTTAAGTTGCAGGCCTGTGTTATCTAATACAAATAAACAATAATAATGAATGGTTGCAATTGTGGTGTCTTTTGGTTTCTTTCACTCTGCCTTAGTACCGTGTACGGCCTCCTGTACCATGCTTTCTTTCAGTACGTTTATCTTGAGGAGGAAGATCGCATTCCATCTCCGCAACTTTAATGAGGTCTAGGAGTGTGTGTGAAGGTTGTGAACGATCAAAAACAGCCGTTTTCAGTCTGTCGCATGCCTGCTTAATGGAGTTCATGTCTTGTGAATTAGCTGGCCAGTTCATATGTTTCATACCTGCTTATCTTGAAAAGTTCCTCATTGCTGCACCTTGATGAGGGTGAGCATTGTCCACAATACTCCAAACTGTTTTTGAGATGTATGTACATTTTGATGAAACACTTCCAAACTTGTCTCTTAACATTTGTGGATCTCTAGAACCTGTAACTGGCAGCAATATTTCATCATACAAATTCACACCTGGAGTGCCAACATTGATGATATCAATGCTTGGAAATGTTGCTAGAAGTTTGCTTAAATTGAAGTAGTTCTTTCTACATTCTCTAGATACGGTAGCAAAATAAATGTTTTATTTTTCACTAGCAGGAACCTTGGCCACATAGAAAAGTCCACAGGTAGTTTACTTCAAAATAATACATACATACATCACTATAGACCGTTATGCCTTCAGTGTTCAGTCTGCAAGCCTCTGTGAATGTACTGCATGTCGCCACAATCTTCTATTTGCAACAAGTGCTGTGGCCTCATTCAGTTCTATACCTCTTATCTTTAAATCGTTAGAAACTGAGTAACCATCGTCGTTTTGGTCTCCCTCTACTTCTCTTACCCTCCATAACTGAGTTCATTATTCTCCTAGGTAACCTATACTCCATTCGCCTCACATGACCCCACCACCGAAGCCGGTTTATGCGTACAGCTTCATCTATCAAGTTCATTCCTAACTTAGCATCTATCTCATCATTCCGAGTGCCCTCCTGTCATTGTTCCTACCTGTTTGTACCAGCAATCATTCTTGCTACTTTCATGTCTGTTACTTCTAACTTATGAATAAGATATCCTGAGTCCACCCAGCTTTCGCTCCCGTAAAGCAAAGTTGGTCTGAAAACAGACCAATGTAAAGATAATTTGGTCCGGGAGCTGACTTCCTTCTTACAGAATACTGTTGATCGTAACTGCGAGCTAACTGCGTTAGCTTTACTACACCTTGATTGAGTCTCACTTACTATATTACCATCCTGGGAGAATACACATCCCAAATACGCGATATTATCTACCTGTTCCACCTTTGTATCACCAATCTAGCATTCAGTTCTCTCGGATTTCTTACCTACTGACATCAGTTTAGTCTTTGAAAGGCTAATTCTCATACCATACTCATTGCACCTATTTTCAAGTTGCAAGATATTAGACTGCAGGCTTTCGGCACAATCTACCATTAAGACCAAGTCATCATCATAGGCCAGACTGCTTACTACATTTCCACCTAAGTGAATCCTTCCCTGCCACTTT
Source organism: Anabrus simplex (assembly GCF_040414725.1). NCBI lineage: Eukaryota > Metazoa > Arthropoda > Insecta > Orthoptera > Tettigoniidae > Anabrus > Anabrus simplex. Next base: position 1,159,831,310 of record NC_090266.1, read on the forward strand.
ATACCTTTCAGCAGATGATCCATATAAACAACGAACAACAAAGGTGAAAGATTACAGCCTTGTCTAACCCCTGTAAGTACCCTGAACCAAGAACTCATTCTACCATCAATTCTCACTGCAGCCCAATTGTCAACATAAATGCCTTTGATTGATTTTAATAATCTACCTTTAATCCCATAGTCCCGCAGTATGGAGAACATCTTTTCCCTCGGTACCCTGTCATATGCTTTCTCTAGATCTACGAAACATAAACACAACTGCCTATTCCTCTCGTAGCATCTTTCGATTACCTGGCGCATACTGAAAATCTGATCCTGAGAGCCTCTCTGTGGTCTGAAACCACAGTGGTTTTCATCCTACTTCCTCTCAAAGACTGATTGCACCCTCCCTTCCAAGATGACAGTGAAACACTGTTCATTCCCATTTTCCCTCCCTTCCTAAGATTCTTTATTACTGTCCAGAAAGGTTTCCTGCTGCTTGACCTAGCCGTTCCAGGTTGTTACAGAAATCTTCGCGCGGCGACTTTTTGGATTCAGCAACTATTTCTTTCGCTCTGTTACTTTCATCTATGTACAACTCCCTGTCTGCATCAGCCCTTGTTTGGAGCCATTTCTGATAAGCCTTCTTTTTAAGTTTACAAGCTCCTCTCACTTCATCATTCCACCAAGACGTTCGCTATTTCCCAACTTTATACACAGTTGTTCCTAGGCATTTCCTTGCCGTTGCTACTACAGCATCCCTGTTTACCACCCATTCTCTTTCTATATCCTGAACCTGCTTACTGTCCACTGTTCGGAACTTCCTACTAATTATATCCATTTACTTCTGCCAAATTTCCTCGTCCTGGAGATTTTCTATCCTTCGATTTCACTTTCTTTATCCTAGGTTAAAATATTGTATATTATGGATCTGGTGCCCCTAGCCTCCCATGTGTAGCGGTGTATAGCCTTATGCTTGAAGAATGTATTCGTAACTGCACACATTTACCAATCACCCTTTCGTATCCTTGCTGTTGACCCTGAATACGATGTCACTCAATGCTTTATAAAACGTGTCAATTTCATCCTAAACTGCACCCTTCCATGGTGAATGTACTGAGAAAATTCTCGTCCTAATTCCTCCAACTGCCAAATCTACCCACATCATTCGCTCGTTTACGTGCCTAACAGAAACTATGTTACGTACAATTGTATTCCTGATAAAGAGCCCTACCCCAGACTCTGCCCTTCCCTTTCTAACACCTGTCAAGTACACTTTATAATCTCCTAGCTCTTCCTCTTTATCTCCCCTTATCCGACTATCACTTACACCTAGCACATCCAGATGCATCCTATTTGCTGATTCAGCCAGTTCTACTTTCTTTCTTTCTTCCGTAAGCCCCATTAATATTGATAGCTCCCCTTCGAATTCTATTTCGTTCGCAAAGTTGTTTCCAAGGAGTCCCTCGTCTGTCAAATGGGAGTGGGACTCCGTTACTCCCATAGTCCGAGGCATGCTTAAAATGTTCGGTAAATTCACGAAGCAGGATGCTACCCTACTTACACATAGTCCAAGTGAGGATCTATCCTCTAACTGGTTAGGGACCTTCGGTGGATTGTATAGCCCTAGCCGCCTGAGCACAAAGAAGGCCATGACTCAGAATATGTCCGAGATGCCCACTCCCATTCCGTAGCAACTCGTATCCCGACTCTCAGGACCACTTATTAGGCCACTCAGCCGTTGCCCATGGTTCACGAACTAGGACGTGACTACAGTAACCCTCACCATGAACCATTACTTAAAGTATATATTTATTGGAGTGACAGCTGGCTGACATACAGCATGGCGTTGTTACGTTTTATTTGAGGAACAAGAAATAGCACACTCGGATGAAAGAGGGAAACTAATTGTGGCAATATTTCCTCATGCAACAAATGCCATCCCTTCATTGTCATGTGATGTCATAAAACTTCCCAAACCGTGTGAGTTGTCCTTGTGGTATGGGCTTCGTAGTTGTGAGCATACATTCAGGAGATGGTGGGTTTGATACCCACTGACAGCAGTCCTGAAGATGGTTTTCAGTGTTTTCTCATTTTGACACCAGGTAAATGCTGGGGCTGTATCTTAATGAATGCCATGGCTGCTTCCCTCGTAACCTTATACTATTCCTAACTCATTTTTGCTAAAACCAATCTGAATTAGGTGGAGGGTGATCCCAACAACTTCGCAGTAGGCAAATAAGTGTGTTTAGGTTTTGCTCCATTTTGCTTGTGTTTAATAACAGTATTTTAATGTGTTATATGTTGTCAAAATGGGTTGCATTCGGACTGTATTTCTGGGTATAAATGTCGGTGAGCCTACAGATGATGAATGCAAGCAACAGGTTGATGAACTCATACCCTCCTATGAACCTGTCAAAACCTACATCCAGTTGCTGTTCATCATCACCGTTAATCTGCATGAGAAATATGTCTGGTTTTTCAGATCACTAAAAGATAAACGGACGCGCTTCATCACCAAAAGTCGTAAACGAAACAACGTGAATAAACGAAAAAATAATAACGAAGTACGTCATTAGTCTGCATTAACCCAGTGACATGAGTATTCATACACCTGGTCTGTCCTTCGACTGTACCGGCAGTAAATACGTCCTCCTCCCCTATTCAGTGCCCGGCAGTTGTTGGCTACACGTCGATGAGCAGTGCAGAGCACCGGTACAGAATATAACCTGGTATTGTTATCAGAATGGGGCGCAAGACCAAAGAAGCTACGGTCGCTGAGAAAGAGGTCGTGGTACGGCTTCATAATCTCAATTAATTATTTAAATTATTTTAAATACTGTTCCGCTGAAGTACAATATTTATTAAATTTAAAAAACTTGAGTTTACCTTTAAGTTAACACACAAATAACTTTCAGGTTATATTTCTTTAAGGCCGCCGGATGTAGGTCTTTTGATTTTACGCCCGTTGTGATGAGGTTGAAATGATGACGACGACACATACACCCAGCCCCCGTGTCAGCGTAATTAACCAATTATGGTTAAAATTCCCGACCCTGTCGGGAATCGAACCCGGGCCCGTGTGACCAAAGGGCACGCTAACTATTTAGCCATGGAGCCGGTCTTTAAACAACAAGCAGCATCATATGTTTATTCATTTCAAATTAGTTTATCATAAACAAACCAATAAGGACGGTTATTAGAAAATTAATGTTCTAACCTCACTGAATAATAATTAAATTATGACCTCACTGAATAATAATTGTTTTAATCGTACGACCGTTTATGAACGGTGTCAACAAATAAAAATGAAACGAGTAACGCCAATGGACGGTGTCGTAATATACACTGAGCAAACGTCATGGGATAGCTGAGCTCTGATGCGCAGGTGTGTTGTCTGCGCACCACACGCCCCCTGTGTCAGCGGCAGTTGTATAGGAGACCTTGTGAGCAGTAGCTGTTCATGTGACAGGTGTAACATGGTACGTCGTCGTGAGCTGACACCGTTCGAATGGGGTATGGTGGTCGGTGCCCGACGGATGGGAATTGCGATTTCGGAAGTGGTGCGGGAATTCGGCTTCACACGATCAACCGTGTCCAGCGTGTATCGTGAATGGTTGAATGAGGGTGTCACCGTCCACAACAGACGAACGACCGGCCGTCCAGCCACCCGCGATGACCGTGACCGGCGTCATCTGAGACGGATTGTCAATAGTGACAGACGGGCAACCGTGCAACAAATCATGGCTCAATTCAACACAGGCCGTGCTAGACACGTCTTCCAGTGGACAATCCGTAGGAACATGGGTTCTATGGGGTATGGGAGCCAGCGCCGCACACGGGCGCCACTGTTAACCCAACGTCATCGGGCACAACGACGTGCATTTGTCGCCAGTCACCAGGGGTGGACACTGGAACAATGGCGTAACGTGATGTAGTCGGACGAGCCACGATTTCAACTGCACCATGCCGATGGGAGGCACCGTGTATGGCGCAGACCAACCACATGAAGCAGTGGATCCCGCCTGCCTCGAAGGTGTGGTCCAGGGCGCTGGTGTCTCTGTTGTGGTCTGGGGTGCATTTTTCTGGTATGGAATGTGTCCCCTAGTTGTTCTGGAAGAGACTTTGAATGGTACGCGGTATGTTGAGCTGCTCGGAGACCATCTCCACCCATTTTTGGCCTTCCAGCGCCCAGACGGTTCTGCGGTGTTTCAAGATGATAACGCGCCGCCACATCGCTCTCACGTCGCCCGGGAATGGTTCCAGGAACATGCAGCGGAGGTCCAACAACTGCCATGGCCACCCAGGAGCCCCGATATGAACCCTGTCGAGCATATCTGGGATGTCCTGGAACGCAGGCTCCGTGCAGTGGAACCTGCACTCACGAACAGATCAGCATTGGCGGCCTCTCTGCAAACGATTTGGTGTCAGCTGCATCCAGAGGACTACCAGGGACTTGTCGACTCACTTCCACGGCGTCTCACTGTAGTTCGCAGGGCTAGAGGAGGCCCCACACGCTATTAGGTGACTATCCCATGACATTTGCTAAGTTAGTGTATATAATCAGGCTATCAATAGCATCTAACGTGAACGTGTGTTAAACAAATGGTCTTCATTGAAATGTGGACACACATTGTTCACCTGCAATAATCATTACCACCACTGTGGCAGGAAGCAAAGGTGAAACATGTCACTCATATCAAATGAAGATACATTGTTCGATTCAGTCATCACCACCGGGCGAGTTGGCCGTACGGCGAGGGGCGCGCAGGCGTGAGCTTGCGTCCGGGAAATAGTGGGTTCGAAGCCCACTGTCGGCAGTCCTGAAGATGGTTTTCCGTGGTTTCCCATTTTCACACAAGGCATATGCTGCGGCTGTACCTTAATTAAGGCAACGGCCGCTTCTTTCCCACTCCTAGGATTTTCCTACCCCATCGTCGCCATAAACCTATGTGTCCTTGCGACGTAAAGGAAATTAGGGAAAATGAGGAACAGTAATCACCGCCATTCTCACAACTATTGGAGAAATGTACTACTCGAAAACTATGATCAGTGCTATCATGAACAAAAATTAAATTTTATCTTGAATATTTAATTTCAGTAATGAACACTAATAAAAATATCTAACGCACGATCATTGCAGACTAAACTGAATGCGTAATGGTCATCCACAAAGACCGAGCTCGATAGCTGCAGTCGCTTAAGTGCGGCCAGTATCCAGTAATCGGGAGATAGTGGGTTCGAGCCCCACTGTCGGCAGCCCTGAAGATGGTTTTCCGTGGTTTCCCATTTTCACACCAGGCAAGTGCCGGGGCTGTACATTAATTAAGGCCACGGCCGCTTCCTTCCACTTCCTAGACCTTTCCTATCCCATCGTCGCCATAAGACATATCTGTGTCGGTGCGACGTTAAGAAAAATGGCAACAACAAAAATGGTCATCCACAAAGGTATTAGCTGTCACTGAAATAACCCAATCGTTGACTAGTGCAAACCGAGCTGACTATCTCACTTAAATAATTTTCTCCGAAAATAAACGAACCACTGATCATCGCAGACTGGGCTGACTGTGACTTGAAGAATAATTAATCACTGAAAATTATTAGGTACTGATCATTGCAGACTGAGCTGGCTGTGTAACTTGAATAATAATTAATCACAGAAAATAATTAGTTACTGATCATTGCAGACTGATCCATCTAAAATTGTTAACAACTGTAATCGAAAATAACTAACTTTGTAAACTAGTCATGTCTCCAGTGTTGGATGTTAATTCTAATTTGCTATTCATAAAACATGGAATAATGACATCATGAAACATTCTAGCGTTGTCACGTCTCTTAACCGTAGTTATTATAATATTATTTACAACCGATTATCCTGTGTGGTCGCCTATCAACTAACAATCTTCATATAAAATACATGCGAGTCGAAGGAACACTCATTATTACGCGTAATGAAACAAACACCAACAAAACTACGCAGATTAAATCTCATGATGAATATAACGAATCCACGAAACCAAATGAGAATAGGACCGATTCGATAGGTAACGAAAATCCAAATATTAATTCCAGTATCAACAATAAATGTACACCATCTTCCCAGTCTTACCGATTGTCCTCAAAACATGTCGCAACTCAAACATCCTTTAATATCATTTAAATCTCAAACTGAAAGTGCCTCATTTACAGAATGCTAAAAAGGTAGTATCAGACTTTTGTGTCTATCTCTAACAAGCGTACGGGACTTTTTTTAAAATTACTGTTATCTATCGGAGTCCCTGATCGATGTCTGCTGCCGGCTCGCTCCCTCTTGCTAAAGGGTTGTTTTTTTGGCGCCTGGTCATCTAGCTTAACTGCGGTAAATTTTATACGGGGAAATCACTTTGAAATAAGCCAAAATTCTCATTTACCTTAGGTGGAATCATTCTAATATATTTCATGACATCTATCTGAGATCGCATAGTGATATTTGCATTATTGTCTTCCTTTTAACAGACATGATACCCTCTCGTGCCAAATCTGTTTCGCTTAAAATCCGAATCAGAGGTATCATAAATGGCATTCCATTCTGGCATTCTGCTACATATTTCCACGGGCACTCGATACTTCCCGGAAACCACTTCAGCATCATCATCGTATCAGGCCTTCTTATTTGCACAGCCTGAACAACTAACACATAATTCCACGGGGCATCCAATAATCCCGGAGACAATTTCCATTCTACCCATTGTTCTCATATATTTCCAGCGATTTCTCTCTCTTCATATTCGACTCCGCTGGATCTGAAATAACCAATCAACCTCGGATCGTTTCTCAAAGGGCCTTACATGACCTGCATTAATTTCACATATTACATTTAACATCATGGCTTATTTCAAGTTCCTCGAACTTCTCACTATCCCACAGAAATTACGGCACGACGGCAATCCCTACTAAATTTTTGACGTGACAAAAGTTTAACTGATACTGATAAAAAGAACAAATCCCATCACTCAAAGTTCTTTGCATTATTTATTTTACCGACAAAAATTTCAGCACACGAATTCTCTTACAACAAAACAACGTACTGTGGCCGAACTTTACCCGGTATCTTAACGAATTATATTTACAACACTTATCTGAGAATTTGAGATTTTACATCGGACCTCGCACACAATATTTCTACCAGTGACCACACCTGCAACATCTTGCGTCACAAACTACCCAGTTATTTACACAAACATACAAAAAACAGCAAGATATTGGCCTGAAACTTCAACCTTTTTTTATATGGAACATGACGAAGCAGAATACACAAATTTTTCCTCGTAAATTAATATCACACTAATAATTTGCACTTGTATTTTATGACTTAATAATACCTACACATTTTATTTAAATACAAACGAAATATTTTCTTCTGTGACGCACACGAATATGTCTATCATTTTTACTTATTTGGCACTTCTTATGATTGATACGTGATGACTTAGAATTATCATAAAAATCAGACAGATAAGTTAGCACTTACTTGTTCATCTCTGAGTTATGCCCAATTCTATCGCGTCACTCGTGACAGCAGGTTGCTGTAAGATTTGCCGGAGAGAAACGTTGGTAGATATACCAGGCGTCCCATTTCATCCCACGTGAACAGTCCTCAAACGAGGAAAGCGCCACCAACGGCTGAGTTGTAAGCTACTGGCATGAGGGACCCGTTGTCTCGTACTGGGTGGCGCAGTCGTACCCTGCCATAGTCGTGTACTGTTGCCTCGATTCATTTGATCCTTTGTCCGACTCGTTGGCTGAACGGTCAGCGTACTGGCCTTCGGTTCAGAGGGTCCTGGGTTCGATTCCCGGCCGGGTCGGGGATTTTAACCTTAATTGGTTAATTTCAATGGCACCGGGGCTGGCTGTATGTTGTCTTCATCATTTCATCCTCATCACGACGCGCAGGTCGCCTACGGGAGTCAGATAGAAAGACCTGCACCTGGCGAGCCGAACCCACCCTGGGATATCCCGGCACTAAAAGCCATACGACATTTCATTTTTTTTCATTTGATCCTTTGCCCATGCCAGTCGTTGTGCCTTCTGACGTGCGGTAAGAATAGGTACTCCTGTAGGATGGTGATTCCTTTACCCTATTGCGAGGAGATGGCACAGCTGCTAGCTCGGGTTACGACTTTTTGACTTTATAGGAAAATTGATTTCCGGTGTCATGAAATGATGAACTTTTGCTCAAAATTAACGAAAAAGACCCTGATTAGCTTTTTTAAAAAGTCCACCTGAACATGAAATTTCTAATATCCCTGTTACTTTCCTGAGTCTTGTCAAAATTTCTTGTGCTTTTCTGAAAAATTGTGTAATGTAGTAGATCACTTGATTAACTGAAAACGTCATTTTATTTGTAGAGTTATCTCCTACAATTGGGTAGATCATTGGTTTACTGACCAAATTTACAATGCAGATGAATTATCAGAAGCTATGCAGCACCCTGCAGAGTCATGAAAAAGCATTACATAGTGTGAAAAGGTATCGAAACAAGAACTTATGAGATTGGAAATTCCTAGATCAAATCAGTGTGCAGAATGGGCAGGCAAGAGCCTGCAAGATATTTATGACCTTAAAAAAAGGATAAGCTACAGTTTAGATTCATTTTGTCTAACAAAAAATAATGACTACATAATGCTATTACTGTCCCAAATACTCATTTTCAGCTATTAGGCCTACAGCTTAATACAACTATTGGTTCTAGTAGAAATGCTGGGGCTGTACCTTAATTAAGGCCACGGCCGCTTCCTTCCCATTCCTAGCCATTTCCTATCCCATCGTCGCCATAAGACCTATCTGTGTCGGTGCGACGTAAAGCAAAAAAAAAAAAAAGTAATGGTATTACTAGCATCACTCATACCTCAGTCACTTTCATATTGTCAAAGCCAAGGATGAGACTGAGACAGGTCAATGAAAGTAACAAATTTATTCTATCCCATACCAGAAGACATAGTGCACTGTAAGCACTACATCACGCCAGCAAAGGCATTGTTACACACTTTTATCATTATAACTAGCTGATGTACCCGTGCTTCGCTACGGGATTCTCAGAAAGACTGACTTCTTGGTGGTTTTCCTAACTGAATTCAACGTAGGTCATCACAAAAACGTCAGTAGGAATGTAGCGATTGGAAGCAATGTTATCATATAAAATACTCGATCAAATGAAAAACCGCACACTTTCTCACTTTCAACGAACAGTACTACGGTGCCGATCTAAGAGTCCAGCCCTTGGAACTTTCTCTGACGTGCTCATTATGTACACTAACGTTCGAAGACAGACATCCCAAGCATATCACGGCGCCCGCACTCTGGCTAGATGATGCAGGTAACGGTTAACTGAAACCGCGTTCTCTTAGTGGAGATGCCTTCCGAACTGAATTCGCGAACACATTTCCATCGCATTTGTAACTACAGACAGACAGCAGACAGACAGACAGAAATTACGGAAAAGTAAAAAATGCATTTTCTTGTTACTGTGGACATGAAAGATACAGAAATATCATTCATTTCAAATTCTGAGCAATGCACAGGCAAAACACTTATTTTATATATAGATTATATTTCAGGCCTTCCCCTAAACTACCATTTCACTCAGTGCGAATAACAATATTGATAGCCTAGATTATAGCGACCTATTCCCCGACTTTGCATACCAACTTTCGTGAAGATACGACCACTAATAAAATAAATATTTGATAATTAAACTTTAGGCCTTCACCTAAACTACAATTTTTCTCAGCGTGCATAGCCTATGTTGTAGCGACTTATTTCCCATCTTTGTCTAGCAATTTTCATTAAGACACGACCACTAATAACATAAATATTTGAGAATTAAATTTCAGGCCTTCCCCTAAACTACCATTTCACTCAGCGTGATTAAAATAATGTATAGCCTAGATTGTAGCGGTTCATCACCCGACTTTACATTCCGATTTTCATTAAATTCTCTTCAGCCGTTTTCTCGTGATGCTTGTATATACATACATACATACATACATATATACAGACAGACAGACATAAATTACGGAAAAGTAAAAAATGCATTTTCTTGTTACTGTGGACATGCCCGATACAGAAATACCATTCTTTTCAAATTCTGAGCAATGTACAGACAAAACTCTTATTTTATATATATAGATTTAAATATATCACTGCTAAAAATCATTTTGTTACCTTACACGATATCTGTATAGGGTAAAAGCTATTTTTGGTTTGGGGTGACCTTCTTCAAAAAATAATTAGGAATAATGTATCTTTCTTTACTTTTGTGCAAAAATTCATCCATCTGTACCACAGGAATATGGGGTCACAAAATAGTCATAACCCTGCTGCTCACACTTCGTTGTCCAGAAGTGAATTCGCTGGTGATCTGCTGTACTATAGGCCCGTCTATCGCGTCACGAAACCATATTTCTTGAATTCGTTTGCCCGAGATGTGACACTAACGTACTGATTTCTTCCTATCTTGGTCAGGAAGACGGAAACAAATTGATATGGTCAGAAAGACGGAAACAAACTGGTAGTGATATTTGAGCCGTCAAGTAGGCCTACCTGAAGTAGTTCTCAACTTTTCAGAAATGTAGAAATACACTCCCATTATTTTATTGGAAATTTTATTTAATCTCTTTTGTGAAAATTATATTTTTTCCCTATCTGATCTGTTGTATTAACATTACCGGGCTGGTCGGTCGCCCACGGGTGAGTTAGAATCTCAAAAATGAATATATTTCTAAACGAAACCGACTTTCAACCTATTAGGTCGTATTACGTACATATAGTACGTGTTGAAGGGATGTTCAGTACAGGACAAAAAGGCCAACCGGACACCAGTGGGATCCGAACCCACATCGTCCCGATTTCCAAATAAAGGGAATGTTCCAAAAGATCAGGAAAATCCATTGGTCATAAAATAAAATATTTTCCAGTTAATGTCCTTTCAAAATTATTTCTTATTCATTTGCAGCCAACATTTTAAAGACGAATATATTTCTTAAAATACATTTGAATAAAGTTGCCATTTTTTCGTTTTTGTCGTAAAAAATGATATTCATAAAGTCGGCCAATTTCTGCGAAAATCTGTGACAGATTTACTGCCATTAACCTGTCACATTTGTGATAAATCGTGCATGTACTTCTTGCTGTATATATATGTAATATTTCGCGTTTATCGCTAATAACATAAAGCCGGGCCTGCACATACCCGTCGTGTTCATGCCTTATGAAACGGCTGACGTGAAGAGCACATCGCTATTCCTTCTCCCAATAATACTAGTAAGAATAATGATGGCTGCGAACCTGGTTTGATAAGCAGTCTCTGCTCAATATTGGGACAATGGGATTGGTTCCCGATCGGTTGACATTTGAGAATTCTTGAACGCGTGACTCACTTGCCATATTTATGGCACGTAAAAGAACCACTTTTCAGGGCAACGTTCCAACACACTGGCGTCCTTTCAAATTTGTGAATTGTTGTCGTAGACTGTATTCGATTTATCCGCACATGCTGTAATTATCGTTTTAAGCAATGGCATTTGGGGATCATGTTGAACACACTTTTCATCAGTATTTGCTGCGAATGTTGCGTTTTAGGGGCTTAGGTTATCATAGTCAACAGTTGTGTGTTTTTTGCGTGTGAGAAGTATGTCTGACAACTGTTACTGTTACGCCCCTGTATTCGTAAGTCCGTACAGTAGATTAGGGTTGGATGCAGGCAGTCGTGACTGCCATACCGGCATTGGCTTGGAGGTGAAATGAGGCTGAGTGTACCCCGTTTCATGTCGCTAAATCAGATTTACATTCATGGAAAAGCCAAGTATCGAACTAGGTTCAACTGGGCTGAGAACTACTATTCGAACCATTGCTGCACGATTATACTACTTCACTCCTAGTTTCCCTTGTACGCCTCTTCAGTGACGCCTCAGCCATCTTTGACAGCGGATGTTGGAGCTGTTGAGGATCCAACTAGCCTTCGGGCTGAGTACTCTACATAGGTCGGCAAGATCGATTATACGACTTGTAAATGTTCGTAGACCTAGCAGGTTGTTGTACATGAAATGTCTGATTTGATTGTGAAACTTCAGGCGAGGATTTTTTTTATTAATGAACTAGCTGATTTACCCGTGCTTCGTTACGGAATTCTACATTGTTAAGTTATACAGAATTCTAGGCTAGGTAGTGTGCACCTTGTGAGCAAGACTGTATTATATCGCATAGCTCTTAACGTTACCCTAGAAACACGACGGGGAAGTCACCAAACTTCTTTTCTCATATGAAGACTGGATTAGGGAATTTTTATTGTAATGGTAGGCCCTTTTGCCTAACATCAGTCACAATCAGATTGGGGAGTTTTCATGACGGCACCGAGCTCGATAGCTGAAGTCGCTTAAGTGCGGCCAGTATCCAGTATTCGGGAGATAGTAGGTTCGAACCCCACTGTCGGCAGCCCTGAAAATGGTTTTCCGTGGTTTCCCATTTTCACACCAGGCAAATGCTGGGGCTGTACCTTAATTAAGGCCACGGCCGCTTCCTTCCCACTCCTAGCCCTTTCCCGTCCCATCGTCGCCATAAGACCTATCTGTGTCGGTGCGACGTAAAGCAACTAGCAAAAAAAAAAAAAAAAAAAAAATCATGACGGCAGACACTCGCTGTCCACCTGTTTTTTTACATCCTCAGAAAGACTGTCTTAGTGTTTTCCCAAGTGAAATGAACATAGGTCATTACAATGACGTCAGTAGGAATGGCGCGATTAAAAGCAATAACTTATGAAATACTCGATCAAATGAAAAACCACGCATTTTCTCACTTTTAACGAACAGTACTACGCTGCCGATCTAACAGTCCAAAGTTCCAGAGCTGGAACGACCAAGCCGTAGACAGCCGTAATCTGTGAACACTCTTCGTCTTTTTTTCGGCGGGGGGGGGGGGGTTGTCGAATAGTGGAGAGTCCCAGGGAAAATCTATGCCCTTTTACTAATCTGTTTCCTAGGAGTACCCGATGAGTCGGAAAATCTCAATTCACTGCACTGGCGGCGGAAAAATCTGACTTGGAGGCAAATTTTTCCTCCAAGCCAGAGGAGAAAACCCCTCTTCACTGCTAATTTGGAATAAAATGAATGTAGAATTTAATAAAAGTGAAGAGGAAGACGCTCTTTAAGAAACGGCTCTTTTCAGGGTTGAATTTTGAATTATTTAGTGAATTGTGGTGCTATAATTTGGAATAGGCCTAAATTGTAATTCTAGACCAGGTCACACTCTGTGAAATGTACACGCTGCTCATTCAAAACAGCGCGTCAGAGTAGGGAACGAATGTTGGAATACTATGGTGAACCAGTGTGTTACGTACCAGCAGTATCAGATAATGTATGATACAGAGGAATGGCATGCTAAAGAAAAATGTTTTCTAACTCCCCAATATTCAGTCAGGTTGGTATACTCGGTACGTAACAGTAATCCCATCTATCGGAGATGAGGGCACCATAAGAGGCAAAGAACATCACAACAAACAATGGCCAATGTAATGTTATTGTTGATCAATGTTATGCGCTTTCGATATTGCAGTCCTTCACATTTAGTTTTCTTCCAACTCTGAAGTACTACTCTTATAGTCGGTACGGTAAAACTGAATAAACCATAAATGATCGGAAATTGTATTCTCTATAACTTTTGTTATGTAAGTTTAGTACTTTCCTATAGGGTCAATAACATAGGTATTTAAAAATTAAATTTTAGGCGCCTACCCCTAAACTACCATTTCATCCAGGGTCAGTAAAATTGTTTATAGCTTAGACTATAGTTTCTTATTCCCCGACTCTACATACCGATTTTCATTTAATTCTGTTCACCTACTTTCTCGTGGCTCGCCGTTGACGTGGACTTAGCAACAAAAATCGAAATTCAGGAATATCTATGTTATCATAGCTGGTATGGTAAAGATGTATAAGACATAAATGATCGGAAATATAATTCTATGTAACTTCAGTTATGTAGTATTTATCGATAGGACCACGAATAGTATAAATATTTGAGAACTGAATTTTAGACCTTCCCCTAAACTACCATTTCACTCAGCGTGAATAAAATGATTTATAGCCTAGATTGTAGTGGCACATCCCCCGACTCTACATACCGATTTTCATGAAATTCTCTTCAGCCGTTTTCTCGTGATGCGTGTACATACATACATACATACATACATACATATAGACAGACAGAGAGACAGAAATTACAGAAAAGTAAAAGGTGCATTTCCTTGTTACTGTGGACATGACTGATACAGAAATACCATTCTTTTCAAATTCTGAGCAATGTACAGACAAAACTCTTATTTTATATATATACAGTAGATTACATTTCAGGCCTTCCCCTAAACTACCATTTCACTCAGTGTGAATAAAATTATTGATAGCCTAGATTATAGCGACTTATTCCCCGACTTTGCATACCAATTTTCGTGAAGATACGACCACTAATATAATAAATATTTGAGAATTAAATTTTTGGCCTTCCCCTAAACTACCATTATTCTCAGCGTGAATACAATGATGTATAGCCTATATTGTAGCGACTTATTTCCCATCTTTGTCTACTGATTTCCAATAAGATACGACCACCAATAATATAAATATTTGAAAATAAAATTTTAGGCATTCCCCTAAACTACCATTTCATTCAGCGTGAATACAATTATTTATGGCCTAGATTATATCGACTTATTACCCCGTCTTTCCGTACCGATTTTCATTAAGACAAGACCACTAATAACAAATATTTGAGAATTAAATTTCAGGCCTTCCCCTAAACTACCATTTCACTCTGCGTGAATAAAATAATTTATAGCCTAGATTGTAGCGGTTCATCACCCAACTTAACATTCCGATTTTAATTAAATTCTCTTCAGCCGTTTTCTCGTGATGCGTGTACAAACATACAGACAGACAGAAATTACGGAAAAGAAAAAATGCATTTCCTTGTTACTGTGGACATGACCGATACAGAAATACCATTATTTTCAAATTCTGAGCAATGTACAGACAAAACTCTTAGTTTATATATATAGATGTCTTTCGCGTCACCTGTGCGAGTTATACGTCAAATTACAGCTCACGTGTGTCAACACGGTGTTGCGCCAGCGAACGGTCTAATACGCAAAGACCAGCGTCCACTCTCAGCCACAAAAATCACAAGTTGAAGTATTATTGATATATAAAAGTAATTGTCCGATGTATGAATCGATTACATGTCTGAATTTGTTACAGTTCGAACCTTTCTCCTGGGGGTACGGATTGCTATATATAGTTCCATTCAATAAAACGATGTAATTGTATCGATATCTTCATAATTAATAACCACGCGGAAAAACGTAGCACAGCGGTTAGGGTCGCATGGCTGTGAGCTTGCATTCGGGAGATGCACCCACCCTCGTCCGCCTCCGTAGCTTAACGGTTAGTGTTATTAGCTGCCGTCCTCGGGGGCCCGGGTTCGATTCCCGGTACTGCCAGAAATTTAAGAATGGCAGGAGGGCTGGTATGTGGTTGAAAAGGTACATGCAGCTCACCTCCATTGGGGGTGTGCCTGAAAATAGCTGCACCACCTCGGGATGAGGACACGAGTTTTATCCCACCGTCGACAGCCTGAAGATAGTTTTCCGTGGTTTCCCATTTTAACACAAGGCAAATGCTGGGCCTGTATCTTAATTAAGGCCACGGTGACTACCTTCCAAATCTTAACCCTTTCTCATCCGTGCGTCGCCGAAAACCTTCGATGTGTTTGTGCAACGTAAAACCACTAGCAGAAATGAATATAGAATAAAGTGGCACATTGTTTTACGAATCCTTTTTTTTTTTTTTTTTTTGCTAAGGGCTTTACGTCGCACCGACACAGATAGGTCTTATGGCGACGATGGGATAGGAAAGGCCTAGGAGTTGGAAGGAAGCGGCCGTGGCCTTAATTAAGGTACAGCCCCAGCATTTGCCTGGTGTGAAAATGGGAAACCACGGAAAACCATTTTCAGGGCTGCCGATAGTGGGATTCGAACCTACTATCTCCCGGATGCAAGCTCACAGCCGCGCGCCTCTACGAATCCTTAAAACCATTTAAGAATATCAATATATTCAGTGGATTCGAAGTTATTTCGGTGTAACATATTGTGTAAGTGATCCTGAATAGGGTATATTCCATATCTGTGGTAATTGTGGATGAATGCAGTATTTTCTCGCCTTCAATCGTTCTTCGTATGCCTCAGTGGCTCAGGCGGCAGCGCGCCGGCCTCGCATCGCTCGTTCCCATAGATCAAATCCCGATCGATCCATGTGAATTTTGTGCTGGGCAAAGTGGAGGTGGGACAAGTTTTTCTCCGGGTACTCCGGTTTTCTCTGTCATCTTTCATTCCAGCAACACTTTCCACTGTCATTTCGTTTCATCTGTCAGTCATTGAGGAGTGCGACAGACTTCGGCAGCCGGCACCTTTCCTGCCCTCGCCGCTACATGGGGGCTTCATTCATTCCATTCCTGACGCGGTTGAAACTGGAAACATGCTGTGGATTTTCATTTTCAACTCGTTCCTCGTATGTTATTGAATGTACAGTATCTAATAGCATTTAAGAGCGCCTGTGTGTGAATTGGCAACGATCGACTTCTTTACTGTAATCATGTATCTTGGTAAGAGTAACTATACGCCTTGCCGTTTAATTCTATTGCATGAATTAGATATATTTGCATAGTCTCTGGCAAGAACAATTGTGATCTCGATACCTTCGAAAGTCTGTAGAACGTTACACGGTTATTACGCTTATGAGCAATTGAATTAGACATACCTGGATAGTAGCGTGTGGCATCCACTTTCGCTCGAACGACGGAGGTGATGCAGCGTGACGCACACCTCACGGCACATCGGGAAGCTTAGGGGAGACGTGCTGGTCCATGACCAATGCACAGCCTCACATAATCCACGGAGATTGGTCGGAAGGGAATCCAGGGTTTGCACATTCCTCTCGACAGCATCCCAGTTGTGTTCAATAGGAGTGAGGCCGGATATCCCTGGGAAGTAGGCTAGCATCGTCCTGTCCGTGGAGTCTTCATTGAACGAATTGGCCTCAATTCTGGAGCGATGGGCGGGTGCATTGTCTTGCTGTAGGTACAGGTTTCCTTCAGGGTGCTGGAGGCGGGGGGGGGGGGGGGGGGGGGGGGCGAACACATGGGTGTACATGACCTCGCAGCAAGTTCCTGTATAATTCGCTAGTTCCAGGGCCCTCATTTCATCCCATGTGAGCAGTCCCCATACGAGGATACCACCACCACCACCACCACCACCGACCTAAATCCTACCCTACTTGCAAGAGGGCTCCTTCGCCTCATGTGCTTGGTAGCGGATTCATACCCTGTCAACGGCTTGTACCAACTGGTACCTCGACTCATCTGTCCAGGCGACCTTAAGGGGCCCATTCACAGTCGAGCGGGTTGGCGAGCCCGTTCGTGACCTTGGTCGCACTGACCGGCTCGAAGGTGTATGGGGGGTTGTTGAGGGTTGGGCTCGAGGTTGGGTTCGTGTTGGCGGTTCGACTGCTAAACCAGCGAACCCGACCGGTTCGCCAACCCGTCAGTGTGTGTATGGCCACTACCTGACCGGCTCACTGTGGTTTCGTCTGTAGCTTAATTTGGTTTGTGTGAGTTAATTAGGCCTACTTCAACTAACAATGACTTTTGAGAAGAATAAGCAGTTCCGGGAAGAATTTATTGAAATGTACCGGGCGAGTCCTGGAGCTTTCCCATCCTTGCGTCACGCAATACCTTCCATGTGTTAGTGCGACATTCGAACGCTAATAATAATAATAATAACAACAACAATAATAATAGTAATAATAGTAATTTGAAGAAGAAGAATCCATGGTCTCCCGATACTCTCGTACAAATATTATTAGCCTATAGACCATTGTGCTATGACATATATGATTTTCGCGCCTCTGCACTTAACTTGTTAATACTGTAAGTAGGCTATGTATCATACATTACTACAGTAGTGGAATTTTCTGTATGTCATAAGTAGTAGTGAAATAACATTTCCCAAACTAATCACTTTCAAAAGAATATTACGTTTGTTTTATAAAAAATATCTTATAATACATCACAATAAAAATTGTGTAGGCCCACTTACGTGCAAATATTCCGACTGCAAGTATCGAAGATTGCCCTACACGTCTCAGGAATGATTTTTCCAAGTAGCTGAGGAGATATTACACTGCTAAATTTCAGGTCTTCATAACTTTTCCCTGTCACTAGAAATCGCAATGACCGAGCTCGATAGCTGCAGTCGCTTAAGTGCGGCCAGTATCCAGTATTCGGGAGATAGTAGGTTCGAACCCCACTGCCGGCAGCCCTGAAGATGGTTTTCCGTGGTTTCCCATTTTCACACCAGGCAAATGCTGGGGATGTACCTTAATTAAGGCCACGGCCGCTTCCTTCCCACTCCCAGCCCTTCCCTGTCCCACCGTCGCCATAAGACCTATCTGTGTCGGTGCGACGTAAAGCAAAAAAAAAAAAAAAAAATCGCAATGTTACAATTAACCTCTCTTCAGCACAGATGGTATCTCTCATGTGTGTCTCCTGTTTCTCTATGTTTGACCGAATCAACTCCAACAATTTTTCGCAAAAACTGTCGCTATCCATACGCATAAAGTTCTTATAATCTGCAGGTTCTTGTACGCACAGAGTTCTTAATAGGCTGACGTGTGAAAATCCTAGTTTATCTCTCAACCATTCCTTCATTCACACACGTTTCTTCTTCTTTACTTCATCATTGCACAAATTCTGCAACAGCTACAGCCACTTTGGAACGTTTTCGTTGGGCCATAACAAAAACTTTTTTTTTGCTAGTGGTTTTACGTCGCACCGACACAGATAGGTCTTATGGCGACGATGGGATAGGAAAGGCCTAGAAGTTGGAAGGAAGCGGTCGTGGCCTTAATTAAGGTACAGTCCCAGCATTTGCCTCGTGTGAAAATGGAAAACAAAGGGAAAACCATCTTCAGGGCTGCTGACAGTGGGATTCGAACCCACTTTCTATATAACAAAAACTAGGCAATGCACGTACTATTTGCAATACAGACTGGCGGACTGGTCCGCCAACGGGTTCGCCAGTGTATGGTCACCGTCGAGCCAGTCGGGTTCGGGGTGTGGATTTTATACATGGACGGGCTCGCCAACCGGCTCGACTGTGAATGGGCCCCTTAAGGATGTAACTAGGAGCGAAACCCAACAGTAGGGAATACCACGCCCCAGCTAGGACACAGCACTTAGGATAAGATAAAGAACTGACGATGATAACGCAGGAAATCGCCCAACATAACACAAAAGGCAAGAGAAAAGCTGAAACAAGGTCCCGTATCCTATCAGGGAGAGAGGAGAAAAACATGTTTCACCGCAACGCATCACATGTACTAATGTGCCTGAATATTTAAAATCATAAATTATAACACCATTCACAATAAAAATATATTTAACTGTCCGAACTGAACGTAATATAAAGTTGTTGATATTACAAAATTAAAGGAAATAAAACCAGGGTGATAATGATTCAGTTAATACCCCAGAATGTACGAAAATCTACATAAATTTTCATTTTTTGGAAATCAAGTTATATTCATAATACCAGTTTTTCCTAAAACATAACAGCGGGAAAGAAAAGGTAGCATGCAACGTAGTGAGAAATACATATCATTAGGAATGGTTTGACATTAAAATTACACCGACTGACAGAGCAAATGCAACATCAAGAAGGGAGTGGTCAGAACTTTATGCCAATTGCAGGGTAGACTGACGTCACTGAGGTATGCTCATGATGTGAAATGCGCCGCTGTGCTGCGCACGTAGCGAACGATAAATGGGACACGGCGTTGGCGAATGGCCCACTTCGTACCGTGATTTCTCAGCCGACAGTCATTGTAGAACGTGTTGTCGTGTGCCACAGGACACGTGTATAGCTAAGAATGCCAGGCCGCCGTCAACGGAGGCATTTCCAGCAGACAGACGACTTTACGAGGGGTATGGTGATCGGGCTGAGAAGGGCAGGTTGGTCGCTTCGTCAAATCGCAGCCGATACCCATAGGGATGTGTCCACGGTGCAGCGCCTGTGGCGAAGATGGTTGGCGCAGGGACATGTGGCACGTGCGAGGGGTCCAGGCGCAGCCCGAGTGACGTCAGCACGCGAGGATCGGCGCATCCGCCGCCAAGCGGTGGCAGCCCCGCACGCCACGTCAACCGCCATTCTTCAGCATGTGCAAGACACCCTGGCTGTTCCAATATCGACCAGAACAATTTCCCGTCGATTGGTTGAAGGAGGCCTGCACTCCCGGCGTCCGCTCAGAAGACTACCATTGACTCCACAGCATAGACGTGCACGCCTGGCATGGTGCCGGGCTAGAGCGACTTGGATGAGGGAATAGCGGAACGTCGTGTTCTCCGATGAGTCACGCTTCTGTTCTGTCAGTGATAGTCACCGCAGACGAGTGTGGCGTCGGCGTGGAGAAAGGTCAAATCCGGCAGTAACTGTGGAGCGCCCTACCGCTAGACAACGCGGCATCATGGTTTGGGGCGCTATTGCGTATGATTCCACGTCACCTCTAGTGCGTATTCAAGGCACGTTAAATGCCCACCGCTACGTGCAGCATGTGCTGCATGTGCTGCGGCCGGTGGCACTCCCGTACCTTCAGGGGCTGCCCAATGCTCTGTTTCAGCAGGATAATGCCCGCCCACACACTGCTCGCATCTCCCAACAGGCTCTACGAGGTGTACAGATGCTTCCGTGGCCAGCGTACTCTCCGGATCTCTCACCAATCGAACACGTGTGGGATCTCATTGGACGCCGTTTGCAAACTCTGCCCCAGCCTCGTACGGACGACCAACTGTGGCAAATGGTTGACAGAGAATGGAGAACCATCCCTCAGGACACCATCCGCACTCTTATTGACTCTGTACCTCGACGTGTTTCTGCGTGCATCGCCGCTCGCGGTGGTCCTACATCCTACTGAGTCGATGCCGTGCGCATTGTGTAACCTGCATATCGGTTTGAAATAAACATCAATTATTCATCCGTGCCGTCTCTGTTTTTTCCCCAACTTTCATCCCTTTCGAACCACTCCTCCTTGGTGTTGCATTGTCACTGTCAGTCAGTGTACTTGCACATACAATTATAAGAAAGTACGTGAGGAAACACACTTCAAATGTAAAGAAATTACTACCACAGTCTTTATTTAGAATGATCCTGGGATTACCGAACATAAGTAAAGCACTAGTATAAGAGCAGTAACACAAACACTAATAAACCCACAGCTGAAAACATAAAATCAAGAAATCATAAGTAATAACATACAATCAGCTTAAGGCAGTGCCCAAAGTAGCACTAAATCCAATTACTTCCCCCAGCTACAAAGTTAATGACCAGAGAGAGAACACGTGAGTAGTTACGACTAATTACAATGTTACTGCCACAATCGTACAGATCTGTCAAGTGATTTTTCATTCTACCAAAAGAATAATTTATACCATTAGTACTGTAACAGTAGTGTAACAGAAAAACCTAGAGTGATAGTAAGTCATGAGATATGCAGTCCGGCTCCATGGCTAAATGGTTAGCATGCTGGCCTTTGGTCACAGGGGTCCCGGGTTCGATTCCCGGTAGGGTCGGGAATTTTAACCTTAATTGGTTAATTTCGCTGGCACGGGGGCTGGGTGTAAGTGTCGTCTTCATCATAATTTATCCTCATCACGACGCGCAGGTCGCCTACGGGAGTCAAATCAAAAGACCTGCATCTGGCGAGCCGAACTTGTCCTCGGACACTCCCGGCACTAAAAGCCATACGCCATTTCATTTAATGCGATATGCACATTCCATATCCACTACTGTAAAAGGATTTTAGACCCGGCACTTTTAACAATGTTTCTACATTGTTCGGGAGTGTAAACAATAAACTTGTCGATACTTTTTTTTCCTATCATTCCGAAATCATTATCACTCGGCAAAAATGTGTTGCCAAGCACCAGAAACGAATATTTTATTTCATCAAACTCCCCAGTATGTACCAAAATGTAATACAGAATAAGATAACCATATACTTAGTTTAGCCGCTACAAGAATCTGAGAAGAATCAGTTTTCGTTTGTTTTGTGTTAGCTGGTTATCAGCCAAAAATTTTAGTAGGCATGGACCTATTTCACAGGACCCATGAGAAGCAATGTTTTCTGTTCACATACATGTGATGCCGGATTCATTATTGCAGACATGGACACCTAGGTTGTAACCGTACGTATGTACGACTCCCGAGTTTTTAGGTTAGGAAATTTTCGTATATAGTTTGTTAGGTTAAAATCATGTAATTTTGTTTATATACCATGTAAAAACGTAATATTATAAGAAGAATGTATAGTTAGGGAATATTGCATATGTTCATCATTATATTTTGTATAAATTTCCGTTTGGGTAAGAGTCTGTAAATATGGCCTAGCCGTAAGGATTGTGCAACCGGGAAAACTGCGACTATATCGGGAAGGACGGTTGAAGTCAGTTGGAGGTGTTGCAACAGGTGGCTTGAAAACACGGGGTACGGCAGGTTGTATCGGTTGAAGAATTGGGGTGAATCAATGTGGACATACATGAGTGGACGGTCTATGTCACATCATATACTCGATAGCCAATGCGAGGGCTTTGTTTTGAGCGAGGTTTGTGTTGACAGAGTGACGCGGGAAGAAGTGCCGGTGTGAGCGTTGCTACCAATAACTTTTCAGGACGCGATTACCACGCGTAGCAAGGATATATAAGTGGGTAAGCGTGTGCGGCGAGGCATTCTGATTCTGATTCTGATTCTCATTGTGTTTCTGACTCTGATGCTGATACTGTGTGTTTCTCATTTGTACTGGTCTGCGGGAGCGACGTATTTGCGCAGTTTGCTATACGATCTGCTATTGTTTGGAGTATCTGTTACGGAGTGAACATGGTATAATCTCAACGACTTACCGGCTTTGCAGTGGACTTTCTGTAAAAGAAAGTGTTTGTTTGGAACTTGTGACCCGAGTATGCAGCTTCAGTTGGTGGAGAATTTTGCTGTTTGCTTGCCTCCGGACATGTAACGCTGTCTGTCCAGCCAGCAATTGTGAAGAAATTCAAGACGACGAAGAAGTGTAAATAGGTTAGGGATGCTGTTAGTAAAGAAGGTTGCATCCATATGTAGAGAAATAGTCGTCGTACTTTTCTCTACCAGATTAGGATTCACGGTAACAGCGGAGTGCAGTGGGGCTCTTACCTGGAGGTATGTTAAAAGTATAATGATGTTCGATTTGTAGAGATGATTTTGTTGTATAGTATTGTGTATATTAGCTCTATGTAAACAGCAAGCATAAGTGTTTATTTTTGTTGGTGTTTGTCACATATTAGTTCTTATTCTGGGAGTAAAATCATAGAATCAAACTTTAAGTGAGTCTTTTGTCAGTGGAGTGAGGCTGAACCTGGCATGTTACCCAAATTTAATTTCAGGGGTTATATAGCAACAGGTAAGGTTACAAAGCAAGTCTGGAGCCTCGTCAGCCTGATGACCGTCGCCTTGGGAGAGGGAGAGGCTCGTTGCTCTACATAATTAAATATTCCTGCAAGTGTTTTGCAGGTGGCGTCCATTATCCTTGTTATTTACACTTATTTGAGTCAACGTTTATCTGTTCAGGAATTTCAGTAGTTTGAAGGGTAGTTACAAGGTTATACATCCACAGCTGCCGCAGATAGAACATTTTTTTCCGTAGGTGTTTTAGGTAAAGGTAAAGGCTGCTGCAAGTCATCTGCGATAACTAAGTATTCATAAGTAGGATCTTTAGGGTCTTTTCTGGCATCGAAGTTTTGTATCGTTCTGCTTTTTTGTTGAAGCCTGACTGCATAAGAACATCCTCATCCGTAGCTCTCCACTCATCGCATACTACGCAGGTTTCACTTACACCAAACCAAACCCAACCCCATGGCACTAGATCCTTTGAAGGGCCTTTGGCCTACCAAGCGACCGCTGCTCAGGCTGAAGGCCTGCAGATTACGAGGTGTCGTGTGGTCAGCACGACGAATCCTCTCGGCCGCTATTCTTGGCTTTCTAGACCGGGGCCGGCATCTCACCGTCAGATAGCTCCTCAATTCTGATCACGTAGGCTGAGTGGACATCGAACCCGCCCTCAGGTCCAGGTAAAAATCCCTGACCTGGCCGGGAATCATCGAGCCCGGGGCCTCCGGGTAAGGGGCAGGCACACCACCCCTACACCACGGGGCCGGCAGGGGTGTCACTTAAAGGTACCTTAATTCCAATGTTAAGTTTTCATTTAAAAAATATCTCTCATATGAAAGGTGTTGGGCTACGTCACTCTGTTTCTCGTGTTCTTTGAGATAGGGTCTGTTCATTTCAGAAACCGATGCCACCTATCTTGTGTAGCTCGTGTGTGGATTTTTCTACTATAGTGGCTAACGTACCTAGGAAAAATGTTAACAGGTTTACACGCAAAATTTAATTGACAGTTATTTTATTCTAACACTTCCCATTTCATCCTCTCTTGTCCTAACATGGTACTGACGGGACGAAAGGTGACCTAGAAAAAGGAGTACTTCCATTCAGACATGCATTACTCTAACTAAAATTATCCTCACCTCTTTTATGATTGTTGTTCCTCCATCCCACATATAGCAAATGAAACACCCTTTCTAGATATAGAAAAGATGTCACAAAGAGCTTTTAAAAACACTTCCAACATCTTCACAGTTTTCATTTTTTAGGTGGTAGTAGTAGTAGTAGTAGTAGTAGTAGTAGTACGTCACCTTTCTCGTAGGCTCATTTTCCTTTATGTGTAGGCTCTCTTACATGACATCTGTTTAATCAAACCCAACAAAAAAGCATTTTGTACTATGTGTACCATTACAAGACATTTTAAGGTTAGAAAGGTAATTGTATCGTCTTTTTTATCTGTTCAAACGGGCAGACTTCTTCCACTACCTCCTTTACCACCTTCCTTATGACTTCTACGTCCTCTCAGTTCATGTTGCCACTAGTATTCGGGCCAGAATTTACTTCCACGCCCCCAATAACCAGCAGCACCAGCCACTAACAGCATCTCACCTTTCAATCCCACCTCCACTTTACCTTCCTTTACGTTGGTTGTTTCTTTCTTCATTCTTCCCTGCCATCTTCCGATAACAACTCGATATTGTTCTATACCAATAATCTTCCTCGTCACTCTCCACTTAACCTGTCCACTCCCCGCTATTACTCAACTCCACTCTACCGCGAGGCTCAACTCAGCACGTCCGCTCCCGTTGATTGCTTAGGCTAGACTGATTTGCGTAATATGCACCCTACGAATCAGTTTAGCTACCGGGTAATTAATAAGTAGAAATATGGGAGATGTAACGTGCAAAATGGAACATAGACCGTGAAAACGAGGAGAAATGGTTCACGGCCTGCGGAAGGATATCTTAAACACTTGATCATCCACAACGAGGCCGGTAGGCCTGCTTCGATTATTTACCAAGACAGCCGACGTAGACTTCGTTTTGGAAAGGGCTAGGTGTGGGAAGGAAGCGGCCGTGGCCTTCATTAACCCGTAACTGGAACACGTATTTGTTGTAACACTTCCGAAACACATGGGTCCTCGGGACCCATACTGTTTCGGGTTTTTAAATTACGATCATTTTCCATTTAAGCCAAATCAGTGCTTTTTTCTACAAAATTAAGGGGCACCCTCAGTTGTAGTCGACAAAACATCACGATCTTACAATTTTCGGCTATTATGCATAGTCCGGTTATTACTTTCCGGGGTGACATGGTTATAGAAAAATTGACTACGCTACTTTATTTGTGGTCAAAATGTCAAGGTGGTCCTCGGGACCCATACTGTTTCTGGTTTTTAAATTACGATCAGTATTTCTAATCGTTTTGCGTTTTAAAATTAAGCGAACACACAAATATACGCACTGTGGCAGTGTCTCATTTTGCTGACCTGCTTACAGTCAATTCCACACTGGTAAAAGAGGCTGATTACTGCCATCTTCACGCTTCCTCTTTTTTACTTTTCGTGTCGGTGGCCAGATATCTTCCTTTCATGAACCATGAATTCACGTAATCCAGGGGTTTGAATATTTTTAATGGAGGGCCAACCAACTTGATGAACATAAGATTTTCTACTGTATTCAGATGCAATGATGCACTTGTTGGAGTCATGATCGAGTTCATTTGCGAAAAGCCTCTTTCACATTCATTTGTCGAAATTGGGATGCTGCTCATAGTGTTAATAAGGGGCAGGAGAGCCATGGGGCATTTCTTCTCCAAGATATTCACGGAAACCTCTTATGATTTGTCCTTCATAGAACTTAAAACGTTTACATACATAGGCTACATACATACATACATACATTATCATTATAGACTGTTATGTCTTTCAGCGTTCAGTCTGCAGGCCTCTGAATTTACTAAACGTCGCCACAATCCTCGATTTGCAACTAGTGTTGTGGCCTCATTTAGTTCTATACATCTTATCTTTAAATCGTTACAAACCGAGTCTAACCATCGTCGTCTTGGTCTCCCTCTACTTCTCTTACCCTCCATAGCAGAGTCCATTATTCTCCTAGAAACCTATCCTCCTTTATTCGCCTCACATGACCCCACCACCGAAGCCGGTTTATGCGTACAGCTTCATCCATCGAGTTCATTCCTAAATTAGCCTTTATCTCCTCATTCCGAGTACCCTCCTGCCATTGTTTCCACATGTTTGTCCCAGCAATCATTCTTGCTACTTTCGTGTCTGTTACTTCTAACTTATGAATAAGATATCCTAAGTCCACCCAGCTTTCGCTCCCGTAAAGCAAAGTTGGTCTGAAGACAGACCAATGTAAAGATAATTTGGTCCGGGAGCTGACTTCCTTCTTACAGAATACTGTTGATCGCAACTGCGAGCTAACTGCATTAGCTTTGCATTAGCTTTACTACACTTTGATTGAATCTCACTTACTGTATTACCATCCTGGGAGAATACACATCCCAAATACGTGATATTATCTACCTGTTCCACCTTTGTATCACCAATCTGACATTCAGTTCTCTCAGATTTCTTACCTACTGACATCAGTTTAGTCTTTGAAAGGCTAATTCTCATACCATAATCATTGCACCTATTTTCAAGTTGCAAGATATTAGACTGCAGGCTTTCGGCACAGTCTGCCATTAAGACCAAGACGTCAGCATAGGCCAAACTGCTTACTACATTTCCACCTAACTGAATCCCTCCCTGCCATTTTATACCTTTCAGCAGGTGATCCATGTAAACTACGAACAGCAACGGTGAAAGATTACAGCCTTGTCTAACCCCTGTAAGTACCCTGAACCAAGAACTCATTCTACCATCAATTCTCACTGAAGCCCAATTGTCAACATATATGTCTTCGATTGATTTTAATAATCTACCTTTAATTCCATGGTCCCCCAGTATAGTGAACATCTTTTCCCTCGGTACCCTGTCATATGCTTTCTCTAGATCTTCGAAACATAAACACAACTGCTTATTACTCTCGTAGCATCTTTCGATTACCTGGCGCATACTGAAAATCTGATCCTGAGAGCCTCTCTGTGGTCTGAAACCACACTGGTTTTCATCCAACTTTCTCGCAACGACTGATCGCACCCTCCCTTCCAAGATGTCAGTGAATACTTTGCCTGGTATACTAATCAATGAGATACCTCGATAGTTGTTGAAATCCTTCCTGTTCCCTTGCTTATAGATAGGTGCAATTACTGCTTTTGTCCAATCTGAAAGTACCTTTCCAACACTCCACGCTAATTTTACTACTCTATGATGCCATTTCATCCCTGCCTTCCCACTATACTTCACCATTTCAGGTCTAATTTCATCTATTCCTGCTGCCTTATGACAATGGAGTTTATTTACCATCCTTTCCACTTCCTCAAGCATAATTTTACCAACATCATTTTCCTCCTCCCCATGAGCTTGGCTGTTTGCAACACCACCAGGATGATTTCCTTTTACATTGAGAAGATGTTCAAAATATTCCCTCCACCTCTCCAGTGATTCCCTGGGATCTATTATGAGTTCAGCTGAATTACTCAAAACACTGTTCATTTCGTTTTTCCCTCCCTTCCTAAGATTCTTTATTACTGTCCAGAAAGGTTTCCCTGCTGCTTGACCTAGCCTTTTCAGGTTATTACCAAAATCTTCCCATGAATTCTTTTTGGATTCAACAGCTATTTGTTTCGCTCTGTTTCTTTCATCTACGTACAAATCCCTGTCTGCCTCGACCTTGTTTGGAGCCATTTCTGATAAGCCTTCTTTTTACGTTTACAGGCTTCTCTCACTTCATCATTCCACAAAGATGTTCGCCTTTTCCCATCTTTACACACAGTTGTTCCTAGGCATTCCCTTGCTGTTTCTACTACAGCATTCCTGTATGCCACCCATTCACTTTCTATATCCTGAACCTGCTTACTGTCTACTGTTCGAAACTTCTCACTAATCATATCCATGTACTTCTGTCTAATTTCCTCGTCCTGGAGATTTTCTACCCTTATTCGTTTGCAGATAGATTTCACTTTCTCTACCCTAGGCCTAGATATACTTCACTACAGATCAGATAGTGGTCTATCATCGAAAAATCCGCGAAAAACTCGTACATTCCTAACAGATTTCTTGAATTCAAAGTCTGTTAAGATATAGTCTATTATGGATCTGGTACCCCTAGCCTCCCATGTGTAGCGATGAATAGCCTTATGCTTGAAGAATGTATTCATGACAGCTAAACCCATACTAGCACAGAAGTCCAGCAAACGCTTCCCATTCCCATTAGCTTCCATATCTTCCCCACATTCACCATCACCCTTTCGTATCCTTCAGTTCTATTCCCAACTCTCGCATTGAAATCGCCCATTAGAACTATTCTATCCTTGCTGTTGACCCTGACCACGATGTCACTCAATGCTTCTGTCAACTTCATCCTCATCTGCACCCTCACATGGTGAATACACTGACACAATTCTTGTCCTAATTCCTCCAACTGACAAATCTACCCACATCATTCGCTCATTTACGTGCCTAACAGAAATTATGTTGCGTGCAATGGTATTCCTGATAAAGAGCCCTACCCCAGACTCTGCCCTTGCCTTTCTAACACCCGTCAAGTACACTTTATAATCTCCTGTCTCTTCCTCGTTATCTCCCCTTACCCGAATATCACTTACTCCTAGCACATCCAGATGCAACCTCTTTGCTGACTCAGCCAGTTCTACCTTCTTTCTTCCATAAGCCCCATTAATATTGATAGCTCCCCATCGAATTCCATTTCGTTCGCCAAGTTGTTTCCAAGGAGTCCCTCGCCTGTCAAATGGGAGTGGGGCTCCGTTACTCCCATAGTCCGAGGCATGCTTAAAATATTCGGTAAATTCACGAAGCAGGATGCTACCCTACTTACACATAGTCTAAGTGAGGATCTCTCCTGTAACGGGTTATGGACCGCCGGTGCATTGTATAGTCCTAGACGCCTGAGCACAAGGAGGGCCATGACTCAGAATATGTCCGAGATGCCCACTCCCATTCCATAGCAACTGGTATCCCGACTCTCAGGACCACTTACTAGGCCACTCAGCCGTTGCCCATGGTTCACGAACTAGGACGTGACTACAGTAACCCACAAACATGAACCATAAAACGTTTACACATGTTTCTTATTTCTGCTTCTCCATAAGTTACATCAGGATTTTCCGGCTAAGTGGTAGTGTCCAAAAATCTAACCAATTCTGGGATTTCATGACTTCTGCCCAGGCACTCATAGAACTTCACAGCGTCAGTATGTTTCCCTTTATTTCTTGCTCCTTTTTCGAGATTCGCGCCCCTTTAAACATTAAGAGTGCTTCTTCTTCCAAGGCTTCAGTGTACTATGGGCCATGTTTTGTCTTTCTTTCAGAAAGCACCTTAATTTTCTGGCATATCTTCTTATGGGCGGAATAAATTTTAATGTCACGAGCT
Organism: Anabrus simplex; assembly: GCF_040414725.1. Lineage (NCBI taxonomy): Eukaryota > Metazoa > Arthropoda > Insecta > Orthoptera > Tettigoniidae > Anabrus > Anabrus simplex. The sequence continues at coordinate 1,159,861,353 of NC_090266.1, forward strand.
TGCAAGTCAACACTAAGTTCTGCCAACTCCTGAAGAGAATCACACATCAATGCAAGGTCTGATATACAGTTGACTTTGGTTATGCGTTTAATGAGTCATCTATACATGGCTTGCTCAGTTTGGCTCTTTTGGGATCATCTTTGTTACTTTTGAAACGTGCCACTAAAACTTCAAAAATTTTCCACACAGCCGAGACTGCTCTAAAGCTAGGAGCAACCCTAAGTGTATGTAGAATCCTTACAATTTTTAGGAGTAAGGTTTCGAGTTCCACTGCATGAGCTTTCAATTCCCTGGCATTTTTAAGTGACTGGTGGTAGACTGTGTACAGTTTATTAAGGAAAGATTTGAAGTCGTTTACATGTGAGGGGAAATCTTGACTCATAACATCACCTACGGAAAGGTCTAGCCTGTGATTGGTACAATGCCAGAACAATATATTGGGAAACTGTTGCTTTATTAAAGTAATTACACCCTTCTTCTTTCCCACCATTACTGCAGCCCCATCAGTTGAGACTGCAACAAGATTCTGTTTCAGAAACTTATCATTGACCCCAAGTTGTACCAAATAAGTAATCAGTGCACTAAATATACCTTCTGCAGTGACAACTCGCAATTCGATAATTCCCCCCCAGAAATGTTCGTTGGCTGATCCATATCTGAAAGTGTTGTCTTCAGGTAAACTATCAGTTATGACAGCTGAATGAGTGTGGTACTTTCATCTATAAGGAAGGCAATTTTACTATTCCCATTCACTATCCTGTTTGCTACCTTATTTCTCATTTCTGTTGCGATATGAGGTTCAATATTTATGCATGCGTTAGTTAAATGAAGAATGCGGCTCATATTAACGCCAACTCCTGCACGTAAATTTCAGCTTCGAAATCGTGGAAGACTTGATTTTTTACTACTTTATATGCTATCGAAATACATTGGGAGATATTTCCTTTTCTTTTTCGAAAGCCTTAATGCGTGCAATTCCAAAGTTTTCAGTTTTGCCGTTTTTAGTATTTTAACTGCAGCCTGATGAGCTGAAATCTCTTTCCGTCTTACTAATAAACGGTGTATAACTTTTATACAAGGTTTATACGCCGTTTATGTGAAATTCGTTAGTAATAAACTGTGTATAAGTCTCCTGTGTATACATCTGTTACAGTTATTCATTGAATTGCTTATACAAACCAGGACCCTTGTATAAGCGTTGTATAGCAGTGAGTATGGGAAAAAGAAACGAGTGAGCAGTTTATTTTCGTGGTATTTATTGTCTACAGTAATATAATCGTGGTGAAATATTCGACTTATCTATTTAACATTGAACACACATTGAAAGAATGGATGATAACGTTGATGACCTTCACGATATTTTAAACATAGAAGACATCCACCATTCTGAGGTTATGGAGGCTAGACATCTTCGTAACGTAAAACACTTTAAAGAGACGGAATGACAATGAATAACTATAAAAGAAATGAAGGTTGGGCGTATTTTTGTGTTATAATGTATTACTGCTTAATTGACTTTTGAAATTGCGAGTTTATTATACATAATCTGCCTCTACAAAGATCTTTTTTCAAATTTGAGTATAAAAAGGGACATATTCCTCGACATAAAAAATGGTATAATTTGAAAATCGTACATAATATGATTTCCATACTTTGTAGTTGAATACGCAGAAGTACGATGTATAAATGCCTAATAGAAACTTTTTTGATCAAACCTTTCTTTTAAGCTACAAAACAGTTTTTTCTTTCTTCTGAAAAGTAAGGATTTTGGAATGTGTACCCTTTTCAACTCGCCGATTCAATTACATTATGCTTACGTTTTCCGTACTATCCCAGTTAGGAGCTTTTGATCTTTCCTTAAGCTTTTCCATTTTCATTTTTGGCTTTCATTACACAAGCAAGCTGAAGAAATATTGATATCAATATAAGCCAACTTCCAGCTGTCTCACTTTGTGTTGCCACTGCCTTTTCGATATGCCGTGCTACTGCGCGACTTTCCTTAAAGTTTTGCTCGTAGATAACCAGCAGAAGCGATCATAAATGCGGTGAACGTGCGAAATACGTCAGTGAATTGCAAGAAGATATTCCTACGCATTGGAACGAGTGTATACGTGCTGTATAGTAATACAATGCGTATACCACGTTTATTGGTAAGAAAAATATACAACGCTTATACAGGGTTTATTCATTGTATACCGAGCTCGATAGCTGCAGTCGCTTAACTGCGGCCAGTATTCGGGAGATCGTGGGTTCGAACCCCACAGTCGGCAGCCCTGAATATGGTTTTCCGTGGTTTCCCATTTTCACACCAGGCAAATGCTGGGGCTGTACCTTAATTGCTAGTTGCTTTACGTCGCACCGACACAGATAGGTCTTATTGCGACGATGGGATAGGAAAGGCCTAGGAGTTGGAAGGAAGCGGCCGTGGCCTTAATTAAGGTACAGCCCCAGTATTTGCCTGGTGTGAAAATGGGAAACCACGGAAAACCATCTTCAGGGCTGCCGACAGTGGGGCTCGAACCCACGATCTCCCGGATGCAAGCTCACAGCCACGCGCCTCTACGCGCACGGCCAACTCGCCCGGTTGTACCTTAATTAAGGCCACGGCCGCTTCCTTACCACTCCTAGCCCCTTACTCTCCCATCGTCGCCATAAGACCTATCTGTGTCGGTGCGACGTAAAGCAAATAAAAAAAATCATTGTATAACTATGCAAGTGTTAAACAACTGTATAAGGACTTTTTATTAGTAAGACCGTTTATGTTTAATTATTTTCTTGCGGAGAGAAAGCATTTGCTGACATTTATTTTCAGTTCCGCTAGTTGCACAAATAAAAACTGAATCCCATTGCTCTGAAATGTTAATCTTTCGTGATGTGCCTTCTGTTCACAAGTCGCCAACTTCTTTACAAATTTTGCAGTCAAGTTTCGTATTTTTTTACCACCAATCATTCGTATTTACTGCAAAATTCCATTATTTTCTCCAACTCTCAGCATTCGGGAATGTCTTCCGTCCCACTGCTACACGCGGCTGAAAGCTTTTCGTTGCCATCTTCTTTTGCATCACCACACGTCACTGTTGGGGCTTCCCCGTCAATGTTCACGTTCGAATAATAAACTTTCACCTTTTTCGATGCCTGGGTGGATGTAAAATAGTTCGTTATTTTCTTCATCCTTCAAAACTAACCACACATACAAAATAACAATCTAACTCGCCACCAAATACTAGCTTACGTGCTTATAGGAACAACATTTCCGTTTTCACGATAGAGTATGTACCATCACAACGTTTCTGTTCGGGAGTTCAGATTAAAACACAGTCTAATACTGTCTTTGACTTCTTTAAAGTTACACACTCCGCGCCGTTAAGAAATTCAAAATTTAATTCCGAATGACACGCTGCTTTTTACAGCAGACTACACGACATATCACATACTCAAAAAATTAAAAGGCACCGGTATCACATCAGACAAAAGCTAGCGATCGTAAGTACTTACATAACTGTACAGTCAACATGCGGCACAAAAATATTTATTTTCGCCTAAATGATTAAAAAAAGTCTTCCAATAAGACAGCAGTTACGAAGCTTTAGTCGAGCATATAATAATACGACCTAATGTTTCGATTCTGCTGCTTAGTGCAGAGTTATCGACCAAGAGAAACTGTTCTATAGGTCGATTTAAATCGAAGATTACTCGAAATCTTCCCCAGCTGTTGTGAACAGCGAGTTGACGCCAGCTGATCGATGAACTTTCAAATTGGAAGTTATATTTGCCGGACTAGGTAGAAATGTACCAAGTATTTTTCTTAAACAGTCTTCAGTGTTTTTTTTTTTTGCTAGTGGCTTTACGTCGCACCGACACCGATAGGTCTTATGACGACGATGTGATTGGAAAGGCCTACGAGTTGGAAGGAAGCGACAGTGGCCTTAATTAAGGTACAGCGCCAGCATTTGCCTGGTGTGAAAATGGGAAGCCACGGAAAACCATCTTCAGGGCTACCGACAGTGGGATTCGAACCCACTATCTCCCGGATGCAAGCTCAAAGCCGCGCCCCCAACCGCACGGCCAACTCGCCCGGTGTCTTCAATGTTTAAAGGGTACGGGTACCACCGCACCCCCCCTCCCGCGTTTCTCCTGAAAAAGAAAAGCCCTGAGTCAAATTATTATCATACTGAATAGTCGAGAGCCCTGTCTTGCCGTATGCTAATTCGCAGTCGTGGGAAGGTCACGGTTGGCAAAGGAAAATTCATGATAAGAACTCTAGCATGAGAATCCTCTATTTATTATTTCAAGAATATATTTCTACATGTACCTATAAACTATTTAAGAAGTTATTTTAATATCTTCCTCTTCTAGAGAAATGAGTTAATCTTGTAATATCGCAATTATACGTTTTGAAAGCCGGACATAGATTTCTGCAATGGCCCATTTGGCGGTAAATTGTGTTATGGATGTATGAATATGCGTTATTGAGGATAAACGATATGAGCTAAATTCACCGGGCGATTTGGCCGCGCGGTTAGGGGTGCGCAGCTGTGAGCCTGCATCCGGGAGATAGTGGGTTCGAACCCCACTGTCGGCAGCCTTGAAGATGGTTTTCCGTAGTTTCCCATTCTCACACCAGGCAAATGCTGAGGCTGTACCTTGTGTCGGTGCGATGTAAAACAAATTGTAAAAAAGAAGTTAAATTAACGTTTTACAGCTGAAATGACATTTAAATACGCGAAACAGTTGTGCACAAACAATAGTAACAAAGAAATCAATACAAAATTCAATAATAATAATAATAATAATAATAATAATAATAATAATAATAATAATAATAATATAATATGAAGAATTGAAGAACAATAATAATTATACCGGGGGTACACTTTCTCCGTCCCGTGGAACTGCGCGCCTTTTAGATGGCCATCTGTGCTATGAATCTTGAACTAATGTAATACTAGGTACTTGGACCTTCAACCATTAGATGTCTCTACCATCGGCATATGTGACCCCTCTGGCGGGATTAAGGACAATTAATTCTTGAGTGAATTTCAATTTTCAGAGTTTGTTAACCTTAGCTTTTGTAAATTTATTAATGTGTCAGAGTTGTCAACACTCATACGACTTCCTTCTTCCTTAGTTATTAACTTTCAGGAATTTTTGGAATATTTGCTCTGACCAATTACAAGTAGGGAGTGTGTACAGGCATGCATCCTATGTGTAAATAATTCTGAAAACTTCCCCTCTGAGATGCTATAGGACATTTTAGGGCCGTATTGTCATCTTCATCGCTCCGGTCTAGTGAGTGCGGCGTGTTATTCGGAGGCAGATGCTGTCTGTCGTCGTTCGGAAGGCCAACTACTCAAGGTAATGGCAGAAATTTCTTAACTTGTGATAGCTCCATGCAGATAACTTGAGGGGAAGGTTTCAAACTTCTTTTATTAATGTAAAGTTCTAAATTCACTGTTTTAATGTAAATTTTCGGCAAGTCTGTGGACTCTGTTCAAATTCCTGCTGGAAAACGTGTAAATTAAGGGAACAAAGAGTTTTCATCGTCTGTTGATTCCCCTTCAACTTGGTATGGGGTGACTAAAATTTTCGAAACCTCTAAATTCTTCACACTCCTTCGGCATTTAATAGTTCTCGTTTAGTCACCCGTCTGTAGTATAGGCTTAACCTCTGCAACTTCGGGCCATAAGCCCATTTAGGGTTTTACCGAGATCGATAGCTGCAGTCGCTTAAGTGCGGCCAGTATCCAGTATTCGGGAGATAGTAGGTTCGAACCCCACTGTTGGCAGCCCTGAAAATGGTTTTCCGTGGTTTCCCAGTTACACACCAGGCAAATGCTGGAGCTGTACCTTAATTAAGGCCACGGCCGCTTCCTTCCCACTCCTAGCCCTTCCCTGTTCCATCGTCGCCATAAGACCTATCTGTGTCGGTGCGACGTAAAGCCAATAACAAAAACAAAAAAATAGGGTTTTAAGAGTTTTTGCTGAAGGGAGTGCAGTGTTTCACCTCCTAGCTTTTGTTCATGGCCGATCGGGTTAAACCTTTAATTTTTACATTAAAGTCATTTTTTGTATGCTCACTCATTGCTCCACCCCACCCCACCTCACCCCCCCACCCCCACCCCCCGTTTAAATTGTATTTATTGACAGACGAATGTGTAAAAGACTGTTGGGCAGAAGTGACTATAAACACCGTATGTGAAGTTTATCAGGCATAATTTTGTAAGAAGCTTGTGCCTCTTGGAGGCTGGACTGTAGTAACTTTTGGAGCTCAGTCTCCTAGTATGTAAATGAGTGGACCAAACATGCTCTTGTAAAAATGTGCCTGTTTAGAGCCATATTGCTTATCCCTTGTAAATTATTGTGTCGATAATTTTCTCTATTGTACCTTTTGGACTTATAGTCCGCTGCTGTCATCAGAGCTGACGAGCTCATTTGTTATTCTATTTAACTGTTATTTATTCCAAATCGCATTTTAAAATAAAAAAAGGACAGAAATAAAATTTCAAAAGTTAGTGCTTTAACTTATGCTCTGGTCATTGCCGTGTCCGCCTCTGGTCATTGCCGTGTCCGCCCATTCACCCCGGCACCTTCTTATACCTCTCTGTTCCACGATATTTCCGTATCAGTAATAATAATAATAATAATAATAATAATAATATGAAGAATTGAATAATAATCATAATAATGAACTGTTCAACAGTTCAATCGGCTTAGCTCTTCAAAGACATACGTCTATCCATGGAAACAATCAATACACATTACACAACCGCACTGTCCACAGAGGGGCGTTTCACACTTCTGACAAACTCCGGAAGCTTCCCTGTCCTTAGAACTCGGGCACTGAGAATATCTCTTTCTGGTTGACTTTCCGTTGGACGTCACGGTGTGCACAGGTCCTTTTGCCGGTGACTGTGCTCCACGAATTCTGTGTATTAGGGCCCTGAGTTCTCATTGCAATGTAGGAAACTGCAGCCTCTTCTCCATATGTGGTTTTACAAGAACATATCCCAAGGTCTTCTGGAAGTTCCTGCGGTCAGTTTCATTCCCTGGACATGCTTCGTACAGAACGTAGGAATTTTACCGGCGACATCAAGAATGGTACAGAAAATGGTCGTAAGCCAACGACGAGTGCGGCGGCTGGTGGTGTAGTTCCCACATTTCTCATCCAGTGCACCAACTCCACCCTTTGTAACATTCTAAGCTTCAAACATAACAGGCTTTTCACTTTCATCATCTGTGGCTTCTGTGTGATTCACGGTAGATATCGCAGTGACCACTGTCCCTTTTCTGGAAATGTACGAAAGTAAGGTTCTTTTACACCGTGAGACCGAACGTTGAAGATGAAACTGCCTCTCCTTTTGCATTCACAAAGGACTGGGGAATCTTTTTTATTTATTGTGCCAACATACGTCATGTTCATTTTACAGAGTTCGTCGCACAACTCGATTGACGTAAACCAATTGTCTCCTGTAACATTGCGTTTGGTATTTGCAATTAGCTCACAATCCTCTTTACATGTCGGTAACAACAGTGTACTCTTAGAAGATCTGCAACCACGTTCTGCTTGTTTCCCAGTATATATTTCAGCGTTCAGACAATAATGAATCTTCGAGTTACACAGAATAAATATTTTTATTCCTTATTTTCTTGGTTTAGAGAGAATATAAACCCGAAATCTGCATTTACCTCGAAAGTTTGCCAGCACTTCATCCACAGTTACATTTTCTCCGACACAGTAATTTATTTGAGAATTCTGGATGAATTGTTCGAATAACCAAGGTATATGAGCCGTTCTGTCACTTTTCTTGCGCTCTTCTCTGTCTGATTTGTCATCATATCTCAATGTACTAAGCAAAAATACTCTTTGTTGGTCATAACTGCTCTGCTTATGACCCTACTAAAGCTATCAGCTTCCCAAAGGGCAACTATATCCTCATCGTGTGATTTGAACACACCCCACAAATAGCCCAAACCAATCAAAACTTTCATTTCCGTAGCGTGTGTTTCATGAGTATATCACTGCTGCCTGGACTCTGGTGACCACCTCCTAATTTCTTATTTAGTCCGAATAATTACTTTATCAGTCATATGGTCAGTAAAGAGAGACGGATATATTGCATACTGCTTTGCTGGTCCTCGATCTCCAGGTGAATGGCACATAATGTTATGCTGAGGCGTTCTTCCTTGAATAGCAGGAGTGGTGGCCCACTTGAAACGGTTTTTGCCATAGAAATATTCTGCATCCCCACTACCATTTCCTCAGTCTCACTGGCACTTTCTTCAGAACACGTGTCATAATTACTTTAAATTCACTGGTATCGCTAATGTCATCACAATCATTCACAGGTTCGTCCATCAGTGCACGAATAGCGTCATCGTCATTTGTGATGCTTGAAGTAGCCATAATAACTCAATTTATGACACTAATGGAACACATGGGTACACAGGACCCGACTTGGATTACCACGGCCAAATAAAGAAACTCAGCGAACCAACAATGCAAGCATCTGACTCAATACTGAGACGTAAGAGAGTAGCGAGAACTGCATAACAGGTTAGGCAACTGTTTCTGAATAATTACCGAACAAATTCCTGCGTTGGTCCTGAAGACCCAAGTGTTCCAGGTACGGGTTAAGGCAGAGCTCCAACATTTGCATGGTGTGAAAATGGGGAACATCGGAAAGCCATCTACAGGGCTGCCGACAGTGGTGTTCGAACCCACTACCTCTCGAATGACCGACGTAGCTTAGCCTGGGCCCACATCTTGCACATTTCATGGAGATCGATTGTACTGAGCAGAAGTTGATCAATACTTAACATTAGACATAGGAGAAAATGGGGTAATTGAATTCATGGTAGACATTGGGGATTGTAAACATTCCTTTCCATGTTTTGTGTACTTTACCAGAATAGATCATAAAGCTCAGTTTAATATTGGGTAACAATGACATACATGATAATGATTAGATGAAGATAAGCAGTCCCAGCAGTGAAACGCCGTAAAAACGAAAGGAATCGTTGATGCATTAAAGCAATTAGCCTTCCTTCCCATAACCAAAAGATCACACCGCAAAATAATATATAACCATCTCCAATAGTGACTAACAAGATGCTAACACAGCAAAGACGATATACACCATCAACGTGCAACGAAAAACCTCGACCAGTTGTGAAAATCAGTTTAAAATGAGGGATTCGTTCATACTTAATAAGTAAACCTGGCTTCCATTCCCAGGAAAAGAATGCGAGACAGTCAATAGTCAGGCAACGAACGAGCACAGAAAAATATAGCGACATTGGAAATGCACAGATACAAGGAGTAGAAATTCTCAAATTGGGCGATAATAAAAAAATTGAGTAACTTATACAAATCTGGCAGAACACAGTAACCGTTTCAAAATGTTTCTCGTAGATTGCGGCGTTGACAGATCGACTCCGGCACGAGTTCCTGGTGGACCATGCCATTGCTGTCGAAAAAGGCGATCAACGGTATCTTGATTCTGATCTTTCGGAGTCGACTATATTGGGGATGCTGAGAACCGGGTGAACACCATGCCATTGACTGTCGCTTGGTCTCTGGATCGAACTGGTAGCACCAGCTCTCATCGCCTTTGATGATGGTTTTCAGATGGCAGTGAAAGATCCAGCAATTTCCATCCGTGTTGCCTTCTGTTCGTCAGTCAGTATGCGCAGCACAAATGCAGAACATGCCCTCCTCTTCCCAGATTGTTGTGAATGATAGTGTACACACTTTGCTTGCTGATCCCTAATTCCTCTTGCCGTCACCGATTTTGTGCCAGCATCTGTCACACTTGCTCGATGTTTTCTGGATTTCTGCTTGTTGACGGTTGACCCGTGGCGCAACGTCAGAAGTTTCCTATCCATCCCGAAAGCGCTTGGACCAGTCGTAAACACATTTTCTGCTTACGGCTACTGTTCCGTACAATTGCACCAATACCCCATGCGTCTCCGTCGCACGTTTTCCTAATTTGTAACAACTTCGTATTTATGCTTTGCTTCATTGCACTTTGACACGAGTCTTACACGCATAACGTTCGACTGGCCGCGGCAGACTGATCTGCTTCAGCTCGGTGTGTTTATCGCTACATGACACTTTTCGTGATCTGTATATTCAGATCCTCATTCACGCAATGATACCTGTTGTAAACAAGATAAGGTTTAGAAGAACACAACTTATTTATTTGCTTCACACAGAATTCTACAGTATGTACAAGAATAAAACATAAAATTGTCTTGAAGCAATGTAGGTGATTAATCTTGAGAGAGTTTCTGTTTCTATACACTATGTACACTCTGAATGTATTTACACTCACTGCTATCTTGAAAAGATAGTTCTTGGGAAAGATATAGTTCGTGATAGTTGAAAAGTATCATTTGCACTAGCATAGATTAGCTAAGAGAGTTCCTTCTAACTTGAAGTGTCTGAGTTCATAAGCTTGTACTAAATGAAAGCTAGAGAATCTAATGTGTGTGTCGGAGCTTGAGTGAGCTTGGGGATGTGTGGCATACAACATCGGGGCTCGACATGGATGAAGGAACGGGAAAGTGGAGTAGTGACCTGAGGTGAAACCTCATACTACCAGAATTCCGTCCACCTGGTCGAGACACATTTTTAAGAGGAGTAGCCTCCGTGTTCGACGTTCAGTGTATTCTGGAGCAGGACACTGGGGAGAATCCTAATAAGTGACAGACAGGGAGCTCCTTATATACTGCACACGACGTAACAGACACGCGCACTGAAGACTGCGCGTCGAATCTCGAATGATCCACGCTTGCGTGCGTGCGGCTGGCTGGCGCTGAGCGAAGAGAGCGGGGGACATACAACAGTACCACACGTTGCCATTGCGTTATCGGTCCATTCACCGTACTTTTTAGATACAGGGTCCCGTATGGACATGGCACACAATGGCCGATTAAATTATTATGCAGTGTACCAGAGTGCCTTAGTACACCGACACCCACAAACACCAATTACCAAAAGCAAGTTCATCATAGTACGTATACAACCCCCAATTACCGGGTAAAAGGAACTGCATCTTCAGTACATGGCCCATTATGGATACATTCAAAATCGCCTTGTACATCTCGAACTCCGAAGATAAAGGATTCTAACAGTTCTTGCACGACTCCAGGAATAGTGCTAGTCGATTCTATGGAGTCTAATTGAAAGCTCGTTGCTCAGTTCAACCTTCCCTAGCATACGATGATCTGCGATGGCCGAGATCGAGATTTTAGAAGAGTACATGTAACAGAACCCCACATTCGTAAGCACTACACACACCTTGTACAATAATTGTAGTTTCAAGTTGTTAATTTAGTTACTCATCCGGACACAGTTTTTCAAAATTACCACATTAGATTACCTGATCAAATATGGTATATATGACCGAAAATAGAGAAGACTCTAAACCACTGTAATGCCCACGTTTACTCTGTATACTCATGGTAATATTAAATGTAAATGAGAAAACTAAACTCGAGGTCCATTTTCACTATTGCAGCGATGGTAGTGAACCACGCTCTGCTACCAGTTACTGGTCCGGAGCGAAACCCAACAATAGGAGCTACCACGCCCAGCTAAGACACAACACTTACGATAAGAGAAGGAACTTGCGATAAGTGAAGGAACTTACGAAAAGAACGCAGGAAAACCAACAACGTAACACAGTCCGGCTCCATGGCTAAATGGTTAGCGTGTTGGCCTTTGCTCACAGGGGTCCCGGGTTCGATTCCGGACAGGGTCGGGAATTTTAACCATCATTGGTTAATTCCTCTGGCATGGGGGCTGGGCGTATATGTCGACTTCATCATCATTTGATCATCATCATGACGCGCAGGTCGCCTAAGGGGGTCAAATCAAAAGACCTGCACCTGGCGAGCCGAACTTGTCCTCGGATACTCCCGGCACCAAAGGCCATACGCCATTTCATTTCAACATAACACAAAGGCAAGAATCAACCCCAGTAAAATCGCCAACGTACATTCGTCAGTGAATTCCTTCTCGACCCATCCTAGCACGAGAAGAAATAGTACAGCAAGTTATACCGCAATGCATCAGATATACTAACGTGCCTGAATGTTAACGACATAAATAACATCATTTACTATAAAAATATATTTAATAGTCAGCACTGAGCATAGCAGTATAAGGGCGTTTATGTGACAAAATTAAATGAAATAAATCTGGGGAGATTGTAATAATTCAATTAATACTTCAAAATGTGCTAATAATCTATTTACATATTTTCGGTTATTGGGAAGCCAGTTAATATCAATAACATCCTTAATTCCTGGCGTCAGGAAGGACATATGGCTGTAAAACAAGACCAAATCCACATGTGTGCATTTTGCAGCTGCCACCTCACAGATGTGGTGAAAAAGCGGAAAACAGGAGGAAAGAAACGGTAGTACGGAATGTAATGAAAAATACATATCTTTAGTAGGGGATTGGCATTAAAATAACTTGCTCTAAAGGTAAGAAATGACGTGAGAAAATACACTTACAAATGTAAAATATTACTACCACAGTTTTCTTTTAGAACGATCTAGGGATCTCAGGCTGTTTCAGTACAGAGTAGCTAAATTAAAGAAATAATAAATACCCTAAATGAACGTAAGTCAAGTACAAGAGCACAAACATTATTAATATCGCAGATAAAGATATACACTAAAGAAATTGTAAGGAATAATATAAAACCAGGCTTAGAGTGTACCCGAATTAGCATGCGGAATCTAGTGACAAGTCTCAACTACACAGTTTATTTTTGCATTCGGGACGAAGCTCACTAAGCCAGTGAATTATGTAAAGAAGGGTTTTATAGGGACTTATGTATGCATTTTATTTGTTGCTCGAATACAGGAGAGATGAATTCATCTTCCCATTATAAGACCCTTTATGACTTCTAGTGATACACGTGCGTAGGCTATAGAACAGGAGGAGGCAGGAGTGTTGTAGTTCGGGTAGGGTAAGATCGATGCTCAATTCGATGTTTTAGATTCGCAGCCAAATGTCAGAAAGAAATGCATATAACTCAAAGTAGGCAGATTGGTCACTTTTGTGGAGAATTGACGAAAGAATTGGTGGTAATTGGTATCCCAGTGAATACATTTTGTAACAGGTAAGTGGTGCGAACAAGGTGGTGTGGACAGTCAAAGAAAATGTGATTAAGATCTCCAACTGTATCAGCTGAACATGAACAGAAAGGAGATCGTAGTACTTGAATTTTCTGCAAGTGCTGAGGAAAACGACCCTGATGAAATTTCATTCTTGCGATTGCTCTAATGATTGGGCGCGAGTTGGGACGCTTGTGGTGCCAAAGTACGTTCGGAATATGTGGATGGATAGTGTCATAGTGTTTTCGTCGTTGTTGGGAGGTATTATGCCACTCGTTCCACGCCGTCAATTGCTGTCGACGAAGCAAGGAGGTGTAATTTGATGCTTGAACTGTAGTGTATGTCTGTTGGCCTTCAGTGTAGTGTTGGCTACTGAATGTATGATTCGAAGCAGTGTATCGATTCATTCAAGTGTCCGAGTGAATCGATTCACAGGACGGCGAGCTCATGGCACATGATTCAGCTTACTCCCAGCGGACAGTGCTGAGTGGCGCACTCACTGGACGTTGACGGGGAGCCGAGCTTCCGCTGCAGCGAGACAGTGAATCATGGCACATCGAAAGAATCGTGAACGAGAGCGGCTCAGTGAGACACATGATACACACGGCTCCTTATCGGCTCACTGGACACGCGGAGAGCCGAGCTTCCGCTGCAGCGAGACATACAGTGAGCCATGGCACATCGAAAGAATCGTGAACGAGCGCGGCTCAGTGAGACACAAGATACACACGGCTCCTTATCGGCTCACTGCAGCGAGACATACAGTGAGCCATGCTACACTGAAAGAATCGTATGCTATAATGGACTCTCGAGCTCAGCTCAATTGAAAATAGTACCCATTTGCATTCACTGTCCTCTTCTTACAGGGAGGTTTAAATAATAGGTGGATTTATTTGCAGTGTTAAAAAGGTAGTCACAACATAATTCTGAAGTAGCTATTAAGTAGGTAGACTATTAGGTTATACTATTTATTAGTTTAATGAATCTTAGTATTATAACTTAGTTGACATTTGACAATTAAACTCGACTCTAGCCTGCCCTATGACTATGAGTCATGCTCATGACCACTCAAAAGTACCTGTTTTATATTGGGAAGAACGGCTCAGTATTCTCTCAGTTCATATGTCACATCGTTGCACAAGACTTCAATCATATGTGGACAGACGCAATAACAGTATGTTGAATCAGAAAACCAGCGGGCTACTGTACATCTCGGGTAGCCTATACAAAATATGACTATTAAAAAAAATCCTCAGCTGATAGAAAAATACTTTTTTTAAAAAAAATGACTGAGCGAGTTGTCGTGCGGTTAATATCGCGTGGCTATGTGCTTGCATTCGGGGGATGGTGGGTTCGAATCCCACCGTCGGCAGCCGTTAAGATGGTTTTTCCGTAGTTTCCCCATTTTCACTCCAGGAAATGCTGGGACTGTACCTTAATTCAGGTCATGGCTGCTACCTTCCTAATCCTAACCTTTCCCACCCTGCGTCGCCGGAAACCTTCGATGTATTAGAGTAACTATCATTTTTTCTAAGAAAGGAGTTCATAGTATGAAGACCAGATGGCAGCTGCGAGCACTGAATGCTGTTGCTGCTGTCTTACCAGCTCATACTACACAGATGCAGTAGGAGCGGTGACCAATGAGCCGTGAATCGGATCACTGTATCGATTCAGTAACGTGAACGGAATCAAATGAATCGATTCAGTAAAATGAATCGAATGTCCCATCACTACTTCAGTGGCAGTATATCGTGCTGCTTTGTCTGCTAGCTGATTGCCTGGGATTCCAACATTGGCTTGTACCCACACAAATGAATCTTTCTTCCCCTGTGTCCCAATTCGATGTACCACTGCAATAATATCGTGTTCGAGAATCAAGGATGGTGTCCGTGAGTTAATGGTTTGTAGACTCTGCAGTGCTGACCTGGAATTGGACAACACAACAATCAGCCGCTCAGGAAGATTTTCAGCGTATTCGAGGGCCCCCAAAATTGCCGTAAATATCGATGCTGTTGGAGGTAGTTTGAATTTACCACAGCTGAATGATTCTACATCCATATAAGCACTACCCACTGTATTACAGACCTTTGATCCATGTGTGTAGATATGTGGCAAAATTCGTGAGCGCATTGCTTAGTTAACGTATCTACGAAATTTCAGACTCCTACGATCATTACAGTCCGTGCTGTACCGCGCTGAATACCATAAATTTGATTTTGGACGCCCGGTATTTAATCCTACGTTGTCGTTCGTGTTCTGGACAGGATCGGTCATCTGTACGATGAGGGCCGGAGCAGTAAATACGTCTAGGCAGATGTGGAGTAAGGCAGTCTGCAGTGACGTGACTGTCGCCGCAGCATGCACAGCGTGGTTTGCTTCGACACGGTTTATTTACGTGTCCGTATTTAAGGCATTGGTAGCAAAGGGTTACATTCTGGACATACGGCTCTACACCACATCGAGTGTTAAATACAGTATATACACATAAGGAGGTAAAGTACGACCTTCAGATACAATACGCAACAGTTGCCGAGTCACTAGTACAGTCTGTCCATCTCGCACAAGTTTACGGTGAAAGCGATGTACTTCTACTATTTTCTTATCGGACTGAATTTCTGAAAGTAATTCTTCCTACGAGAAGGACGTATCTACTGCACGAATTAACTTGTCTTCACCGTTGGGTTCCTTGGTGTGTAGCGACTGAGTGAGGGGGATTGTAACTGAGCAAACTTATTTGCATAGACAGCGGAAGGGAGTTCTCTTTCAACCCTAATACGTCCCTTTGTAGTAATGTTCATTATAGCAGGACGCATGTCTGGTATTAAGGCCCTAATACACTTTACCACGGACATTGGATGTAACCGACCGATTTAAGTTTAGTTACCACACCTGCCTTACCTGCATGTGCAATGAACGGACAGTTATCAGGCTTAGGATTGCTTCGTACCTGTTGACTTGGAGCGAGCTGGCTAGCTGTATGCTGAAATGAAATGGCGTATGGCTTTTAGTGCCGGGAGTGTCGGAGGACATGTTCGGCTCGCCAGGTGCAGGTCTTTCAATTTGACACCCGTAGGTGATCTGCGCGTCGTGATGAGGATGAAATGATGATGAAGACGACACATACACCCAGCCCCAGTGACAGTGAAATTAACCAATGATGGTTAAAATTTCCGACCCTGCCGGGAATCGAACCCGGGACCCCTGTGACCAAAGGCCAGCACGCTAACCATTTAGCTATGGAGCCGGACAGCTGTATGCTGAGACGTATTCAACTGCACAGGCTGTACAGCAACCGCAGATGGGGCTGGCAGAATAGGGCAGCTAGTTCGATGTTCTGGAGAATTTTCGCTGGCACTTGCTGTCACTGACAGCTTCTTTACACTCAGTCCCTCTTCATTCCAGTAGTCAGGGCGCTCGTCCGGGAGACCATGTTTACGTAGTGTAGGCATATGAGAATATATTCGTTCTACATCACCTATCGGTTTGTCTGAATCGGGGCCTCTAAATATTAGTTCCTAATTAGCGTCGACCTCTAAGATCTTTTGCTACCATGTTTTTCCTTCATTCCCATCTAGATATACCTGTTCCCTTCACAAAGCTGCAGATTGTTCTTATTGGGTCTTCTTGGATTTTTTCTCTCTCTTCACCCGGTAGTCCTAGAGTGGAGAGTCTGATTCTACCCAGCGTCTCACATTCGAAAAGTATTCAGCTGATTCCTCTGCTTCACTGCATTTCCTACATAGGTTGTCTCTTATTACTCCAATTCTATGTAGGTGTTTTTTGAGATGGCAGTGTCCTGTCAACAGTCCTACTACCCATCTTATATTTTCTCTGCTGAGTTTCAGCATTTCCTTAGTATGCTTCATGTTTGGTCCTTTTATCAGTTCCTTTGCAAGCGGTTTCTACAGCTGAGCTAACTAAATTATGGTTCGATAGGGTACCTAGGCTATAGTCCGACGATTCCTCCATCCTCACCAAGTCCCGGGGATCCTTGTCCCCACATACAAGTAACACTAATCCCTTATGTGAACTTGTCTGTATAATACTATTATTCAATACAGTCACACTGAAAGAACAGTTCTGTAAACACAATTCTATGAGCACGAGGCGATAGCGAGATCTAGAGAGCGTAGCGACACACCAAGCACAGCGAACACAGCACAACCTTTTCCGACCGAAGCTCGGGCGGAACTGAACTACACAGTTAATGACCAAAGAACTGCGTGAGTAGTTACACAGTATAGTACGAATAATTACAGTATTACTGCCACCTGGTATTCATACAGATCAGTCAAGCAATTTTTCATTCTACCAGAATAATAATTTAGTCCATTCGTAAGAGTAATGTTACAGAGAAGCCTAGAGTATAATGAAATCATGCAGTATTCGGGAGATAGTGGGTTCGATCCCCACTGTCGGCAGCCCTGAAGATGGTTTTCTGTGGTTTCCCATTTTTACACCAGACAAATGCTGGGGCTGTACCTTAATTAAGGCCACGGCCAATTCCTTCCCAGTCCTAGCCCTTTCCTGGCCCATCGTCGTCATAAGGCTTATCTGTGTCGGTGCGACGTAAAGCCAATAGCAAAAAAATAAATAAAAATGAAATCATTAGGTAATATGCGCATAACATTCAAGACCCATATAACTTACATTACACCCAAAGTTAAATAATGCTTGAATAACAGTTGCATTTACTGTAAGTTATTAATTTGTTTTTTTTAAACATGAACACTTTCTTTAAAGCAAAGGCCAAAATTGTCTTTTATTTAAGATTGAGGATTACTTTACGTAGTTTCTACGTGGCAGCTACACGGTTTCACCAAGGTCGCCATTGCAGTCATTCACTGTAAAGTCGAGCATAGAGGCTTGGAATTAAAACAAGTGTGCGTAACACATCGGAGAAGTCGCTCAAGTCAATGCGGATCCCATTTCGAATAATAGTATTGTACTACTTATACAAGTTCTCTTTTAATGATAGTATTCCATGTTAAGGAATATCACGAGGATGCGCTAGTTTTCAGATTACATATTTGGATGGTGTTTGCTCTGTTGGATATAACTGAAACCTTTATCCGGGTTCCACTTCGGTGATCAAATTAAAAGCCACATCTTCATGGTAACCGTCGGGGATATGCACAGGCTATGTTCGCTTGACAGCTCGTATGAACTAATTGCAGACAATTCGCTTTGCTTTCCACTTGTTCAATCAGGACAACGGGGCATGCGTACAGAGTTTTGAGAGAGAGAGAGAGAGAGAGAGAGAGAGAGAGAGAGAGAGAGAGAGTGTGTGTTCCTAGCTCGCCTGACCTAAAGGCCACCACACACAAAAAGCTAGGCTAAGCTAAGCTACGCGGTGTTATGAAAAATATCGCTCCCAATGCATTTAAGTACGAAGACACACACAGGCTGCTATGCTAAGCTATACTCTGTCAAGGTAAGCTAAGCTAGACAGATCGCTAGGCAGGCGATTTTCTTGGCTGTAGCTGGCCTGCGTTTTTCATTTCTGAGCAGTTGGTCTGACGGACTGTCGTGTGTGTTTAGTTGCGTCGTGTGAGTCCCTTCTGGTAGTACTTCCTTATTTTAATACAATGGATTACGGGCCAAAAGAAGAACGACTAATTGAGGAGGTGAAAAAATATCCGCCGCCTTTATGATACGTCATCAAATTACTACAGAGACTTGACAAGAGAGGAAAGCTGTTGGCAGGAAATAAGTACAGTACTTCAAATTGATTCTAAGTAGGCTAACATTTATAAATTAGCTATATAATCACAATTTTGATAGTTCTAATTGTTTGAGAAGAATACGTTTTTCACATGGCTTTATGCACATTATTTACAATTTAGCAGATCCATTTGAAGCACC
This sequence comes from Anabrus simplex, assembly GCF_040414725.1. Lineage (NCBI taxonomy): Eukaryota > Metazoa > Arthropoda > Insecta > Orthoptera > Tettigoniidae > Anabrus > Anabrus simplex. The sequence goes on from NC_090266.1 coordinate 1,159,880,351, forward strand.
TGTTCTGTAACTGTATGCCATATTCTTAAATATATCAACAGTTACTAAGAACGTGAAAACGTAAAATAATATCTATTGTTTTAGGTAAATAACTTAAAAATTTATGGAAAAGACTGAGAGACTGTTTTAGGGAGGCACGAAAGGGACAAAAAGAGAGTAAAAGTGGGCAGAAATGGAAAAAATGGAGTGGAAATTCCAGAAACAAATTTAATTCCTTGTGCCTTATATTTCTACAAGAATGTGAGCTGTCATTTTAACGTAGTATAACTAATATTTAAAATATTAAAAATCGATTAAGTTAAAAGTGAATGTATATGTTGAGTATATTATAATTTAAAACGCATGTAATTCATTCGAGGTTATAAGGAAATAAGAACGTCTCGATTTGTTATGTTTTGCAGCTAAGAGAGTATAATAAAATGAACAACATGAATAATTGTGTTTGAAGCACAAGAACTAGGACAGTTCAATATGCTCATTCTCCATAAACAGATCTCCATGTGTCATTTCTTAATATACGTTTGGATGTGTATTAATAGGTTAATTTTCCTTACAGCACACATTCAAACATTGACAGGCAGGAAACATATCGAGGGCAAGAGCAAAGAGGATAGAATAGAATAGAGATGTAACTCAATGATGAATTTCGGTACCAAGCCACTAGGTGCTAGTAGTTTTAGTCCGCGATCAGGGATAGCGCCACAGTGTGCGTTGTGTGCAATACCTTGCTATTACTATCAACAGATAGCGCAGAGAAGTAACATCCGGCGCAGTGACGCACATCCGGTTTTGCTTAAAGCACCCCCCTACCCTCCTTTCCCGTGCCGCCCCTCCTTTCCGTCGATTTAATGCAGTTCCACTATTTTCATGCCCAATACGTAGTAATTCATATATTTTTATTTTCAAGTACTTACTATGTTGTAAATAATGATCTAATACCCCTAGTTCGTATGGCATACTATTTTATTGAGAACATAACCTCACACCTCAAAGCAGGTTTAACTTGAATGAATGACACATTAACACAAAGTTGATATTATAACAAATAAGAAATCCCTTCAAAAGCAAGACAGCAGAGCACAGCAGATGCAAGAGAATGGGGTATCACATCAATATCCAAGTACCATTTGAAAATAAAAATAACAGTATTAAATGCACTGACACATGAAATATATAGAAATACGTCATTATAGAATCATTCTGCTTCCAGCCTCTGAGGTGTGCTCAAACAGGAAATATAGGATTTCAGGACTGGCAAATAATGATACAAACAAAATAAGGAGAGAGAAATATATTATCACTACTATCAAACACAGAAATAAAAAGTGACCAGTAATGTATTAAAAAAATGAATAAGCTGAAGTATTACATTCACAACTTTAACATGAAGCACAGAAAAAAAATCCACAACAAATGTAGAAGACAGTGGAACAGAAGCCTACCTGTAACTGCAGTTTCATTCAGTAGGTATGTTTATAAGCATATTTAGGTGAATTTTGTGATAAGTTGTAAACAGTGTCTTGAATATAGTACATCAGTATGCATCTTCAGCACAACAGTTAGTGCACAATACATGACAATTTGCTGGGCAAGTAAAATTTTTACCTTTGATGTTAATGTGAACATTTTTCGAAAGTATCAGAAAACACAATATCACACATCACCGACATTGCACATGGCAATTTTGACACTTACAGTGATAAGTTTGATTAATGCACGATATTCCTGCACAAATTTCACATAGGTGGGAAGTAATAAAATTCATAGTACCACTTATATAGGTCATTTATGTTTTAAAAACAATTCACACAGGGTTGTTATAGCCAAATCACATGACTGTGACGAAGGTGACAACTGTAACTGTGTTCAATGAACATGTGATATACTTATAGGGAAAGTCATGTTACTCGGGTTTGGATTCCAAGAGCAACTCGAGGTCTCAAGGGTGTGATCATATCACCAGTCACATAAAAGTATAAAGTTGCTGACTTCTTTTGAGTTTTGAATATATCTGTAGCCATGAAGGAACTGCAAGAATGATATCAAAGAAAAGAAAATATCACTTCAATGCATTACTTTACTTCAATGGTTCCTTTTAATTAAACTGTCACAAGGGAAGCCAAAACATAACACTGCCAAGTGAGTTTTAAGTTGATTAAGCTGATAATATACTCTTCACAATTTGGATGGTTGCCTAGTTGTACTTCCCTGAAAAAATGATCACTACCACCGCCGCCACCACCACCACCGCCACCACCACCACCACCACCACCACCACCACCACTCATCTAACCTCTAGAAGAGGGTGTGGAACTGCAAGGGAAGTGTATTTCTCTGAAATTGTACATTCCAAAATATGAATTCCTAATATAAACAACCTTCAGGAGCATCCCATGGTGAAATACATATATTATATAAAACGTAAAACTTCTAGTATCAGACCAAGATAGGTAGCCTACTGAGAAGATACGGAACCACTGAAGTTTATAATGCGTTGGGTATTTTTAGTTTACGCTGAAGTTTAGCAGATTCTTTGACTTCCCTGTTGTACTTGGTGCACCACCAAGTTACACAGATGAGGCAAAGAACTCTGAGAAACTTCTGCAGTAAAATATTGCCATGGCCACAACCAACATTGTAAAGCCAAGAAAATTCAATCTCTCTTTCCAAATTCCCTGCTAGAGTTTTAATCAAATCTGCCATCTTTCGATCTGCATCAAGTATTTTCTCAACGAGTGTCACGCCCCAAGCAACAGCAGAAATAAGACTTTCCGAGGAATATGTCAAGCGTCTTTGATTGGGGTCCTTCTCTCGAGAGTCATTGACTTCATGCAGAAAAATATCTGTCAGCACAACACAGAAAGACCCGAAACTCTCGCAGGGACCAAGGCCCCAGGGCGTCTTTGCAATATAGCCACTAACATAGGCTGTAGAGCGCATAACGCTGTCACCTGGAAATCTGGCCTCATCAGAATCAACAATGACAGGCATTATGTCATCCAGAGGCTTGGAAGTAGGTATATTGTTATCTTCAGGCACATCAGATTCATGACCACAACAAAGGAACTGTCGTAAATTGGACAGAAGCTCTGCATCATCGTTTATGCAATTGGAACCTCGCAGGATGTCTCCAAATGCCAAACCATTGATGATGCAGGTCTTCAGTGCATCTACAAACTGCCACATTGTGGGATGATCATTGCAACCACAATGTGATCGAATTAACCCAAACACATTTTCAAGAGCATCCTGATTAAGATACCTCAGCTGCAAATAGCGAACCTCAGCAGCCAGGTTCTCACAGGTGCGGTTGAAAGACTTGATATTTGTCCGTAAAAGCTTCATAGCCTTAATGGATATAATCCAAGCATGCTGGAGTTGATTTTCTTCTCTTTTGGAGACTGAGCTACAACCCTGGAAGGTATTTAAAATTCAAAGAATCCAAACATTTTACGGCCTCTTCCCACATCTTCCAGTGTGGACTGTTAACTCCCAACCGCACTTTGAGTGGAACTCCGTATGTAAGAAAGTAAAAGATAAACCAAGTCAGTAATATGCAACAATTATTAGTAACTTTGTTACCTAGGTATACTTGCTCTTTTCTATTATAAGAAATATGCTACAATTGTACTCACTCACAGGATACGCCACACATCCATTGAAGAAGTCCACTAAATCGTCAAAAAGTTTGCAGTATTCTGCGGTCGCAAAGCCACCCGATGGCAAGAGGCCTGAAATAAATAATAATATAGTGAACGAATGAAACTAGACATTAAATATTGATCGTAAGGAGTAATTTTCTATAGCCTTTACTTTCAAAATTCCATGAAATGTCATTGATTCCAGCATCCAAACAAGCACCGAGCACCTCCATGATGAGCTTGCTTAGGTACACTGATGACATCCCACTATTATTATTGAAATAAAAAGCAACGGGCTGCTTCCACTTCCGTACCAGTCTACGAAGCATGAACACCAGAGCATACTTCGCCGAAAGGTTAGTCCTACCCAGGTGTCCACGATCATCCAGACCATCATTGCAATCAAATTTCGAATTGTAACGCAGGCCCTCTCTCAGTGACATCTCGTCAAAGATGACATAGCACAGTCTGTCACGATCCGACATTTCCTTCAGTGAATGCTTAAGTGTGGTGAAGATGGCGTCATTGATCCCAGCAGTGAAGGGCACAGAATTAATCAAGGATTGCAGTGTCCTTTTACAACGGAGCACGAAAACTTTATTCAGGACTAGGTAACATCTTGGGCTCCTCTTATAAACAGACAGTGCTAATATCTTCTCTTCTATGGTCCAGCGCCTTCCCCGTGGTCTCTTCTTGGAGCAACGTAATTGTGACGTGAAAATAGTAGCTGCAGAAGTAGACTTGCCTCTTTAAAAATTGCTTACTTTTACAAAAGGAAATATCTGTCAGCTCAATTTTCTTGGCCCAATACTTCTTTTGCAACCGAAAGAATGCCTTGTCTCTCATCTGACCGTAATTCAAAAGTTTCTCCTTTAAAGGAGTTAACTCTGCCTTAGTACGCATCATCCTTTTTCTCTTCCCTGAGCCAGTTGATAATGAGGTACTTCCTGCATATCATTAATAACTGAATCAGTGACAGAAGAGGCTACAAATAAAGGCTCGGAAGATTCCTCAAGTGGTAGGGATCCTAGACTTGTATCGTAGACATCTGGGATTGGAGGACCAAAGGAAAGGAGAGATAGACAGCGTGGTGTGGGAGTTGAGGTGCTGGGCAAAGAAGGATGGATCTCAAGATTGCTTGAGGACAGAAATTGTGTTGGGTTGTAAGGTTCTACAGGAATAGGAGAGACAGGAGTAGTAGGCTGGACAGGTGAAGATACATGGGGAACATGATTGAGGGGATGAGAAGGTGCACGAAGTGAAGGTGTAGCATTCCTATTAAGCCTCACCAGTAACTCGTTCTGGTAGGATATGTTAGTGAAGTGGGCATTGCATACATATAAATGGGAACAGTCCTTTGGCGCCAGCCCCGACAGCCGTTCGTTTTGGCAAAATGCCACCCACTTCTTAAATCTGCAACGGATGATACAAGTGCAATTAGAAATTCTGAATCTATATAATGTAATGGTAAAATGGTAACAGTAAACGTTAGTGATTAGACACAGAATAGTTATGTATAAGATAATTCAAAATCGGCGATTTGTACGTGATGGCATGTCGTAAAATATAATGATTTCACAGGTTTTTAAAATACAACCTCTTACCTTCCTTCGGGTTTCGGGAGGCTATGACACCTCACGTCAGAATTCCGTGAGGTATTCCCACACCCGGACACTAAAACAGTTTTTCTTTCTATCCATAGCAAGTTCTCCTCGTTTTGTTTGCTGGGTTTCTAACGACGCAGGCACATGGATAGTATAGAACACATGCGCACAGAATTCAAACCAATTCAAATAACAACACGATCAAAGATGATAGAATAGAACGCAATAGCAGCATGGGGACTATCGCTTAAATTCTATACGAGTTCGAACAAGGTTAATCGATTGGGTAAAGTTGAATTCGATGCAATCCAGCAATATTATCTCCATAATGCTTGACGTTATATGACTAATTCTTTGTTAGAAGGGCCCACTGATTGAGGTTAGACTTGAAATACTTCACTTCGAGAAAAACTGCCTTTAATTATTAATATCGCGCATTTCATGCCTACTTGCGTGCCATCTACAGAACCTGTATACAACTATCTGCACGTTATGAATGACATCCAGCAACACCTAAAATCGGGGACGGAAACTACCTGAAGCTAGCTACAGATTGGAACCATAAGCCGCATTAGACTTTCACCGGGGTTGTCGAGAGATAACTGAAGTAGCCACCCAGATGACAGAGTCCGGAATGTGAATACCTACACTCCTTGTCACATATATCTGATTCATCATCTGTTCCGTCCACCCCACATCTACACAATCTCAGCCATTCGACCTCTTCGAAAAAAAAAGAAGAAAAATGTCATCGAGCACTAGTGCAGAGAGAGAGTAATTGATTATTTACAACAGCGAGACAATAAAACTGCTGCCTAGCATAGTTTAGCTTAGCTATTCGTGTCATTCAAAAACAGAGGTAAGGTTATCCACCTATTTAATACTACTTACAATGTGTTATCATTAAAATATCACATTTTATTATTCCATTTGGTGGGTACCTGTGATATAAGTAGTATTGAACAGGTGGATAACCTTACCTCTGCTTTTGAATGTAAATCTTTTTTCAATACGGACCATTATGAAGTTTTTGACGTTAAATATTCGTGTCATAGCACACCACAGCTTGGCATTGCTTAGCGTAGCATAGCGTATCGTAACTTAGCTTAGCTTTCTGTGTGTGGTGGTCTTAAGTCAGCCAACGCGCAGTATTCAGTTAGGTTAGCGGGAATTCTAAGTAGTGATTAACTTCATTTATTTAATTCTTAAAAATTATTGTTCGGAATTAGATGGTTTTTGAAGGATTTCGTAAAGAGTGTGCCATTGTATGGAAGTGAGACATGGACGATAACTAGCTCAGAAAAAAGAAAAAAATAAGCTTTTGAAATGTGGCGTTTCAGAGAAGAATGCTAAAGGTGAGATGGATAGATCGAATCACGAATTAAGAGATACTGAATCGAATTGGTGAGAGGAGATCGATTTGGCAAAATTTGACGAGAAGAAGAGATAGAATGATAGGACACATTGCATGATTAGGATCATAAGGGCGTATCTACATTTTTCCATTTTGCGAAAATGAGGAATATCACTATACAATTTATTTAAAAGTATATCACCAGTACAAGATAAGTGCCAGCACATGATGATGCAATTAAGTGGTTTCATTTAGGTTTGAATTAAGCAAATAGAGCAAGTAATTCAAAACAAGTTCTTATAATATTGTTCATAATTTTATTTTAAAACTCTTTTCCCCGACATACGCCCTTTTGTTATTCACAGTTTTCAATGACTCAAGTGGCGTAAGTACTTGTCTGATACTTTAAACCTTAAAATAGCAGCAAGGCGTAAGTCGAACTGTCCAAGATAAATGAGATAATAATAAATAATATTTTATTGTTAGGGCATAGTGACGTGATTATTACATTATTAACACAACCCTAACTAAAAACTTGTGTTTTACATGAAAAAATGACTAATACGCTCAATATGTTTGTGATACAGAACACTCCAAAGTTACAACAGAACATCCATACAATATCATATCTAGACTATGCTAAAGTCAGACTGATAATAAGACTAATATTTACTACTTTAAACTTTGATAAATATGTGGATCATTGCTGGTTTAAAGCATAACAAAACTACACTAAAGCAATATGCCTATAAAGGTAGACCAGTTTTGAATGTTTTTCATATTGCTAATAAAAAACGGCATGGGCATAACATTGATGAAATCCGTAAGCAATAACTGCAAGAATCAATAAAGGAAAAGGACGCTCATTAATCGCCAACATCATCTAGATCAATATCACTCTCTTGGCTTGTGGTGACTGACTTCAGGGACATATAAAATTTATGATAGTTGGATTTAATAATACCTTTTTTTCAAAGATTCTGTTTCCTCCTAAGTGCTGATCTCTTGTTTCCTACAATATGCATTTTATTGAATTCTTCATGCATGTTTTGCTTGAAGTAAACATGGTTGGGATCCTCTTTCAAGTACTTCAACCACACAATGTTCTTCCATCTTACTTTTGACCACTAACATCTACTGTTGTATTGTTTATAAGAGCCTGCTTTACTTTTCTAAAATCAAAGAAATCATCTTGTGACATTTCTTGTACTTCGTAAGGTGATTTTCTTGCTAGGCGGATGACTGTATTCCAACCAGATGGCTCAAATATGTGAACACACTTCTTTTTTTCCGATCATAGAATGTACCGAATCAACCTCCATCTGTGTGTGGCCTGGAGTAAGATAGTTGTGGTTGTTTTGAGGTATATTTAATTGTTTCACAGCAAAGAGACGCAATGCACAGATAAATGCATTCCTATCTTGGCCACTGCATGTAACTGTATAAAAACAATCTCTTTGCCATTTGCATTTTGAGTAAGAAACTTATACACACATGATGCTATTTCAGATGACCCTCTCTTAGCTGTAGTCTCATCCCACGTGTAACAGACAGCACTATTTGCAATTGCATTGAACACTGTTAGGTTGTAGAAAGCAAGTCGTCTTTTGTAAAACAATGCTTTGGCATCTGAATGTAGACAGTACAGTACAGCTTGTAAATTGAATTCAATGAGTAGGTACTCACCTGTGCTGACTCTTTCTTTGTATAAATTTTTTATTGGCTCTTGCAGTCTCCTTCATTCTTATGAGCTTGGAATTCCTTCAGATGTTCTTCCGAATCGAATGCGTTCAAATGCTCATATTTGTAGGAAGAGTCACACATGTCCTTCTATGGTCTATGAAGAGCTATATTAAAGTCCTTATTGAAACAATCTCTATCTAGCCATTCTTTCTCTGGAATAATATTCCTTTCTCTACAATGCTGAACATATGTGCCGTACATGATTCTTATAGTTAAACCTTCTTGAAGATATTCCTTATTTGAGTTTGCTCTGTTGTAGTGTGAAGGCATCCTAGGAAAAGAATTAACATGGTCCTGAATAATGTATCTGGCATCTTGTCGTCGTGCTATTACTGGTTTGTGTTTTCCTCTCTTGTCATCTGATGTCACATGAGAAGAGTTCCTACTTTCTATTGCATATCGAACAAATTTTTCTGAAACACCTAGCGTAGCTAGAAAAAAATGTTTACTGACAGCAACTCTTTCATTGTCACATATTAAAAAGTAGAAAGTAGATAATGATCGCCTAGAGTTTTGTGAGTTCGTTCTCACCGTAGCTTTTGGATGCACATCCAGAAGAGAGCTCACATATTGGCATCTGCTGTTTAAAGTCAAGTTTTCCCAGAAACTTGAAAATATTGATTTCCTTTGCCATTCATTTGTCTTCTTACTGCAGCGCCTCACACAATTATCAAGGCATGGCACTGGCTTCATAACAACAGCTGGTTTTGTTACTCCTTTGACTGATACATATTCTTTTCCAGCTTGTCGTCTGTCTCGTCTTTTATTTTGCTTCCAGTTCTTAGGATCAGCAGTCTTATTTTCTTAGGAGGGGAGAAGGGTTCATTTCCAGTCACCGAAGTAGAAGCTATATTTTCAATATTGTTTTCATCCTTATCACTACTTGATTGCACTCTAAGCTCTGGTCCACTGGCATGAACATACAAATCACTCTGTGGCCCCACTGTTATTAAACTCTTTAAGAACATTATCATCATTTTAAGAAAAGCTGCTCAGAAGAATCTAATGTGATAGGAAGCTGTAATGATTCAGTTTCACACAATGACTCAGTAACACTATCATTTCCGTTAAAAATATATACAACAGGGATATTGCTCAAATCCTGTTGCAGGTTAGTGTTACCAACACTATCACTGATATCGTCACAATTTACTGTACTTTCCGGTCGATTCAGAGATGTTTCTAACAGTGAGTTAGTCGATTCCAAACTTGTTTTACTGCCTACATCCCCACTCGCTTCTTCTTCGTTCACTGCATTTTGTTGAGGGTTCAAGGATGTTTCATATTCTGACGTGGTGAAATTTGGATGTTTTCTCCTAGTAAGTAATGAACCAATGCTGGTTCGTTAGATTGTAAACACGATTCCTTCTGTTTACCTAGTGCCATTTGAACCAACAATTCTCCACGGGAAAATGCCGCGTTCATGATCTATAAAGTAAATACAAGCAATGATTAAAACGTGAAAACATGTTAAGTTGAATAACATGATGTATTGACTGTGGTGATTAATATGACTGGCGACAACATAGGAGAAAATCAATCTAATTAAAGTTAAAATTATCATTATAATGATTTAGTCTTAGCTCATGTTGATTTAGAGATCTGTAATGTGAATAGTGAAAGTAGAAAATATATCCTGATACTAGCCAGTATCATTAGGGTATAATCGCAATGCATGCTTCATTAGCCTGCTAATACACTTTGCTAATTTGAGTGGCTCATATTTTAGACTCATCTTCTTCATTGATGGTATTATTCTAGTTTTAAAACAATATCAAGTATTTCATTACTCTTATAGTGCTCGAATATAGAGAAAATAATTCACCTCACAATCGGTAATATGCTGAACACACGCTAGTCACACAGGTTTCCATAGAGAATAAACGAAATAATAGAGTGAAAATGGCGTACCAGGTGTTACGCCATTTTGTTCCTAAAGTATGCGCCTCATATCTTACGTGTTTGTGAGTAACAAATGGCCGTATACTGATACGCCCTTTTGTTATTTACTAAAACAAATCTCTTAATGATTTACGCCATACAAAATTCAAAAACTAGCATAGTGAGAGATACGCCGTGCTGTTACTCAAATACAGCATTCTTTTCCCATTGCAATGATATCATAACCTCAAAACCACAGCATCATTTCGCCACAACGGCTGTTATCGTAAGACACCCAGGACTTGTTCAGTTGGTTCTTGGGGGAAGTGTAGGCGGTAAGAACGGTAAGGGGTAGACTAAGGTATGAATATGACGAGCAGATATAGGATGTAGTATTTACATAGAAATGAAAAGGTTAGCACAGCACAGGATAGGGTGGTGAGGAGGGATGCATCAAAACAGGCTGTGGACTAACGACTCATACAACAATAGCAATTATTGCCACAGTTATAGGCTTCGTAAGATTACAATTGCGAAAGTTCATTAATGACACAAATATCTAATGGCATAGGTTGCTGTCCAAAGAGATAAAGTTGTTCAGTTGTAACGTTCCAAACTTTTGCCAACATTGAAAGTCCGATGGCGCTGTTCTTTTGCCCATGTCTTGAAATGGAGTATGGCTTTTTAGTGCCGGGAGTGTCCGAGGACATGTTCGGCTCGCCAGGTGCAGGTCTTTTGATTTGACTCCCGTAGGCGACCTGCGCGTCGTGATGAGGATGAAATGATGATGAAGACGACACATACACCCGGTCCCCGTGCCGGATTAGCCAATGGTGGTTAAAATCCCGACCCTGCCGGGAGCCGAACCCGGGACCCCTGTGATCAAAGGCCAGCACGCTAACCATTTAGCCATGGAGCCGGATGCCCATGTCATGGTTTGTGCATTATAACGTGCGGTGAAGAGATGTACACTACTGGGACGGCTGCTCGTGTACTCCACTGTGAGGAGAGGTTTCTAGACGGCATGGTTGCTGACTCTTTGTTCTTGTCCAGTATTGTATTCGCGAGTGATCCGATGCACTGTGGCTCGTGTATCCGCCCTTAAAATTGAGGTAGTTGGCTGAGACCCCTGTCCTGAATCCACGTACTCAGGGGACGCTCTTCACACGTGTGACGTGAAAAGTCCGGCGCATACACTTGGAGATCGAATGGCACATGTTTATGCAAACAAAAATCTGGCTTCTACCGAATACGCTAAGATCTCTTTTCTTACCCATCCTTTGCTTAGCTGTTCCTTACACTGCCCGTACGAGGCCTGACGTCGTCATAGTCTCGTTCTCGCCATATTATTACATTCTCCGGGTAAACCACAGCATCATTTCGCCACAACGGCTGTTATCTCCAATTCTATTGCTCGTCCGAGTATATTGCGTCTAGTCCTGTGCAACTATGATCCACAGGTTGCAGATTTTATGAGTGGTGTGGCACAGTTGACGAAATGTCTTAACGAGGTAAATTGCGACCCATTGGGTTCCATGTTAACTCACCGACGTACAGAAATGGTACCGGTATGCACTGGCTTGCATCCACCAGGACAGATACCGCAACGAAGGTGACGCATCCGCAATTGGTGAGACGTAGGCACGAGCCTACGAACTAGAATTAAAGTGCCAATCGAACGAATGGCGTCACTCAGGTTCGCCTCGTCCACAGAAATTTATGTAATTTATGTAATCTATAACATTAAAAATTATTAAATTTGAATTACTTTTCTCTATAAATCTTTAAACTTATTTCAGGACATATAATACAAAAATGTAGATTTTGCAGTTGGATTTCTAATGTATGTGAAGAGTACTCAGCGTGTTTTATATAATCACTCCGGCTGAATGGTTAGCTTATAGACGCCTTCTCTTCAGAGGGCCCGTGTTCGATCCCGGCCGGGTCGCAGATTTTAACTTTTAATGGTTACTTCCCCAGACTCGGGGTCTGGATGTTTGTACTGTCCCCAACATTCTTGCAACTCACACACCACACACACAACACTATCCTCCACTATAAAAATACGCAGTTCCCTTATGCGGCAGATGCCGCCCACCCTCGTCGGAGGGTCTGCCTTACGAGGGCTGCCCCAGGCGAGCCGAAAATATCCTCGGACACTCCCGGCACTAAAAGCCAAACAATAAATAACAATTTATATAATCCGTTTAATCAACAATCCCTTTACTCGAAACTTTTAAACAAATTACCTAATTCACATTTGGTATAAATGTTAATTTTTTTGTGGAATCAACATGCCACTTTTATTGGAAAAGTGTGAATGTTTATAAATTCATTCTTATTTTACCTCAAGAATGTAGTTGCTGAAACGTCGTTCAGCGTATCATCCATCCGTCCATCATCATCATAATCATCATCATCATCATCATCATCATCATCATCATCTCTCTCTCTCTCTCTCTCTCTCTCTCTCTCTCTCTCTCTCTCTCTCTCTCTCTCTCTACGGATCATAATTGACTACGGATCAGTCGTATACAACGACTTATCTGAAACTTTGAACATACAACTACAGAGGGTACAAAACGCATGTGTTCGTTACGTGACAAATGCCAGGCGTGATGAACACATAACACCCTATTACATACAGCTGCAATGGTTGAAACTCCATGAACGACGGGAAATCTCAGTAGCCGTTGCTACGCACAAAATTCTCAAACTGAAGACCCCACCCTACCTATATAATGCATTTAAATCTATGGAGTCAGTACATAACAGAGATAATAGGTTTACAAAAACTTCCCTTCAAATTCCTCTTCATCGTACCACTAAATTTAACAAATCTTTTGTTTGCACTGCATCCCGTATCTTCAATGTCTTTCATCTTCACCGTTTCGCAAATGACAGGAACTGCACCCAACTAAAGCAGTCCTTAACATCTATCTTCCTGGAGGAATACGCATGGGGCTGAGATCAGGTATTCTTGTGTCTAATAATGAGAAATATGTATATTTCTAAGAAAAATTTTTCTGTTTTTATATTCCTGAGATTCTTGTAGCCTAAAATATTAAAAAATCGAATGGTATACTTTATTACTTCTTATATGATTTATGTTTTAATTTTATTGGAATTGGTATCTGTATTTTAATTTTTAAGTTTAATGTTTAATTTAATATAATATTATAAAATGTAGTTAGTATATTCATAAACTTGTATTGTGTTATAAGTAGACGCTACATAAAGGGGCTTTTCAGCCTCAGTGGCATGTATATCATCATTATCAATAAATTCAATTCAATTATCTTTCTCTCTCCCGCCCCCATATCCATCTTAACTTGCTTGTCTACCATTTGTATTCGATCGCACGCCTTTTCTAACACACTGTTCGTTCCTCTCCTAACATTTCTTGGTTACTTTGTATTTACTTAGTCTAAGTTCTGGTCTTGACAGCCCATTTGTGGTTGTTTTTCATCCAATGTATTCTCTAACAGTGATCGTAGTCTTCTCTCCGCAAAGCCTCTGTATATTACAGCAGAAATATTAATAAGTAAAATGTATTGGTTATTGTTGCAAATTCTCCTGTTCAGTTGCTTGTAAATGATAATTTACCCAAATTCTGTGCTAATTTTTTAATTATGTAAAGTCATTTTACCTCAACCATCCCACTGTACAGCTCTGGACGCAAACATTAATCGGTCTCTAAAATCTGTTGCCGTTTACGAGTTACAGTCGCATGAGATGTAGGAGGCCTGTGTTATCGAAACAAATCTATTTAATACGCGTATTGACCAATGAAAGTGGTCCTAACATTTTCACATTTCTGAGGGCGGATGACCTAGATGATATGCCATTTAAAACAACAACAATCATCATCATCATCATCATAGTCATCCCCTTACTCGAAAATGTTATACATTTGCAGAACGGTTACCATTTCTGTTTAGCAAGATGTTTTAATATATTTTCTGCTATCAGTTTCATTAGAATCTACCGTAGGCTCACTTTACTCGTCCTAAATACTGGGTATTTCCCTTTTCTTACTGTACCGGGCGGTACACCTCCACGCCGCTAATTTAAAAGTTGCGCCAGTTGAAACTCCTCTGCTGGAGGAAGTCTGAACTTTATTGACGGTATTAATTTTCAAGTTTCTCAGAAGATGTCACTACCTGGAAATTTTAGAGTTTTTGAACTGTGTCATTTTCGACGTATTTTGTTTTGCTTGTAGTAAGAAGTGTGAACTTTCTCTTCTAGAGGACACTACTGAAGATCAACAATAGTGCACCCTAGTGCGGAGTGAAAGAACTGTTTTTTTTTTTTGAGAAATTTTTATTTCAAAAGTTTGTTTCTTGTTAAATTTCTTTCTGTTACTGTTTAAGTTGGCTGTATACCCCTCTCCTTCCCCTTGTTTTGTACTTAACCAATCCCGAATTTCTTTTATTAATTTCTGACCAATCCGAGGTATCTTCCCCCGACTTGAATATGTTGCTGTATCCTACCCAATAAAGAGTTTGTGGGAGGGTGTTTTCATTCCCCTAACGCCTCGAACCTTCCGCGAGAGGATATAAACTGCTGATTTTAGGGTCTCCGGGCCACTTCTGTTCCATCTTTCAGTGTGTAAAGTACATAGCAGGGGGCGGGAAGCGCCTCTTTCTTCGGCGACAGTCAACAACCAGGTAATGGCCGATTAATTACTTCTTTTCTTGCTTGCTCAGCAGTTTAACTCTCGGGGCGGGTCCGAAGTTTTTCCATTATGTAACCTTCCCTAAAATGTAAAGGAACTTGTATCTATTCCATCTTTTAAACTGCATATCGGGATAAAGAGTGCTTAACCCTCTCGAGTTCCCAATCATATTGTTTTGAGGTGAACTTATTTTTCTCAACCTATTCTTAGTTAACATAAAATAAATTGTTCTTTTCTAAAGTCACCTCTGTAGTATGGGATTAGCCCTTGCATTAGTGGCCTAGAGCCAGATTAGGTTTTTAAAAACAAAGTGTATTAGGAGTGCAGATCGCCTCCTCTCAAATTGTTATTTTGGAGGTCATGTAATTACCCCTTTTCATTTAATAGACCTCAGTAGGTTGGGTATTTTACCCCTGTGTCTATGTCCAGTGAGGACAACTTGAAGGTGGAGTTTGGTGTGGCCTTTGAGAGGCTTAGAGTTAAGAGCGAGTGGCTCTTTTTTCGAAAATTGAGGGTTGTATGCCTCGTGGAGGCTTTTCAGTGTAATTTGGAGCAAATGTTCCTGAACATGAATGGGGTTTTCTGCCCCTCTGGTAAAACTTATTTTGAAGTAAGGTTGGGCTGATTGCCCACGAATTGTGAAGCAAGGGCGCTGAGCCCAAATCTAGTAAATATTGTACATACGTTTTGTTGACTTGCTACTCTGTACCTGCAATGCTTGTTATTTCGTCATTTTAAAAAGAAAATATAACCTTGTTAAATTTTACATTAACTTTGATTCCGTAGTTTGAGACCCGTTCACGCCCGCATCTTCTTTCACCTCTACCTACCACTAAAACTCGGTAACAAGTGGTAGCAGAGCGTGGTTGAATGGGTCTCAATTTAGCTCCTTTTGACGGCTAAACATTGTTTTGTTCCGAACTCTAACAATTTTCTCAGTTGCTGGAATTTTTTTATTTTTTTTTTCAAAATTGTTCTGTCATCATGCCCGGCCCTCGCGATGTTCTCCATCTTAACTATTTGCGCAAGGAGGAGTTAATCTATGAATTGACTATTAGAAATGTGCAATCTGGAGGCACGGTTGCGATAGACACAAACAAGCTTAGAGAGTCCCTTGAGTTGCCTATTTCCATCCCCACCTTGGGAGAGAAAGAAATTGACGACTCTCTTTCCACGATCGTCGAGAATATTACTGGGCTAGCCTCTGTAGTTAGTTTTTTTTTGATGAAAATGATCCTTCTCCTAATCAAATTAAGCGTGTGCAAGCCAGGCTATATCATTTCTCAAATAGAGTTAACGATCTGTTGTCTCTAAAGCTGAATGACGTTCAGAAGAAGGAAGCTAGTACGCTGCTTGAAAATATTTCGGAATTGTCTAGCAAGGTCACTCAATTGTTAACGGGGGAGGTTCCTCCCAAAAGCGATCTACCCACCACCGTGAATGTAGGTAGTGAGGAAGAGCCTCCTAAGGGAGAAGCAAATAGGAAAACCATTGCTGCTCAAACAACCTCTGCCCCATTGGACGAGTCTGAACGCCGTAACTCGTTAAATAATGTACGTTCTGAATTAACTTCCTTGCCATTGAAACCTTTACCTACTATGTCACCAGGGTTTAGCAGCTTGCCTCATCCATTGGCAATGTTGCTCAGAGGTATCTCTAAGTTTTCCGTTAATACCACCAGTGACGTAATTTCATTTTTAAGATTTCTAGTTGAATTTCAGGATCATGCCCTTGTGTTTTCTCTTTCTCCATGTCAAATTTTGCAAATTATCTATCCTTATGCAATTGGTATTCTCTCTGACAAAATAGTAAGAGCCATAGCTGAACAGTCATCTATTGAAGATTTTCATGCACACTTGCTTGCAAATTTTATTCCCGCCCGCGCGAGGTCATCTCTGATTCAGAAGTACTATTACCGTGTATAACGCTTGGATGTGAAAACTTGGCTGATTTCATACAGGACATTAAGTTTTATACTAGGGTGTTTGCTCTTCACTTCCCTGAGGATCAGATTGTACAAGCCATTGTGGAAGGTATCTCACCACCCTATAGGTCATATTTGTGTTTCGCGGCGTGCCCGCAAACTTTCTCTGAACTTGAAGCATTGGCCGTCTCAGCGGAAGGAGTTAGATACGCCGATTCTTTGCGTGTCGCGAAAGAACCCCCTCCTTCTTTTAGTATTCCTCGGCCTCCACCTCGCCGACCAGTCAATTCCCGTAAATGTTATGCTTGCGGGTCGCCTGACCATCTTCGCAATAAGTGTCCACTGATCAAGTCGAGTGGGACAAGGAATGGGGCTGGTTCATCACAAGGCTGTTTTAAATGTGGGGCTTTCTCACATATCGCCAAGAATTGCCCAAACTCAAATAGCACCCCCTCCTGCTCAACTTCTGGTGCAAATTCCACCAATGCCAATAATAAAATGTGACTAGCGGCTTCGGCTGAGTCGACTAATTCTGCTTCCCAAGGCTCAGCCCCTGACAAAAAGGTCGTGAAATCAGGGAACGATCAGTCTTCAAATTCATCTTTTGAATGCCCTAAAGAATGTCTTAGGATTGCGGCGGATACCCCCGCACCTGTTCCTTTTCTTAAGATTGAGTTAAATAACGAGCCTATAACAGCTCTATTAGATTCAGGCAGTGTTTGTTCAATTATTTCGGACCTATGGTATTCAAAATTTAAGTCTGTTTGTAAATTACCTGACTATGATTCATCTCCTGTTCAATATGTTTCGGCTAATTCATCCCCATTAGAAATTCTAGGTTCTGTAAATGCCAAAATTCGTATTTTTAAATTTACATGGAAAATCAAACTGTTTGTGGCTAAGCACTTGTCTTGCCCCATCATACTGGGAGCGGACTTCATTTCTCACACTGGTCTTGTGCTCGATCTCCAGAGTAGGTCGTGCACATTCAAGTTTGCGTCCAATTGTAAAATTCCCTTGTTAAAGTGTAATTCTGTATCATGTTCATCTATTTCGCCTACCCAGGATGAGATGTTGTTAGACCTTAGACATCTACCTGAGGAGCAGGCTGATAGTATTCGTAAATTATGTCAGTCATTTCCAGAGGTGTTCTCTGATACTCTTGGTGTTACTGGCCTTATTGAATACAAAATTGAGGTCACGGATTCGATTCCTGTCCGTTTTCCACCTAAAATGAAGGCATTGAAAGAAATCATCGATCAAATGTTGAAGGATGGTATTATTAGGCCCTCTAAGTCGGCGTATTCTTCGCCTATTTTTCTAGTCCCGAAACCCCAAGGAGGCTTCAGGCCTGTCATTGATTATAGGGCTCTCAATCGGAAGGTGGTGTTACAATCTGTGCCCCTTCCCGACCTTCATTCTTGTTTTTCATGGTTCCGTAAGGCCAAGTTCTTTACTATCTTGGACCTGAATCAGGCCTATAATCAAATTCCCCTTGCCGAAGAGTCTAAACACCTCACAGCGTTTGCCACGGACTGGAACTTATACGAATACAACCGCGTGCCTTTCGGGCTCCCCACGGGAGCAGCTGTACTCACTAGGCTACTAGATAGGGTCTTCTCCGACATCAAATTTGAGTACTTATATCACTACTTGGATGATGTCGTCGTATTTTCAGAGACTTTTGAAGAACATCTAGATCATCTGCGAGAAGTTCTCGATCGCCTTCGTAAGGCTGGGTTAACTGTCAAGTTGTCCAAGGTTGCCTTTGCTAAGCCCTCTATGTCATTCCTAGGGCATATTGTGTCACCTGATGGTGTAGCAGTCGATCATTCTAGAACACAGGCCATCCGTGATTTTAAACTCCCAAGGACATTAAAGGTATCGCCAGGTTCATTGGTATGGTGAATTTCTTCAGGAAGTTTATTCCTAACTTCGCTAATAGAGCGGCACCCTTAAACCTTCTTCGTAGGAAAGGCATCAAATTCGAGTGGGGACCTTCTCAACAAGCCGCTTTTGAAGATCTTAAATTAGCTCTCTGTAATGCCCCTGTACTTGCTATGCCTGATTTCTCGAAGAAATTCATCGTCCAAACCGACGCGTCGTCGTCAGCAGTAGCGGCAGTCCTTCTTCAAGAGACTGAACTAGGGAGGCGACCCATCGCCTATGCATCTAGGACTCTATCGGCTCAAGAAGCCAAGTATTCCATCTATGAGCTCGAATGTTTGGCAGTCTTATTCGCCTTAGAGAAGTTCCGTCTCTATCTGGAACACGTCAAATTTGACCTGGAGACAGATAATCAAGCCTTAAGCTGGGTCTTAGGTAGGCCGCGTCGTACTGGTCGTATAGCCCGTTGGGCCATCCGTATTTCTGCCTTCCAATTCGATGTCCGGCATATCAGAGGTACCGAAAATGTTGTTGCTGATGGACTCAGCCGTATGTTTTCCAACGACGTCGAGACCCATGAACCGGTCGATAGTTCATCACCTTCCGAGTCCATACTATCTGATGTTAATGCCATCTTAACAGATGTTCCCATGCTCTTTAGGGATATCGAGAAATACCAACGTGAAGTTCCGACGCTGGCTCCGATAATGGAAACCCTTTCTTCTGGGGAACATGTCGTCCCTTATGTTCTGAGGAATGGTGTTCTATGTTGCCCCTCGAGGCATGATAAGATGATGAAAGTTGTCGTTCCAGCTGTTCTTGT
Organism: Anabrus simplex; assembly: GCF_040414725.1. Classification (NCBI taxonomy): domain Eukaryota; kingdom Metazoa; phylum Arthropoda; class Insecta; order Orthoptera; family Tettigoniidae; genus Anabrus; species Anabrus simplex. The sequence continues at coordinate 1,159,899,886 of NC_090266.1, forward strand.
ACCTATGATCTTCAAGTATTATCATGAGACCCCATTAGGAGGGCATCTTGGAATCTTTAAAACTCGTGAGAGGATTCGTGAAATGTTCATCTGGAAAGGTATGGACGGTGAAGTCCGTGAACTAGTGTAGGCTTGCAAACCCTGTTTGCTTAGTAAACCAACCATATCCACCAAGGTAGGCCTTTTGTCTTCTCATCAAGCGTCGCGCCCCATGGAACGCCTGTATATTGATTATGTAGGACCCTTCCCCCAGTCTAAGGGAAATGCTAACAAGTTTATCTTTGTATGCGTAGATGGCTTTACTAGATTTTCCTGGTTATTTCCGACTAAGCTGGCTACTGCTCAGTCTACCATTACTTGCTTAAATTCTATTTTTGCCTCTTTTGTTCCGTGCCAATATATTGTGTCTGATAATGCTAAGGCGTTCACATCTAATCTTTTTCGTAAATTCTGTTTCGACTTGTCCATCTCTCATGTAACTACTTCTGCTTATTACCCTCAACCATCTCTGGCTGAACGGGTTAACCGTAATCTCAGGTCCGCGCTTATTGCCCATCATCATGAAGATCATTCCAGGTGGGATACGTCCCTGCATTGGTTAGCTTTTGCTTTGAATTCGGCGGTTCATGAATCACATAAATTTACTCCAGCCTCTTTGATGTTCAAGTTTGTTCCCAACACGCCGCTCTCTAACCTCTGGTCTCTGAGTGACGTTCTACCCGAGACAATAGATCCGGACCACATTAAAGATCTTTGGAAGAAGGCTAAAGCCAATCTTAAAGTGTCTCATGAAAAGGTTAGGGAAAGGTATGATCGTGGACGGAGACCCACCCCTTTGAAGGTAGGTGACCAAGTTATGGTCAAGAACTTTGTTCCCGCGGGCAAGCTTGCCCCCAGATTTCATGGGCCTTGTATCATTCTCGATTTTCTTACGCCGGTTACGTTGTTATTAAGTAATCCAGCCACCGAGAGGATATTTAGGGTTCACCTGTCACAGGTGAAACCAGTGTAAATTTTGTGTCAACTTGCTTCATATAATTTGAAAGGAATATGAAGGTTATATTTTTTGAGTTTCACTTTTAAGGCTTTCTGCCCCTTCTATAAAATTTAGTTTCATATGTAAGTATTTTTGTAAACCCTCCCCGCACCGTTAAACTGCCATTCTGTCCTTACCACGGCCATTACCACGCTCCCGTCTCCTGCTATACACACTGTGGCTTGCTTATATTAAATGCCATGGATATCTGCACGCCGCTGGCCCCTCAACCTCTCCACCGAGCCTGTGCCCTCAAAAAAATGATGATGGTCCAACAATTCTGCCGCCTAGTTTTAATGTTTCAGTGCCCCCGCAGCCGCGTGGCGCCGTGCCGCGACTGGGCTAGAGGAAGGGCCCCCTCGACCCCAGCGAGGACGACATGTGCACGGCGAGCCGGAGCTCTCCTCCCGGCCAAGGCTGATGTGCGGCGCACGACCTGCTACTTGCCCGCAGCCTGTATATGTTCATCGCGGGCGCGGCGTGCTTCAACACCACTGGTCCCCTCATAGTGCGGGCGAGCGGTATCTCAGGGTACTTGAGGGGTCCGAGCGGCCTCCTTTGGACGCAAGCTGCAACGGCCGGTCTGGCCATCCAACTTAATCAACATCAACTACATGAACAGTTACTATAAGCAATGACTACACTTGGGAATTCAACAGCAATATTTGGTGGACCTTGCAAAATTTTTCTTCACTTTCAAGTATTAAAAGTTTATCTTCTGAATTCCACTTCTACAACCATAAAGACTTTACTTCACCTGCAACAACAAAATTTTGAAACTGAATCAAACCACATTAAGAGAATCTTATAAATTTTTCGGCAATTAATCTCCATATCTACATCAAAACTTGGACCTTGTTTTCTAACAAATTTCATGTGTCACCCCTGGAGGAACTTTTGGGGGGGGAGGTCTGTACCGGGCGGTACACCTCCACGCCGCTAATTTAAAAGTTGCGCCAGTTGAAACTCCTCTGCTGGAGGAAGTCTGAACTTTATTGACGGTATTAATTTTCAAGTTTCTCAGAAGATGTCACTACCTGGAAATTTTAGAGTTTTTGAACTGTGTCATTTTCGACGTATTTTGTTTTGCTTGTAGTAAGAAGTGTGAACTTTCTCTTCTAGAGGACACTACTGAAGATCAACAATAGTGCACCCTAGTGCGGAGTGAAAGAACTTTTTTTTTTTTTTTTGGAGAAATTTTTATTTCAAAAGTTTGTTTCTTGTTAAATTTCTTTCTGTTACTGTTTAAGTTGGCTGTATACCCCTCTCCTTCCCCTTGTTTTGTACTTAACCAATCCCGAATTTCTTTTATTAATTTCTGACCAATCCGAGGTATCTTCCCCCGACTTGAATATGTTGCTGTATCCTACCCAATAAAGAGTTTGTGGGAGGGTGTTTTCATTCCCCTAACGCCTCGAACCTTCCGCGAGAGGATATAAACTGCTGATTTTAGGGTCTCCGGGCCACTTCTGTTCCATCTTTCAGTGTGTAAAGTACATAGCAGGGGGCGGGAAGCGCCTCTTTCTTCGGCGACAGTCAACAACCAGGTAATGGCCGATTAATTACTTCTTTTCTTGCTTGCTCAGCAGTTTAACTCTCGGGGCGGGTCCGAAGTTTTTCCATTATGTAACCTTCCCTAAAATGTAAAGGAACTTGTATCTATTCCATCTTTTAAACTGCATATCGGGATAGAGAGTGCTTAACCCTCTCGAGTTCCCAATCATATTGTTTTGAGGTGAACTTATTTTTCTCAACCTATTCTTAGTTAACATAAAATAAATTGTTCTTTTCTAAAGTCACCTCTGTAGTATGGGATTAGCCCTTGCATTAGTGGCCTAGAGCCAGATTAGGTTTTTAAAAACAAAGTGTATTAGGAGTGCAGATCGCCTCCTCTCAAATTGTTATTTTGGAGGTCATGTAATTACCCCTTTTCATTTAATAGACCTCAGTAGGTTGGGTATTTTACCCCTGTGTCTATGTCCAGTGAGGACAACTTGAAGGTGGAGTTTGGTGTGGCCTTTGAGAGGCTTAGAGTTGAGAGCGAGTGGCTCTTTTTCCGAAAATCGAGTGTTGTATGCCTCGTGGAGGCTTTTCAGTGTAATTTGGAGCAAATGTTCCTGAACATGAATGGGGTTTTCTGCCCCTCTGGTAAAACTTATTTTGAAGTAAGGTTGGGCTGATTGCCCACGAATTGTGAAGCAAGGGCGCTGAGCCCAAATCTAGTAAATATTGTACATACATTTTGTTGACTTGCTACTCTGTACCTGCAATGCTTGTTATTTCGTCATTTTAAAAAGAAAATATAACCTTGTTAAATTTTACATTAACTTTGATTCCGTAGTTTGAGACCCGTTCACGCCCGCACCTTCTTTCACCTCTACCTACCACTAAAACTCGGTAACACTTACCAATTCTGAAATTCTTGAATACACTCCCGGAAAAAGAGATGTCATAGCGACTACACAATGGACTTTTGATACGTTTAGAAGGGCGTTCAGTGTGTACAAAATAATTTAAAAGACGTATTCAACTTATAAAACTAGTCACACACACATTTACTTTTAAGCGTTTTCAATAATTTCTTGATCATTTGAATACTTGTAAACTATGACCTATTTAAGTAGAATCTACTGTATACTCATTGTACAAGCCATGAAAAAAATTATAACGATTTGAAATAAATAGTGAATTATTGCAAGAATGGAAGGAGTAAAGTGAAGATACATTGTCATTCGGTGGAAGGTGAATGGCATTCTTAAGACCCCTTGGTTCATAGAGACCGTATACCAATGTACTGCATTTAACTGCCAAATATTAATATTTTAATTTTCGATATCAAGTAAGTAGCCTCTGCATTTACGTGGCCTAGGTGGCCGTCGTAAATCCTTAGAGGGATTTTGGTATTTACAGAATTTCAATATGTTCTGTGCCATCCCTTCTAAACAATCAGGTCTCTATTTCTGTGCCGTGATTCGTTCCCGTATTGTGTCATTTCAAGCCCTTTGTAACCGGGAGACAAAAAGGTCCTTCATTTTTATTTTTTACTAGTTGTTTTACGTCGCCCCGACACAGATAGGTCTTACGGCGACGATGGGACAGGAAAGGGCTAGGAGTCGGAAGGAAGCGGCCGTGGCTTTAATTAACGTACAGCCCCAGCATTTGCCTGGTGTGAAAATGGGAAACCACGGAAAACCATTTTCAGGGCTGCCGACAGTGGGATTCGAACATACTATCTCCCGAATACTGGATACTGGCCGCAGTTAAGCGACTGCAGCTATCGTGCTCGGTCAGTTTTGAGATATAAGTATGACCATAAAAATAATTCACTTTTTTTCACTTCCTTTCACAATCCTCCCACCATCCCTCCACCCCAAGTGAATTTTCCAGCAAAAAATACTTGTTTCTTTAATAGTAAAGAATCTTCTAAATACCAATTATCACGACTCTAACTTCTTCAGTTTTGATTTATGTGTCCTCATGGAAGGAATTCAACTCCTTTTCACTCCCCCCCCCCCTCTACGATGATTTCTCCCCCAAAACGCATTTTTCTTTGTTTTTAAAGGATATCCAAATATAAATTTTTACGTCTGTAACAACTTTAGTTTTTATTAGATGTAAGTATTCTCGTACAATTAAGTCAATTAATTTTTCAATTCTCTCACACACACACCCCCCCCCCCCTTCATTGGATTTTCCGAGAACACGTGTTTCTTTACTTTTAAAGCACGTTCCATATATCAATTTTCACGTCTGTAACATCTTCATTTTTGAGATATCAGTAGCCTAATTAAAATAATTCAACACCATTTTCAGTCACATTTACCCCCCCCCCCTCCACGCAAGTGGTATTTCCGAAAACTGAAAATACGCGTTTCTTTATTTTTAATAGAGATAAAAAATCCCATTTTTCACTTCTATTAACATGTTAAGTTTCTTCAGATATACTGTAGAAATTCTTATTTTAAAATTTCACCCTCTTTTTGGTTCCCCTTGAGTGGAGTTTCCAAAAACAAATCACTTTTATTTCTTTACATTTACAGGAGATTGCAAATACCAATTTTTACGTCTGTAACATTTTACGTTTCTCAGATATTCTGTAGATATAGTCTTTCAAAAATAATCACCCCAACTTGTCACTCCTGTTTAACCGCCATTAATTGGATTTCAAAAACAAAAAGTACGTATTTCTTTAGTTTTAAAGGAGATCCCATATACAAATTTTCAGTTCTGTAATACCTTCAGTTTCTGAGATGTATGTATCCTCATTAAAGGCATTCAACCCATTATTCACCCTTTTGCACCCCTCCTATTGGAATTTAGAGAAAACAAAAAATACGTGTTCCTTTATTTTAAAGGAAATTCCAAATATCAATTTTTACATGTACAGACTTTTAAAGTTTTGAGATACAGATACACACATTTTAAAAATCCACCCCTTTTCACCCCCCACTATTTGGATTTTCCAAAAGGAAAAAATGTTTCTTTATTTTTAAAGGAAATCACAAATACCAATTATCAGGTCTGTAATATCTTCAGTTTCTGAGATATAGTAACCTCATTAAAGGCATTCATCCCCTTTTTCACCCCTCATATTGGGATTTTCCGAAAACAAAAAGTACAAATTTCTTTATTTTTAAAGGAGAAATACCAATTTTTACATCTGTAAACTTTTAAAGTTTTAAGATGTAGATACACTCATTTTAAAAATTCACCCCCCTTTTCACACCCAATTATTTGGATTTTCCAAAAACGAAAAATACCTGTTTCTTTATTTTTAAAGTATATCCCAAATATCAATTTTCAGGTCTGTAATTTCTTCAGGTTCTGAAATATAAGTAGCCCCATTTAAGGCATTCAAGCTATTTTTCACCCTTTTCCACCCTTCCTATTGGGATTTTCCGAAAACAAAAATACGTGTTTCTTTATTTTTAAAGGAGATTCTAAATACCAATATTTACATCTATATACTTTAACAGTTTTGAGGTATAGATACACTCATTTTAAAAATTCACCCCCTTTTCACCCCCCCCCCCATTAATTGCATTTTCCGAAAACAAAACGTACGTGTTTCTTTATTTTTAAAGGAGATCCCAAACACCAATTTTCAGGTCTGTAATATCTTCAGTTTTTGAGATATATGTATCCTAATTAAAGGCATTTAACCTCTTTTTCACCCCTTTTTATTCCTCGTATTGGGATTTTCCGAAAACAAAAAAGTACGTGTTCCTTTATTTTTAATGAAGACTCTAAATACTAATTTTTACACCTATAAGCTTTAAAAGTTTTGAGATATATATACACCCGTTTTAAATTTTCACCCCCTTTTCAACCCCCCCCCCATTAATTTGATTTTCCAAAAACAAAAAAAATTGTGTTTCTTTATTTTTAATAGAGATCAACTGTGCCAATTTTGAGGTCTGTAATATTTTCAGTTTCTGAGATATAAGTACCGGTATCTTGATTAATGGCATTCAACCAATTTTTCACACTTTTTCACCCCTCCTATTGGGATTTTCTGATAACAAAAGAATACATGTTTCCTTATTTTTAAAGAAGATTCTAAATACCAATTTTTACATCTGTAAACTTTTAAAGTTTTAAGATATAGATACACTCATTTTAAAATGTCACCCCCCTTTTCACCCCCTTAGCGACGGAATATCCAAAAATCCCCTCTTAGCGAGCACCTACATCTTAATATGAATGTATCCCCAAGATTTCATTTCTTTATATCCAGTAGTTTTGGCTCGGCGATGATGAGTCAGTCAGTCAGTCAGTCAGTCAGTCAGGACAAGTTATTATATATATATATATATATAGATTTCTTTTAGACGTTGAATATTCTTGCACTTTACGAAACGCTCTACATCTTCGTATACTGTGCCATTTGGTTATGCGGTACGAATAGTTTTGTTGTACGCTTGCATTTGAGAGGGGGTGAGTTCCCATCGTCGGCAGCCCTGGAGATTTTCCGCACTTACCTCATCTTCACACCAGGCAAATGCTGGCGCTGTACTTTCCCATTCTTAGCCCTTTCCTATCCCAAATCGTTAACAAGGGAAAGAACCCATGTCTCTTTGTTTTGCCTGCAGCAAACACTACTATATCTAACGAAAGAAAATATTTTCTATAGTGAGATTTCCTTGTTTAATTAATTTTTATCTACTTTAGTGATCTCTTCCGTAGATATTTAAGAATGGAACGTAACATTAATATTTATTTTTGTACATATTTGCTGATCATTACCATTTTGCTTATGTCCTCACAATTAAATTGTATTTAATCCAGGTTCTCCATGAAAATAGCACGAGCGTGACAACCCGGTGACAGCGTCGCTAAGTCACCTCACCAAGGGAGCTGCAGTTCAAATCCTATTCAGTGCATATGAGACTTTCGAAATGGAAAGTCACGTCCGTGTGGTTCGGATTCTACGTATAAATGTAAGTCCGGCGAGCAACATTTTTCATATTCTCTCTTCCTTGATTCAACTGAGTAAATGTCGCCTACGGGTGTTATTTCTATACCTGTGGAGTCATTATCAGGTTATGACCGGTAAATGAGTAGTTTGAAGTTATCAATTATAATGATTGTGTGCTTATTTAGATCTCACATTGTTGTTCTTCCTTGTCAATTTACAGGTAAGTAGTTGTTTTCTCTTTAATCATACAATCGTTCATTTTCAAACTTCAGGTGCCAGTCTGAGTGGCTCAGGCGTTGAAGCGCTGGCCTTCTGAGCCCAACTTGGCAGGTTCGATCCTGGCTCAGTCCGGTTGTATTTGAAGGTGTGGGTAGATTTACTGGCTCAAGCGGCAGCGCGTCGGCCTCTCAGCGCTGGGTTCCGTGGTTCAAATCCGGGTCACCCCATGTGATTTGTGCTGGACAATGCGGAGGCGGGACAGGTTTTTCTCCGGGTACTCCGGTTTTCCCTGTCATCTTTCATTCCAGCAACAAACTCCACTGTCGTTTCATTTCATCTATCAGTCATTATTCATTGCCCCAGAGGAGTGCGACAGGCCTCGACAGCCGGCACAATTCCTATCCTCGCCGCAAGATAGAGGCTTCATTCATTCTATCCCTGACTTGGTCAAAGACTGGAAAACAGGTTGTAGGTTTTTCATTGTTATTATTATTATTATTATTATTATTATTATTATTATTATTATTATTATTATTATTATTTACAGCCGCTACAATAGTCTATTTGTTCCGGTTGTTCCATGTTGCATTTCCGGATTTGGAACTGGCTGCGCTTGGCTTTATGAGGATAACTGAGAAGTTAAAGGAGTTCTATTTTCAATCTCTTCCATCCTGGAAATTATTATCTGTGGTTTCCCAATATCTTCATCCACGTAACGGGATCTCTCTCTCTCGCTTAGTAGATAGGACTGTTCTCCACGATATCCCTACGTCCTAAACGTGAAACATCAAGCAAAATCGTGTAGGGCCTACCTTCTTCTGTTAGTGCATCACTTTTTCTTGCGATACATATGTCAGTTATTTCTGTTATCTTTAGTCCTGCAACTCTACATAAACTTTCTACTACTGTATTTCTCTTGGGGTCGATATTTCAGTTATATATTTTGACTTGGAACAGAAATTAGACAGGAGAAACTGGGTAGGAACAGTATTTTTCCCTCATGTCTGTGTCTGTTAGGTCATCAGCCCAGAGGCTGGTTGGATCCTCAAATAGCACCACCAAAAGTTATGCAGTTACAAGGAAACCACAAAAACCAATGGCAGCACCAAAATGAGGCGTACTAGGCAAGACGTGGAGTGAGGTAGTTTGCCATTGCTTTCCTCACTGGGTCAGAAAGTGCTATTGCAGCACGACTGACCCTATGAGCAACACCTTTCATAACACTCAGATGCACTAGTCGTGCTCCGAATGCCATTACTCAGCACCACCCATACCCCAGCAGCTTCCATATTGTCACAGCCATGGATGAGACTGGGACTTCGGTGAAAGCTACAATTTACTCTGGCCTGTGCCAAAAGATGGATACAAAAGTACTGTATCCGTCAAGAAATGGCAGCAATGCGACGGAAATTCCCTGTGTAACGAAAGCACAACTTGATATGTTAGATTTATTAAATTTTACTACAGTCACAAGATGTATTATTGGGAGTTGTGAAGAATCCATTTATTTGCAGTCAGCATAAGTCCGGCTCTTTGGCTGAGTGGTCAGCGTAGTGGCCTTCGGCCTAGGGCGCCCCGAGTTAAAGTCCCGGAGGAGCCTGGTATTTTGACAGCGTCCGGTTTTTCCTCTAGCTCGGGGACTGGGTGTTTGTGTTCGTCTTAATACACATCTTCATTTACATCCAACTTATCACACTGCAAACTGCCACAGACACGCAATAGTGATTGCATCCATCCACATATGGTTGGCGTCAGGAAAGTCATCCGACGTTAAAACTGGACTAAATCCGTACAGAAGTGCCGTATCGAGGTAATTGGGAAAAGGCCAGGAAGAATAAATCATTATTGCCCCTCTTTGGCTTTCCGCTCAACCAAAATTATAATGGCGAGTCCGTTGCTTCTGTAATCGCACAAAGAATGTACACGAATGTACAGACGATATTGACGCAAAAATAGACAAACTAAATTCCCTCATTACTAATCTATACGATAAACACGCTCCCAAACGACAAGTGAAAGTGAGTCGCCCCCCCTGCCCATGGCTAAATGACGAAATTAAGAATTTGATGGCTCGCCGTGATTCATGGTTCCGACGGTACAAACGTACCCGTAACGAATCCGATTTTGAAAACTATCGGGTACTTAGGAACAGAATTAAGCAAGAAATCAGAAATCAGAAATTTACGTACTTAAACTGTCTTTCAGGTAAACTGAATGCCAGGAATTCCTGGAAAGAACTACGCTCTCTTGGTATTGTAAAAGGCCAACAACAGCAACGAGAACCAACTGTTCCCCTAGACGAGCTTATTACATATTTCTCTGAAGAACGAATCACGTTTAAACCAATCAAACAGGCAGAATTAAATACGAATCAACCAGCCATCCCTCCACTTAACCGTCCTCAATTTTCATTCCAAGAGGTCACTAGCAACCAAATTAAAAAAGTACTGTACTCTATTAAATCTAAAGCAGTAGGAGTAGATGACATCCCGATACATTTCATACATAATATAATAGGCGCTATCCTCCCGATTATCACACATATATTCAATTACGGTCTCAGAAATGGAACTTTCCCTGCACTCTGGAAACAAGCTAATGTCATCCCAGTGCCCAAGATAAACGATCCTAAACTGACCTCTGACTATCGCCCAGTTTCTATTCTTCCAGCGCTTTCTAAGGCTTTGGAAAGACTGGTGTACGAGCAAGTATTGAAATATTTAAATAACTATTCTCTCCTTGACCCATTACAATCGGGCTTTAAGAAAGGGTACAGCACTGCCACGGCTCTCCTTAAAGTGACAGAAGACATCAGACTAGCTATGGAGCAACGACAACTTACAGTACTAACGCTACTGGATTTCAGTGGTGCTTTTGATACAATAGACTTACAGCTACTAATTAAGAAAATGGAATATTACTTGTTTGACCCTTTAGTACTGAAGTTTTTTACGTCATATTTGAAAGATCGGAGGCAGCGGGTGATAACTCGCGAAAGAAATTCAGAATGGCGTACAAGGAAAGTTGGCACGCCACAAGGTAGTATTTTAGGACCGTTGCTTTTTACATTGTATATCAATGACATTTCATCTTCTCTAAAAACGTGTAATTATCACCTATATGCTGATGATCTCCAAATTTACTACCCTTGCAGCTTAAGCGAATTACCAAACGCAGTAAAATGCATAAATGATGACATGAAAAGACTCAGTGAATATGCTCTCGCAAACAGACTTCTCATAAATCCATCAAAATCGCAAGCTATCATTGTCGGTTCCCAGAAGCTCCTACACAAGATCAATGATTCGATCATTCCTCCTTTACAAATACATAATAGCACAATTCCGTATAGTAAAACAGTGAGAAATCTTGGGGTGACTATGACTGAAACTCTAAATTGGACAGAACATATCAAAAACATAAGTCATAAGGTGTTTGCTACTCTACACCCACTGAAATTAAACAAAGATATTATACCACTAAACATGCGGCAAAGATTAACACAGACCCTAATTCTTCCTATCCTTGACTACTGTGATGTTATCTTGGTAGACGCTACTAAAGAACAAACTAGGAAACTGCAGCGTATTATGAATTGTTGCCTTAGATTCATTTTTAACCTAAGATATGATGCGCATATTACTCCTTATTATCAAGCACTGCACTGGTTAAAACCTGATAAGAGACGTGAATATCATATACTTGTCTTAATACACAAACTCCTGCATAGTAACTCCCCCCGGTATATTTCATCTAAACTTCACTTCTTCCTCTCTTCCTTCCATAATCGTAACACTCGCTCGGGCTCCACTTTAGCTATTCCTCTTCACCACTCTTCTGTGTATAATAAATCTTTCATTGTAACCGGATCCAGGCTTTGGAATTCCCTGCCAGTAAGTGTCAGGGGCATTGACTCCTTCCTCAAATTTAAAATATCTTGCCGAGACTTCCTGTTGAGAGATACCGATTGAAGTGTGTATTGGTGTGTATTGTGTGCGTGTGATTGGTAATTGTAAAATTAAAAGTTGTTTCTGTTAGTTTTATATAATATAAACGTAAGGGTAGTTGATAAGTGTGTACATTGTAAGTGTATGTGCAAGTGTCTGTGTGAGATAGAAAAGACTGAAGTAACGAGCTATTAAGCTAATAAGCTGCATATTGTGTGGATGTGTAACTTAAGCTTAATTTAGGAAATAGTATAAGTAGTGTAATTAGTATAATTAGTAATAGGCAACCTTAATATTATTTATTGTATTGTGGTTAAGTGTAAGAGAGGGCCGGGTGCCCTAACTTCGCCACATGAAAGAAGTCATAATAAATAAATAAATAAATAAATTGAACACCTCCGTAGTGTAGCGGTTAGTATTATTAGTTGCCGTCCTCGGAGGCCTAGATTCGATTCTTGATACTGCCAGAAATTGAAGGTTGGCAGGAGGGCTGGTATGTGGTTGAAAAGGTACGGGGGAGAGTCTGAAATTAGCTGCACCACCTTGGGAGGATGGCAAGAATTTAATTTATTAACTGTCAGTGAAATATGTAGTTAACCCCCAACGCAAGTTTCCTTAAGCCGTGGATTATTTAAGAGTAACGTCGCGGAGTGGAGAACGTTGATGATTATATCTCAGTGCGTAAAATGAGATAAGCAGTTTCCTGTACCGGCGGTCATCGTCCTTCTAAGGCCGCTATTAGCCGTGGGCAACTAGTGGCGCAATTAGTTGCGCCACTAGTTGCCAGTGGATTTAAGTACCGGGCGATCAGTGGCGCAACTTGTGAATACTTGCTCGGTTCATACCGGGGAATAGTCAGTTGAGAGAATGGCATCCTACGAAGAACTTCTTCTTCTTGCTCTTCTATTATAATGAAAAAACCGAAAGGTTAGGAAAGCGCGGAAACATCCTATATTTGTTTTTCGGCTGACTAGAGGATGATATTATACATTGTTTGACGATCTAAATGAGGATGATAGTAAATTTTTCAATTACCTGCGCATGTCAAAGTCGTCATTTTGCGAACTGGTTGGCCACATAAAAGAAGTAACGGGAAACGACATAGGACTAAACAAGTGTTTCCCAGTTGAGCTGTAATTCACTAATAGAGCCATATAATGGATCAATGGTACTTGTAAATGTAAACTATTACAGAATTTATATGGGCATTACGTACTGTACTTCCAGATAAGAGTAGTAAACGTTTTATAATACTCACACACCGGGCGAGTTGGCTGTGCGGTTAGGAGCGCGCAGCTGTGAGCTTGCATCCGGGAGATAGTGGGTTCGAATCCCACAGTCGGCAGCCCTGAAGATGGTTTTCCGTGGTTTCCCATTTTAACACCAGGCAAATTCTGGGACTGTACCTTAATAAAGGCCACAGCCGCTTCCTTCCAACTCTTGACCCTTTCCTATCCCCTCGTCCCCATAAGACCTATCTGTGTCGGTGCGACGTAAAGCCTCTAGCAAAAAATAAATAAAATAAAAATATAATACCTCAAGTTCTTTAAAATGCTGTTCCAAGAATTCAGTGTTTTTATTTTGTCAGTGTAGGCCTAAGCTTTAGTTCTGGGATCCCAAGTGACCGGTTTTCATTCTAAGTCAAAAAGGGTCTTCATTATTTATTTTACTTTCAAATTATTTTGCCATCTCCTTCATTTGCTGTTGTAGTTTATTTGATGTCTCCATGTTCAAGAAATAAACTATCACAATAAATAAAATATTCACTCTGCCACAGCACGAGACCAAACAAGGTAATGAAGAAAAAGATAATGGTTAGGTGGATCGCTGATTCAATTGCGTTCCATCGTCCGCATTACGTCAAGCTGGTGTGAGAACACGAACTTGAGTGACGTTTCCGTATGCGCGGAGAGTTACATCCGGCGACTAGTTGCGCCACTAGTCGCCCACGGCTAATAGGCTACATTTACTGCAATGCCCCGTCACGCAGTTGAGCAACTAAAAGTCGCCAGAGCAGTTGCCGGCTCAGATGACGGCCGGCAACTAGTTGCTCAGTTGCGCCACTAGTCGCCCGCGGCTAATAGGCTCCATTTGATCCAATGGTCCGTGACTCGCCAGAGCAACTAGTTGCGCCGCTAATTGCCAGTGGATTTAAGTACCGGGCGATCAGTGGCGCAACTTGTGATTACTTGCTCGGTTCATACCGGGGAATAGCCAGTTGAGAGAATCGCGTCCTACGAAGAACTTCTTCTTCTTGAGCAACTATTAAAAAGGAAAAACCGAAGGGTTAGGAAAGTGCGGAAACATCCTATATTTGTTTCTCGGCTGACTAGAGGATTATATTATACTTTGTTTGACGATCTAAATGGGGATGACAGTAAATTATTCAGTTACCTGCGCATGTCAAAGTCGTCATTTTGCGAACTGCTTGGCCACATAAAGTAAGAAATAACGGGAAACGACATACGACTAAACGAGTGTTTCCCAGTTGAGCTGTAATTCACTAATAGAGCCATATAATGGATCAATGGCACTTGTAAATGTAAACGATTATTGAATTTATATGGGCATTACATACTGTGTTACCATATGAGAGTAGTAAACGTTTAATAATACACACCGGGAGAGTTGGCTGTGCGGTTAGGAGCGCGCAGCTGTGAGTTTGCTTCCGGGAGATAGTGGGTTCGAATCCCACAGTCGGCAGCCCTGAAGATGGTTTTCCGTGGTTTCCCATTTTAACACCAGGCAAATTCTGGGACTGTACCTTAATAAAGGCCACGGCCGCTTCCTTCCAACTCTTGACCCTTTCCTATCCCCTCGTCCCCATAAGACCTATCTGTGTCGGTGCGACGTAAAGCCTCTAGCAAAAAATAAATAAAATAAAAATATAATACCTCAAGTTCTTTAAAATGCTGTTCCAAGAATGCAGTGTTTTTATTTTGTCAGTGTAGGCCTAAGCTTCAGTTCTTGAATCCCAAGTGATCGGTTTTCATTCTAAGTCAAAAATGGTCTTCATTATTTATTTGACTTTCAAATTATTTTTCCATCTCCTTCATTTGCTGTTGTAGTTTATTTGATGTCTCCATCTTCAATAAATAAACTATCACAATAAGTAAAATATTCACTCTGCCACAGCACGATACCAAACAAGGTAAAGAAGAAAGATAATGGTTAGGTGGATCGCTGATTCAATTGCGTTCCATCGTCCGCATTACGTCAAGCTGGTGTGAGAACACGAACTTGAGTGACGTTTCCGTATGCGCGAGGAGGTACATCCGGCGACTAGTTGCGCCACTAGTCGCCCACGGCTAATAGGCTACATTTACTACAATGCCCCGTCACGCAGTTGAGCAACTAAAAGTCGCCAGAGCAGTCGCCGGCTCAGATGACGGCCGGCAACTAGTTGCTCAGTTGCGCCACTAGTCGCCCGCGGCTAATAGGCTCCATTTGATCCAATGGTCCGTGACTCGCCAGAGCAACTAGTTGCGCCACTAGTCGCCCACGGCTAATAGCGGCCTAAGGGTACAACACTGCGTGCCGGGGTGAGTGGCTCAGACGGTTAAGGCGCTGGCCTTCTAACCCCAACTTGGCAGGTTCGATCCTGGCTCAGTCCGGTGGTATTTGAAGGTGCTCAAATACGACAGCCTCGTGTCGGTAGATTTACTGGCACGTAAAAGAACTCCTGCGGGACTAAATTCCGGCACCTCGGCGTCTCCGAAAACCGTAAAAGTAGTTAGTGGGACGTAAAGCAAATAGCATTATTATTATTAACACTGCGGGAAACGAAACAAAACCGTTTCAGACTGCTTGAGGCCGCCTGCTTCAGTCAGCTAGCCCCAGGGAGTAAGGAATACAGGGAGATGCCGTGGAGCTCTGAGAGTGAAGCCCAATGACAGTGGTCTACATACGGGACGTGGTCGTAAATAGGCGCGAGAACGCATGTTGTTTTTTGATAGTCAAATCTACCACAGCTCGTTGAAGTAAATACGGTGAACGCGAATTATAACTGCAGGAATTTTCAGATGCAAACACTGTATGACACGCTAAATCGTAAAAGAGATACTGATATTTAGTTGATGTAGCTCATACAATGTCGTGGTGTGCATACTGTTGCACGGATCGGAAATCTTCAAAATATTCCTGGAATAACATTTCACAGGTAAGATTCTAACTATGGCTTTTAATATGTAGTACAGTATATTATATTACCGTTACCTCCATTTTTATTGTGCTAGTATTTCGGAGTCTCAGAAGCACCGCCGACTTTTCGTAAGAATTTTTTGGTTAGACTTGTTGTTTATCGTCGATTTTTCCTGAGGTTTCCTGGTCGTGAAGAAAGGAAAGTAGAGTGGATTAAGGCCATTAGAAGGGTAAATTGGATACCTTCTCCTTACTCCAGAATATGTTCAGCACATTTCAAATCGGAATTGTTTGATCGGTCCATGAAGAAATTTGTTTTGAAGGAGAATGCAGTACCCACTACTTTTGAAGCATTCCCTTCTTACCTACAGAATTAGAGCACTCGAGGCCTAGAGAGTTTTTCATGTTCACACCGTTTGTGGCCATTGTCTTCTTTTGGCCGATACCTTCATTTTTCTAAGTGTTGGATCCCTTCCATTTTCCCTCCTAATTAGTGTTAATAGAGGATGGTTGCTTGGTACAACTTGTACTTCCTCTTAAAACAATAATCACTACCACCACCTCTAAAATATATATCCCCCTATGGGTGAGGACGGTAGAATAAGGCCCGCGGGATCCCCTGCCTGTCGTAAAAGTCCCAGTGGAGGTGGGGGTAGTAGAACAACACACACTGTATACCCTGCTTTTCGTAAGAGGCAACTGAAATTGACCCCAGGAGCTCGCAGTTTGGGAGCATGGGTTGGCAACCACGGGGCCATTAGGTGAGTCCTGGCATTGCTTCCACTTACTTGTACCAGGCTAATTTTAATCTCATGTCCGACCTCCAATGACCAACTCTTGTTCTTTTCCGACCCCGAGGCTATAAGAGGATTCGAGGACTACGGAGTCTTTCATTTTCTCGCCCTTCATGGCCCTTGCCTTTCTTTGGCCGATATCTTCACTTCTCTCTGATTAGTGTTAATAGAGGCGATTAAGGGGGACTTCGGTGTGTGGTTTGGCGTCCAAATGGCCTAAGGGGCTCTTAACTTCGCAGTGTGGGTTGGCATCCAACGGGCCCTGCACTGTTTCCACTTGTGTCAGGGGATGGTTTACTTGATGTTTGTACGTCTTATTGGAACAATAATCACTACCACCATTCCAAAATATGTAGTAAGCAGTGTTGCTATGTCCAGTTTGGTGATTTATTGCGCATTACCCTAAAGCATTCCGATTGAGGTATGCCCTTATTAATAGCCTATTCCTTATCTTTACTGATATCTGGTGAAGATTTGCATCTCCTGTTTTTAAGATACTCGGTTTATAGTACCGATAGTCAACTAGCAAGAGAGTAGATTTAAGGCTGCGTGTCATGAGAAACGCTTCGTTAGAGCTAAGTAAAAATGCATTAACAGGTCTGTTTGCCAGAAAATTTTGTTACAGTTAATCGCCATGTTATTTTGAAAACTACTGTACTTAATTGACCGATTCGAAGTTACCCTACTCCCGAGAAAATATCTTGGTTTGTATATATCCACAACGTAAGAATTGCCATGTTTTGCTAACCATGGGGGGGGGGCGTGGCCGGTGGCTTCAAGCGATAGCCACAGAGAATAGTGTAGCGGGCAGCTCCCTGTATTCTTTACTCCCCGACTAGCCCTCGAAATACGATAAGCGAATGACAGACCACACTGCCGAGGCAAAACGTTTGCTCCAGGCTGCCTCAGTCAGGAGGAAGTTGTGCTGAGGCTACTTGTTTGCAGTAAACAGACAACAGAAAAATAATCGTGGTTTTTTGGAAAGTTTAGTTGAAGATGTAGGTAAATTATCTGATGGAAGAAGGCGGCGATTTAAAATAAATGTGATGACACGTCTGAACCACTATCGGAAGAGCAAGAGCTGTCATCGAATCTTCCACTATCAGAGCCTTCCCATTCCCACCCCGTTCCTCGTGCTCCTGATACCCCTTCGGCAATTTATCAAATGACACCGAACTGTACACCCATGTGTAATATAATGTGCCCATAAAGGAGTAATAAACTAAATATATTTACCTCCCTACATGCTCTATTATTTTGTTCCGCTCACCTCTATGTCACAAGTAGTTTTTCCTCTGGGGCTATGCCTTTCCGGAAATTCGTGTCTTGTTTTGTAATCTCGTTCCCAATCAAACTTAATTAAAGGTGGAAAGTGTCAGGGTTCATCTCGTGTAATTATGAAACGTATCCTCATAGTTCGGTAGTTCATTTATCAAGGACACTAGCCTATTACTTTCAATTCTTTTAACATTTAAAGGATGAACCCAAAATTTTCGTGGTGGTTTTGAATTTAAGAGCAACCATTGCCACATCACTGGTATGCATTCATCTACATCCTATTCTCCAGACGACATCTTGACGACTGCCTGAGTTTTCTGCATGCAGTGTGTGCGCAGAGTTGTTTGAAACAGCCTAAACATTTTGCCTGAGGGGGTTTCAGGCTGTTTGTTTCCTGCAGTGTGTTTGTACCCTGAGAGTAGAGAATATTATTCTGTTGTTTTGCCTCTGCTCTGTTCTATTTTGTTTCGATAGGTGCTTTTTAAGAAGAAAACCATTTTTTTCGATGTCGGCACAGTAATGTTATAGTGTTCTGAGTGATACATTTCGTGTTTCGATAGACTGAAAAGCTTACAAATTCTATCGATAGTTTTCAGTAAACCGAAGACCTTGCTTATAAATTGATAATAAGCTCAATTATAAACTTACCAGCGTGATACACAATAGAGAAAAAGTTATTAAAATGCTGCTTTTGGATGATGGTTGAATAAAGTATAATATTTACATGAAACGAAAAAGTCTCTACACTAATGACATTTGAAGTGTGGCAAGGCAAATTGATCTTAAGTGCCAAAAAATACTCTAAAGGCCATCGCCAATGCCAAGCTAGATGATCTATGTCGATTTCTTTGCACCTTGCAGTTAACAAATGTGTCACTAGACTGTGCGGAATGTATGTTCCAACGCCATTGTCAGCCAAAATGATCTACGTGCCAACAGTTGTCAGGTTGAAACGTTCCTCTTTCGTTTGTGATTATGCGGTGGTTCGTGTACTGTGTTTGTATGTTTTTTTGCCTTTTTTTTGCTAGGGGCTTTACGTCGCACCGACACAGATAGGTCTTATGGCGACGATGGGATAGGAAAGGCCTAGGAGTTGGAAGGAAGCGGCCGTTGCCTTAATTAAGGTACAGCCCCAGCATTTGCCTGGTGTGAAAATGGGAAGTCACGGAAAACCATCTTCAGGGCTGCCGATAGTGAGATTCGAACCTACTATCTCCCGGATGCAAGCTCACAGCCGCGCGCCTCTACGCGCACGGCCAACTCGCCCGGTATGTTTTGTTTTATGAGGAATGGAATCCCAAGCTTTTAATACCAGAGAACGAGCAAAAAAAAGTGCAAAAGAAAAGGGAAAGTGATGCATAACATGGAGAACAGTGTACGACCGACCGACAAGACGAAATACGTGAAACCTGCAAGACATCCACTATGTAAAGAAGTTAGTATCATCACTTTTACGTTATATTTTTATGTAAATGTCTCATTTATCCATCGATTAATCTTAATTTTGTTTTTATTTCTCTTAGTGACATATCAAGTCATATTACCTCAATCAACATAAGTGGATGTTTATTAGGTTTGTTTGAGATTCTTTCTATAAGTAAGCTTACAAGTCGTGTGTTCTCATTGTTTTAGAAGATGTGAAAATGTAAGAATTATATTGCAAACATGTTACTAATATGAAGCTGCAGCTATTCAGTGATTTCTACTAGCTGGGATTGAATGATAAGGGAGGTTATCTCACGGGTCTGATGCAAGTATTACCAGTTCAGAGACGCCGCGGTACATCGATGAACTGTCCTGGAGCAGAAAACAATGCACCATAAGTTACACAATTCCGGATGGAAAATGTAGCCTAAAGAAGGTAAGCAAGAACAAGTTTATGCATATATTTGATGTAAGCCCTCAATGTAATACAGTTCGAATGTAAAAATAAAATAAAAATGGGGATACAAACTTCAAAGACAAGAGAGGTGATGTGAAACAAGTCAAGTACACATACAACGACCGGTGTATTGTACGAGAGGATATTATTAGCTTTACTCGCCAGGAAAGCCAATATCATCGCATGAAGTCGGAGATGGAGTACTTCAGTCCAGATCGGATTAGGCATCGGCTTTTTCAAGCATTCCAAAGCAATCACCCCAAACAGCAATTACTTAAAAAGTTTTACCTTTCTGTGTTTTTAAAGGAGTTCCCAAATGTATCCTTCCACAGGCCACGATTTGACACGTGCAGGACGTGTGATTTGCTCAACATGCAAAAGAGTGAAGGTGTTAATGCTGCAAAAGCAAAAACTGAACTTGAGTTTCATCACCGCGAGGTGGAAGTGGTTTTGAGTTCTACCAAGAATTGCACTTTGCTGCAAAGTCAGACTTGCACAATAATTATAGATCTCCAGAAAGTTTTTCCTATGCCGAAGCAGACCCACAACTCTGTGTGTTACTGTCTACATCTGTTGGGTTATAATTTTGGTATACACAAGGCCGATGCTTCTGATGGCTATAATGTGTGTCTGGCATACAGAGTAATCTAGAAAGGGCGGTTGGGGGGTGGGTGGCGGGGTGCTACCAGGTGTCTTGCTGTTTGGTACATGCAGTCATCACTCATCTCCTGGAAATATTCGAGCGCAGTATTTGCATATAGAGTGATAACTGCGCTGTGCAATTAAAAACAGAACGATCTTGATTCTGTGTATTTTCCGTGTGTGCCATGGCGAATTTGACATAATCGATCATAAGTTCGTCATTTCTGGACATTCCTTTTCGTCGTCGGATCGAGACTTTGCTACTAGTGAAAAATGAGCTAATCGCTCTAAGCTGTTACCAGGGGCAGATCAGGAATGTTTATTGCTACAGCAATAATACAGCAACCCGTCCAAGTACTGCACATGAGTGAGAAACCCTTAATTGATTTTGACCGTGTCTCGGCGGTGTTTATTGATGCTTAAAAACTAGGGATCTCGAAAGCTTAGTGGTTGTGAATTACTAGGGATAATCCCGGAGTCATTCTGTACAAACGAAACTACAGTGAGATTGCAAGTTGTGAATCTTGTTGGGTGCTGAAGCCAGGAATCAATGTGAATAGTATCTTCACCGTAGAACTTTCGACTTTACCTAAACAAGTGCCTTTGAATGAATCAAGAATGGAAATGCGCACTATGCTCGATTTCTTCAGTGTAGAATACTGGGAGTTCTTTTTGGAAATACTATCTGTCTGAGTACTTCTTCATGATGAGTTTTTGGGAGTGAAGACACGATTTCCACGGACTTATATCATTTTCCAATTTTTTTTACCTAAGAACTTTGATAATTTCCTTACTCCTTTTTTTTTTTTTTTTTACATTTTTCAGCAATTTATTTCTGATGTTCCTAAAATGTTTGTGTAACAATAACAATCCATGTTTCTCTAGCTCTGTATGTTTACGTAAAAAAAGAACATTAGACTTCAACAGTGTTCGCAAGATTTCTGTTCTTTTTCCCAACAGAAATATTTATGGCACTTCGCCCTCTCATGCTTCATTTCTGAAAATTTATTTGTGGGAGTCTGAGTAGTGTCCAAGCGAAATTCAAGTGATATTCCAGGATTTTACAAATATGTTGATTTTGCGTTATCTTTAATTAGATACTATAATAATAGTAATAATAATAATGATAATAATAACAATAATAATAATAATATAGGTTTCACGCTCCAGTAAGTACTTTTACAGCTATCGGAGGTGAATTTAATAATGGCATGGTGAATTATCTCATTGCTATAATATGCATACAGTATTTTAAATAATAATTTTGACCCCATAGGTTTTAGTACAAATGTATATTATTTGTCTCAGTATCGTTTAGATGCAAGTTCAGTCACGCTGGACACTTCCCTTCATTCGAGTACTTACTCGATGATGTTCAGGTATCTTTGTTACAACGTCTAAAATTTAAGCTTTTGCCTCAACAGTTAATTCAGAATGGACATAAACATTGCTTTTTTCGAGTAACTTACTACGGTGATGTAAGTTGGGTGTAATTTTTCATATTTTAGCTTTTATCTCAACAGTTCATTCAGGATGCAAACTTGAATGGTATATAAGTTACCACAGATCTTTAGCATGCTCCCGCTCCTATACCGTCCTTCTCTGAACGTCCGAGTTTTACAAACAGGATCACCTTTACGATCTCATTTTACCGTTGACCTCCATATTGACCTTTTAAAGTCTACTTTGCGAGAAACAAGTGCCGTTTACCTAGCAGATCACACTTAAATGAAAATAAGAGCTATACGACACTGATGTTGAATTTTATTATATATAGGATTTTCCAAACGTTTTTGGTTCATTGCACTCAAAACGCTGCCATATTGTGTGGCCTAATAACGGATGTTCTTGTAGGAACATTTACTCCCTAGTATAGCTCACATGAGTTCATACTGAATACAGAAAAAAATCATAATAATAATATTAACAACAACAACAACAACAGTGTGTGGCTATTGCTAGTCTGGTGCAGCCCTTGTAAGCCAGACCCTCCGACGAGGGTGGGCGGCTTTTGCCGTATATTGGAAAATGCGTGTTGATGTAGTGGAGGATAGTGTTATGTGTGGTTTGTGAGTTGCAAGGATGTTTGGAAACAGTACAAATACCCAGTCCCAGAGCCAGGGGAATTAACCATTTAAGGTTAAAATCTCTGACCCGGCCGGCAACCGAACCAGGATCCCTCTGAACCGAAGGCGCTACGCTGACCATTCCGCCAAGGAGCTGGACTACAGATTCATTGAATTCTATTTAGGATCATGTAGGAAAGCGGAAGACAGTAGCTTTAAGAACAACAAAGTGAAAAGATCAAACATTCAGAGGGCGATTCCATCTGTGATGTTACATGATTCTTAATTGCATGGGACAGAAATAACAGTGCTTAATGTAATTGTAGGCGACGAAGCCTTTCGTTTGTGAGCAAATCTAACGAGGCTCTGCCGAAAATTACAAACGTGTCCAGGGTGAAATCAATAGTCATCTGAGTAGAGCACGTTATCGTTCCAATGGGGCACACTTTACCCTACCTGTGTCCTACCAAGCTTGGAACACGTGCGACGTCACTAACTAGTTGCCTGTGTCCCAGTCACAGACCATCAGCACCTCATCCATCCCAGCTCCATACACAATGCCTCGATACCAATGGCTCTTTTCAGTAGTGACGGGACATTCGATTCATTTTACTGAATCGATTCATTTGATTCCGTTCACGTTACAGAATCGATACAGTGATCCGATTCACGGCACGTTAGTACGGCTCCTACTGCATCTGTGTAGTATGTGCTGGTAAGACCGCAGCAACAGCATTCAGTGCTCGCAGCTGCCATCTGGTCTTCATACTATGAACTCCTTTATTAGAAAAAAAAATGCTAGTCTCTCTAATACATCGAAGGTTTCCGGCGACGCAGGGTGGGAAAGGTTAGGATTAGGAATGTAGCAGTCATGGCCTGAATTAAGGTACAGTCTCAGCATTTCCTGGTGTGAAAACTGAGAAACTACGGAAAACTATCTTAACGGCCACCGACGGTGGGATTCGAACCCACCATCCCCCGAATACAAATGCATAGCTACGCGATACTAACCGCACGACAACTCGCTCAGTCATTTTTGAAAATATGTATTTTTCTATCAGCTGAGGATTTTTTAAATCGTCATATTTTGTATAGGCTACCCAAGATGTACAGTAGCCCGCTGGTTTTCTGATTCAACATACTGTTGGTTAAGTTTTTTTTTCTTGCTAGGGGCTTTACGTCGCACCGACACAGATAGGTCTTATGACGATGGGATAGGAAAGGCCTAGGAGTTGGAAGGAAGCGGCCGTGGCCTTAATTAAGGTACAACTCCAGCATTTGCCTGGTGTGAAAATGGGAAACCACGGAAAACCATCTTCAGGGCTGCCGATAGTGGGATTCGAGCCTACTATCTCCCGGATGCAAGCTCACAGCCGCGCGCCTCTACGCGCACGGCCAACTCGCGTTGGTTAAGTTATTGCGTCTGTCCGCATATGATCGAAGTCTTCTGCAACGATGTGGCATATGAACTGAGAGAATACTGAGCCGTTCTTCCCAATATAAAACAGGTTCTTTTGAGTGGTCATGAGCATGACTCATAGTCATAGGGCAGGCTAGAGTCGAGTTTAATTGTCAAATATCAACTAAGTTACAATACCATGATTCATTAAACTAATAAATAGTATAACCTAATAGCCTACCTACTTACTAGCTACTTCAGAATTATGTTTTGACTACCTTTTTAGCACTGCAAATAAATCAATCTATTATTTAAATCTCCCTGTAAGAAGAGGACAGTGAATGCAAATGGGCATTATTTTCAAATGAGCTGAGCTCTAGAGTCCATTATAGCATGTACCATGGCTCGCCAGTGTTGCCAACTTATAATTTCAAGATCCGCTAAATACTACTAAAAATCCACTAAAATTCCGCCAAGAAATCCGATCTCAAATAATAATAATAATAATAATAATAATAATAATAATAATAATAATAATAATGTGAGGAAAATTCTCGGCCCTCGAAAAACAGAAGATGTGTATAGACTGAGGTCACGCAAAGTGACAGAAGAGCTTTCCAACATTGCAGCAGACATCCGCAAAAGACGTCTGAAATTTTATGGGCACATCCGCAGACTGCCGGCAAGTAGACTGACACACACGATTCTCACCTAATTAGAACATCTAAAAGATATTCCATGGGTACTGGAAGTGAAGAAGGATCTGGAAAAAGCCCAGATGAACTCAAATGACACCGCGGACAGAAACCTCTATAGGAAAAAAATTAATGGATGGAAAGTGCAACCAGAGAACGAAGTGAAAAAGAAGACTGGAGCAAAGTGGACAGAAGAACGAAAAAGCATCCACGGAGAAAGGATGAGAACTATTTGGCAACTCAGAAAACTGAATCGTTAGAGCTTTGCGTGATCCATTGGGTCCATACGCACATAATAATAAATAATAATAATAGTAGTAGTAGTAGTAGTAGTAGTAAATGTCTGATCTGTGAGTTCCACTGGGATTAACCCCCTGCCTGCGAGCCGGCGAGCTAAAACATGTAGGCGTTTTACTGCCGGGTGCAAACTAGGTGAATCCCCTACCTCAAGGGCCACACACAGAACAGGCCAGTTCATTAAACGGTCTTCCTTCATAGCATAAATATAAATGCTACTCTCTGAGTTTTCATTATCTGTCGTCATTCGTCAACTAAGAGATAAGTAACCTTTCCTCACTCATTACAAATTTATGATTCCACGATCTCATAACATCAAATCCAAATAACATGTTTTCCTCGTGCGACTGCTAGCTCCTGACAAGAAATACCAAATAGCTCAGAGACAGACTGGAGTACAATTTTTTTTAAAAAGTAAAATGGATAAAACGCTAAATTCCGCTATAATAAATCTTGAATTCCGCCAAAAAATCCGCTGTCCGCTAAATGGCATATTTCTCCGCCGACAGTCTTCTAATTCCGCCAAATTTAGCGGAAAATCCGCTAAGTTGGCAACACTATGGCTCGCTGCAGCTGAAGCTCGGCTCTCCGCCAGTGTCCAGTGAGCTGATCAGGAGCCGTGTGTATCTTGTGTCTCACTGAGCCGTGCTTGTTCACGATTCTTTCGGTGTGCCGTGGCTCACTGTATGTCTCGCTGCAGCGGAAGCTCGGCTCCCCGTCAACGTCCAGTGAGTGCGCCACTCAGCACTGTCCGCTGGGAATAAGCTAAATTGTGTGCCGTGAGCTCGCCGTTCCTGTGAATCGATTCACTCGGACACTTCAATGAATCGATACACTGCTTCGAATCATGCATTCAGTAGCCAACACTACTTTTCAGGACCAGATATACAAATCACTCTGTGGAAACTATTAAGTTTGCAGCGTTGCCACACGCCAGGCAGTGGCGGTAAAAAAGTACTTGCGTGGGATTCGAACCTCCGTACCCTCGAGCAATGTCCACTATTACGTCGCCGACCTCGTCCCTGCCAAGTGAGCTACTGCGAAGCTTGACGTTCAGCGGGCAGTTCGTAGCCTATACAATACCTATTCCTGGTCTGTGGGTGCAACTCTTGCTGTAAGGTACGTGTTCTTCGTATCTGTTCTCGTTTTAAGTGTTTATTTGCGGTACCCATAATGAATTGAAAGAGGCGCTCACGATTCCTGCTGTCTTCTAGCCCGTGACCACACATGTCGTTATATTAATATTACCCCGGTATAGGGAGAGGGATCGATGTATTTCAGAATTTTAGTAAATGCGGCGGGTTGCATATAAATCGCAAGGGGCAGATGGACCACCCGGTAAAACCAGACCAAACCAAACCCCATTACGCGGCAGCCCCCAAGGGCCATAGCCTACCAAGCGACCGCTGCTTAGCCCGAAGGCTTGCGAATTACGAGACGTCGTATTGTCGGCCGAACGAATCCTCTCGGCCGTTATCCTTGGCTTTATTATCCGGGGCCGCTACCTCACTTTGAGATAATTCGTCAGTTGTAATCACTAGGGCCCGGATTCATATGCACTAAAAACTCAGAAAATATGCATGCTCATATGCACTAAAAATGTTGTAAATATGCACTAAAAATAAAACAAAATACACTTACCAGAAGCATCATTTAATTTTAACTCAGTGTTATATTGACAAACATGTTTAATTCCTTGCAAAATGATGCACGTCAGTAGGTTTCAACAGTTTTTCAATGTTTTCAGGAGTCAATAATTTTCTGTTGTCGGGCAGAATTAATTTATACGCTGAAAATGATCGTTCTACGTCGTCCGACTCGTTGGCTGAACGGTCAGCGTACTGGCCTTCGGTTCAGAGGGTCCCGGGTTCGAATCCCGGCTGGGTCGGGGATTTTAACCTTAATTGGTTAATTCCAATGGCACGGGGGCTGGGTGTATGTGTTATGCGCACAGGTCGCCTACGGGAGTCAAATAGAAAGACCTGCACCTGTCGAGCCGAAAACGTCCTGGGATATCCCGGCACTAAAAGCCATACGACATTTCATTTCATTTCATCGTTCTACGTCGACGGATGTAAGTGGGTAATACTTGAACACTGGCACTGACTGCTCGGAACATTCTTCTGGCAAAATCTGGTGAGACATGGCAGTAGACGAAGAGCAGATGAATGCACTTGTTTAAGCAAACCTCGGGAGGCTACTGTAAGGAGAAGGAAATAGCTATTGTGAAAAGCGTCATTATCCGTCTACCTGCTTGTATTGCTAAACTAAAAGCGTTTTCCTTGATCAGGGAAGGCTTCTTAGGTTGCCAAGGAATGTATAACATACAGAGTTCATTAGATTTTTCATTTCGTTCAGAAATCTTAGATAATCGATCACACATGAGAGAAAAATATGTTTGTATATGCACTAAAGCTCAAAATATGCACTAACGTTCAAAATATGTATTTGCATATGCGCATATGCATTTTTAAAATATCCGGGTCCTAGTAATCACTAAGGGACGGATTTTAATGACTTAAAAATCTTCGAAATATGCCAGCAAATATGACCCAAAATCTTTAATATATGGCCGGAAAAAAAGGAATAAAATATGACCTCGCATTATAATTAATTGAGGCCTATAAATGACCATTTATCAGTTTTGTTTGTTACCATCAATTTGTGTTAATCACGAAGTTCTTTTTCATTTTCGGATATGGCAGCGCACGTATCCTGAACAATCAAGAAATCATTAGCAACGAATGATAAATTATTTAACTAGTTCTTAATCGGCATATTTCTATAAAAATGACGATGAAAATATTCAAATCTGGTTTTGTTATTCCTTTCCAGCAGTGGAATTGCACTGGATGATCACGTGCATTTTCAAATTGTCGAACGCGAACCCTCTTCGGTAGTCAGACAGAATGTTTATGTACTGGAGAAACTCCGCTCGACGCCACACGCTGTTACGGGGGCAAATTTGAACAAGGTAATGTCTTCCGGAGGAAACTACTGCTGAAATTCCCCAAATGTTGTATGGTGTCCTCAAATGAAATGAAATGAAATGAAATGAAATGGTGTATGGCTTTTAGTGCCGAGAGTGTCCAAGGACAAGTTCGGCTCGCCAGATGCAGGTCTTTTGATTTGACGTCTGTAGGCGACCTGCGCGTCGTGATGAGGATGAAGACGACACATGTACCCAGTCCACGTGCCAGCGAAATTTACCAATGATAATTAAAATACCCGACCCTGCCAGGAATCGAACCCGGGACCCCTGTAACCAAAGGCCAGCACGCTAACAATTTAGCCATGGAGCCGGACACAAAGCATAGACTAACCTTCATTTGAGAACAACACTTTGCAGTTTTTCAGATTTTTTTTCAGGCACTTCACCCTTTCTTTAAACCACACGGAATGTTCTTCACAATATCCAACGTGTCACTTAGTGGAAGCCCCACAGTTTCAAGACGAGTGATTGCTCTTGGTATCACAAGGAAATTCGATTATATGAACGCCAAATTTCCGATCAGGCTGGCAGAAGTAAACCAATTTTGCGCAATCCTGACGGATGATGAGTCGCAAGGATCAAAATCCTGAACAACCATCTTGAAGGAATCATAATGGCTGCATTAATATTGAACAGCGTCGAATCAAGTTCCCCAACGAGTAAGAACAGGCTGAGGTTGACTGATATACTTTTCTAAGAAGGACCTGAAGCTGGTACTGTTCAGTTTTTCCAAGAGAATATTTGAAGTAACCGTTATCCTGCAGAGACCCTTACAGAAATCCGAGCCGTTATCTGACGGAGCGGATTTTCCGCTAAATTTGGTGGAATTAGAAGGCTGTCGGCGGAGAAATATATCATTTAGCGGACAGCGGATTTTTTGGCGGAATTCTAGATTTATTAAAGCGGAATTTAGAGTTTTATCCATTTTACGTTTTTTTAAAAATTTGTACTCGAGTCTGTCTCCGAGCTATTCCGTATTTAATGTCAGGACATAGCAGTCATGTGAGGAAAACAGGTTATTTGGATCAAGGTATCATAAATTTGTAATGCGTGGGGGAAAGGTTACTTATCTCTTAGTTGGCGAATGACGACATATAATGAAACTGCGAGAGAGTAGTATTTATATTTACGCTATGAAGAAAGACCGTTTAATGATC
Organism: Anabrus simplex; assembly: GCF_040414725.1. Lineage (NCBI taxonomy): Eukaryota > Metazoa > Arthropoda > Insecta > Orthoptera > Tettigoniidae > Anabrus > Anabrus simplex. The sequence goes on from NC_090266.1 coordinate 1,159,928,848, forward strand.
TGGCCTGTTCTGTGTGTGGTCCTTGAGGTAGGGGATTCACCTAGTTTGCACCCGCAGTAAAACGCCTACATGTTTTAGCTCGCCGGCTCGCAGGCAGGGGTTAATCCCAGTGAAACTCACAGATCAGGTGAGTGCAGACATTTGCTTTTTGTATTATTAATTATTATTTATTATTATTGCTCATTTTTATTGCTCAATATTCGAGATCGGATTTCTGGGCGTAATTTTAGCGGATTTTTAGTAGTATTTAGCGGATCTTGAAAATATAAATTGGCAACACTGTTTTCCCTCCCTTCCTAAGATTCGTTATTACTGTCCAGAAATGTTTCCCTGCTGCTTGACCTAGCCTTTCCAGGTTATTACCAAAATCTTCCCACAACTTTTTTTTTGGATTCAACAACTATTTGTTTCGCTCTGTTTCTTTCATCTACGTACAAATCCCTGTCTGCCTCGGCTCTTGTTTGGAGCCATTTCTGATAAGCCTTCTTTTCACGTTTACAGGCTGCTTTCACTTCATCATTCCCCCAAGATATTCGCCTTTTCCCATCTTTACATACGGTTGTACCTAGGCATTCCCTTGCTGTTTCTACTACAGCATCCCTGTATGCCACCCATTCACTTTCTATATCCTGAACCTGCTTACTGTCTACTGTTCGAAACTTCTCACTAATCATATCAATGTACTTCTGCCTAATTTCCTCATCCTGGAGATTTTCTACCCTTATTCGTTTGCAGACAGATTTCACTTTCTCTACCCTAAGCCTAGATATACTTAGTTCACTACAGATCAGATAGTGGTTTGTATCATCGAAAAATCCCCGGAATACTCGTACATTCGTAACAGATTTCCTGAATTCGAAGTCGGTTAAGATATAGTCTATTATGTATCTGGTACCCCTAGCCTCCCATGTGTAGCGGTGAATAGCCTTATGCTTGAAGAATGTATTCGTAACCGCTAAACCCATACTAGCACAGAAGTCCATTTAACGCTTCCCATTCCCATTAGCTTCCATATCTTCCCCACATTTTCCAATCACCCTTTCGTATCCTTCAGTTCTATTCCCAACTCTCGCATTGAAATCGCCCATTAGAACTATTCTATCCTTGCTGTTGACCCTGACCACGGTGTCACTCAATGCTTCATAAAACTTGTCAACTTCATCCTCATCTGCACCCTCACATGGTGAATACACGGAGACAATTCCAGTCCTAATTCCTCCAACTAACAAATCTACCCATATCATTCGCTCATTTACGTGCCTAACAGAAACTATGTTGAGTGCAATGGTATTCCTGATAAGGAGCCCTACACCAGACTCTGCCCTTCCCTGTCTAACATCCGTCAAGTACACTTTATAATCTCCTATCTCATCCTCGTTATCTCTCCTTACCCAAATATCATTTACTCCTAGCACATCCAGATGCATCCTCCTTGCTGACTCAGCCAGTTCTACCTTCTTTCTTCCATAAGCCCCATTAATATTGATAGCTCCCCATCAAATTCCATTTCGTTCGCCAAATTGTTTCCAAGGAGTCCCTCGCCTGTCAAATGGGAGTGGGACTCCGTTGCTCTCATAGGTCCGAGGCTTGCTTAAAATGTTCTGAGCTCGGTAAATTCATGAAGCAAGATGCTACCCTACTTGCACATAGTCCAAGTGAGAATCTCTCCTCTAACGGGTTATGGACCACCGGTGAATTGTATAGTCCTAGCCGCCTGAGCACAAGGAGGGCCATTACTCAGAATATGTCCGAGATGGCCACTCCCATTCCGTAGCAACTGGTATCCCGACTCTCAGGACCACGTACTAGGCCACTCAGCCGTTGCCCATGGTTCACGAACTGGGACCTGACTACAGTAACCCACACCATGAACCATTCTCCATCATTGTGTACAAAAATGCGATCTATTCCACTCACCTGCACGACAAACATACAGAATCGGGCTTCATACATATTCAAAGCGCCATGTAGAAATGCAACAAAATGCAAAATCACTCAATATTACAATACTGGGATAATACCGTACATTGGCCCGAATTACCAGTCTAGATATATACAAAACCGTGACGTGCATAACGACCACAACGTCTCGAGAAAACAGGTTTGATGATAAATGCCACTTAGGCATGTATAAAGCATACTTAAGAGACCTTCAGACGGGCCACTTTTGACAGGACTGGTGCCTGACATTCCAGGTCCTATTATTGCTTCTACCGTGACCAGGATGTTGGAGTCATTTTTCAGGAAGACCAATCACAAGTCGCTAGTTGACTGTTGAAGGGAGCTGACGTGTTTGTGCAGCGATGGGTAATTCCGTATCAGCTTGGCGAACAGCAATCGGGACATGAGCAAACAGGCAGGGGACTGCAGAGTACTTGCTGGAATGCGGACCTTCAGCAGGCAGTTACCCGGGGAGTGTTGTATCGTTGGCACTCATTACCACATTACTTATTATAGGAGGCTTGCAGTTAAGAGCTGCAAAAGAAGTTACAGGAAGTGTATATGGGAAATGTAGGCACTCATTCATCCGTGGAGAATATGAAACCTGTAAATTGTGTGGTGATAGGCGATTCTATCGTGCGAAATATAGGACAAGAAAATAGGTCAGTGAAAGTGATGTGCATGCCGGGAATACAAGCGGAACAGTTGAACAGGAAAATAGACAACGAATGCGGCGAGAATGAGGAAGTAGTAATTCTCCACGTAGGGACTAATGACTTAAAAAGGCAATGGGCTGAATATATAATGGGGGACATGTATGAGGAGACAAGATGTATCTTGGAAGGAGATCGGCCGATTGAACGAAGAGCTTCAGTGGGTTGCCGAAAGTTCCGGATCACTACTTGTAGACGGCAACAGTTGGATCGACGACAAGGACTTACGCAGGGATGGACTTCATCTGAACCAGCGAGGAGTGGTGAGACTTGGTGAACTCTTTTTGAGAGTTATCGAGTCCTTTTCCACCCAAACGGATGACGGCGCAGAACGGGCAGCCGAGTGACGATCCACGACGGGAGCTGACTCGATCAGCTACAACGACATCGGGGCCACCAACAGGACATTGTGATCGGGTATGTTTCTTAGATTGTTGCAGGTAAACTGCGGAAGTATTGGTAAAATTCGAAAACTTAGTTGATGCGAGTGACCCTGATATAATTATATAATTGTAGGAACGAAAAGTTGGTTATCGAATAATATATATAATTCAGAAATATTCAGGTCAAAATTTCTGACGTTTAGACGGGATAGAGGGTCTAAAGGAGGGAGAATTTTCATTTGTGTTAGGTCAGAGCTAAGCAGTACCGGTACGTTAAAATGTGTTCTCGATGACTGCGAAATAATTGGGGTGAAGCTAAATAATGCAACCAATCTATATTTATAAAATAAGAGTTTTGTCTGTATATTGCTCAGAATTTAAAAAGGATGGTATTTCTGAATCAGTCGTGCCCACAGTAGCAAGGAAATGCACTTTTTACTTTTCCGTAATTTCTGTCTGTCTATCTGTATGTACAAGCATCACAAGAAAACGACTGAAGATAATGTAATAAAATCGGTATACAAATTCGGGTAATAAGTCGCTATAATCTAGCCCATAAATAATTTTACTCAGGCTGAGTGAAATTGTAGTTTAGGGGAAGGCCTGAAATTTAATTCTCAAATATTTGTTATTAATGGTTGTATCTTAACGAAAATCGGCAGGGAAGTCGAGGAATAAGTCGCTATAATTTAGGCCATAAATAATTATATTCAAGCTGAGAAAAATGATCGTTTAGGGGAAGGCCTACAATGGAATTCTCAACTATTTATTTTATTAGTGGTCCTATCTTAATGAAAATCGGTATGCAAAGCCATGAAATAAGTCTCTATAATCTAGGCCATAAATAATATATTCGCGTTGAATGAAACGGTAGTTTAGGGGTAGGCCTAAAATTTATATTTCCGATTATTTATGACATACATTGTTACCATACCGGCTATGATCAGAGATATTCATGAATTTGGATTTTTGTTACTAAGTTCTTATCAGCGCCGAGTCACGAGAAAATGGGTAAACAGGATTTAATGAAAATCGGTATATAAATTTGGAGAATAAGGAACTACAGTCTACGCTATAAATAAGTTTATAAGACTCCCTAATATCACAGAGTCTAAAGAAGACTAAATGTGAAGAACTACAATACAGAAAGCTCATAAAATTGATCAACAATAACATTACATTGACCATTGTTTGTTGTGATGTGCTTTGTCTTCTGTTGCCACTCATCTCCGATAGATAGGATTACTGCTGCGTAGCGAGTACTTTTTTAAAAATTTGCCTTACGTCGCACCGACACAGTTGGTTCTTATGGCGACGATGGGATATGAAAGGGCTAGGAGTGTGAAGGAAGCGACCTTAATTCAGGTACAGCCCCAGCATTTGCCTGGTGTAAAAATGGGAATCCACGGAATAACGTCTTCAGGGCTGCCGATAGTGCGGTTCGAATCCACTATGTCCCGAATACTAGCTCACAGCTGCACTCCCCTAACCACACGGCCAAGTCGCCCAGTCGAACAAGTGCAACAGTGTGCCTAAATATTGGCGGGAGGTAGCTGGGGAATTAGGTAACTTTCTTCTTTAGCATGCCATTCCTCTGTTTCATAAATTTTCCGATACTACTGGTACGTAACACACTGGTTCATCACAGCATTCGCGTTATTCAATCCCTACTCTGAGGCACTGATTGGAATGAGAAGTATGCATATTTAACGGAATAATGGCAGAGACATGTTCACGGCTGTCTGTGGCCTGGCGGTGGTGGTGATTGTTGTTTTAAGAGGAAGTAAAACTAGGCAACCATCCTCTATATAACACTAATCAGAAAGAAAGAATGGAAGGGGTCCGACACTTCGAAAAATGAAGGTATCGGCTAAAGGAAGACAAGGGGCACGAAGGGCATGAAAATGAATGACTCTCTAGGCCTCCATACGTAATACCGTCGGGGTCTGAAATGAACAAGAGTTGACCAAGGGTGGTCGGATAGGATAGATGAAAGTGAGGAGCCTGGCACAAGTAAATGGAAGCAATGCCAGGAGTCAGCTGAGGGCCCCTTGGTCGCCAACCCACGCTCCATAGTTCAGAGCCCCTGGGCCCCTTTTAGTCGCTTCTTACGAAAAGAAGGGGATACCGTGGGTGTTATTCTACCGCCCCCACCCACAGGGGGACTGTAGCCTGGTCATTCCAGCTGTGGAGCTATGGACTGTTAGATCGGCACCGTGGTACTCTTCCTTAAAAGTGAGAAAATGTGTAGTTTTTCATTTGATCGAGTATTTTATGTGATAAGATTGCTTTTAATCGCTACATTCCTACTGACGTTTTGACCTATGTTGACTTCGGTTAGGAAAACCAGAGAATCCCGTAGCGAAGCACGGTACATCAGCTAGTAAACAAAATATGGTTATTATTGGAGCTTATCGCCCGCCGAAATCAGGTTTAAACACGATCACTCGTCTTTCAGAATTGCCATGTGCAAATATAAGCTACGGGAAAATTGCAGGGGATATAAATCTACCGTCAGTAAACTGGGCTGGGTTAACTACGGGGGCCCATCACAGCAAGCAGTTAACTTATTAGTGTGGAATAATGGCTTTTCCCAAGTCGTTACAAAGAACACACGTAAACGAGCACTCTTAGATGTTTTTCTAGTCAGACTGGATGACACAGTTATATCTTGTGACATAATTCAGGGGATTAGTGACCACAGTGCAGTGGTACTCGATCTCTCTTGGGAAACTTGTAATACGACGCATGTGGGAATTTCTAACACTATTTGGTGCTTTGCGAGGGGAGACGCCGTAGGTTTTCAGAACTATACTAATTGGTTAAAGGAGGGCAAGGGGATGGACGACATTTGGGAGAACTGCAAAACCATTTTAAATACTGGACTGAATAAATTCGTTCCCTAGAGGATCATTAGGGAAACTTCAGATCCGCCGTACTACAGCACGACTATTAGGAATCTTAAACGTAAGACTCGGAGAGCGTTCAACAGAAGAAATAATAACGATGCGTGCAAAGCAGAGTATAGACGTTTGGTGAAGCTTTTGCTAACAGAAAATAATATGGCTGAAGATAAATATCTTGACAATATTCTAAATGAAAATCGGAATTCCTGGAACACTTTTTTTAAATGTGTACGTAGATTGAAGGGAGAGAACATGTCAGTCCTTCTCTTTGTATAGGAGGTGATTTATTGGCGACAACAGATACAGTTAAAGCGGAAGCATTAAATAAGCACTACGGAAGGGTTTTTAATCCGGCCGCATAGTTATTCAGGGACAATTTTCCGAAAACTAATCATGATTTTAAAATTAAAGCTTCATTATTGCGTAAAGGTCTTTCTAAACGCAGAAGAAGTAAATCTTGTGGGCCAGATTCTATTTCCGGAGAGGCACTTAAACTCGGGGGTGAAGCGATCCTACCATATTTAATAAGAATCTTTAATATATCACTGAACAATACGAAGGTTCCAGAAGATTGGAAATCGGCCATTGTAGTTCCTATTCACAAAGGGGGTGACGAGCGACTTGAATAACCACAGACCGGTAAGTTTGACGTCAATCGTAGGCAAACAAATGGAGCAATCAATAGTAGATTATTTGAGGTTAAAATGGGACTCCTCTGGAATGATATTTAAGGGGCGGCATGGTTTTAGGGAAGGCTTCTCCTGCGAAAGTCAGCTCTGTTCCGTATGCCAAGATATATCGGATGAGCTCGACAGTGGGTCAAGGATTGACGCAATAGTAATTGATTTTGCCGAGAGTTGTGAAATGGATACGAAAACTTCTCAGTGGAAGAACTCAGAGGGTGCACGTGGGAGAAACGCTATCTTCTCCAATAAGTATTACGTCTGGTGTGGCTCAGAGTAGCGTTATTGGGCCAGTTCTTTTCATACTTTTCATGAATGATATGCCTAGCTCGATAAAATTGGAAGTGCGCCTCTTTGCCGATGATTGCGTCATATATCGGGAGATAAAGACAGAGGAGGACGAACTACTGCTTCATCAGGATTTAGTTACGATTGAAAAATGGGCGCGTGAAAATCGAATGAAGACCCACAGCTGAAAAACAAATTGTATTTCAGTAAAAAGAAAATTACAGGAAAGAGGGATTACGTAATTGGAGGAGAAAGTGTTGTTGAAGTTGATAGTTGTAAGTACTAGTACTTAGGTGTCACTATTAGAAAGACTTAAACTGGTCAGAGCAAGTGGAAAATGTTGTTAAGAAATCCTGGAGATCGTTACATTTTATTATGCGGAATCTCAAGAAAGCTAATTCTGGTGCCAAAAGTAAAGCTTATAAATGCTTGGTAAGACCTATTCTCGAATATGGATCTGCGTGCTGGGATCCGTACAGGGTGGGTTAAATCAATTCCCTAGAAAAAGTTCAAAGAAGAGCGATGCGTTTCGTAACCGGGAATAGGAGGAATACCATTAATTGGGAAAGTCTTGAATCTAGAAGAACTAGAGTCTTTGGAAGAGCTATACGGAAAGGGGTGCCTGGAGTAGTATTAGGAATAGGTTGGAACCTCCGTCATACTTATCGAGAAATTATCATAAGCATAAAATTAGTGCCAGAAACCAGCATGCGGACGTGGGCAAGTTTTCTTTGGTTAACAGGACCATAAGGGATTGGAATAAATTACCTGCAGCAGTCTTTGATAGATTCCCTTCCGGTATCAAGTCATATTTTTTGCTATTTTGCTTTACATCGCACCGACACATATAGGTCATGTGGCGACGATGGGATAGGAAAGGCCTAGGAATGGGAAGGAAGCGGCCGTGGCCTTAATTAAGGTACAGCCTCAACATTTGCCGGGTGTGAAAACGGGAAACCACAGAAAGCCATCTTCAGGGCTGCCGACAGTGGGATTCGAACCCATTGTCTCCCGAATGCAGGCTCACAGCTGCGCGCTCCTAACCGCACGGCCAACTCGCCCGGTATCAAGTCATTTAAAAAGACCATTAGTGCTAGTGTAAAGTGAAAAGTAAAAGTTGTAAATTACGGACACTGAATGTGTGACTTTCTGCTTGGTTTAGGTTGTGAAACTAGGAGTTTTTCTTATGGTATTCCCTTTCCAGGGAATTGCTTGTTGTACTCATGTTGTTACTGGGTAATTACCATTATTTTTAACTTTACTTTATTATCACTTGTAATTTTAAGCTAGTAGTAAGTTCAACCTATAGTACTGTAAGCCGTAGTGTTAAGCACTGGAAATACTTCAGTTGTGCATGAAATTTTATATGATAATTCTGGATTAGGATGTTAAACTAGTAGTATTTCTTGTAATATTTTTTTTTCCGTGGAATTGCTTGTTGTACTCCAGTTGTTGTTGTTGTTGTTGTTGTCGTTGTTGTTGTTGTTGTTGTTGTTGTTGTTGTTGGGTAGTTATGTTTAAAGTTTACTTTTTATCACTTGTAGTGTTAAGCTAGGAGGAAGCTCAACCTATAATATTGTAAGCTATAGTGTTAAGTATTGGAAATAATTAAGCTGTGTATGGAACTGTGGATGATGCTGGATTTATAATGTTAAACTAGTAGTATTTCTTGTAACATTTGCTTTCCATGGAATTGTCTTTTGTACTCTTGTTTTTGTAGTAGTAGTAGTAGTAGTAGTAGTAGTAGTAGTAGTAGTAGTTGGGTAATTATGTTTTAACCTTACTTTATTATAACTTGTAACGTTAAGCCAGTAGTAAGCTCAACCTATAGTTTTGTAAGCCATAGTGTTAAGTATTGGAAATAATTAAGTTGTGTATGAAACTCTAGATGATGCTGGATTTAGAATGTTAAACTTAGTGGTATTTCTTGTAATATTGTTTTTCCATGAAATTGCTTTCTGTACTCTAGTTGTAGTTGTTGGGTAGTATGTTTTTAACTTGACTTTATTATCACTTGTAGTGTTAAGCTAGTAGTAAGTTCAACCTATAGTATTGTAATTCGTGGTGTTAATTACGGAAAATACTACTACTTAAGTTTTGTGCGAATTTGTATATAATGACGCTGGATTTAGACATTTAAACTGGTAGTATTTCTTGCTTGGTTACTCTTGTTGTTGTTGTTGTTGTTGTCTATGTTATTGTAGGGTAATTACGGTTTAATTTCACTTTATCATCACTTATAATGTTAAGCTAGTAGTAACGTCAACCTATAATATTGTAAGCCGTAGTGTTAAGCACTGGGAATACTGAAGTTGCGTGTGAATTTGTATATGATGATGCTGGATTTAGAATGTTAAACTAGTAATTGTTGACATATTTTCTTTCCATGGATTTGCTTGTTGTACTCTTGTTGTTTGTTTGTTTGCTTTTTGTTTGTTGTTGTTGGGTAATTACATTTACGTTATTATTATATTACTGTAAGGCCCGGTTTCATCAACACATGTTAAATATATACTAACAAGTAGTTAGTTAATACGGAGTTAGAAATTTAACATCTTGTTAGGTTTCTTGCGTTTCATCAAACTTTTCTTGTGAAATGTTAACTAATCGACTGTTAACTCTCCTAATATTGCGAACTGGTGCGAATCATGGAGGCAGTGGTACGAACATGCTGTTTTACAGCGCGCTCCGATGCGCTTTTGTTTGAGCACAGCTGTAAAATATGGCGCGTGAAGTGAAACGGAATCGTAGTTCTAATTTTTCCTCCTTCGAAGAAGAGTTGTTAATTGAATTAGTTAGTAAATATATATATAAGTTATTGAGTGCAAGCGCACAGATGGCTTGACGATAAAAGAAAAGGACGAGGCGCGGGAAAAGTCCGCGAGGTTTTCAATGGGGTAAACAGATACTTTTTTTTAGCGGGTATCCGCTGTCACCTAACAAAATCAATTCGTTAATTGTCCCACTTCAAACTGTGCTCCGATATGGGAGTTATTAAATATTGTATTGTCGTGTGCAGAACCAGACTACCTAGCAAGTATATCCCTGATTTGGAGGTTAGGCTCACTAATCGCCTGAACATTAACATTAACAGAGAAATATCCCTTTCGATTACGATATATTTCGGCCCAATTGCCTCCAGGTGATTGGATTCTTACATGTGTGCAATCTATTGCATGTAGAACAAACACAAGGAAAACTTCTTATTTCATAGAAGTCGCGGATAATTTACTGACGCTCTTCTACTGAAGGGAATGTTATATACCTCCTTCTCATGGATGCTATGGCTGCAGACACACGACAAACAACTCTATTAACAGTGGCTTTAGAAATTCCAGCATTGTCTCCGGCCATTATGTGAAAATAACCAGTAGCAAAAACTCGTAATATTATCAGTACCTGCAACATTGGAGAAAGAGGTAGGTTTCTCTTCGTAGGATATTCTAACCTCACTTGAATTTCGTCAACAACCTTAGCAACGACTGTTTTCGATAACCTGTATCTATGAAGAAATTTCGGATCCGTCAAAATTTCAAAGTCATTACGTCGCTGAACTCTTCTTCGATCAGGACTGTTTTGTAAAAGATCTAAATAGAGCAATTCCGCCTCGAAAGCGAGATTCACAGCAGCCATTTTGGAACAGGTTGCTAAATGCTAATGTTAGCCATTTAACATTGGAAATGGCTGATGTTAACTTTAATACGCAGTTTAACATTTGTTAATGTTAACATTTGTTGATGAAACGCAAATTTTCTTAAATCGTATGTTAAAATGATTTAACACCTTGTTAAGTACTAACATGTGTTGATGAAACCGGGCCTAAGTGACCATTGCCACCGGGATATTTCCCGTTTGCAATGTATTTGTTAATTTAAAAAAAGTTGTAAACAGAAGTAAATTGAGAAGGGAGCGGAAGTGTGTTTGTTATTACTTACAGGATGCTCAGCTGGTCAGCAGTGGTTTAGGCATTTATTTTGATGGGAGAAAAGATAGAACCCTAATTCACGAGAAGAAAGGAACTCGCTTACATCTAAAATAGTGCAGAACTTGGTTCTGTGTATATGGGGTACGTGACGCCGCTAAGTGGTTCAGCAAAAAATATTATACATATTATAGTGAATTTCATTGCTAATTAAATAAATCTTTCTCAACTTGTATGTGTTTGTTATGGATGCAAATACGGGAGCGAAAACCGGCGTCATTGTAAAGTTGGAGCAGCATGTACAGTAGGTTGGCATTTGAATTGGTTTATATGTTTTCTTCATAAGAACGAATTGCTGCTTCGTCACATGTTTAAAAAATGTATGATCCGACTTCTGGTCCAGAATATCCTTCTGGAGTTACTTATACATATCTACAATTGTGTGAACAACTTAATATGACGAATTTTAATGTAATTCCTATCGCACTTCCTGATTTCAATCACTATAACTTGAGCTCTGATCAAAAATGCCTGTATGGGAATATGCATGGCTAATTCAGAAGCTGAAGTACCAGCAGATCTAGCAAATAAAGAACCGGAGAAAACCCCACACTCTAGACCCAACAGAAAAACTTATAATTTTGGGAAATTATATGATGGAACATGGTTCAAAATTACGACAACTCCTTTTGTGAAATATGGCCCAGAACACTTGTTAGGGGTATTGAGAATAACTCATCTTACATTCCTGAAGAACTGAGGAAAGTTGTTGAAGAAGTGATTCAGGGAAACTGTTACTTCGCATATTGTGAAAACATCTTGCTTGCTATGCTATGGGATGATATATGTCCAGCTCGCGAACGTGCATTACAACGAATTTTCGGGGTTAGGAAAAGTGCTGATCCTGCAAAGATAACGACAGCTTAATGTTCTAGAGGTTAATTTTAATGCTGAGACATATTTAAATTTAACTAAGTGAACAGACATTAACCACAATGTACGAAACGTATTAGTGACCAACTCTGGTAGAAGATATTAAAACAAGAGTTTTGGTGGATATTCCTGAGTTTCCTTGTCATTCGTAGTCGATGGTACGGCGTGTGAAATTCGTAAAAGAAGCTTCTATGACAGTTTGTGGGAAAAGGCAAGAGATTGGTTCATTAGAATTCGTCTGAGATCGAGACTTGTAAGTTTGAGACAAAAAGACAATTTTTCTCCAGAGATACGCCACCTGAAGACGACAAGTAAGAGTGATGAAATTTTGCAGAATTCCTAAATGAGCCAAAAGGCAACTATTGTCAATATAGGCCTCAATAAAACATGGAGGAAAAAAAAGAGAATTGGTTCATTTTCACTCCACCCTAGTGTACACTGAACAAGTAGAAATGTACATACCATCAAATACTGTAATGACTCGTGGATGCATATTTACAACTGAGCAGGCCACAAATTCCGCACTGTGCATGTTGTGTACATGGGTTTAAGTTACATTTACTGTCCTGAGATTGCATGTCATACTTTCACGTACATCTAACGGGTGACGTTATATTGCATTTCGCTGTCTCATTACAGAGTTACTAATGTCTCAGCGGATATCCTTCAGGATAACCCAAAATATGTCTGGTGCAAAACTTTTTTAAAAATGTATTTAAGAAAGAAACGGAAAGCGTATTTTTGGAACAATAAATATCCGTTAATGTAATGTGTTTTGAAGAACTTGTAATTTGAAGAAATTCACTCTACCTCCTCTTTACTATTGAGATCAATCTGTTACTGTGAAATATATGGGAAATGTTACAAGATATAGTAAAGACAGAACTTGAAAACCTGGAGTGACAAAGTACGGAGTGGGTAAAATTCCATCTGGATAAGCTGTCTTGCAAGTACTCCCCTCAGCCTGCCTGCCCGCGTTTTTCTTTGCATTCTTTTCGAACTAGCTTGCAGGTAAGTCTGTACCTTCCACTGGCTATTTATAGTATATGCCAGGCTTGTCTCTGCAGTGTATCATATGTATGGTCCATAACTCACATTTAATGGTGAAAAGTTCTATCAACTTCGTATTTTGTGGTAAATTAAACCGTACCGTTTTTCGTAATCGATTATCAGCTCTTCTCTTCGTACACTATCATGATACGGTAGACTCTCCTTTCACTTCCTCAGCATACTTTTAAGTCGGGATAGGGCAGTGTCTTGTCCAGTGTGGAGTGCATTGTATGTGATCAGAATGGTTGGTGATAGTCCCGCTGATGAGCTCATATGCACTAGCTGATAAGATTGGGATATTCCTTGAGCGCCGATGACAGAGCACGCTAATTAGGTTACTGACCGAAAGGATACACTGTGAGAAGGAGAGTTGGGAACACCGGCACGATCGTATTAATACCCCACCGAGAGTGTGTAAACTCCACCACCACATACGTTAAGTCCACCAAAGTGATAAAGTGAAGTCCACCGGTGTACATTTCCCTTCGCACTTCTTTGACTGAACAATGGTTACAAACGTTCGAAACGTCACATTGAGATCTCTTAATGAAACTTCATAAGTGAGGTGAAAAATATTTCAGCGCTTTATAAGTTAAGCTAAAATTGTTTTGCTGTTCTTTGTTAAAGAAAAGATTACATACATACGTGCATACATCTTCATTATAGACCGTTATGCACCTCAGCGTTCAGTCTGCAAGCCTCTGTGAATTTACTATACGCTGCCACAATCCTCTACTTGTAACGAGTTCTGTGGCCTTGTTTAGTTCTATACCTCTTATATTTAAATCGTTAGAAACAGAGTCTAACCGTCGTCGTCTTGGTCTCCCTCTACTTCTCTTGCCCTCCACAGCAGAGTCCATTATTCTCCTAGGTAACATATCCTCCTCCATTCGTCTCAAATGATCCCACCACCGTCTAGTTCATTCCTAACTTATCCTTTATCTCCTCATTCCGAGTACCCTCCTGCCATTGTTCCCACCTGTTTGTACCGGCAATCATTCTTGCTACTTTCATGTCTGTTCTAACTTATGAATAAGTTGTCCTGAGTACACCCAGCTGTCACTCCCATAAAGCAAAGTTTCGTCCGGGAGCTGACTTCCTTCTTACGGAATACTATTGTTCGCAGTTGCGAGCTCACTGCAGCTTGATTCATTCTCACAATACTACCATCCTGGGAGAAATTATCTACCTGTTCCAGCTTTGTATCTCCAGTCTGACATTCAGTTCTGTTGGATTTCTTATCTACTGATATCAGTTAAGTCTTTGAAAGGCTAATTTTCATACCATACTCATTGCACCGATTTTCAAATTCCGTGGTAATAGACTGCAGGCTTTCGGCACAATCTGCCATTAAGACCAAGTCTTCAGCATAGGCCAAACTGCTTACTACAGGGTCTTTATTTATGCTGGGCAAAGACTTTCTCTCTCTACCTCGGCCGCCAGTGACGGTTCAGTTGCCGGCTACCGCGCGTGTGTACGGATGTACGGCAGAATACGGTGCTCAAAATCTTTATCATGCATTCTATTCACCAAGTTTACAGTTTATGCTCAAAATCATTATCATGCTTTATCATGCATTTTACTCACCAGTTTTTACAGTTTATGCTGAAAATGTTCCCAAACATACTCGGCATCTCCCAATGAAGTTTTCAGTTACTCTACTAAGTTCTTCAGCACTGATGGATGCAATTGCAGCTTTTATATTGTCTTTACGTTCATCTAGTGTTTGAGGGTTGTTCTTATAAACTAAATTTTTTAACATTCCCCACAAATAAAAATCACATGCCGTTAAATCTGGGCTACGAGGGGGCCACAGATTTTTACGTATGATCCTCGTACCAAACACGCTTCAGTAAGGAGATAAAGACCTTTAAGTCTATTTTTATTGTTTACTGAACCTGTACGTCTGAATCTCTTGGCCAGTAGTTTTATTGTCCGATTGACAGGAATGAGTCTCCCTGGAAATTTCACTCGAAACTTTTGTCTTGCCCTAGCGCACGATTTTCTGCATTTAATGTAAGTATTGTGCAGATATACACGTTCACGTAACGAATATTTCACATACATTACAGCACTATTCACAATCACAATAAAACACTATGCAGTACGACATACAGTACGCCACTGCAGAAGTGCCGGAAACCGCGCGCGCCAGCGGCCTGTCATCGGCGGCCAAGTTTGAGTGAGAAAGTTCCCGCCAAGCATAAATAAATACCCTCTATATTTCCACCTAACTGAATCCCTCCCTGCCACTTTATATCATGATCCATGTAAGATTACAACCTTGTCCAACCCCTGTAAGTACCTTGTACCATGAACTCTTTCTACCATCAAGTGTCACTGCAGCGCCGTTGTCAGCATAAATTCCTATGATTGATTTTAAATATGTACCCTTAATCCCATACCGTAGACCCCCAGTATGGCAAACATTTTTCCTTTGGTACTCTGCCATATGCTTTCTCTAGATCTATGAATCATAAATATAACTGTCTATTCCTATCGTAGCATTTTTCATTTATCTGGCGCATACTGAAAATCCGATCCTGACAGCCTCTCTGCGGTCTGAAACCACACTGGTTTTCGTCCAACTTCCTCTCAACCACGGATCGCACCCTCCCTTCCAAGATGCCGGTGAACACTCTGCCTGGTATACTTGCTTTTAGATAGGTGTAATTACTGTCTCTGTCTAATTAGAATGTACCTTACTAACACTCCATGCTAATTTTATCACTCGATGGAGCCATTTCATTTCTCCCTTGCCACCATATTTCACCATTTCAGGTCTAATTTCACCTATTCCTGCTGCTTTATGACAACAATGGAATTTATTTACTACCCTTTCCACTTCATCAGCTGTAATTTTGTTATCTGGAGAATTAATGGAGGAGGCACACTTATTGAGAGTATGTAGAGAAACAAAATAAATTAGGTTCAAGTACCTGGGTAGTGACTGTAAAGTAAAAATAGAAAGAAAGAACTTTATACAATATTGTTAAACAAAGAATGGATTGCACTGGGTTGGGTAGCAACATTTTTCGAGATAATAAATAATATGTGCAAAAGAAAATCGATAAAACCAAGCACAAATTTAACTTTTAGTATTATGGCTGCATTGTTCACGTCATTGTTCTTTTCATGAAGGTTAATTGCATGTGAAATTACTTAGGTTACAAAGAATTAAATGTTTCCTCCTCAGCTGCTGGAGTTCCGTAGCTGTAGGTTGAGAGCATTCATTCACTGATTCGTCCATTCATTCATTTATACATTCAATTCATTTACTTATCCACTACTAAAGGCTCTTTCCCCAGTTTGTGGTTATCCATGACTGCATGCATGACGCCATTCATTCATTCATTCATTCATTCAGTCATGTTTTCGCTGGGCGAGTTGGCCGTGCGGTTAGGGGCGCGCAGCTGTGTACTTGCATATATAGTGGGTTCGAACTTCACTGTCGACAGACCTGAAGATGGTTTTCCATGGTTTCCCATTTTCACACCAGGCAAATGCTATAAATAATAATTTCGTGTTTCTGTTTTTAGCCGGGTGCAGCCCTTGTAAGGCAGACCCTCCGATGAGGGTGGGTGGTTTCTGCCATGTGTAGGTAACTGCGTGTTAATGTGGTGGAGGATAGTGTTATGTGTGGTGTGTGAGTTGCAGGGATGTTGGGGACAGCACAAACACCCAGCCTCCGAGCCATTGGAATTAATTAAGGTTAAAATCCCTGACCCGGCCGGGAATCGAACCCGGGACCCTCTGAACCGAAGGCCAGTACGCTGACCATTCAGCCAGCGAGTCGGACAGGCAAATGCTGTATGTTAATTAAGGCCATGGCCGCTCCCTTCCCACTCCCAGTCCTTTCCTATCCCATCGTCGCCGTAAGAGCTATCTATGTCGGAGCGGCGCAAGTTGCAAAAAAATGTTGTATTCATCCATTCAGTCATTCATTCATTCAATGTAGCAATATAATACAATCAGGCAGTTCATTCACTCATCCATCCATTTATTCGTACTGTCAATTCATTTAATTCATAATGTCTATTGTAAGCTAAGGATTACATTGTTCAGACCAGTGACACAAATAAATACTTGCATTAACACGAAATAATAGGGGTAAGATACATGTTGTTCTAGACTATATGTTGTCGTCTAGGACAAAAATAATTTTAAAAAATCTTAGAAACTGAAATTTAGAGATCCGTTGTAATTAATGAATAATATTTAAGGTAGTAATAGAAAACTTAAGTGTAACGAAACCATGCATGTATCAAATCATTTGGATTGCAGTAAATGATTACTCTTTTCCCCAGTTCCTGGCGATCCGGAACTAGGGGATGGGAGTATTCTGTTCACTGCAGACTTCCCAGGAACTCTCACAGGCTCTCATTGAAGGATGGGAAGAGATATTGCAGAGTGATCCCCTTAGCTCCTTCGACTTGTACGGAATATGACACGTAGGTATCAGGCTGTGATAAATGCTTACGGAGGTTATACATGATACTAAGGATCTCAAACTCGGAAGAAAACCAAACTTGAGTGGCTATTTCCATTTTATATTTGGCACTCTTCGGACATTTAAGTTTTTTTAAGGTTAATAAGAATCTGATGTTATGTTCAATTTATCTGTAAAAAGATACAGCATTGCTAGTTGTCAGTGTTCTGTGCAGTATGGTATATGTTCAGAAACCTATTCCGCTAATATTTTTTGGACAGTGTTGATCAGTTTTATCCTCATTTCACAAATCAAAATTACTTAGCTGACATTTATATATATATATAATGCGTGTGTGTTTATATTGTATTTTCGTAATTTTCATTGCATGCAGATGTGCTAAATGAATCACGGCAATAATGTATCTGTTGTTTTGGGTCTCCCTCTACCCTTCTTACCATCCATGACGGAGTCCATTTTTCTCCTAGGGAACCTAGCCTCCTCCGTTCGCCTCGCATGACCCCACCACCGAAACCGTTTTATGCGTACAGCGTCAACAATCGTGTTCATTACTCACAGCCTTTATCTCCTAATCTCGAATACCCTCCTACCATTGTTCCCAACTGTTTGTACCTGTGATCATTCTCGCTACTTTGATGTCAGTTACTTCTAAATTGTGAATAAGATGTACGTTGTCCACCCAGCTTTCACTCCCGTAAAGCAAAGTTGGTCTGAAATCAGACCGGTGTGAAGATAATTTCGTCTTCCATGCATAGCACAATCCCCAAACCACTCTCCCACTGAACATGTTTGGGATATGATGAAACTACATCTGACCCATACTGTACGGCCAGCTGCTATTGTTGCCCAACTGAGAAAATGTCTGAATTCATTCGTGCAGTAAATCACTCCCAGTTGTGTGCGTAGCTTTTTTGAATCCATGATCAAAGTGACTACCGGACAACAATAGCACATTTTAATGTGTTTCTAACTGCCCTTTCTCAAGCCCTTGTCTCCCATTGCCTCATTCCCCGTCAGACTAGTTAGCCGGCGCTAATGGGCCACCTGGTATATCTCATATTCCATAACGTTGTGTGCCTACTTTGAGACATTGTCTTTTTCACCCTGTATGGTGACCGAAAACGTTTTAGGACCTAATGATCCGATGTCTACTAATGAAGTTCATGTGCAGTGCGTTTAGTTCATGCAATACTTTTCTGAACTAGCGGAAATAATAAACAAGATTTCTGCAAATATAGTTTATTCACCTGAACGCAATTGCCTTGTGATGAGGGAAATGTTGTGGTATCTCCTCCTTCAATTTACTGATGCCACAAAATATTTTTATTCAAACAGGGAAAATGCATTGCCTAATTCTCTCGTAATAACGTCATTATAATCGGAAGCTGCACAATTCGTCACATCCTCAAAAATCTCTATTTCCTTTTACAACTTAAAAATAAGATAAGAATTTAGCATCATCCCTTGGCTGAACCACTATACTTCACCAACATACAGAACATCGGCATAGTTTGTGCGAAGGCCAGTATGAAACGATTCTGGTATTGTATGTGGGTAAGTTGGATACACGGTACGGGTCCGTATAGCTGTAAGCTTGCATTCGGGGGATGATTGGTTCGAATCCCAATGTCAACATCTTTGAAAGTGGTTTTCCGTGGTCTCCCATTTTCTCATCAGGCAAATGTTGGGACTGTACCTTAATTTAGTCCACGATCTCTTCTTTCCCAATCTTAGCTTTGTCCTCTCAACGTTGCCAAAAAACCTGTACGTGTTAGTGTCACGTTAAACCGCTGAAATGTATGTACACTCCGGGAAAATGGAAAAAGAACACCATGAATTCGTCGACCCAGCAGAGGGAACTTTCATTGACACACTGTTTTTTTTTTGCTAGGGGCTTTACGTCGCACCGACACAGATAGGTCTTATGGCGACGATGGGATAGGAAAGGCCTAGGAGTTGGAAGGAAGCGGCCGTGGCCTTAATTAAGGTACAGCCCCAGCATTTGCCTGGTGTGAAAATGGGAAACCACGGAAAACCATCTTCAGGGCTGCCGATAGTGGGATTCGAACCTACTATCTCCCGGATGCAAGCTCACAGCCGCGCGCCTCTACGCGCACAGCCAACTCGCCCGGTGACACACTGTTGAGGATGTATACAACACACGATCACACCGACATAGCCACACGTATCTGAGTACAGTCGACAGGGTGTGTGTAATATCAAGGCTAGTACCGTGTTTATACCTTCCTTTGCAGCAATGCAGGCTGCAATTCTCCTATGCAGACGATCGTAGAGGTGACCAGTGTAGTCTAGCGAATGACCAGCCGTGCATTTTCCACCTGGTGCCTCAGATGGGCCATATTTCCTGCCATTCTTGCAAATCGCGCAAGATGACGTTCTGTCCGGTTCCAAACATGCTCAATGGGGGGAAGAGATCTTGGGGTCGTGCAGGGCAAGGTAGTTGACGTACACCTTGTAGAGCACGTTGGGTGGCACGGGATACATGTGGACGTGCATGTCTTGTTGGAAAACACATCGCCTTGTTGGTGCATGTACGGTAGAACGTCTGGTTTAATGATGGTTTGGATGCACCGTGCACTCTTCAGTGTTCTTCGACGGTCACCAGAGGAGAACGACCAGTGTAAGATGTGGCTCCCCACACCATAATGTCGATTATTGGCCCTGTGTGCCTCTGTCGTACATACTCCAGACGTTGGCGCTCACCTGCACGACGCCACACACGCGTACAACCATCATTGGCGCCAAGACAGAAGCGACTCTCATCACTGAAGACGACACGTCTCCATTCGTCCTTCCATAAGTGCCTGTCGTGACACCACTGGAGGCGGGCTGCACGATGGTGGGGCGTGAGCGGAAGACGCCCTAACGCCACGTAGGATCGTAGCCCTGCTTCACGGAGATGGTTGAGAATAGTCCTCGCTCATACCTCCGGAGCAACAGTGTCTCTAATTTGTTGTGAAGTCGCGGTGCTGTCCAATACGGCACTTCGTAAGATGCGACGGTCTTGGCGTGCATCTGTGCGTCGCCACTGTCCCGATCCAGGCTGACGGGCATGTGCACCTTCTGTTGACTACTGCGCTACGGAGACTTCTCGCCGAACTTGTTGCGCAATTCTGCGGTATGACTACCCGGCCTTCCCGTGGGCGCACTATACGCCCTCGTTCGAACTTCGTCAGTTGCACAGACGGTTCTTGTACACGGTATTGTGGCATGCTAACGTTGTTGCAGACACAGGCGGAGCTCCGTATGCCACGGCGAAATGGCTGCCACTAGCTCAGGCGATGACCAACTATTGCGCAGCTTGCAACATTCCACGGTTGATAACACTGTTCCTGATGTGTCCGCAGCGCTGTGTGTTTGATCATCGCATGAACTGCCCTCTCGTAGTGTCCCGTGCAATTATGGCAAGCCTTATTTAGTTGCGTCAAGGTGTTCTTTTTTATTTTCCCGGAGTGTATTTTAACCTTGGGCTAATAAATATGGATACCTTTTACGATAACTGTCGTTATCCCTTTCATGATGATAATTTTGGTGTTCGAGGCCGTGTAGCTGTAGAGAAAGGCTGTTAACGAACGATGAACTAGGGTAAACCACATAGTGATTGGCCACTTAAAAATATTTTGATATTCTACACAAAGAAACTAAACCAGATATATAGTTTAATTTTTTTATTGAGTATTATTGACATCAATGCAGTGTCTGTTAACGTGCAGTATATTTTCTGTTTGATCAGATAATAATATAATTCACAAATTTTAATAAGTTTAAAAAGATGCTAAAAGGTACATTTATTGGCCAGTATCATTTCAGTGATTGACCACTTGTTTCTTATTTACATTAAGGCAATTAATTGACATAAAGTACATCAATTCTGAGGTGATTGAATTACAGAAATATTACACGTTCCTTCTACGCCCTGATGCCAATATTATAATTATTGATAAACGTCCACAGTGTTAATATCACTCCACTTTAAAATAGGATACATTCGCTGGGTATGCGTTTTCCTCTTCCCGTTTTCTTTTCCTTTCTTCTTTATCTTTTTGGACTTTAATCTTTGCCTCTTCTTTGTTTTGATACGTGAGTTTGTATTTTTGGGATGTGATTGCAAATGGACATCTCTGACACGCGCTTGCCTTTCCTTTTAGGGGTTTCAGGCCAAATTAAGAATTCACCTATGTGATCATTTTTAGCCACTCTTAAAACAGATGATTTATTTCATTCTTGTGAATCTGTTCCCTGGATAGAAGTGTTGGATATGTTGGGGTTACCCCCTAACTGATGTTCATCATTTACATGTGAGGTGTTGTAGGTAGATTAACTGCTATGTTTGCAGGTATTTCCTCTGATATCTGGGAATTATCTTGTAATGATTCAGCCCTCCCATCTGATTTCCCATTTTTGGCTTGAAACTTTCTACATAGATGGAAAAGAATGATGAACTCATTATTTGTCTCCTGACCCATAATATCCGGAATCGTTTCAAACTGTTTAATCTTTTCTGCTCCAACAATTTCAGAGAATTCTTTCAACTTATAGATGTGTCATCTGGTTGTAAAGAAGGCAGAAGGCCTATTGCTTCTCCTACTTCTTGATGACCCTAGGCACTTGCTATAATCAACTGCGTCGGGGTCAAAATGGCACAACCCACATATACGAAAACCACTTATCAACGATTCAGGTTTTATACTTGTATGCACAACCGCTTTCAAAATAGGTGCAAACGTTTGCTTTGTTTATAACTTCACCGGGGTGATTTGTGTACCATTCCATAACAGCCTTTCTCCAAGAAACTTTCAGTGGATGGAATGCTGACACATCTGCTGGTTGTTGAATACGAGGCGCGTTATGATAGTGAGCAATGAGTTTAATTTTCCGTTCTGAACCCAGCTGGCTTACTTGATAAGTTAAGTGGGTTTTGTGTCTACCAACGAAGAGAACTACTGGGATTTTTTTCTGTTGTTCCAAGAGAAAGGGATGGAAGATATTTGTGATATATTCGTAGAAAACCTCGGCTGTCATCCAACCACTATCAATTCTTCCTAAACTCTAAACATTTGAAACGGACTCAGCAATTGTTTCAGGTGTTCTTTGGTATGCGTGAACGATCATAGGCCAACAAACTAATCCACTTGCCGAAAAAGTGAACATTAGGGTCAAATTATCTTTGGATGTACCCTGCTCTATTGAATACACATTCTTGCAACTTTCTGGTGCGAGTACATTCCCAGTACTTGGAAAAATTTAAAAATTACTCTCATCACCGTTAAATACCCGTGATGGGTCATACATTGCCTCACCTAAGTTGTTTTCATCTATGTACATCTGAACCTCTCTAAACCACCCTCTTATATCCTTTTTCACTAACACATGAACTTGCTGCTGTCAATGCATCACTTGTTCTTTCAGTCACTTCAGAGTGACGCATCAAAAAAGCCTGTAAATTGAGTACAGTTTTAGATTATGTTTGAAATAGGAGATACCCAGTGAATGTTAAGAAGGAATTATTTCAGCCCATCCTCTATTCCAGTTGTGTAAAACTATCCTACCCTCACCCAGCCACCTCCAGGACGATTATTCCTAAATGTATTAGGGCGTGGATGTACGACTAGGAATTGCTGGGCGCTTGCTTTTTAAGTCCTTTTTCCTTGTGAATCCTTTCCGAGATAGTTCTATTATCCACCTGAAATAAGGTAAGGAGTACCTGAGAATGGTGTAGAGTTTGTTATACAATGCGGTGTAAGTGCACTGAGGAAGAGGAAATGTAAATGTAATGTTCCCTCTTCTTCATCTGACAAAACTGTAGTGGGACCAAATGTATCTTTATGATCTGGATTTTTATTCTAAACTGGAGACTGGATCTTGGTACACCAAACAATTGTAACCACAGCACGTACAGAAGCGTTATTTAACTGAACGTAAGCCAGTGCTCTCTCCATTGCCTCTGCACTATAAGCCTGCTTGGGAGCATTTGGAGTGATGGATACTTAAATGTCTGCACCTGTTTTAACATTTGGACACAGTTATTAGCCATCACGAATGACAGTGATTGGCCCCCTGGCCAATAACTATTTTTCCACTATTATTAACACACAGATATTGGCCACCCCAAAACTGCGTGTAACATGTGATTCATGGCATTTCGATTGCGCTAAACATCATTCCATGCTTTAAACATCATCTACATACAATATAACTAATTCAGAACAATTCATTCTCCTATGAGATGGCCGAATACATTTCTCAATCCTTAACCCGCGAGGGGTCGCATGCGGAGTGTAACGTTAGGAGTCGTGTACGGTCGTTTCGACCGGAAATCAATAAAATACCAAACGCTTACTTAATACGCTATTTATTGTTACAATAATATAAGGTAATACTATTTAAACACAAACACTTTTTAACATAACTATAATAATGAGATTGCCTTTTGCTGATGAAATTGAAAATAAAAATTCAATTTCTGTTCAAGGAAAATACTTTTAAAATGATGTTTAATTTCATTTAACACAAATGTGGACAATGCTCCTTCTCCCTATACTCTACAATGAATGATGAACAGTGCATTTTCCACATTATAGATAAGTCTACGCCGTGAGTCGCGTATGGTTGAATACACTGGAGACAGGTAACGTGAGGAGTCGCGTGCGAACGAAACGACCGGAAAGCCAGCTTGTCACTCAATGAAGGAGTGGAGAGGGATACCAGTGGTGTGACAGAAGTGTGGACGAGTCCATTGAAAGGGTCTGAGGTGGAGCAAGTATAATAAACAGTGTTCGCGGAAGGATTGATCAAAATAAACATCAGTGGTTGAAACGACCGGACGCGACCCCTCACGGGTTAACAAATATTTAAGACTCACCTTAAAATTTGGGGAGAGTTTCACCTCAAGAAACAAAATACGCCATTACTCAACAATCACGCATCTGGTGATAAGGAAAGTAAGCTGGAATCAACAAACGTACACAGCTGCTATCTAGTGGCATCAGCTGTAGTCAGACTGTGTCCAAAGAGTACAAGAGGCAGAGATCTCTTTTTTTTTGCTAGGGGCTTTACGTCGCGCCGACACAAATAGGTCTTATGGCGACGATGGGATAGGAAAGGCCTAGGAGTTGGAAGGAAGCGGCCGTGGCCTTAATTAAGGTACAGCCCCAGCATTTGCCTGGTGTGAAAATGGAAAACCACGGAAAACCCTTTTCAGGGCTGCCGATAGTGGGATTCGAACCTATTATCTCCCGGATGCAAGCTCACAGCCACGCGCCTCTACGCGCACGGCCAACTCGCCCGGTGGCAGAGATCTCAAGATGGCCAATCACTGTATGGTTTACCCTACCATGGTTTCCGTATCCTTGAATGTGTTATGAAGCCTATACTCGTGGGTACACCAATTACGAACACTGTACAGTGAGCTAAAGAGTGATAGTGATTTTATGTTTTTGGGGACAGAACATCGAAATCATATAATTTATTTCAAGTTACATTTTATGACGTTCACTTACTGGTTAGGGTGGTTGTTAAATTTTGAAGAATACCAAATGCAGCGGATTTAATTACCGTACTTCCTTCAAGTTTGACAGAAATATAAAAAAAGAAAACAGCTCACATTTTAAGGAGCTTGTGCACTTCAGAGTTAGGTACTATATGTACTTATAAAAGCAGAACGTTTGAATATCCTTAACAGACGATCAGCGTTAACTTATCGGTGAAAAATACATTGGCCAGGATTCGTAGTGATGTACAGTTCGCTTCCCACCGTGTCACTGGGCGAACAGTGTGCTGGTGCATATGCACAGCGCTGCCCATCCCTGCTGTAAGCGCCTCCTTAAAACTACTTGTTAAATTGCGATAATTTGCGCTTAGTTGTTTATACTAGTAGTGTCGAAAAATAACTGCATTTTCTGGCTCCGCCTTGCTATGTAGACAACTTCTTTGCTTTGCTGTGCTGTCGTGGAGTACGATATTATGTTCACAGGCATAGGTGACAGACTATAGCAACCTTCTTGCCTTAACTGCGTAGAGTATTGCCTATTGACCCAGGCGTATACAGGGTCTCTCATATAAAGTAAGACTGTCGAAGCGGCGTTTTTACCCTCCGATATGTAAGCTACTGTACAGTATGGGAGGCGTGCGCACAGTTCGTGACCTTGCAAGCAGCCTGCATGTGTTCGACCTGGCATGTATTTGTCGCCAGTCCGAATCTCAGTTGTTAACATGGTGATACAGTTGTTGCAACACCGTATTTTCTTATATATAATTTCTGGTTTCATCTGATGGTTGAATGAGCAGTCGTAACACTCGCTATTGGTGTGCAGAAAATTCTAATGGTGTTTATGAAGTCCCTCATTATGATAAGATTGGTGTGCTATAAGTGCAAGACGAATAATTGGGGCCTAATTTTTTCGAGACGACAGTAAATGCAGAGAAGTACCAAGATGACATTTTGACGCCATTCTTCCATCAGTTAACGGAAGAAGAAAAATCGCGTGGGTAGTTTCAACAACATTCAGCCCCTGCTCATACAGCAAAAGATTGCCTTCTTAGAACTCCGTGAGTGTTTGCAGACTGAGTGATCAGTGCTGGTTATCCTAGTTCTCGAGATCCAACAGTGTGTGATTTTAACTTGTGGGGTAAACTGAAAGAAAAAGCGTATCGAATAAATCCTCACACATTGGGGGAAGTGAAAGAAAACATTACGAATGAAATCAGAAACATTACTCTGGCAGAACTCGCTCGGGTCAGCCAGAATGTGGTTACGAGATACAGTGCCATTATAACCCAGGGAGGACGACACTTCCAGTGTCTTTTATAAGGTAAGATTTCATATGAGATTGCATATACGCTTAAAGCAGGGAGGCCGCGCGCGACGTAAGTTTGGCTGAGGCAGCTGCCGTAGCGCAGAGTATAAACACCACGCGTTCGGTCTGAGTTTATATGAGTGACCCTGTATAACAGACTGCGGTTGCGGAGGAGGATTGGTACGACTAACATAGCCGACACCCAGCTGATAGCTTACGGCAATAATTCGGTGCATGTCAAAAGTACGTGGTATAATAACCCAGACAAAGCAGCGAGTGAAATCAAATTTGGTGCGAATCTGGGTAAGATAGCCTATTGACTGATAAGTCAGGCGTATGGAGAAGACACAATATCACGGACCCGAGTGGATGAGTGGCACAAACGTTCTACGGGTGTTCGCCTTGCCACGCCATTTTTGTAACGCTACTCTTTTGTCATAAATCACCCAGAACAAATCGAGCTGCTTTTCTTTGGATTTTTTCCAGTTCTCGAATCGAGTAATCCTGGTGAGGGTCCCATACACTGGAACCATACTCTAGTTGGGGTCTTACCAGAGACTTGTATGCCTTCTCATTCACATCTCTACTACTACCACCCCTAAATACCCCCATAACCATGCGCACAGATCTGCACCCTTTATTTTCAATCATATTTATGAGATTACCCCAATGAAGATCTTTCCTTATATTAAGACCTAGGTACTTACAATGATCCCCAAAAAGAACTTTCACCGCATCAACGCAGTAATTAAGACTGAGAGGACTTTTCCTATTTATGAAACTCACAACCTGACTTTTAACCCCGTTTATCATCATAACATTGCCTACTGTCCATCTCACAACATTATCGAGGCCATTTGCACTTGCTCGAAATCATGCAACTTATTTATTACTCTGTACATAATATTATCTGCAAAAAGCCTTATCTCTGATTCCACTTCTTTGCATATGCCATTTACGGAGTGGGAAATTCGCGGCGCCTTGGTGGTTTGCATGGACACAAGTCCCGGACCAGATAATGTCCATAACCAGATGTTGAAGTTCCTCAGTGATGATAGCCTCTTACATCTTCCTGGGGTGTTCAACCGAATCTGGATAGAGGGTGAGTTTCCGTTACAGTGGGGAGAGGGAATAGTAATTCATCTCCTCATGAGTGACAAAGATCCTATGTATGCAGGAAGTTACAGACCCATTTGTCTCACTGTCTGAGTAAACTATTTGAGAGGATTGTGAATCGACGACTCGTGTGGTGTTTGCGGGAAAGAGGACTTTTGTCCGAGTACCAGTGTGGTTTTCGAGCTGCTCGCTCCGCCTCTGACCACTTAGTTCGCTTGAAGATTTCTATCCAGGATGCTTTTCTCCGAAAGAAGCATTTGGTTGCTATTTTTCGATTTTAAAATGGCTTATGAGGCCACATGGCGATATGACATCCTTTCTGTCCTGTAACAAAGGGAATTCCAAGTTAACTTGCCGTTTTTGGCAAATTTTTTGTCCCTCCATCTATTCCATGTCCGAGTAGGGAGAGCATATTTGCAACATCATGTTCATGAAAATGGAGTCCCACAGGGATCGATTCTCAGTGTCGCTGTGTTCGCGATTGCTACGAACGGCATTGTCGTTGCTGGTGTTGCAGCAGTAGTACCTGACGGTACTACGATGTAGCACAAGTACGTAGCACATGTAAAACATGTCTCTCCTACAGAGTGGATCCTTAGGAACGCTGCTGTGCAAAGCAAATTGTGCCAGATGCTTTCATTCAAATGTTAGGCTATATCAAACAACATATACCATGATTTCCCCCACCCTTGTCTAGAAAAAACAAAACTCAGGAAATGTTTGGCCATTTGCGAAATAATTTTCCAAGGCATATTTTATCCATACTAATTTAAAATAGAGTGTGTTAGGAACAATCCAGCAATAGACCAAAATTCCATCACAATTAGTTATTCCGTAATTTTGTATTTTACTGTCAAAATAGTCAAACATTTTTCGCTTGATAAAAATCTATAATTTTTTTTCTGGAAGAAGTACCCATCGTCGTAGAAACGCCTTGTTTGGGCGAAATACATAATTGTGTACCATTGTTAGTTAACAGCTAAAACACTGTTATTTAACCTAACAATATAGCGACATGATCCCCTATGTTCAAACGATAGTGTGTCCTTAAACGTTTTGGCAAAACTGTACCGTCATTGCCCTGTGTTAGATGACGAGGTCAGGTACCTCCATGGTTAATAAGACGACCTGAAATCATCCTGGATCTGCACACAGGCCCAAAATTGAACACGGACCCCTCCATATATCACAGGCTCATCCCGCCCTTTGTTAGACGGTATTCAGGTTCAGTAGTTATTTACACGGACGTTTCGAAGGCTGAAGCGAAAGTAGGTCGTGCGGCACCCTCTGGTGCAGCGGATCCAGGGGCCTGTTCCACGAACGAACTTTGCAACTTTGCACTTTGCACTTTGCACTTTTCAGTTCAGATTTTGTTCCACAGTGACTTGTCAAATTTAGCTTGCAAAGTGAAAAGTGAAAAGTTAGGAATCTTTTCACTTTTCAAGCCTGTTATGTTCCTCCATTGGTACAGAAATGCAAAGTGCAAAGAATTGAAGTGAAAAGTTTTCATAAATCTTGCAAAGAGATGATTCCCTTTTCATGTGTTAATTAAGAAGTATGTACATTAGTTTCTCGGCGTAGAATTTGATTTAGTGATATAAACACGTTACGATGTGAGTTTTTGTTAGACAGTGGTGAAGAATCCAGTAAGAGAACGTACAAGGACAATATTAATTTTCATAACGTCACTTCGACGGAATTTCGCGAGTAATAACCTTTCTTTCCATGATAAAAACTTTAACGGTACGACAATTATACCGCCAAGTTCGCTGCGAAAAGTAAAGCATTAAAATCATAGAGTATTAGGCTTATACAGTTCGCTCATGGAATAAACTCGATCGGATCACTCATTCGCAAAGACTTTTCACTTTGCGAAGAAACTGAAAAGTACAACCTAGTTCATGGTGGAACAGAACGACTTTGCACTTTGCAAAAAGTGTAAAGTGCAAAGTTGAAAAGTTGCAAAGTTCGTTCGTGGAAGAGGCCGCAGGACCTGCTGGCCGGGTGTCGGAGTACTAACACCATAATCACGTTTTTGTGGCTCTCAAGCCACGTGGGTGTAGCGGGAAACGAGTCAGCTGATAGAGCTGCCAAGGAGGCGGTCACGTTGCCCCCGTTGCCCTGCAAGGTTCCATCGAGTGATATTCATTCTCGGCTGAGACATTTGGTAATGTCCTATTGGGAAATAGAATGGCAGGCCAACCCTCTTTGAAATAAGCTGAGAACGATTAAAGGAACTACGAAGGTATGGAAGACTTTTCTTCGGGTTTCTAGGAGAGTTGCAGTACTATTATGCCGCCCTACTTACTGAAGGAAGAAGCACCCTCACCCCCTTCCCCCCCCCCCCCCGGTTTTTACTTTACTTGTGGCAGTCGTCTGACCATAGTACATATCCTTACGGAATGCCGGACCTGGCCGATCTGCGCTGTAATCTCAAAACTTCCGAGTATCGTATCCCTCATTCCACGAGATGAGGAGCAGTCAGTAGACCTTGCCATTTGTTTTATGGGGATACTGGCCTGTTTTATCGTGTGTAAAATTGACGTTTGCATTTGATTTTAATTGTTATTTTATTGTTAACTTTTTGTTCTGTTAGCTCTGTTTCAGTCTGTCTTTCTGTGTTTGTTTTTTTGAACTTTTAATTTGAATGAAATATATGATTTCATTTCTGAGGCAATGCCTTATACCGGGCGAGTTGGCCGTGCGGTTAGGGGCGCGCAGCAGTGAACTTGTATCTGGGAGATCGTGGGTTCGGGCCCCACTGTCGGTAGCCCTGAAGATGGTTTTCCGTGGTTTCCCATCGTCGCCATAAGAGCTATCTGTGTCGGTGCGACGTAAAAACAAATTTCAATGCCTTATTCCATTTCAATATATTTTAAGCTGTTTTTATATCGTTGTATAAGAAAATAATGCTTTGCGACTTAAATCCACTGATTATTATACATTTGTAATCATTTTCTTCAACATCATTCCTGTAAATTGAAGTCAGTGGGTAAATTTTAATAAGTGTTATATTTCTTTTCTTCTTGTAGCATTGGGCCTACTTTAAGCAACAAACATCATCCGCAACACATTTAGCAACTGTACGAATGGTAATAAGTACAGCATATGATAATGTAAAATAATGTAGTTAAAAATGGGAAAAAGAAGCTGTCGATGTTGAAAAAATGGGAGATGCCGAACTGAGGTCAGAATTGATGGAGCGTTGAGAATCCTAAGTAGGAATAAGGTGCCTGGAATTGACGAAATGACTTCAGATTTAATGGTAAAGCTATTCCGTTTGCCTCAGAAAGTAGGTGCTGACACGCAGGCGTGGATCTAGAAATAGTCGAGAGGGACGGCCCCGGACCAGAACCTCGTGAACCTACCCAGAGTTCACAAAATGCGTCAGTAGGATATCTGTACTTTCTGTATACTTTCCAGAAAAATGGAATTGTATTTGTCCAATGAATTTGACAATCTCTGCATAGTATACAAGAAACTCCTCGATTCAGCTAATCTCGAGGACCACTGGATGGATTTTATGCCGTTTTCAGCATGGTATGAAGCATTTGTCGAGAAAGGTGTATGTTTAGAAACATTCGTCTATGACCCAAGGAAGCCAAACAGTAACGATTTCAGTGAAAAAAGTCAAAGGAAAAACGACCGTCCGTGCGCCTTTTCAGCTTACGCTGGCTAAACCGTTGAAGATATACATATATTTTGAGCAAAGCATATGAAAGTACACTGACTTAGCAAATGTCATGGGATAGTCACCTAATAGCGTGTGGGGCCTCCTCTGGCCCTGCGAACTGCAGTGAGACGCCGTGGAAGTGAGTCAAGTCCCTGGTAGTCCTCTGGACGCAGCTGACACCATATCGTTTGCAGAGCGGCCGCCAATGCTGGTCTGTTCGTTGGTGCAGGATCCATGGCACGGAGCCTGCGTTCCAGGACATCCCAGATATGCCGGATAGGGTTCATATCGGTGCTCCTGGGTGGCCATGGCAGTCGTTGGACCTCCGCTGCATGTTCCTGGAACCATTCCCGGGCGACGTGGGAGCGATGTGGCGGTGCGTTATCATCTGGAAACACCGCAGAACCGTCTGGGCGCTGGAAGGCCAGAAATGAGTGGAGATGGTCTCCGAGCAGCTCAACATACCGCGTACCATTCAAAGTCTCTTCCAGAACAACTAGGGGACCCATTCCATACCAGGAAAATGCACCCCAGGCCATAAGATAGACGCCAGCGCCCTGGACCACACCTTCGAGGCAGGCGGGATCCATCGCTTCATGTGGTCTGAGCCATACACGGTGCCTCCCATCGGCATGGCGCAGTTGAAATCGTGACTCGTCCGACCATATCACGTTACGCCATTGTTCCAGTGTCCATCCCTAGTGACTGGCGACAAATGCACGTCGTTGTGCCCGATGACGTTGGGTTAACGGTGGCACCCGTGTGCGGCGCCGGCTCCCATACCCCATAGAACCCATGTTCTACGGATTGTCCACTGGGAGACGTATCTAGCACGGCCTATGTTGAATTGAGCCGTGATTTTTTGTACGGTTTCCCGTCTGTCACTATTGACAATCCGTCTCAGATGGCGCCGGTCACGGTCATCGCGGGTGGCTGGTCGGCCCGTCGTTCGTCTGTTGTGGACGGTGACACCCGGATTCAACCATTCACGATACACCCTGGACACGGTTGATCGTGTGAAGCCGAATTCCCGCACCAGTTCCGAAATCGCACATCACATCCGTCGGGCACCGACCACCATACCCCATTCGAACGGTGTCAGCTCACGACGACGTTCCATGTTACACCTGTCACATGCACAGCCACTGCTCACAAGGTCTCCTATACAACTGCCGCTGGCACAGGGGGCGTGTGGTGCGCAGACAACACACCTGCGCATCAGAGCTCCGCTATCCCATGCCATTTGCTCAGTCAGTGTAGTAGTGTGAACTCTCCATTAGTTACCGTCGACCACCCCACCGGTTGCACTAGCGACACCTGAATCACGCCGTACAATTAAGATACATGTACACTGACGTTTATTAAAAACTAGTGGTCAGGGCTAATCATATCAGGCAATAAAATCTGTACAGCCCTCAGAAGCTCCCAGGTACCGGCTTACGCTCTCTCTCTCATTGGTCAGAGCAAGCCCATGTAGAAGCTTAACACAGCTGAAGAGCGAGGGGAAACACAGAACATGTCATCTTTTTGAGCTCAAATTCTCAGAGATGCCAACTACTACGGATTTTACGTGATTCCTACGGTTTTTTCTCATATTCTACGGCAATACGGAAGCGAAATGCTCTTTGTAAATTCTGTAAATTTCTTGTGAACATGAAAAAAAGCATTTTCGTACAGTGGAGACTCACAGTTAGAAAATAGTTGGTGAAGAAATGTCGAGATAGCGACATATGTCTACAGCCTCTTACTTCGAGCGTAACAGTGATGAATGTCAGTTCCCAGTATACGTGTTCGGTTTATGTTATATTACACATATGTTCTGTTACCTTATATTCTTTTTTTTTTCTTTGCTAGGGGCTTTACGTCGCACCGACACAGATAGGTCTTATAGCGACGATGGGATAGGAAAGGCCTAGGAGTTGGAAGGAAGCGGCCGTGGCCTTAATTAAGGTACAGCCCCAGCATTTGCCTGGCGTGAAAATGGGAAACCACGGAAAACCATTTTCAGGGCTGCCGATAGTGGGATTCGAACCTACTATCTCCCGGATGCAAGCTCACAGCCGCGCGCCTCTACGCGCACGGCCAACTCGCCCGGTTTATATTCTATTACCTCTAATGTAGTAATGAATTGCGTGCACAGATTAATACAGCCGTTCCCTGCTTTTATTGCAAATTTATGACGTATCTGCTTCATCATCATGTATTAAAGTTTCGTGTGTAATCTCCTCCTCTGCCTAAAGTAGTTGATCCTCAGAAAAGAAGCAAGTGATCCTCGCTCAAAAGCAGGTAATCCTCAGCCAGAAGCATGTGATCCTCAGTAGATCAGGTCAAAGGCAGGTAAGGAGCAGGTGATCCTTAGTCAGAAGCAAGTGATCCTCAGTAGCGTTCATTTTTATTCCAACACTTCGAAAATAAACTGTTGTGGATAAGCTGATCTATGTCACCGATTAGAGGGAAATTTTTGATAAATTTTAAGCTTAAAATCAATTTTCTGTAACTAACGGTTGAGGAGATATTGTATGTTTAAGTTAAAGGTTGCTTTTACCCCAACCTATTTTTACTCTAAAAGTCATTTAAAGTATCTTCCGGCACTTTTTAACGTCAAAAGTCATTTTAGCCCAAAACATTGGAAAGAAAGAGTCGGGGTGAGTTGATCTAAATCATCAGTTAGAGGATAATTTTGAATAAAAGTTTAGGTGAAAATCAATTTTCTAGGACTCCGTTTAGGAGTTATTAAATGTTTAAGTTAAGGGTTTTTTCATCTGACTTCCCTAACACAAGTATATTTTAGAACCCTACTAGTGTAGTATAGGTTATCAAACAAATCATAAGTACACTAGGCTGATAAACGCGATGTTACAAAGCTCCGCCAGAAGCCTTCGTGTAGGGAAGGGCAGCCAGTTAGATTAGGCGTGAGGTTAATCCAGCACTCTTAGCTATGTTAAGTTAAACCTACTCACATAGCCCCTACAAGCTGGTGTGGGGAAGGGCAGCCAGTTAGGTTAACGTGAGTTTAAGCTCACACTCTTAGCTAGCGTTCAGTTAGATTAGATTGGCGCGTGGTCAGCGTGAAGTTAAACCCCTGTTCTTAGCCAGAGTGTGAGGTTAGGCCCCTACTCTTAGCCAAGGTGAGAGGTTAAGCCCCTGCTCTTAGCCAATGTGTGAGTTTAGGCCCCTGCTCTTAGCCAGGGTGTTAGTTTGGGACCATACTCTTAGTCACAGCGTGAGATTTAGCCCCTACTCTTAGCCAGGATGTGAGGTCAAGGCCCTGCTCTTACAAGGAAGGGTACCCAACTGTTGTCGCGCATATTTTGAATCTATATAGTGTGTTGAATAGACAATATCAAAATAAGCATACCATGCAAATTACAGCTGCTATGGGCAAGAAACATAGGGGCTACTAGCTGCCAAATATAGACTATGAGTACACATAAGAACGGGAATCCTTGTGCTGATTAGTCCAAACCCGGCTGAATATTTTAGATTGGCGAACAAATGCATTCAGTAACAATTAAATAGTGGAAATAAAATATATTACGCATCCATAGCTGTTCAAGTGCAGTAGACATGAAGGTCCGATATGTAATCCGTGGTCTAGATATAAACGTCTTTCACACTGAGCACATGGAATGAAGGCAAGCTGAACAAACCACTTCCAAGCCACTCTTGGAACAGCATTCGGAAGTTGTCCGAAATGATCGGGGGTGTTCATTGGTGTAACAACATTCGAAGAAAGCAAATCGGATCAATTGTTTGGATCTATTGCCGATAATTAGAAGTGCACAAACGATTGAATGTGAAGAAATTGTTCCCTTTACCACTCTTTAACTGTGGACGATAACACTGTCGTATGTGTGATGAACCGTACCATACTCTTGAATGGACGGAAAAAGAAAACGTCCGCAAGTTGTACCGATCCAGTACATTTTGCAGGGATGACTATCTTGCGAAATTCAACATCTTCTGGAACTATCTCATAATATAAAGCATCATCTGTATTTGCTGTCCAAGAATTAACGAAAAGAGGAATCCGATCTCTGCCGTGTAAATCCGGCCGTAACACCCGTTCCAGGAACACTTTCAAATCCCATTTTGCAATGTTTGGTGATTTGCTAGCATATGCTTTTTCACATTGGGTAATTCAAGTGTCATGCTTGCTGAAAACTTCCCATTGGGTTCCGGGACAAGAACATACATTTGTGAAAGAAAGGTGACATCCGTTACTATAACAGGCATTATCATGTATGAATAGGTGGTTGCTGCAACTGATCCTACAGTACCATAAATTGTCTTTGCTCACTCAACGGCAAGAATTCTCTCAGAACGCAACTCTTTACAAAATCCTGACTTATCTGCATTCATTATCTGCTCTGGTTTAAAATTGTACTTTTCAATGCCAGCGGCATCACCAACAAATCTGCTGCCAACTTTATGCGTGATCTTGCGATAAACAATGTTGTTTTTTCTCTTGAACGGCTGCAGTCATAATTTGGAATCTTTGAAATGTATTGTTTCGATCAGTTTCTGCTTTAGAAGACATCGCCAACAGATAGCATCCCTCCCTTCCCTCTGTCTTTCACCATTTGAGGTCTGATTTACTGTAATTTAGTCCTATTGCATTATGACTGACAGTCCTCTTGCATTATGACAGTGTACCCATCGCCTCTCCACTTCTTCGAGCGTAATTTCACTGTCATCGTTTTAGTTCCCGCGAACTTCATTGTTCGGGGCTTCAAGTAAATCTGAAACAGTGGAAATCATAGGGGTGTTATTTTAAATCTTTTGACAATGAAAGTTGGAGAACCCGGTAATACCCATATGTGTGGGGTTTTATTTCGTTATATAGTTCATGAGTGTTGAGTCCAAGATCTGTCATATTTTGGGAAATATCTTTGGTAGAAGCTATTCAAAAAACAATTACCACCACCATGTATTCAAAGAATTGTAAAGTAATGACACATGAGGGACAGTTCGCTTAGTGTCCATCATACTATTTTATAAATTCTTATAGAGGGCTACGCGTTAATTCACTCCTTGATAACCGAACCAAAGATATGTTTGAAACAGTAGAAATAAATCTTAAAATATTGAAATATTTTGAAAGTGAAATTTGAAGAACGTGGCAATTTCTGTGACTAGCAGCTTGAAGAATGAATTTGCAACTAATCCCATACGAGCACAGAAGTCCAGTAAATGCTTCCCATTCATATTTGCTTCCATATCTTCCCTATATGTATACCCATCACCTTGTCATATCATTCAGTTTGTGATAGTACATATATCACTCCCCCGTATTATATTTATTATGAACTGTATTCAATAAACATTTTATTCACTTATTACTTATGAACGGGAATAAATTGGAAAGTCTACATATTGAATCCGATGTGTTACGTATAGCAGAAGACTTGGGACAGTTATTTAAAACAGTGGAAATTTGCTTGAGTCATCCAGGTGGATGCAACTGCTCGCCGATTCTTGGGTGTGGCAAGTCCGTGGAGATTTCCCATACGTTAAAAGGAACTTCAGAATATTTCTTCCTTCCGTCCAGGGAATCCCTAGCATCTACAGTGTCGAGAGTGAGAGAAGTTAATGTTGTGTCTAAGATCTGTCATATTTTTATATTCTGCTCTCTCACGATGTCTAATGACTACTGAAGTCGCTGATATGGTGTACCTGGCAGTAAGTTGCAGCACAATGCACCTAAGATGACAAACGTATGTTTTGGGGGTGTCCGGATACTTTTGATCACATAATGTATGTTTTGTAACAGTTTTCGAAATTAACAATAAAACTATGCATTCAAACAAGCGTAAAATAACGACATTATATTGAGAGACAGTTACCATACAATCCAGGTGAGAAGCCTTCATTCGAAAACATTTTACAATATGTAAAATACCTTGAGTACATTTGTGTATGTGTGTAGAATTATTTTTCATTGCGTTTCTTGAGCTTTGTGTTTATAGGCTTATTATTGCATCCCATTGCCATATTATTATAAAAAGTATGGTATCTGTAGTACCAGGAATTACACACGGCGATGTAGACCTAGCAATTACGTGACGTCACAGCTCTTAGTGGAAGCTTCTATATCAAGATTGCTATGATCAACTCAATCACCTTCAAATTCTGCTGTACTCAACATTAAACAACTTCAGTTCTCTTTCCTTCTGCGCTAGTTATTGTCCACACTTAAATCTCACACATACGACTTCAGAAAAATCTGATATGTATATCTATGTGCAAAGTTAGGATATTTATAATACCGAGCGAGTTGGCCGTACGGTTAGGGGTGCGCAGATGAGAGCTTGCATTCGGAAGATAGTGGCTTCAAACCTCACTGTCGACAGCCCTGAAGATGGTTTTACGTTGTTTGCCATTTTCACACCAGATAAATGCTGGGGCTGTACCTTAATTAAGGCCACGACCGCTTACTTCCGACTCATCGTCCTTTCCTGTCCCGTAGTCGCCATAAGACCTGTCTCTATCGGTGCGACGTAAAGTCAGTTGTATATACATTCTTCAGGAAGACCTCCCTTGCTTGGGCTAGTCTACATGTTGCTCTTCACAAGATACATTACGCATAGAGGCGTATACTAATCAGAAACTGGCGAACATGCATCTCATGTACGGACTTGCATAATGTAATGCGGTTAATGCAGAACTTCTGTACGCGGAACGATTTCCGAATCGTCATCTGCCATCGTCATCTATTTCACAGTCCGACTCGTTGGCTGAATGGTCAGCGTACTGACCTTCGGTTCAGAGGGTCCCGGGTTCGATTCCCGGCCGGGTCGGGGATTTTAACCTTCATTGGTTAATTCCAATGGCCCGGGGGCTGGGTGTTTGTGATGTCCCCAACATCCCTGCAACTCACACACCACACATAACACTATCCTCCACCACAATAATACGCAGTTACCTACACATGGCAGATGCCGCCCACCCTCATCAGAGGGTCTGCCTTACAAGGGCTGCACTCGGCTAGAAATAGCCACACGAAATTAAATTAAAAAAATCTATTTCACAGAATGGGCGAGCGTCTGACAGATACTGGTTCATTCACAAAACGAAGTTGGCATGCTGGTCGATGCCACCGAACCCGATCTATGGCTTGGCTTTGGAGGAGCGGGTTCTCAGTCCTATTTCCGGAGCATTCTGATTACAGCATCCAACGGTTATCGGCGACATAAGGCGTGGGATGGCGCGTTATGAAGAATATTTTATGGGAACAGCAGCTTTGCCCGTGTCATCTTCAAAGACTGAGGCTAACTTACTTCCTTGTTTGGAGTTATGTCTTGTTTGTGCACGTGTGTGGTCGTGATCAGCGCTTTTTAGCATCTGTGTTCGTTGATCGAGATGGGTTTCACGAGGGGTGTTGTGTTCAATTTTCACACGTCATTGGACCGACGAGAATGCGCATACCACTATGCAGTTACGCCATCAGCAACAGTTCGTTTTGAATGGCTCGGCAGGAATAGTTGGCGACCATTTAATTGAGCCGTATATGCTACCTGTTGGCTTGACAGGTCAGTCGTACTGTCATTTTCTGCAACAGCACTTAACTGATTTACAGTAGTCGAGAATTTCCGTTTTAATCTGGTACCGGTATGCCGTATGTGGCTCATGCACGATAGGGTGCCTCCACCTTTCATAGACTGTGTGGATGAGCGGTCCTCTCACTGGTAGACAGGCTTTGGTGGACCAATCTCATGGCGTGCACGCTCCCCGAATATCAATCCAATGGACTAAAGTATTACGTGTGGGACATTTTGAGCCCATTATATATGCAACACCCAGTGCTTTGTCAGCGTGTGGAACAAGATTGCTATTATATACGGCGTGGTCAGACGTGCATTCAGGCGCTAGGTGGACATTTTGAGTATGGTACTTCTTGTAGAGTGACGTATCACTGCTGATACACAAACATGACTACAGCTACTCGGAATGGG
Organism: Anabrus simplex; assembly: GCF_040414725.1. Lineage (NCBI taxonomy): Eukaryota > Metazoa > Arthropoda > Insecta > Orthoptera > Tettigoniidae > Anabrus > Anabrus simplex. The sequence goes on from NC_090266.1 coordinate 1,159,967,677, forward strand.
ATGTGCCAGGTTGAGCTATTACCAGTAATTCCAGGACAACTTTGGAATGTCAGCTAATCGTATACGGTGAATTTTTACTTGCTGCTTGAACTATAAAGACCAAGTCTGTTCGTCTTTGTATTTTTAAGAGCTTCTATTGTGGCTCCTTGTTTAGGACGATACCTGATACGATCTAGCTTTGCCCACTGTGAATATCATTTTCATAATACTCGTTATGCGGATGCTTCATGGTGTTAATCTGGCAGGGCTTTTAGAGCTGCTATCGGGAATTATTCCCCAAGGCTGCTCACATCTTGTTGGCCATATTATTTTCTGAAGTGAAAGATGCAGCATGAAGGTAATGGTAGGTTAAGTTGATTGCTGGTATGGTCGTTTATTCTCATGCTCCATTTGCTGTCTATTGGTTTCGTCCTAGATTACGATTTTAAAACATTCTTTTGCTTCATAATGCACGTTAGTATCTCCTTAATAAAGCATTGCATATATACGAAGTACATGGAGTTATTTTTGGCTTCCGTCCGCAGCTGAGCGTTGAACGCGTTGGATCAAGACCACGGCAGTCGCTGGCTTCGTCGATGGACAGATTCCTAATATTATTTGCGCGCATACAGTTTCATGTCACATATAACTCAACCAGCCGAAGTTGACGTAAAGAAATGTATGTTATTTCCCCACTGTTTCACACTACACAGAAAAATACCAGCTAGAGGATGTTCAGGTGATGGGTTTTATTATTGGTGCCAGGGGGAAGATCTCCAAAAAAGGTGGTGGAAATCATGTGAATCTTCAGGATCAGCACTGATGAACACGTGGACTGGGGCTAAAAGCTCTCAGGGGGGGAGTCTATCCTCATTTTAAAGGTCTTAAATGTTTTGTTGCTTTTCATTTCGCTAATTATTTTTCAGAATTGTTTACATTTGTACATCTAACTTCACAATCGTTTTTAATTGTTCGAGTTCTTTACAAAATATTTCTTCTTTAATCAGTGTTCACTGTGTTGTGTATTCTCTATCTTTGTGCAGCCTCTAGGTGGAGGAAGAATGTATAGTAATAATAATAATAATAATAATAATAATAATAATAATAGTAATTAATTAAGAGTACTAAACGGTGTTATAGGCATGGTTCGAGTTAGTTTCTGTTTGCCGTCACACATTCTTGACATTTATTAATGGAATCTGCATTCATTTGCAGCAGCTCTGCGTCCGAAGTCTATGGTAGTTCTGTACAGCATAGAGATTATTCCTGTAGGCCTTACATTTTACGGTTCCCCACAATTAAGGGTTACACACACTAACATCGCAGGAACGTGCAGGGTATAACCCTGTTTTAATACTCATGACAGCAGTAACATCCCTTACTAGTTTCGATGAATCCGAGTGTGTGCTTTTGCAGAATCTTGTTGATTATTGTATATTGTATTTCATTATCGGACATGTATACAGAAACGGCGCATATAGTTTTGTACGTTAAATCTCTGGATGCATAATATCTTAAAAATAGGTGTTCTCTATTAATCATCATGCATTTACAGGACACCATACACCAATGTTTACATCAGGCAGTAGAACTTCGTGTATTAGTCGAGAATTATCTGTCTCTAGTGCCTGTAATTCTGTGAATTAATAAAACGTTACTAGTTGTGGATCGACACTATCATTAGCAATATTCCGTAAAACCCAGTTACTAAACTTCACTGGACTTGCTTTGTTAACAGTTGGTATTCATATACCATGGGCACTGTGGGGTTGCATTTGAAGTTGACACCGAGCTCGATAGCTGCAGTCGCTTAAGTGCGGCCAATATCCAGTATTCGGGAGATAGTGGGTTCGAACCCCACTGTCGGCAGTTCTGAAAATGTTTTCCCGTGGTTTCCCATTTTCACACCAGACTGGGGTTGTACTTTAATTAAGGCCACGGCCGTTTCCTTCACATTCCCAGTCCTTCCCTGTCCCATCGTTGCCATAAGACCTATCTGTGTCGGTGCGACGTAATGCAACTTGCTGGAAGTTCACAATTTTGTGTCACCTGTTTATTTTACAGGACGATGCCAGTATTCTTTGGAGAATCCTCTAATAGTCCTCCAATTTCATCAAATTTTTTTTCTGTTAGAACACGATGCTTTCACGTAGTAGTTCCTTCCTTCAGATTTACCGTTTCCCTATATCTAAGGAAAAATATTCGCACTGTATCCCTTTGTGGAAATGTCCCACCAGAGAATTTTCCTAAATGTTGCCTACACGCTTTCATATATGACTTATGAGGTAGTTATCTTTTATGTCATACGTAACAAATTGTATATTCTGCTGTTAACATTTCAGTACAAACTGTAATGACAGTAAATGTAATTATTAACGGTAAATGTAACTGTTACGGGGATTCCCGTGGAGTAGAAAGAGGTTAAAGAAGGTGCCGGGGTGAATGGGTCTATCTACAATATCAACATTTATTTAAAACGTTAACAAAGGTTGTATTTCTTTAGAATTTCAAAAATCAACAAATAACAACATAACAGGTACAATTAGCAATCTTGAAACAAGACTAGGAAAATCCAAGATTAGTGATTTTTACAGATTCTGGGCTTCAAGCCCCTAGTGTTAAAATTCCAGAGATACGGGATCCAGTTTACAACTTTAATTCAAACAAGGAATCGTTTACTCAAGGGCAGAATTTCCCTAATTCAAGAGCACTTGCTCCCAAAATTACAATATCTAGCCTTCCAGAGGCACTCGTTACTCTTACAATATTTTGGAAAAGAGCTAACAGGCTGTCAGTTTCTTACGGTCCACTCAATGCAACATTACATCAACATTTACAATCTATGGCCTCTTAAGCCACAATTTACAAATTGAACTGGTTTTTACACAGGGGTATCTAGTACCCAACCTACAGGGCCTTTGCGAAAAAGAACAGGTTAAATAAACGGCCCGAACACAAAGTGAATGGAGGCGTACCCAGCGCTCCAAAATAATGAAAAATTTAAAAACCTACAGGGCTATCGGCCGATGAAACTGGGGCTAGTCCCAAACTACTGAGGTGGCTCGAATGGAAATAACATTATTACATGACAGAAACGAAAGGTTGCGAAAACGTAGCCACCTCAAACCAAGGTGAAGGGGTGCTCGAGAGGGTAACTCACTCTCTATCCCCGATTTACAGTTAAAACTTATTGAAAATTTTACATTATCCAAAAGAAGATTTACATTTTAGAAAAGTTTTGTTACATAATTAAAGATTCGGACCTTCCCCTCGAATAAAGCTGCGGAGGTAGCATGAAAGATAGAATTTACGTGGCCATTACCTGTAGATGTTCTGCTGACCGAAGAAAGAGGCGGCCCCGCCTCCTACCTTAACACACAGACAGAAAGACGATGATAATTGACAAGGAAACATGAAAAGCCGCAGTTTATATACCCTCAGGGAAGGTTCGAGAGGATTCTGGGCTAATCCGTACACACCCTCTCAATTTTATTGGTTAAGTTCAAAAGTTACACTCAAAATCGAACAGGAAACCTTTGATAGGTTGAAAATTAATTACAGAAATTCCTGATTGCCTAGATTCAAAACTGGAGGAAAGAAAAAGAAGTGTTGCAACCCAAAAATAAATGAACATTAGAGTCAGTTATGGACAACCTAGAAATACAAAACTTCTTTAAGTTCTTCCACCTTGCACCAGAGTGCATGATCAGAGTTTTTTGGTAGTGACATCTGTGGAAAAAGTCCAAACTTCTTGATGTATAGCAAACAAAACAAGGAGAAATTCAACCAGTTTAGGAAACTTCATCACAACACAATTACTTAATATTTCAGTGATGACATCTTCTGTTTAAAGTTCCAAGTTCGTGTAATATCAATTTCACCTGTTGACCGATAGAGGAGTTCATTAAGGCGCTTATTTTGAATGCGCGGCGTTGAGGTGTACCTCCCGGTACAGTAATTATTAACAGAAAGACTTCAGTCGTACTGATCACACTATGGCAAAATAGAGACTGAATTATATGACACAAATAAATTGTACTTGATTTTGTAACGGCAAACTGCGAGTGTGTTTTCACGTAGCGCCTACAGTGCCGTGATTTTTGTTTTGTTTAGTAAGACTAGTACTGGCGTGATCCTGGCCCAGCGCGGGCTGCACTTAGGCGCATACGAAGGTCAAAAATAACTCCGCGTGTATTGTACTGTTATCACCATTGGTGATTAAAGCAGATAATGTTGATTATTTTTAACGTCCGTTCGAACTGCTAATGATTGTAACGGACGCTAGGGTGTCGAAATTTTGTACCCCGGGAATTCTTTAATGTGCCAGAACGCAACAATACGGACTTGTCACACTCAAACATCGGCATATCGCTTCAACTTCAGCCTCGAAGGTATCCGTCTGTGGAGCAGGAAGACGACTAACCAACTGCGGCACTGAAGTTGTGATTTGGAGTAATGATGATAATTATGCTGTCGGTCTTAGAGACCCCAGAGTCCTGGATTTTTCCTATGAAGTTTGTTTAATGGGGTTGTAAATCTCCTGACATTCATTTATCTTATTTACTCTTGTACGCCATCCGATAGTGCCGGAGTTCAATCCTGCAACTTAGAGCTCAACTTTACCAATAAAGTTACGCAGCTGGTCGACATATTTAAGAGCCCAAGTACATAGTGACAGTTGGGAAATAATTCAGTACTAGTTGAATTCTACTAACATAGGCGTGTTTCTCAGAAATTAAATTTCGCACCGACTAAGCTTCTTTCATTCTTACCCCTGTAGGTGGGGGACGCAAACGAAGAATACACCCACGATATCCCCTTCCTGTCGTAAGAGGCGACTACAAGGGGCGACCAAGTGGTGACTAAGAACCATGAGACTACTTGTGATTAGTACCATCACACTGGGAACACCATGGGTCGCCTTTACTTGCGGGTAGTACCACTATATTAGGTACACAATAGATTTGTGATTAGTAGCAGCAGGGAGTGGTTCACTGTGGGTTTCCAGTATCTGTGATTAGGACAACTATATGCGGAACACCAACGGCTTACATTGCCTGTGATTAATAAGTACCATTGTGAGAAACACCACGGGTCTGGGCGTTGCCGGTGATTACTACCACTATATGAGCGACACCGTGTTTCTGCGTTGCCACTGATTAGTACTCACTATGTGAGGGATACCACGGGAATACCGACGGTCGTGATTAGTATACCTAGATGAGAAACACCATAGGTCTGCGTTACCTGTGCGACGTACATTACTTGCGAATGGTACCATAATGTGTGGAACCCGTGAGTCTACGTTCCTTTAGATTAGTCCCATTGCACGAGGAATACCATGGTTCTACTTTACTAGCGGTAAGTACCATTATGAGGGGCCGTTGACCTGGATTTTGGACCCCTTTAGAAAAAAAGCATCATCGATTCAGGAATGTGCTATGAGTTTCTGGGAAGGTGGGGCATTGCGAGTCGGATCCACTGATTGTTTTAAGTTCATAATCATTGTTCATCGTCTTTTTTTAAATTATGGCCAGTGGATTGATTTTGGAATTAATTTTAACTTTCAGTCTTGTGAGTTGGATCCGCTGATTATTTTAAATTCATATTCATCCATTCATTCTTCATCATCACGTTTTGAATTCTGGTCACTGGATGAATTTTGGACTTTTAAATTGCCATTACATTTCGTACCATTAGGGGCCGATGACCTAGATGTTAGACCCCTTTAAACAACAAGAATCATCATCAAATTCTTTCAATCTTCTAAGCTCTAGTCGTATTTACTTAATTTGGACAGCCGCTAAGTCATACTATATAATAATTATACACTATCTGATCCGAAGTATCCGGACATCTGCCTCAAACTGAAGACTGAGTTTGCTGGTAACATACTCTCTACTAGTCGACATTAATATTATGATGGTACACCTTTTGCCTTAACCCGTCAAAGCCCAAACACAATGTACAAAATAAATCTACGTATTTCCTTTAGGATTATGTTAGGTACATTACGAAAAACAATAGAAAACTAAATATTTACAGGAAACGTGTTCCATAAACAAAATACAGGGGTGTCACCTGTAGGTGACATTGGTCAGTATAGTTACAGTTTGCAGCTTACTGGTAGTCTGCTTTCAGTTGCGAGGACAACTGCTGCCCCTAACGCATAGTTGGACTGTCCAGGATGCTGAGTCCATGTAGTTCCTTGGTAAGACTTGAAGGCTATGAGGTAATCAAATTGCATAGCAATTGTCCAGAGTTTATGGCCGAACCATAGAGGTTTCCCGTGGATATGTTGCTTTGGTTTAGAAATTTTAGGTATTCTCATACTTTGCGAAGTTTATCCTTGAGGGGATGGGGGTATATTAATATTATCTGAAGGATGAAAATACCGATGAATTCCTGGAAACCTATTTCTTCTCATGTTGTTGGAAACTAAATTATTGAAAACATCTGATTTTAATTCTCAAAACACCCTTATGGTTTTGCAAATTCCTTTAGCCAGTCAACAGTAGTACAACGGTATAAACACTTATATCATCTGAATTTATGTCTAACACTTGGTTCTTGAGCAGAGAATACAGCTTCGACATTTTCACAATGAGATTATTCTTCTTCAATGAACAGTAACTCAAAACACTGAACTGGAGACAATTGCGGTGTGTCATATTCAGTAGGTTCCTCATGCACGTCACCTCACCATATCCGAAAATAAAATTCCCCTCTGTAGCTGCTCACAATATGTTGTACTTTTTCTTAGAAGGTGCTGGTTTATTTGTCCTAGAAAGACCAGGTGCATGTTGCATTTCATTAGAAGGTACCGACGTACCATCATCTGCTGATATGATATTTATTTCCACTGTCAACCTCAATATTGTTCCAGGAATGGGGTTTACATCGACAGAATTAGTTGCTTCATCACGTTCCTCATCCGTAAAATTTCCGTCATTTGGAGGAAACATGATGATATAGATGGTGCATTATTAATGTCGTCTTCCAACATTTCTAGTACCTCATCCAGTGTAAAAGTGAAAGAGGGAGAAAATACGAAGTGAATATCGGATACTCTTTATAACTGAAATTGGACAAAAAGGCCCACTTCATGTGACCAATGTCACCTATAGGTGACACAATGCATTTTCACGGCAAGAACATATCCTTAAATTATAATATTGTTCTTAAGAATGTGTCACTTTCATTACCGAACATTTGAGAAATTTAGGCGCATAAAATACAAAAGAAAATTAACTTTTATCACACGGTTTCCATACCATAATAACTTGCATTTGTTTCTCCACTTCAATCCAATCTGTTTCCTCTTGTATCTGAGTGAGAGCTGACTGAAAAGTGCAGGCTGCGAATTCAAGAATGGTCCATTTCAAATTATAAGACCTTTCTTTAAATAATTCCAACAGGCAGAGAAGTTCAAGCAGCTTGATGAGCAGGAAATGTTATTAATATTAAGTGTCACCTGTAGGTGACATTGGGGTTTGACGGGTTAATCACAGCACTGACTCTAGTGGGGAGACTTTCCACCTGGTGTCGGACCGTTTCTATGCGAATGGCATACCATTCTTCCCGAAGAGCCGTTGCCTGAGAACGTGTTGATGTTAGACGGCGTGGTCTGAAACGAAGTCGCCGTTCTAACTTATCCCGTTAGTGTTCTGTTGGATTTAGGTCGGTATGTTGGGCGGGCCCATCCAGTTGTAGAATATTATTGTCCTTAAGCCATTGGCATACAAAGCCCGTTTGATGCCTCAGTGCGTTATCATGTTGGTACAAACAAAGATCACCGAACTGATATTCCACGGCAGGCAATACGAAAACATTCAGAATTTGTTGATACCTTTCTGCGTTCACATTGTCATGCAGTCCTCCAAGAGGGCCGAGTCCATGCCATGAGAAACATCTTCACACCATAATGCCACCTCCTCCGAACATCACTCTTGGTACTAAACATTCAGGTAGATGACGTTCCCCTGGCATTCTCCATACCCAGATTTCCACAATTTATAACGTGATTCATCACTCCAAATTACCGTTCCACCGTTCCAGTTCTAGCTCTTTACAACAAATTAGGCGGCACTTTTTATTAATAGGGAAAATATTTGGTTTATAGGCAGCTGTTCGACCATGGAAGCATATTAATTTTAATTCCTAACGCACAGTCATTGGATTGGCTATAATTTGCGTGGCAATTTGAAATTCCCTGGTGATTCGTCCTGCAGACAAGCTATGATGTGTTTCGCACCACCTTCTTAAGCTGCGTTTACACTAGCGAAACTCCCTCGCGGAAGTCGCTCGGGTGAAACTTACTCGCTTCGAGTGAAATTTCGCACTACCCAAAACAGAGCGCAATTCAGAGCGAAAAATAGCGCGAGTGGGGCGAGCCGCCTTCGACAAGCCTGAACGCTTCTGTTCATGTTTTGCAGCCAACATGGAAACTTGTTTTGTCCCTCCAGCTGCTGCAGCCGCGTTTTCCATCATATCAGTGTCATTTTTGATCACGAAAGGGAAGAAGAAAAATCGGCGCCGTCGACGATGGTGGAGCAAACAATTATTCCTTGGAAGAACCCAATATGGAAACAGCCGTATGAGAGAAATGGTACAGGAACCCATTGATGATACAATTAAGAACATCGTCCGCATGAGTACCCAAGATTTTGAACAACTCGTTTCACTGATCAGTCAAAAAGTTGAAAAACAAGACACAACATTCAGAGAAGCAGTAACAGTGAGAGAAAGGTTGGCTGTCACACTGTGTTTCTTAGCAACTGTTTGCAACTTAGTTTGCAGTATTTATTTAAAATATCGAAGTGCACAATATCAAAAATCGTCCCAGAAGTTTGTGATGCGTTGATTGAAACACTTCAGGATTATGTGAAGGTGAGGGTAACAATTAATCGCATTTAAAACAGTAAATCGACTCGGTATTATATATGTATTTAAAAAAAGTCAAATGAACAAATAGGAATGCTAATAATTAAAAATCACACTATATTAATTCAATTTAGAAATACATTTAATATCCGAACTACACCGATTTAAAAAATAACGTTTGATATATTTGTTAATTGTTGTGGATCATTACAAAAAATGGGTGAAAATGTAAAATAAAGATAAAATAATGGAAGAAGATATAAATCACAAACCAAGTAAAATTAGTCACAAGCGCAATAGCCCATCTAAATATGACGAATCCAAATGTTCAGGGCTTGTTCCTTCTGAATGTGGTGTTGTCTGACCACTAGTGGAAGTTCTTCACAATGACCCAAGAATGTTTCAAAATAGGTACCGGTAGGTTCAAAAAAGTAATGAATGGACACAATTTTGCATTATAAACCAATAGTAATAGCTACCTGATCCAGTGACTCTGTTCTTATTTTCTTTCGATCTTTCACTTCTATATGATCCCAGTAGCGCTTTCATCTTCGCTTTCACTGTAGACACAGGAAAGTTTAGTTGAGAACTAATTTCCTTCCACGCATCTTCCCTTTTATTGCGATTGAAATAGTTTTTGTTTTTCGGATTTCGCATAAAATCTCTATTTTTGTAGAGCTCGATGAGCTGCAACCTCTGTTTTTGATTCATCCCTCGCGCAACTACGGGGACAATGTTTACACTGGGAGAAATTCCATGAGCGAAACCCTTTGATGCGCGGACAAAAACCGACTGAGCTCCGGCTCGCAGCGAGGGCCCTCACTCCGCAATTACTCAGGGGTGAGGGAGCGTCTACACTAGGTGCAATTCCCTCGCGAAATTATTTCGGGAGGAAATTGCGCTTAGTGTAAACGCAGCTTATGTAGCTTTGGTCCCCTCGGTGTCATATGCTGTCGACCAGATCACGGTTGTGGTGTGATTGTTCATACAGGTTTCCACTTCAGAGTTTCATCACTAACAGTCGATTTGGGTACATTGATAAGGTTACAAATGTCCCTTACAGATTTCTTGCCTATGTGGGAGCCAATGTTTACCCCTTGTTGAAAGTCACTAAGCTCACCTGACCTGCCCACATTGCTGTTTCCTAGTCGCAGTGAGCATTAAAGACCTCTCTGCCTTCTGTTGCACCGGTACAATGCGTCATTTCTTGTTGTTTACTAGTGGACAAGGATGCCCGGATACTTCTGACCAGATAGTGTATTCACTTTTCACACGCTATCATTAAAGCTCAAAGTCATCCATATTGAATTACAGTAAGTACAGCTTTCAGTTTAATTGATATAGATATTTAACCCTGTGATGCTGTAGTCGTGGAATTGTTCCTTCTTTATTAATGGCTAGTTTCGACATTTATGGCAAATCGCCTCAGTAACTGAGCGTCAGGACTGTTCTAGGTCATAATATAGGTAATTTGAACACGTCAGGGAAATCTTCCCGTGCTGTAATAGATTTTATTTCCTTTTTCAGATAGCAGTACACATGTGATCGCAGCACAGCCGATGGGAAGACTGCATCATGTCCGGCCAGGACATCAGCGACACCAGCGGCGGACCTTCTGCCGCCGCTGCTGCTGCTGCTGCTGCCGCTGGGGGTGGTATGTACTCCTAAATTTTACTTTTGCTTTATCTGTGTGTTAATGACTGGAAAGGATGTAGGTATGATCAGTTTGAAGGAAGTGACCGTATGCATTTTCCCTAACTCGAAGGATGGACGAGCAAGTTTTCGAATATTCTGTATATAAACTGTTTAAACACATGTTTCTAGAATACTTATGAAGTATGCTAGTACAGATTTTTGTAAAGGAAAGTGGGAATACCAGTCCAGTTTACTGTAACATTCTTAGTGTATCCGTTAAACTTTTGGTTATTCTTCAATTTAGTACGAAATACCGAAGTTATTTCCTCCTGGAATGTAGAGTAGTGATAAATAAAACAACAGAAAGAAAATATGTTCTCTCAGAGAATTGGGAACTGTGTGGAATGAAACGCCATGAAGGCGAGGAATTTATGTATAATATATTAAAGTATGTCATACGCTGACCCTGTATAGTCACGGGAATAATTATGACGGAGAGAAAGAACAAGAATATGTTAAAAGTATATGTCACGCGTCCCCTTCGATCTTAACAATACATGTGTTTGATAGTCGAGTGTCCGTGCATTCTATTCTAGAATCAGGTCAACCTTATCGTTTTATCCACTCTCACAAAATATAACATTGGTTTCTAATTTTTTTTGCTTTACGTCGCACCGACACAGATAGGTCTTATGGCAACGATAGGATAGGAAAGGCCTAGGAATGGGAAGGAAGTGGCCGTGGCCTTCACCAAGGTACAGCCACAGCATTTGGCTGGTGTGAAAATGGGAAACCACGGAAAACCATCTCCAGGGCTGCTGACAGTGGGATTCGAACCCACTATCTCTCGGATGCAAGCTCACAGCTGCGTGCCCCTAACCGCACGGCCAACTCGCCCGGTAAATAGGTAAAGTTGCTCATGGATGTTTACAGACTAGTGCTGGAAATGCTAATGAAACTAGTGAGTAGGAAATATTTCATGAAGGAGGGGAAACTCTCCAAAATTAAGCGCATTAATCGCATCATTATTCAACGCGATGGTGTAGCCTATTTTTTGGTGATTCGGAATTGTTTAAACGTTTTTACGCATTAGAGGTTTGGAAACGAAGACTGAAGGCATTTCCTCTTGGAATGCAGAGTAGTGATAAATAAAACAATAGTAAGAAAATATTTTCTCTCAGAGAACTTGGCCTGTGAAGTAAGTATACTTGCTTGATTGAACTAAACCCAAGTGGAATTACGTTCGCAAGTCAATAAGTATCTGCAATTTTGCTCTAATTGTCTTTAGGTTGGTTCAGTGGCGTTGTTTGCTCACCAGCCGCTAGATGGCACCGTTGTCTACGTCTGTGGTAGGTTTCAGCGTTATCAGATCAGTACAGCGTGCGCAGTTGCGACGTATAGATGGCCGCGCTACTCTCTGTTTGCACCAAGGAAGAACAGCGTTCCGTAATCCGTTTTTTGTGGTCTGAGGGTGTGCCAGGAGCGAAAATTCATAGAAGACTTTCAACACAATACGGTGACAATGTTTTGCTACAGCGAAGTGTTTACCACTGGATTGAATATTTCGAAATTGGTCACATGTACCTGAAGGATGAGAAAAGATCCGGGCGTCCATCTGCAGCCGTAACTGATGCCAATATCGAACAAGTGCATGATATGATCCTGAATAACAGACGAGTGACTGTTGATGACGTAGCAAACCATATGCACATTACCCATGGTTCTGCGTATGAAAACATGCATGGCAGGCTTCACTTTCACAAAGTCTGTCGAGATGGGTTCCAAAACAACTCAATGAAGAGCAGAAGCGCAATCGCGTGAAAACCTGTCAGAACCTACTGGACCGTCATGCTAACGAAAGTGAAACGTTTCTGAAACGGATCAGCACTTGAGATGAAACATGGGTTAACCACTTCGAACCAGGGTGCAAACGTCAGAGCATGGAATGGAAGCATTCTGGATCCGCAGTCAAAAAGGAAATTCAAAAGTCAACCTTTTGCAGGAAAAGTAATGCTCACAGTGTTTTGGGACACTCAAGGGCCAATCCAGGAACATTACCAGGAAAAGGGGGAAAGAGTAAACAGTGAACGTTACAGTGATATGCTGGTAAACAAGTTGAAACCCGCAATTCGCTACAAATGCAGAGGTGGGTTTTCGGAAAGAGTTTTTTTGTTGCATGACAATGCGCGTTCATATGCCACCGCCCACTCAGCTCAGACTCTTCAGATGCTGTGTTTCGAGGTGTTGGAGCATCCTGTATAGAATCCCGATCTCGCCCCGTCGGATTACCATCAGTTTGGTCCACTTAAAAATGCTCTACGAGGCCGTCGATTCAGCTCCGATTAACAGGTGAAGGAAGTGGTGCATACATGGCTTGCTGCACAACAAAATGCCTTTTTCGCATAGGGTATCAGAAAGCTTGTGAAACGTTGGACCATGTGCATTGAAAAGCAGGGTGACTATGTTGAAAATTGATATCAATAAAAAGTGTGTACTCGTTTTGTAGTAAATTATAAAAAATTATTGCAGATACTTACTGACTTTCCCTCGTAATCTTCTCCTGAGAACCACTATCCTAATGTTAAGCACCATTTCCAGAGTATAACAAGCTTGTTATGACCATGCTAATTGTATTGAGCTGTCAGGTTTGTAGGTGTAGGTTGAGTATGAATAAATGTCAGTTGAGATGATGAAGTTGGATAGACCAGAGCAGTATAGGTCACCCATCTTGGTCGTAACTGTATTGAGCTCTTCGAATTTTTGTCTATTTTGAGGCAGGTAATTTCTTGAGAAATATACTGTATGTATCCTCCAAAGTCCGCATATTTACTTGTAGACCATTCGGCGTTGCACATATGTACGCACCGGGTGAATCGCCTGCGCCTATTTTTCTCTAAGAATATACAACCTGTTACGAATTGAATGTCTCTTATTAAAAGTCGTATCTTAGACGACCTCTTACAGCAATATTATGTACATAGCCTGATATAGACTCCCCCATACAATGCAGAAACTGTAAAAGTGGCAGTAAGTGAGGCACGTCCTAAAATCACTGTCCCCTATAGAGCGGAGTCCACTTCTCTAATCATATTTATGGGATTTTGCTGTACTGTACATATTATATCCACTCTTTTAGCTGTCACTGAAAAAAGGCGTATCTGATTGGCCCACCAGTAATTCCTTATTGAGAGAGAATGGCGAGCGGTACCACGGAAGACGTGATGGGTTGCGGCCGGTTACAGACACGCTTGTTTACTACCTATTGGGCTGTCTCGCCTCATCGCAATTGATAGATTCTTTGTACAGTTATAGTACAAACTATGGCACGAAGGTGATATACAGCAGACGTGGCATCCTATGCCATGTAATTACTACTGTTAGAGCGTTCAATAAAGGCTCCCGGGGCAAAGCACAATAGTATTTTTTTTTTTTTTTTTTGAAGAGAGAACTTCGGTCTCCTAGTGAATACGGAGTTATAATGCGTAAACTTGCACGCCAAAATAGCTGTGTAGAATTATGCACGGTAGATACACCGGGGTTTCAGAGCAGTAATTTTCGAATCCTCCTTCCTTCATTCATTACTTTTTCATTCTGTACTCGGGTTGGCATTGTTTATGAATAGAGATATGACATTCCTGAAGACTCATATATCCTGATAAGAAAGTTATGAGTAAAGTAGACAAAATAAATGTCGCAACCTGAACACTGAGTATTTACAAACGCATTAAGTATATCATTGTCAGCATTATGCTGGACCCATCAATCAAGTGATAGGTACATATTCCAGTCAGTGGGAATGGTTACCACTATCAGGGATGACGAGGGGCATGATACAACACACTGTGATCATTGCAGCAAAGCTAATTTGTCTCTTGACTTTATTTTATTTTATTTTTGCTAGTGGTTTAACGTCGCACTTGGAGGGTTTTTCGGTAACGTAAGGGTGTGAGAGGGCTAGAATAGTGTATATACATTCGAGCCATAATTCTTGCACAGGTGACCCGTACGTGATGAACATGTGAATATGATACAGTAAAACCTGCCTTTAACGGAACCTCTATGAACCGGAAAACTGGCCATATCGGAAAATTTTCTCGGTCCCTTGAATTATTGTTTAATATTCATGTAAGTGTACCTGTATTTAGCCGAACCTGTCTGACGTGGAAACGGAAGGAAATTTTGCTACTGTCTGCCTGTTAGATCATCAGCCCAGAGGCTGGTTGGATCCTCAAATAGCACCACCAAAGGCTATGCAGTTGTAGGGAAACCACACAAACCAATGACAGAGCCCAAATGAGGCGTACTAGGCAAGATGAGTGAGGTCGTTTGCCATTGCTGTCCTCACTGGGCCAGAGTGTGCTACTGCAGCACGACTGATCCTATGAGCAACACCTTTCATAACACTCAGACACACTAGCTGTGTTCCAAATGTCATTACTCAGCACCACGCATACCCGAGCAGCATCCATATTGTCACAACCATGGATGTGACTGGGACTTCGGTGGAAGCTACACTTTGCTCTGGCCTGTGCCAACACACGGATACAAAACTACTGCGTCCATCAAGAAATGGAAAAATGTGTTAATTTCCTTCATATCCCTTTTTCAGTACATTTTGCATTCCCAGTGGATCTAAGATGTCCGAGATAGCATTCGGCCAGGAAATGTCTGTCTTTGCTCTATGTTGTAATTAGTATCGCAGAAGCAATGAAAGGAGTGTCGCCAAATACGGTACGTCAATGCTTTCACAAAACCAAGTTTGTCTCACACCCTAACGAAGGAAAATACTGGCGTGTTACAAAAACTCTCGAACAGCGTAATTATGGTAATGTCAATGCAGAAGATTACTTGGCCATAGATCTAGAAGTCGAGACAGAGGCGGCGTTAGAAAACATCAAAGAGTCCGTCACCCGTCACCTCCAAGAAAAAAGAAACAGAAATTGATGGTGGTGGTGATGACGAGAACGAAGACTGTGGAAAATACGGTTTATGTAACGTGAAGTCCTACCGACATGCCCTATTAGCCGTAAATGACATTGTCTTCCTCGCTTGCGAAAAATGACAGGAAATTGTTCAACATTATTTGCAATGCTCGCATTTTAATCGAGAATCGAGCTACCCGTGGTAGTTGTGTCCAGCGTACAATTCTGGATTACTGGAAGAATTAAATCACAGTACTGTACAGTATTACCATTGGTGTTATTTCTATAAAACGTGTAATGTGTATTGTACTACTGTGCACTGTGAGGAAGTCCTTACCAAGAACAGATTTGTGTTAGTGCTGATGAACTAGTGTATACAGGATGGTCGGAAACAACGCGAACCGGGTATATGAACGTTAAAGGGTTGGTCATACTGATAATATTTTGAATAAAATAATTTTATAACTCGCGCCGTTGTTATTTTATCAGCTGAAAAATCTTCGCCAGAGGAAGAATTTCAACACGAACCTCAGCGCTGAAAGGATCGCACCATAGCAAGTACGCTACGTTGACACCGGCTGAAACCCACGGTGTGTTTGTGTTTGATATTGATTTCTCAGCTTGGCTCTCAGGCCTGTCTTAAGTTATGTGAGGATTTCGAAACCCTGCCTCGCAAAGCCCATTTGAACTAACCCACGAAGCTATCTGATTGGCTAAATTCAACAGCTAATAAAATGGCAACGGCATGAGATATTGAATTACTTTTTTTTTTCAAATTATGTATCAGTACTACTAACTCTAACGCTCGTATACCCGTTTCACGTTGTTTCCGACCACCCTGTATAAGTGTGCGATTAGTGTCATCATTTTATCTACTATCGCCCATAATTACTTAAATCTACTGGTGGATTATATACTTACGATTTTATTTTATTTTTTTAACCACCTGTATGAAACGGAATCCTGTATTCAGCGGGGAAAAAAAAATCCGGTTCCCTGGGTTTCCGCTGAGGACAGGTTTAATTGTATTGCTGCACGGGTTAGCAAGACGTAATTTACTAGAAGGAGGATGCTAATACCAAGAACGATTTCCTGGACGGTGAATTCCGGCTTCGGATACGTTTCGAAGGGTTTTAAAGACGGCTGCCTGAACCGATGTCCTGTCGAAGGGACCTGTTCGGGATGTGCCAGTAACGTCTGATGGTAATGAAGAAGCTGTGCATAATACAATTGAAAACAACCCACACACCAGATCAGGAGCCATAGCACATGATCTGAACGTCAGACTGGATCCTGTACTGCGCATATTTCATCGCTATAAATTGTGCACATCAGGAGAGATAGATGATCATGAATACTACAGGTCTTAATTATTACGCCTCATATGGGGTTAAAATAAATGCATGAAAAGAATTCCACCACCAGGCCACATGGTCTGTTAACGCCCTCGACCTCGGAGATGTCGGTTGCAGCTGTTCATATAACATTTCAACATCAACGCAGTTTCTAATCAAACGTGTTGTTGTTTGGATCAGATAGACTGGTTTGATGCAGCGTTCCATCCCACCCTGTACTGGACTAACCTTTTCATTTTTGTGCTACTATTGCATTACATCCTACATCTACAGTTTGTCATATTCATGCCTTAATCTACTTACTCCGTTCTTACCACCTACATTTCCCTCAGAAAATAACTCAAGATATCTCAGGGTGTGTCGCATCAACCTTTCTCTCCTTCACGTTGAATTTCGCCAAATCTTTCTCCTCCAAACAAAACGATACAGTACTTCTTGATTCGTGATCTGATCTACCAATCTTCCCTTCAGAATTCTTCAGCAGCACTACATTTCAGAAGCCTCTATCTTTTTTTTTTTTCTCAGCTAGTTATTATCCAAGTTTCACTTCTTTACAATTCCAGGCTTCACACAAAATCTTCACAAAATATTTATGATGTGCATGCTCATGCTAGTCTACACGTTGGCTTCCTTACGTCTACCATCGTCATTTATTCTCCTATACAATTAACAGTATTAATAATATTATTGTGTTTACGTTCCACTAACTACGTTTGGCGGTTTTCGGAGACGCCGAGGTGCTGGAATTTAGTACCGCAGGAGTTCTTTCACGCGCCAGTAAATCTGTCGACACGAGGCTGACGTATTTGAGCATCTTCAAGTACTACCGGACTAAGCCAGGACAGAACCCGTCAAGTTGGGGTCCGAAGGCCACCGCCTCAACCGTCTGAGCCACTTAGCCCAGCAGTAAAAATATTAATCTACTTCCTTTAATACTTATATACTTAATGTAATATTTCCTGCATCACCTGACTTGGACTGCGTTCCCTTACTTTTATTTTGGATTTTTTCATCTCGTACTCCTTCTCCAGGACTGTGTTTCTACAATTTAACAAATTCTTCAAAATCTCTTTGAATTGCTCCAGAGCCGGGTGGAGTGGCTCAGACGGTTGAGGTGCTAGCATTCTGACCCCAACTTGGCCGGTTCGATCCTGGCTCAGTCCGGTGGTATTTGAAGGTGTTCAAATACGTCAGCCTAGTGTCGGTAGACTTATTGGCACGTAAGAGAACGCCTGCATGACTAATTTCCGGCACCTGGGCGTCTCCGAAAACCGTATAAGTAGTTAGTATGACGTCCGAATACTTTCAAAATCTCAAATAGCAGACTGAGATATTAAACTAATGTAGTCGTAATTCTCACACTTGTCAACGCCTGCTTTCTTGGAGATAGGTGTTATATCATTATATTTTATATCGGATAGTACTTTACCTCCCCATGCCTGTTTTTCCCAGTGCAGTAGATTATTCTGAGAGTATATTATCAATTTCGGTTGCCTTGTTGCTCTTTAGTTCTCTCAATGGTCTGTCAAATTCTGACTTCAAAACTAGGTTTCCCATTTCATTAGCATCAACAGCGTCCTTTTTTTCTTTTTTTAAGAAATTCATCATCTACAATTTCCCTTGATGCTGCTGTTAAATGTGTTCCTGCCACCTTTCTGCCTGGTCATCTTTCTCTGGAACTGGTTTTCCATCTTTACTTTTTCTTTCCTGACCTTTCTCGAAGTTGTCTAAGGTAGATGCCAATGTTGATGAAGCCTACAGTATCTTTCTTCTCTTCCTAACTTTTCTTCAGCAGCCGTACTGATCTTTCTTCGGGACTGTCCACTCTTCGTGCATCGTGTTTCTTTCGTCCTTTTAATTGAGCCCTTGCGGACGGAACAAAGTAACAGTTAAAATGTTCAGTGATGTAGTCCTTCGAAGAGTATTAATTATGGGTAGTTAAAAGAGCATTCAAGGCTTGAATATTATCTTATATAAAGCTAACGCTTTATGCCTCTTGTAGGTTACGTTCAGTAGAAATAATTTTGTACCTGGTGATGTGCAATAACTTATTTAATTGAGTATTTTGAGATCCCTTGTGGGTGGGGGACGCAGATGAAGAATACACCCACGCTATCCCCTGCCTGTCGTATGGGGCTACTAAAAGGGGCCCAAGGGGCTCTCATCTTGGGAGTGTGGGTTGGCGACCACGGGGCCGTTAGATGAGTCCTGGCATTGCTTCCACTTACTTGTGCCAGGCTCCTCACTTTCGTCTATCCTGTCCGACCTCCCGTGGCCAAGTCTTGTTCTTTTCCGACCCCGACTGTATTAGAGTATTCGAGGCCTAGGGAGTCGTTCATTTTCACGCCCTTCGTGGCCCTTGCCTTTCTTCGTCCGTTACTTCATTTTTCGAAGTGACGGATCCCTTCCTTTTTCTCTCTGTCTACGCCCTGTGGGTGGGGAATGCAGACGAAAAATACACCCACGGTATCCCCTGCCTGTCGTGAGAGGCGACTAAAAGGGGCGATCAAGGGATGTTTGTATTAGAACCACGAAACTACTTTTGATTAGCACCATCACGCGGGGAACACCATGGGTCGCCTTTACTTGCGAGTAGTACCACTATATTAGGTACACAATAGGTTTGTGATTAGTAGCAGCAGAGAGTCGTTCACTGTGGGTTGCCAGTACCCATAATTAGTACCATCGTGAGAAACACCACGGGTCTGGGCGTTGCCTGTGATTAGCACCACTATATGAGCGACACCGTGGGTCTGCATTGCCTGTGATTAGTACCCACCATATGAGGAACACCACGGGAATACCGGCGTCCCTGATTGATGCACGTAGGTGGGAACACCATCGGTTTACGTTGCCTGTGAGTGGCGCCATTATGTGAGGAGCACCATAGGTCTGCGTTACCTGTGCGACGTGCAATACTTGTGAGTAGTACCATCATGTGTGGAATACCGTGAGTCTATGCTACTTTTGATTAGTACCCCAACATGACAGATACCATGGTTCTACTTTACTAGCGATAAGTACCATTGTGAGGGGCTGTTAACCTGGATTTTGGACCTCCTTTAGACAACAAGCATCCTTGCTTCACGATTGTGCTTTAGAAGTGGTCCCTTGGTCAGTAATACTATTTTATGATAGTTTTTGGGTCATATCCACTGAGTGTTTTAAATTTATATCCATCCATCCGTCCGTCCGTCCGTCCATTCTTCATGACATTTTTCATTTTGGTCAGTGGATGTTTTTGAACTTTGAATTTGTCATTACATTTCGTACCATTAGGGGCCGATGAGCTAGATGTTAGGCCCCTTTATACAACAAGCATCATCATCATCATCATCGATTATTTTGAGTGTTACATTGAGAAATAACATAACTTATTAACCCATAGATGTCTGGTCTAGTAGATCTGCAACATGGATGAATAGAACCATGTGCTACGAGGGAAGACATTTGAAACTAAGTGAATACAATGAACTGAGTCAGCTGCCCCTTATTTTTCAGAGAGATATACAAGCTGATAAGGCATAAAAGACGTTCTTATGCCGCCGCTTTCCTCGTACATTACGAACTCTTTGCAATTGTACTTTGCAAAGTACAATGACTACTATTGACGTCGCTCATCATACGAGTACGACCGCTGTAATAAATAACATAACATTCATTCCTAGAGGTCTGATACATAGGATTGTCATATTGTGAAGCAAAGCGGTCGTTCTAAGTGTTGTGGTATTGAATGTGTATTACTGTATTGTAACGGTTCAAATCGCGTTACAAGCATTCATCTGTATTATTGTTATTATTATTATTGTAACTATTATTATTGTTTGATTCATTTCTATAATCTAATTTCGCTATGTATTAATTAATTAATTAATTAATTGTCGCTTGCTTCGTTGTAGTTAATTTATTGTGTGTGTTTTAGCATTAAAACCATGTAGAGTGAGACTTGTTGCCTAATATCAGATGTGGATATGTTTTCTGAAACCTTTTGACATTGCAGCATATGGTGGAATACTGTTACAGTAACTGTGTTGAGTCATCGCTCTGTCATTGTATGCTTTTAGCGATGAGATAATATTTAGGGAGTTCCTAGTTTGCTTGAGGCTATTTCAACACAATATGTAACATTTGTAGCTGAGTGGGAGTGACATCATAGCTGCTTTTAGCTCTGACATGGGTGTTATACCAAGTGACAACTTGTGTATATATAGGGGCTGTATCCTATAGCGCTAGTCAGTTGGTTGGAAGGAGTTGAATGGAGAGACTTGGGATGAAGTCAGTTGGAATCAGCTGGAAGGAGAGTTAGGCCACAGTTGGTCAGTGAGTCAGGAAGATGAAGAAGAAGCAGTCGCATGGATACGTAATCGTCAGTGACCAAATGGATTATATGTTCGAAATGTGTTTCGTGTATCTGTTCGGTAGAGTTCTTGTGTCAGTTCGGTGACAGCCGAATATTGAGTCGTCGTAATCCAGACCAACAGTTATCAGTTGTGAAGTGTGAATATAATTTCAAGCCATCCTATATCTCGTTTGTGAAACTAAAAGGATACATCACCAAATCAGGCTTGAGATTCCTACAGCTGATACCAACACAAAGGAATACTTCGTAATAACACCCAAAGCGTTGAAGGTACTGTTACGTGAACCGGTGAAGGATAAATTTCTTGTACAACTTTTAAATGTCCGGTCAAGGGGATTTCAAATTTTATGTCTAGAATTTCCTTCAGTTATGTCAGAGTTTTATATTATCTTGTGACTTATCGCAGTAAATCTCACTCGTTAAAATCAGCATTTAACAGCATTTAAAGAACCAAAATATTTTGTTTAGAATCAAATACAATGTATTGTTTTATTTCAATAGTAGATTAGATAATTTCAAATTCTAATGGGGAAACCGAACGCCAATCTCCTTTTCCCAGAACTTATATATTACGCTGTCAGAGTAGCTTATTGCCTCACACCCTAGAGATATTCACGACTCTCATTCTAGTATCGTTACATTGATTTGTAGCTGGCGCCCATCAACAATTGTATGTGTAAGTAATAAGTGTGAGTACATAGTCCGACGATTGTGCGTTTTATTTCATGAATATTTTAATTCAGTTTCATACTGTGGAGCGCCCTACCGCTAGACAACGCGGCATCATGGTTTGGGGCGCTATTGCGTATGATTCCACGTCACCTCTAGTGCGTATTCAAGGCACGTTAAATGCCCACCGCTACGTGCAGCATGTGCTGCGGCCGGTGGCACTCCCGTACCTTCAGGGGCTGCTCAATGCTCTGTTTCAGCAGGATAATGCTCGCCCACACACTGCTCGCATCTCCCAACAGGCTCTACGAGGTGTACAGATGCTTCCGTGGCCAGCGTACTCTCCGGATCTCTCACCAATCGAACACGTGTGGGATCTCATTGGACGCCGTTTGCAAACTCTGCCCCAGCCTCGTACGGACGACCAACTGTGGCAAATGGTTGACAGAGAATGGAGAACCATCCCTCAGGACACCATCCGCACTCTTATTGACTCTGTACCTCGACGTGTTTCTGCGTGCATCGCCGCTCGCGGTGGTCCTACATCCTACTGAGTCGATGCCGTGCGCATTGTGTAACCTGCATATCGGTTTGAAATAAACATCAATTATTCGTCCGTGCCGTCTCTGTTTTTTCCCCAACTTTCATCCCTTTCGAACCACTCCTTCTTGGTGTTGCATTTGCTCTGTCAGTCAGTGTATTTCATTCGAAAGTGCTGTAAAGTAGATTCGTCTTGTTACTTTCTGTTTAGGGCCTGAACCAACAAAACGGAATACAGCTGTTGTAACGCAGAGTAGACTCTACTCTATCGGTTTATTCTACCGCCTCTACAAAATATATTTAGCTAGTTTTGATATGATTGTGATCTATATTTTACTTTGTTGTCGACACCCTGAATATTTGGAATGTTGCTAATGGAAAGTTCAAGCAATAACAGCTGCAAATAAGTTAGGGAGTAGTACTGATTTGTGTGTTCATTTTTGCTAGAAATAACAGTAGTTACCGACTACGGATACAACGGATTTCTGAAGATAACAAGAAGCGTTTCACAGAAAAGGGGTTCATGAAGGACTGCGGGTAGACAGTATTACAGAAGCTGATTGAACAAAGTTTGTTAAGGAATGGAGTACACATAGACAATCGAGAAGAATAATTAAGTGGTTTCGACTCTCGGAGCTTTTCTATGGTTTCTCCTCTTCACCGTCAGGTGAGCATCGTTTTATATTTTATGTAACTTACACTTTTAGGTAAATGAAAAGCCCACAAAAGTCATCAATCCCTTCTGACCCCAACTTGACAGGTTCGATTTTTGCTCAGTCTGATGGCATTTGAAAGTGTCAGCCTCATGTTGGTAGATTCACCGGCACGTAAACACTCCTGCGGGACAACATTCCGGTACCTCGGCGTCTCCGAAAACCGTCAGAAGTAGTTACTGGGACTTAAAAACAATAACATTAGTAGTCATCAACCGTTTGTAAAAAGTTCTACGGTATGATAACGAATTTTGGGATCAAAGAACTTAAAACTAGATAGCCTGCAGCACATTGAACGTAGATTTTCCAAGATTTATACAAACATCTCTTTTCTGAACATTAAGAGATCTCTTTAATTACCCTTTTCATCAATGTACTATGATGATCCAAAGTATGGAAATACTCTTCACGTATGAACTATATGTGATAAATAAAAAATGTAATTCAGCGAGAGGTTCATGAGACTGATCACAATCTCATTCAGTTCTTATAAATATCCTAATTATACCTATCGGACGGCCAAAGCCAACTAAGAAACATTAACGTAAGACAAACAAAACCGGGCGAGTTGGCCGTGCGCGTAGAGGCGCGCGGCTGTGAGCTTGCATCCGGGAGATAGTAGGTTCGAATCCCACTATCGGCAGCCCTGAAAATGGTTTTCCGTGGTTTCCCATTTTCACACCAGGCAAATGATGGGGCTGTACCTTAATTAAGGCCACGGCCGTTTCCTTCCAACTCCTAAGCCTTTCCTATCCCATCGTCGCCATAAGACCTATCTGTGTCGGTGCGACGTAAAGCCACTAGCAAAAAAAAGACAAACAAACCGTAGCACTTTTTAGAACGCGGTAAACTTTCGAAACATCCATACACTAAAACAAATAACGTGCGGTTAGCGATTTAAGTAGAGATGCACGTGACATACACAAATCAACGACAGTTTTGCTTCACCTTTACACTGATCAGCTCATGAAATATACTGTAATACAAAAGTAGACATAACGAACAAGTTGGTTACGCGGTCCTTATCTCGTAGCTGTGACCTGGCATTCGGGAGACAGTGAGTTCGAGCCCCACCTTCGACAGCCCTGAAGTTGTTCTTCCGTAGGTTCCCATTTTAATACGAGGCAAATGCTGGGGCTCTAGGTCAGTTCAATCCATGGCTGATTCCTTCCTAGTCCTGCCCTTTCCTATCCCATTGTCACCAAAAAACCTGAATCGATGGGACATTGGAACACTTGCAAAGGAATGTATACGTGTGGCTTGTAATCGTAACACACCCACAATACCTATTGCGCATCAGTTGACGTATCAAGGAACGTCTGGTTAGGAACACGGTGTTTCCCCTCATTTTGCGTTATGCACGCCGCCTCAGCACTTCCTACATGTAGTAACTAGCGCCTCGCACTGATGCAAACTTACATCGTTAGTAGTTTACCATTGACGAACTCACCAAGGCATTGTTCGTCCAAATTTTTCCTTTCTTCGAGGGTGAATCTGCATAGGTGTAGCAGACTGCGTAGTCTGTGAAGACGTTGAGGGATATATTACTTTAATTGTATCCAGGCATGTTCTCTAGGCCCCATGTCTAGGAGCAGAGAAGTGTCTCTAGTGGGACCAAAACAGTCCTGTAGTTCTGTATGACTTGCTGTCATGGTCATAGTCGCGAATCTGGTTGCGTAACGTGGGCGTAAGGAAGAGATACACTCTGACGATGCTTGCACGATACACGTGCGAGTTGTCTATGACGATTGATCTTCCTGCGAAACGTTAGCGATATGGAGCATCTTGAACGTGTGCGGGTCTTTGAGTCGGCGTGAATTAATAGTATAGGCACAGGGTGACTGTGTAATGGGACCTAAGGAAACACTGAGCTTCCGCCTTCCTGCTCACGATGTGTACTGTGTGCGGGACTTGCACCATTTCCGAATTATCTCCAAGTACATTGCCGGCTATTGTCTTGGATAAGACGTACGCGACATTCTTAGGTTAAAAATACAATGCCCCGATGTTCAGCAGTCCGTCTTGTATAACTGTGCCCATTGGGACATGCCTCAAGTTGTGGAAGTGTAAAGTTGCCGTGGCCGTCGAAAGTGAGGCTTGGAATTATGGAGCTTGTTTTTTAATAGTTCGAATTGATACACAATGCCCTATGGCCTTTTAGAAATCATAATTGTTTCATTATGGTAGGATCGGTTCGAACTTCCTTTGAAACGATAGTCGCAGATAGTGGTCATCGACTGCAGTTGTATTCCGTGGTCAGTCCATGCCAGGCAAGTTCTTAACACATGTATAAGGATTCCATGTCGGAATCCTTATGATTCACTCTTCCGTGAATGCCATCTTCCCTCACAGATTATCATTTCCGACCTAAAATTACTGTGAGAACTTCTTCATATTTCTCCATTAACTCTCGCCGTGGAGCGTTTGCAAAAGGACAGCTGTGTTTTGGTTTCGAGAGGTAAAACTACGGAACGTGTAGAATTGATTACGTTCTGTTTCAGTTCAGTAGACTATTCCGTTGACATACCTTTTTAGAATCGGGTACCGTTCACGAGACTTACAGATGTGCTGCAAAACTTATTTTGAAGTGTACTCGCCCCGGGATGGTCCACCTCTACACTAGCTTTTCGATATAACATTTAGGCCTAAGAATATCAATACACTAGTGTGAAACAAAAGAAGAAGCGCTATTAACGAGCCATCGTAAGGGCTGTTAAGTAGGTACAGGCGCAGGACATGGTAGTATAAAGAAAACATCAAAATACTGTACCGCACCAAGTATTTATTGCAGGGCAACAAACACTTGCAGGATACATATCTCACAGTGTTGGACCACTCGTAGCTTGGAGACAGACGGCAATACTGTCCGGCATAGGGGCATACACACGTCGGATGTTCCCCTCAGGAAGATCCTGCAACAACTGGCTCAAGTGACCCTCAAAATATGCCGTAGATACCAGTAGTATATGGGGGGATTCGGCCGCCGCCGTTGCCACCTCCAACCGCCCCTCGACGAGGCCTGATCTGGTGGGGGACGTCACGGCGTGGTGCGGGCTGCTAGCTAAGAGCGTGCCCTTAACCTTATTTGGCTAAGAACGCGCTCTTAATCTCACATGACCTTACGCTGGCTACGTGTCCGGGCTTAACCTTACAGACCTGGGGTTCGACCCTAGGCTTAAGGGCGTTCACCTTAAAGACCCAAATTCGATGCCAAAAAGCGCAAGCTTACCCTAACAGCCAACGTCATTATGGCTAAGGGGGCAAGCGTAACCTAAGAGGCATGACGTGTCTAGACTTAACCTCTCAGATACCGGGTTCGATCCCTGGCATAAGCGTGGTGTTAACCGTACAGACCTAAGTTCGATGCCTAGGCTAACCGCATAACAGTGCAGGCTTAACCTTACATGATGTTAATGGCTAAGAGTGTAAGCTTAGCCTCACGCTGACCACGCGTTAACCTAACCGGTTGTCATTCCCTACACCCTGGCCAAATGTGCAGATCTAACGTTACGCTGACCACGCTTAACCTAACCTAACACACCCTGGCATAAAGTGTAGGCTTAAACGTACCTAACGTAACCTCCCCGGACTTGGAGCGGAACTTGGGATAAGATGGCGGCTATAAGGCTCAATACGTATGCTTTATTGATAGGGGGCGTAATGTTGAAAAGCATCCTCAGGGGATCGAAGCTGATCCTAACCTCCCAGGCTAACCGCAAAAGAGAGTAAGCGTAACTTAACAGAATTTAAGTTCGATACCCGAACTAACCACATAAAAGTGCAGGCCTAACCTTATGCTGACCAGTCGTAGATCTAACCGGTTGCCCTTCCCTACACAAGCCTAGTGGTTACACGTTGTACTAATAGGACTAGTGAGATGGTGTAAGACCTAATGCATATGCTCTATTCATAGGGGCATAATACTGAAAGGCGACCTTACGTCTTGGAGCTGAGCAACCGCATAAATGACAATCGGACAAAAAGGGCTACATGTCGAAAGGGCAAAAGAGCTAAATGGAAAAAGGGCTGAAGGGCAAAGGGGCTAAATGGCAAAAGGGCTCAAGTGCTAAATGTGGCAAAAGGGATGAACGGATAAAGGGCAAAAGAGCTAAATGGCTATACGGAAGAAGGGCGAAATGATTTATGGGCAAACGTGCTAAAGGGAATGAACTATGGTCTAGGGCTTAGAGCTGAACTTGGTACAAGATGATGACACGGGACTAGGAAGATGGTGCAAGGTTTAAAACATGTGCTTTATTCACGGGGACATAAATTAGGAAGCAATGCTACTTCAAGTTATTGAAGCTGAGCGGCTGCAGAGTCAAAGACACTAGCAAATGAGCTGATACATAACGCGCTGTTGGTTTTTAGTGTTCAGAACACTGAATTTTTTGTTTTGATGTTCGAGCTTATAGACTTGAACTCCAGAGACTTATAGTAGCTGACACTGCTTTGCGGTTAGCCCGGGAGGTTAGGTGCAGCTTCAGTCCCCTGAGGGGAGCCTTTCAACATTCCGTAAATGTAAAATAAATTGAAATTATTATCATCGTTATTATTATTTATTTATTTATTTATTTATTTATTTATTTATTTATTTCCACATCCAGCCAAACCATTACGTCCGACTACAGCTTCGATTCCTCTGAACACTTAAATTCTCGTGGTTAACAAATGGACTGTTATTCAATTAATTTTTTTTTTTTTTTTTGCTATTTGCTTTACGTTGCACCGACACAGATATGTCTTATGGCGACGATGGGATAGGAAATATCTAGGGAGTGGAAGGAAGCGGCCGTGGCCTTAATTAAGGTACAGCCCCGGCATTTGCCTGGTGTAAAAAAAGGAAACCACGGAAAACCATTTCAGGGCTGCCGACAGTGGGGCTCGAGTTATTGAGTTCATTGACTCCTCGAGCCGTAGAAGCGTCACAGAATTGGAATATATTATGGTATTGCTCTGTCTTGTGTACTGGTATGGGACCTCGTGTTCATAATTAATACACTCCTTTGGGCTTTTCATTTGGTCAACTGGTGATATATTTCGAAATTGTATTGTATGTCTAGAATTGTTCATATACAGCGCATGGTTTCGTTACTATTAAATATCTGTATGAGGGGATTCGAATTACACACTTCCTCGAGTAGAATAATCATCCCTCCTCCATTTAGCGACAGAACTGTGGCACTGAATCAGGACTGTTGAGAAGGGACATCGTAAATGTACCACCCAATTTTTAATCATGGCGCGAAGTTAACTGCTATGGCCTTGCTTTTAATCGTGAGTGTACCTAGTCAGCTGCCTTACTGTGTGCGCCATGTCTGGTTTTGACCTTTCCTTTTTGGAGTACAACGGTGTATTGCTTTTTTGTAGTTTCGCTGGGAGGAAGACCTGTACTTCTACGGTTATATTTTCAAAATTGAATCATATCTTTGCTACTTTGCAATTCTTGAAGCGACAGTAAGACTTAAGTGCACAGGTGAGAGGATTTCGACTATACGAATTGTTTATTGTGAGTTAACATGTAAAGTAATACAAGTTTCTTTTGAAAGATGAAGTTTTCAGGTAAATATTTTTGCAGTCTTACCTTGTATGACCATATGTGATATGTTTAATTACCAGCAGACTTTCATATTGAATGCAACATTATTTTATAAGCAGCTTAGCATGTTATATCTAGTGAAAAACTTAATGTCGGGCTGAGTAGCTCGGAGGTAGAGCGCTTGGCCTTCTGTGCCCAACTTGGCAGGTTCGATTCTGGTTCAGTCTGGTGGTATTTGAAGGTCCTCAAATACGTCAGCCTCGTGTCGGTAGATTTACTGGCACGTTACAGAAATCCTGCTGGACAAACTTCCGGCACCTCGGCGTCTCCGAGAACCTTAATAGTAGTTAGTGGGATGTAAGTCATTATTATTATGAACCTTAATTTTATCTCATCTTTATAAAGCGGTATATGTAATTGGGGGGGGGGTGTACGTTGTACTGTACTGGTAGTGGCAACCATTCTTAAATAATGGTGTATTAAGTGATAATGTTGTTTTAAGGCGTGAGGGATATATTGAGTCGGCGACGGTTGTGTTCTTTGATGTGAGGAATTGTACAATTCGTGTTATTTTAAATTCTAGTGTCGTGTTATTTAAATATCATGCCGTAAGAATGTAATAAGTCCCCTGACTCGCTGTGAGGTACAAACCTAGCATTTTCTTCGAATCAGGCGTAGCCACTGTTACGTTAGGATCTTACTTTGTATCTCTGAACGGCTCGAACTGCCCCGTCCTCTCCTGTAAAGATTTTAACCGCTCAATTTCGAAGGTAGGTCCTGTTTTTATTTAATTTCTCGCGAATTAGTATATTACTGTTCTGTCATATTTTAGTAGAATGTTATGCAGTAAAGCAGACTTTATTATATTGTAAAGAAGTAACAAAAGGAGCGGGACGAACGTGTGACCTCTGTTAATTGATTTACTGTTTGAGGTTGCAGGAATTCTCACAACCACGTGTTTATAGAACGTCTAAACTTGGAATACTGTCGTGAAGTTCTCTTACTACCCAGGAATTTCATTACAAATGTCAAAAGTATTCGAGACAAATCTACTGCTTTATCCTTGTGCGACCTTCTCGGTATCAGTTTTGATACCTTAAATCAGTTCCAATCGAGGTTACCCATACTGGTCGCATCAGTTCGTGTGTGAACAACAACACTGCGGGAAAAGTTGTAGACACAATAACTGTTTTCGGTACTGAACGGCGAAGTTCATACCAGGAATATGTTGTGGATATTGCACCGGTCGAAGATTGTATTGTCAATTTCAGGTGCCGATGGCGACCATCCTGACTGTTGATACCCGTTTCCTCACCATGCAAGCAAGCTTGTTTTACGTGACTCTTGGTATCGCGATCATAGCCACAGGATCTCCAGTTACATGGTATCCGGACCATAGGGACGTGACTTTTCATTTCAGAAACCTCATGTGCATTGGCCGGGATTCGAACTACCCCTCTCCTCACTGTATTTATTAAGTGCGGCCAGTGTCGTGTATTTAGGAGGTAGTGGTTTCGAACCCCACTGTGGGCAGCCCTGAAGATGTTTTTCCGTGATTTCCGATTTTTACACCAGGAAAATGCTGGGGTTGTACCTTAATCAAGGCCACGGCCGCTTCCTTCCCACTCCTGGCACTTTCCTGTCCCATCGTCTCCATAAAACCTATCTGTGACGGTGCGATGTAAAGCAACTTTAAAAAATAATCTGTATCCGTTCAGGGTAGATGTTGAGATAATGCCTTATTTCGCGTCTGGGGACTCGTATCCCATAACTGTCGAGATACCATTTCTCTAAGTAGCCGGGAAAGCACAATATTGGTGATAAAATTGAAAGCGTTACACAATGCCTACTTCGCAGGTACATCATTAGCTTCTAATGGGAAAACCGTTTCTACACGAGAGGAATGTAATATTCACCTTTAGGTAGTGCGAAAGCACCACTCCCGAATGAGATGATGATCTGTAGAAGTTACATATCACAAAGTGATAGTCAAAACTCACAAAATGATCAAGGCAGGCTTTTGATTTGCAGCATTAGCAGCGAAGTAAGAATGAATGTCTGCTCCGATTACAAACGTTTTCTTGGCCTAAATAAAAAAACGAACTCCCGTGTGGTAACCCACGATGTTTAACTACTACTGCAGAAAGCTGTTGACCCACCATTATACAAATATGAACATTTTGAATAGTTTACGATACAAAAGGAGCTCCGTTTTGGTTTTAGGTGAAGCTGACTTTCGTGATTGGCGCAGAGACTCGATCATCATTCGTTGTTCATGTTGTGAATTAAAAGACTGCTCTTATAATTTTATGAACTCTAATGATGATCACTGTAAAATATGACTCCCATCTCGTATAGATTATTTTCCTATTCAGAGGCAGACGTCTATCTCAGCACTCAAACGTAAACTTTCTATCGTTCTCCTGTGGGCAAGGTTTTCCGTTAGTAGCCAGTATTGCGAATATAGACATTGTATGACTCTTACAGTGATATCAGCAACATTATGCTTACTCTCCTTGAAGTGGAGTAATTACAGTTTAGCTACCACAAATTTGACTGTAACACAAGTTAATAGAGAGTGGATACAGAAATACATGAGAACGATTGCTAAATATGTCCCATCTCCTGAAATGAATCAACAGCAGTAAAAAAATAGCAATAACAGCCCGGCTTCGGTGATAATTTGAAACAGAGAAATCAGCTACCACAATGAACAATCCTACCTTGTAGTTAGAGGTTGTTCCTTGAATAGTCATAGGGTTGTTACAATGAATTTTCTTTATTGACAGTGTATGCAAACATTAGTGGTGGTTGCGGCGGCAGTTTCCTTTCCCTCTAACTGTAGTGATGATGATGATGATGATGATGATGATACGACGATAACTGGGAACGATGTTTCAGTCAGCCGAGTCCAGAGATGTGTCAAAAAAAGGATTCGACCGTAATGAGTATCTCATATTTCAATACGGCAGGGAAAAACTGTTTTCTCTGAGGACTACACCTACTAAAGAAGAATAAACAGTTCGTATAACCAGGAATTCAAATGAGTTTTACCTGGTCCAAGATTAGTTCGTAAGTAGTGCTCGTCTGCCTCTATTTCATTAGCCTGAACTTTTGCAATACTAATTATACCTACGTTAATTATTTTGTGTGTTTAACGTTCCTCCATCGTATTCGATTTTAAGAGAAGCCAGAGTGCTGGAATTTTGCTCTGAAGTTGGTTTTTTTAACGTGCCCATAAATCCAGTAAAGTGTCTCTTGCATGTAAACACCCCTAGTGACTTACGGATGGCCCGGGACTTGATCCTACTGTAACCTTGAGCATCGAAGGCGAGTGTCTCAACTAACCAACTACCCTACGCAACAGCCCGTCACGAAACGAGTTAACGATGGCGTACCTGAAGGTCGTCCTCAAGAAATGGTTCCAGTTTTAGAACAAATTCATGTTAACAGTTCCATTATGTAATGTAAGCATTCAGTAACTGAAATGGTCATTTAATTGTGTGATGTTACAAGTTATTGCTTTAAACCTCTGAAAACTCTTGCTTAGGGAATTTATATCTCTGGAAACTCTTCATTCCGTCCTGAGAATTTCATACCCTGAGCATTAAGCATACTCTTGTTAGGGAGGGAATGCGGAGAACAGGCGTGCATAGAGTATGGCCTTGTCCTTGCGAGGCGAACACGTGAACCAGAATACAGTAAGCTATTTATGGCGGCAAGGTCGACCAAAACAAAGTAATAGAGGTGACCTCCGCTGGCCACACACTGAAGGTAGACGAAAAGGTACGTACTCGGTGGCATTCTGGAACACTTGTTTGGTATTACATGCTGTTCATTTTAGTGCCTCATTCCTCAAAGGAGTCGAAACGACCAAACAATTTCCTAAAACGGGATTTTTTTTTTCGTAGCAATAGGACCGAGTTCATACGATAACCTGTTTGTTGTCCGACTTCTAAAAGCAAGCTTTAATGGGTTATAGTTTCTATGTTTTACTTTACCTTCTTGATTACTTTCAGTAAATAATACTAATGGTCATATTGACAGTATACTATCTAGTTGGCTGTAAATATTGTGAATTTTCTGTTTCATGACCTGGGAGTGGCTTCGTGCCTTTTATTGAATCCCATCATAAAATCCCTTCGCCCCTGAGATAGTTCAGATGTTATGTGCTTTATATTGATGAGGCACATCCTTCAGTGATCGTAGGTTGATATCCTTATTATCCCCTTCTCTGGTCTTCTGATGCCCTCTGGGGGAATGCTGTGTTGCTTACTTTTTTTTAAAGTTATCTTTCAATCCTTCGTCTCGAATGTAGAATGTTGCGTTTTTAACACTGCGCAACAACGTTTTTCAGAAAATTCATAACGCACCTGTTCCTATCTCTCCCCATTTTCCTGTCCATATTCTGCGCACATAAATGTGGAAACTCATGTCGGACTGTGATTATCTTTATACTGTATTAATACGGGCTACCGCAAAATGAATTAATTGTACAAAAGTCTGCAGTGAGGTATTTCCAAAAAAAATCTATTTTCATGATATGCATGAAACGTTCATGGTGTGGTTTACTGTAGTAACGTCCTAGTTCGTGAACCATGGGCAACGGCTGATTGGCCTAGTAAGTGGTCCTAAGAGTCGGGATACCAGTTGCTATGGAATGGGAGTGGGCTTCTTCGATATATTCAGAGTCCTGGCCCGCATTGTTTTCAGGCGGCTAAGGCGGTACAATTCACTGGTGGTCCCTATCCCGGTAGAGGAGAGATCCTCGCTTGGACTATATGTAAGTAAGGGTAGCATCCTGCTTCACAGAATTTTCACGCTCAGAAAGTTTTAAGCAAGCCTCGGACGTATGGGAGTAACGGAGTCCCCCATTCTCATTTGACAGGCGAGAGACTGCTTGCAAACAACTTGGCGAATGAAATGAAATTCGATGGGGAGCTATAAATGTTAATGAGGCTTATATAAGAAAGAAAGTAGACCTGGCTGATTCAGCAACGAGAATGCATCTGGATGTGCTAGGAGTAAATTATATTCGGGTAAGGGGATATAGCGAGGAAGAGATAGGAGATTACAAAGTGTACTTGACGGGTGTTAAAAAGGGAAAGACAGAGTGTGGGGTAGGGCTGTTCATCAAGAATACCATTGCACGCAACATAGTTTCTGTTAGGCGCGTAAATGAGCGAATGATGTGGGAAGATTTGGCAGTTGGAGGAATTAAGACAAGAATTACCTGTGTATTTACCCTTTGAGGGTCAGTTGAGGATGAAGTGGACGAGTTTTACGAATCATTAAGTGACATCGCAGTCAGGGTCAACGGCAAGGATAGGATAGTGCTAATGGGCGATTTTAATGCGAGAGTTGCAAGTAGAACTGAAGGGTACGAAGGGGTGATTGGTAAATGTGGGGAAGATATGGATGCTACTAGGAATGGGAAGCGTTTGCTGGACTTGTGTGCTATTCCTGGTTTAGCAGTTACGAATACATTTTTCAAGCATAAGACTATTCACCGCTACACGTGGGTGGGTAAGGACATCAGATCCATAATAGGCTATATCTTAACCGACTTTGAATTCAGGTAATCTGTTAGGAATGTGCGGGTTTTTCGTGGACTTTTCGATGATACAGACCACTATCTGATCCGTAGTGAACTAAGTATTTCTTGGCCTAGGATAGAGAAAGTGAAATCTTCCTGCAGACGAATAAGCGTAGGAAATCACCATGACGAGGAAATTAGACTGAAGTACATGGATATGATTAGTGAGAAGTTTCAAACAACAGACAGTAAGGTTCAGGATATAGAAAGAGAATGCGTGGCATACAGGGATGCTCTATTAGAAACAGCAACGTAATGCCTAACAACAACGGTGCGTAAAGATGGGTTAAAGCGAACATCTTCGTGGAATGAGGAAGTGAGAGCAGTTTCTAAACATAAAAAGGCGTATCAGAAATGGCTCCAAACAAGGACTGATGAAGACGTAGATGAAAGAAACAGAGCGAAACAAATAATTGTTGAATTCAAAAATAAGTCGTGGGAAGATTTTAGTAATAACCTGAAAATGCTAGATCAAGCAGCAGGGAAACCTTTCCCGACAGTAATAAGAATGTTAGGAAAGGAGGGAAAAGGGAAATGAGTAGTGTTTTTCGTAATGCAGTTGGACTCCTAGATCCCACGGAATCACTGGAGAGGTGGAAGGAATAGTTAGAAAATCTTCACAGCGTAAAAGGAAATCTCACTTGTGACGACGCGAA
Organism: Anabrus simplex; assembly: GCF_040414725.1. Lineage (NCBI taxonomy): Eukaryota > Metazoa > Arthropoda > Insecta > Orthoptera > Tettigoniidae > Anabrus > Anabrus simplex. The sequence continues at coordinate 1,160,002,524 of NC_090266.1, forward strand.
CAACCGAGCTCACGGGGAGGAGACGGTAGAATGTGTTTCCGGTTCAAGGTACTTACAGGGGTTAGACAAGGTTGTAATCTTTCACCTTTACTGTTCATCGTTAAATGGATCATCTGTTGAAAGGTATCAAGTTGCAAGGAGGGATTCGGTTAGGTGGAAATGCAGTAATCAGTTTGGCCTATGCTGACGACTTAGTCTTAATAGCAAATTTTCCGGAATCCTGCATCTTTGAAGTTGAAAATTGGTGCAATGAGTATGGTATGAAAATTAGTCTTTCCAAGACTAAATTGATGTCATTAGGTAAGGAATCCAAGAGAACTGAATGTCAGACTTGGGATACAAAGCTGGAACAGGTAGATAATTTCATGTATGTAGGATGTGTGTTCTCCCATGATGGTAGTATGTTGAGAACGGATCAGGGTGGAGTAAAGCTAATGCAGTGAGCTCGCCTTTGTGATCAACATTATTCTGAAAGAAGGAAGTCAGCTCGCAGACGAAGCTATCTTTACATCCGTTTGTTATCGGACCACCTCTGCTTTAGGGGAATGAAAGCTAGGTGGACTCAAGATATCGTATTCATGAGTTTGAAGTAACAGACATGAACGTAGCGACAATGATTGCTCTTACGAGCACGTGGGAACAATGGCAGGAGGGTTCTCGGAATGAGGAGATATGAGCTAAGGTTAGGACTGAACTCGATGGGTGAAGCTGTACGCATAATTCGGCTTCGTTGGTGGGGTCATGTGAGGCGAATGGAGGAGTACAGGCTACATAGGAGAATAATGGATTCTGTTATGGAGAGTAAGAGACGTAGAGGTAGACCGAGACGACGATGTTTAGACTTTGTTTCTGACGATTTAAAGGTAAGAGGTATAGAACCAAACGGGGTCACAGTACTAGTTGCAAATAGAGGATTGTGGCGACGTTTAGTAAATTCACAGAGGCTTGCAGACTGAACGCTGAAAGGCATAATGGTCTATAGTGAAGATGTATGTATTTATGTATGAAATGCAATCCCTACGGAAACTGAGTTGCCATTTCCATCGTAGAAAAAGTCGTGTTCTCTGTCAGCCTGTCCAGGACTTCCGCTAGAACTAGAAAGGCATGCGACTGGTAATAATGGATTACTATGCACATTTCAACTGCGAGTGTTTCTTATGAGTGGTGCGTTATATAGTAAAGTAAATTAACCTATGACCGTTAAAGCCCATACAGGGCCTCAGTCCTTCCAAGATGATTGATGGCCGGGCTGAGTGGCTCAGCCACGAACCTACTACGCTGGCGTAGCAGGGGGAGACGTGATACTCCCACGTGGCGCGTCCCAGGATGTGGATAGGGGGGTCCTAACCGGCTTGCCGGCGGACTTGAGCGAAGTAAAATAGCTCTCGCGGACTCTGTTGATAGAGAAATCTTAGATAAAACCATACGTGAGTTTTGAACCAAATTGGCAAACCTGATCCGCGAAACCCTTATAGACACAGTCTAAAAAGTGAAATTTATGGGTGAGGTATCAGGACCTTTTAAAATAAAAACCGCTGTCAGACAAGGTGATGGCTTTTGTCCACTCCTTTTCAACTGTATTTTGGAAAAAGTTGTGAGAATTTGGAATGAAAAACTGAAGCACCATAATATATTCCCACTTATGTTGGGGAGAAAGAACAAAGGTGTTGCAATAAATTGCCTAGCATTTGCAGATGATTTTGCCATATTCTCTGAAAGCCTGACTAATGCAGCAATACAAGTAAATCTTCTGGAAGAGACAGCCAACATGGCAGGCTTAAGAATTTCGGCAGAGAAAACAAAATTCTCTGCATGGTACGTAGCCCATATAGGTAGAGCCTTGCTCGGATGCGTATACCCGCGAAGTTAGCGTCTTGGTGGATACAAACTGTAATGCAGTGCGGATAATTTTGATGATACTTTCTAAATAATGGCGTTTATTGATTTTCACTCAGATATACTCTTGTTTTTCTTGTGGTTGGGCGACTCTTGACATTGGTATAGGAGAATAGTTATATATAAAGAGCATTGAAACCTTAAAGCCGTAAATGTGACCTAAGCCTAACTGGCTCCTGCCCGCAATTAATGGAAGGAAGGAAGAAAGGCCAATACGTCGGTAGTTGTCGCAAGAGAAAATCGCTCATAAACCTGCGACTGTAGCGGTTCTGGTTCGAGGTGTCAAGCCGATACACACGACCCCCTGTGGGTGGGGGACGCAGACGAAGAATGCACCCACGGTATCCCTGCCTGTTGTAAGTGGCGACTAACAGGGCCGACCAAGCTATGATTGAATTAGAACCATGAGACTACTTGTAATTAGTACCATCACGCGGGGGACACCATGGGTCGTGTTTACTTACGAGTAGTACCACTATGTTAGGTACACAATAGATTTGTGATTAGTAACAACAGTGTGTGAATCAGAGTTGGATTTACATTAGCTGTGATTAGTACCACTACATGCGGAACACCACAGGCTTACGTTGCCTGTAATTAGTACCATTATGTGAGAAACACCACGGGTCTGGGCGTTGCCTGTGATTAGTACCGCTATATGAGCGACGTCGTGGGTCTGCGTTGCCTATGATTAGTACCCACTATGAAAGGAACACCACGGGATAGTAGGAATCCCTGTGAAAATACCTGTAAGGAGCGCCGCCTCAGAGTCGGAGTCAAAAGTTTTTTTTAAATCTATGAATGTTACGACTGTTTTTCGAGTTCATTTATCTGTGACGAATTATTGACTTCAGGTTGAATATCTCTTCAGAGCAGGACCTACCCTTTCTAAATCCAGCTTGATATTCACGCAGTTGACTGTCAAGTGTAGATTATACTCTATTGATTAATATTGTTGTGAATACTTTATAAGCAACTGGTAGAAGAGAAATACCTCTACAGTTGTCGACATCTTGCTTGTTACCCTTCGTATGTAATGGGTGTATTAGAGCCACTTTCCATTCTTCTGGTATCTTTTCTGTTTTCCAAATTTCTTCAAAAATTATTCGTAAATTTTGAACAGATCTATCCGTTTCAATACGTTGGGTGTAATAGGCTGTAGTTAAATATTTAAACTATCCGCGGATAACCATTTTGTGGATGCGGAAATACATTCGCGGATGCGGATATTATTTTGTATATCCGCGCAGGGCTCTATATATAGGCCGACGCAAAAGGAGATTTAAAAAAATAGACGTGGTTTGGTCGTCACTGATTAAGCCCCGCGAAAGACCAAAGGAAGTCGGCCAAATCTTGATGATGACTCCGAAAATTACAGGAGATACAGTTGTTATCACGTTGGGTAACTTCGTAGAACTTTGTCAGTTTTGATGCGTGTCATCATTTTAGGGCCACGAACCTACTACACTGGCGTAGCAGGGGGAGAGATGATCAGTGTTGCCAATTTAGCGGATTTTCCGCTAAATTTGGCAGAATTAGAAGACTGTCGGCGGAGAAATATGTCATTTAGCGGACAGCGGATTTTTTGGCGGAATTCTAGATTTATTATAGCGGAATTTAGTGTTTTATCCATTTTACGTTTTTTAAAAATTTGTACTCCAGTCTGTCTCCGAGCTATTCCGCATTTCTTGACAGGAGCTAGCAGTCACATGAGGAAAACATGTTATTTGGATTTGATGTTATGAGATCACGGTATCATAATCTGTAAAGGGCCCCGTCTTGCCTGCGCAGTTCTAAGATGAGAGGTAAGACGGAACACGGAAGAGGACACAGACGCTCCGTTTTGCTGTCAGACTTGCGATCAGTTTTCGCTAGTCGTGCACGGATAACATGCTAGAGGAACTTCTAATTTACACCGCTCTAGCATTAGCTTTGAGATCAAAAGCTAAAAAGAAAAGGGCTTGATCAAAATGGGCAAAAGCTTGGTTACTTAAACGAGATACACTGTCGCATATAAATTTAATGAAAGATTTAACTCTTGAACCAGGTGACTGGTGCAATTATATGAGGACGGACAATGAAACTTATTTATACCTTCTTCACTTGGTCAGAAAGAGTGACAGTGCAATGAGACGGGCAATAACATCGCATGAACGACTCAACGTCACACTTCGTTTCCTAGCAACTGGAAGAAGTTACGAAGATCTGAATTTTTCCGCTGCAATTTCAGTCCAGTCTTTGGGAGTAATAATTCCTGAGACTTGCGCTGCAATATATAAGGTGCGCAAGAATCAGTATCTCAAAGTAAGTAAAATTTATTTATAAGTTTCTTGTACAAGGTAAAAGGAAATGTATTTCATGTTAATTTAATATAAAACAAGGTATAATGTATGCTTAGAGTACAATAAGAAAGAATTATATAACGGAGTGTGAAAATTAACAGTCTTCGTCCAACCAACCTAAAAACAAAAAATATAATTAATTACATTGGGTTAAATTATATTTTAGTTGCATGATTTAATAATAATAACAATAATACATATTTTATTTTGTTTCAGTTTCCAACAAAAGAAGATGAATGGATATGTATTGGACAGCAGTTTGAAAGAAAATGCAATTTTCCAAATTGTCTGGGTGCGGTTGATGGAAAACATGTAAAAATAACCCTGTACCGTGTACTCTTTACTTTTGATTTTCCACAAGCACGGATTACAACGGTATAGCTGTATGAATTCCATTAGGAACGCTCGAGGCATGATTCTTAACCCGCGAGGACTGGCGCATGGGTGTTTTTGACCCGATACTTAAACATTAGCCTATAATTCTGATTTGGTCACCCCTCGTTTCCTGTCGCCTTCAGTACCTTCCTTCCTGACCTAGGACTAAATCCTGAGAAAGTTCACATGTGATAGCTTTGTCATCACCCGAGTTATTGGTGTGTTACTCTCTGGCGGGTCAGATTTACCCAAGGCGCCAGTCCTCGCGTGACTTTTCGGTCAAATCAGCGCTTATCTTGATAGCTGTGTCGATGGATTGGAATAAGGAACAAGAACGTTTAAAACGACTAATTGATCAAGTATTTAAAGAAGATGAAGAGGAGGAAGGAATCGGTGGGCAGTCAAGTGAAAGTGAAGATGACTGTGTGTCAGAAAGTGAGCTTAGCAAAATATTTGCTGAACAATCATCGGCTTGCTTTAGTCGGAACGATACGTAAGAATAAAAAAGTAATTCCTCTTAGTTTCGTACAACACACCACAGACCACAGTATTCAAGTACATTTGCATTTGATAATCAAGTGACTCTGGTATCACATGTTCTGAGGAAAGGAAAGACCGTGCTGCTCCTATCAGCAATGCAGCATGAGGCAGCCATTGAAGGAGAGACTGGTGACAAACAGAAGCCGGAGATGCATAAATTTTACAACTGCACAAAGTCTGACGTTGATGCTGTTGACGAGCATTGTGCAACGTACAACGTTGTACGTGTGAGTAACTGCTGGCCACTAATGGTATTTTATGCCATGCTGAATGTAGTTGGCATAACTATTCTCATTGTCTACCAATCAAATGGACCTGTTAAGGTAGTTAGACGTACTTTTCTCAAGCAACTGTCTCAGGAAATGGTCCACGAACACATGAAAAGCCCAGCCGTAATGGAGAACTTTCTTCGTTCACTCAGGTCGAACATAGCTGGATATGTAGGAATTGAAACTCCGATGACTGGACGTCCAGCTAAGAAAGGCCGAACAAGATGTGGGTATTGTCCTTCCAGTGCTAACAGGAAGACGAAAACTGAGTGCAACAATTGGGGAATAATGATTTGAGGTCAACACACCACTCCCATGTGTCTCCAGTGTACGGGTATCGCTACCAGCCAGCATGAATTGAAGGGCACAATTTGGACAGCAATGAATTCTTGAAAAATACTGGTAACGATTTTCAAGTGATTGGAAACGTTTATTGAGACTTGTGCTATATATTAATGTGAATATTTCTTTGAATTGTTGATCGTAAGTGACTGACATTAAAGATAAATACTTCCCTGCCAATATTATAGCCTATTTTACAATTCATGAAATTATTGTAATTATTTTGCATGTTTTATTGAATACATGTTTAAAAATCACATTAAACGATTTAGAATAGTTCATTAGAACAGTCCCGGTGGAAATAAATTTCGTACGTAGTGCCTGATGGCAAAAAATTGATTTTTAAAATCCGGGTCAAATACACCCATACGCCAGTCTTCGCGCTATATTTTTTCGCGCCAGTCCTCAAGGGTTAAATCCGACATTGTCCTACGAGCGAACTGCTCTGTAGGAGCAATTGGTTAAAACTGACGCTAAGTCTGAAGACGCCATACACGCTCCAACTTGCTCGCCGACTTACCTGTACACGCACAGAAAAATTAGGCGCTGCCAGATTCGCTTCGAGCCATGCCTAAGACGGTACAGGGATGAAAATTCTACCACACACGGTCCGTCTTACCTGTCGTCTTAGAACTGCGCAGGTAAGACGGACGCTAAGACGGACCGTCTATGGGGCCCTTAATGCGTAGGGAAAGGTTACTTATCTCTTAGTTGACGAATGACGACAGATAATGAAACTGTGAGAGAGTAGCATTTAAATTATTATGCTATGAAGGATGACCATTTAATGAACTGGCTACTTCTGTGTGTGGTCCTTGCGGTAGGGGATTCACCTGGTTTGCATCCGGCAGTAAAACGCCTACAAGCTTTAGCTCGCCGGCTCGCAGGCAGGGAGTTTATCCCAGTGAAACTCACATATCAGGTGAGTGCAGACATTTACTTTTATTGCTATTATTATTATTATTATTATTATTATTATTATTATTATTATTATTATTATTATGATTATTATTATTATTATTATTATTCTGTCTTTCCTAATCTGCTTACCCTCCAGGGTTGGTTTTTCCCTCGGACTAAGCGAGGGATCCCGCCTCAATGGCAGTGTCCTGGAGCTTCAGACTCTGGGTCGTGAGATACAGCTGGGGAGGATGACCAGTACCTGCTATGCTGAACAGGGTCCTTGGTGGGGACGGGAAGATTGGAAGGGATAGACAAGGAAGAGGGAAGGAAGCGGCCCTGGCCGTAAGTTAGGTACCATCCTGGCATTTTCCTGGAGAAGTGGGAAACCACGGAAAAACACTTCCAGGATGGCTGAGGTGGGAATCGAACCCACCTCTACTCAGTTGACCTCCCGAGGCTGAGTGGGCCCCGTTCCAGCCATCGTACCACTTTTCAAATTTCGTGGCAGAGCCGTGAATCGGACCCGGGCCTCCGAAGGTGGCAGCTAATCACACTAACCACTATACCACAGAGGCGGACTATTATTATTATTGTTCATTATTTGAGATCGGATTTCTTGGCGGAATTTAGCGGATTTTTAATAGTATTTAGCGGATCTTGAAAATATAATTTGGCAACACCGGCGGTGATACTCCCAGGTGGCGGATAGGTGGGTCCTAACCGGCTTGCCGGTGGACTTGAGGGAAATAAAATACCCCTCGTGTGCCCTTTTCAAGGCATGTGTGGCGGTACACCTTGCTCGGCTGTTGCTCCGGCTGCTCCTGTAAATAAAAACAGTTAAATATACGTACCGCTCACGTAGACTCCATCTCCTGGTCGTGGTACCGTCCCTCAGCTTTCCTCGAGTTGGTCGGGCCACACAAAATGAGGGGTGAGGAAATAAAAATGTCGGCGGGTCAACTAACTACAAATAACGGTACCCAAAGACTGAATTGAATTTAAATGAACGAAAATTTATTAACAAAATTGGCAAAAAGGAAAACAAAACAGAAATTAAAATGAATCGAAATAAAATGGAATAAAAATAATGAAAGTAACTGGAAATAACAAAACTCGAGTAATTTAGAACTCAAAATCTATCTCCCGTAAACTTGACTGAAGGTCACAAATTGAAATATCAATCATCACCATCGAACTAATGACTCCAATGTCCATTGACACTCAAATAAAACGAAACAATAGTCTCCCAAGACTTGCCATACAGAGAAAATATCCCATGACTTACATTCCAACTGTACATTCAACTGAATGGAATTTTATGAATTATTAATCAATTGATTGATTAATCCAATACTCTCAAATCGAAAAAATGGGTATCTTAAATTTCTGATTACAATTCCTGATTAACTTGCCAATTTCTCACTGTAAAATAAGTGGAAAAGACAAGCAAAATCCATGAACACTTCCCTTTCTGCAGAATAATATCTCGTTAATCTTCATATCATTTTGCCACAACAACAAAAATTAACTGGTGGCTAACCGAAAATTTATCAAGAACACAAATTTTATCATGAATACATCAATTCTATATCATTATTTACCTCCTGTGATAGTTCTGGACACTTAAAACAAAACTAAATTAGGCCAAATGCCTGAGTTATTACACTTATCAAATGAACTCGCCTCTTCACAATATTAATTTACTTTACACTGCCGCTGTCTGCATTTGTACTGAGAATAACCAAACTGTGTTGTTGTACCGTTAATGGAGGCAGATTTCATCTTAATTAGATAGTTTGCGGCGTTTATCACATAACCTTTTACTAGAGGTCGTTACATTTGCATAATTAATTAGTAGTAGTGGTGTCCCAATTTCATTTGTTTGTTACGTTGCCTTCATGTCTGCGTAAAGAACTTGTTTCAGTTGACTCTGACAATGAATAACACGTGGTCCCATTAACTTAATACCTAAAATTAGTATTTACACAAATATACACAGTACTGGAGAAACAATGTGCTCCAAACAAAAGAAGAAATCAAATGCAAAATAACCTAACTACTCCTACATTTTTAAATCAAACAAAACACAATCATATTCACGTACCTTCGGCCTCTACACTATAAATATACGGCAGGTAAAAATATCAAAGGGAAAGAAAAGAAAGGAACAATATTCTCAAAAATAACGTGATCACTGCCTATCAAAATTAATCAAATACACGGGAATTAAATAATGCAAAACATCGCTATCAAAATAAACCTCAGCTACAACTGAGTTGAATTTAGCGGCAATCCCAAATCATAGGACGTAAATGCCTAAAACCGATATTCTCGAATTTAAATAATGAGAAATATGCGTCATCATAATCACAAATTAGCTTTCAAAATAATACATTGCAAGCTCGCTCCGTTTCATTTCTCCACTCGGCCTCTTATTAGAATATTTCCGAGTGTTATATCATCCCTGGAAAAATATTCGCGTACTTAAATCTTCCGCCTATAATTATCACATGTACTGTCGTGTATTTAACTCTATCATTTAAATTGATTATCATTCAAATCTCATATTTATCTCATTACTCTCAACGTATTATTCATTTGTCAACAAAGCTCTGCTCATTTATCACGCAGGCTCAGTAACTTCACTAATTCATCGTGTCGTCCTCATATTCATAAATACGACATTATTATACGATATGGTCCACAAGACTCTATTTTCCATTTCACCATTATTATCATCAGGGACATTACTGCATCTTCATACTCGCTTACTTCGATCTTTCATTTCACATTCACAAGCTGCCATGAATTTCAGAGCCGGCTGGCAACGATTCCTAATTCTAACATTGAATATAAACAAGATTGCCTGCCACACTCAACTGTCGAAAACTCGAAACTGCGTACCCACGAAGGAAATAAATATCGTGCATCTAACAACTTAAACCTCCAAAACAAAGGAAAGAAAATCCAAGACTGGATATCAAACTGTGATCACGTAAGATATCAATAACTCAGATACGCTGTAAACTTACGTCAGCTGAAATGTAAAGTAACTCGGCAACATCCACAAAACATCAAAATAATAATATTATTATACCGGTTACCATTATCATTATTATTATGTCATTATTATTATGTCATTATTATTATTTGATGAGACTTGAAAATGCAATGTGCAAGAGACACCTACTGTGAAGTAAAATATATTTTATACGTTAATCACACAAAACTCATGTCCAAAATGGCCACTGACACCCTGACATTTACACCCCGAATCGTTAGATGTAATTGCCGTGTTCTCACTCCTACAAAAACAAGCTCGCTTGGGTACGTGAATTTTTATATATACAAGAATACCTGATATCACTAACCTAAATTGACCACGAAATCATTCATGTCATCATCAATTACATATCACATAAATACAACATGCTCTTTACCTTATGTGCCGGCAGGTGGGCTGCATCCTTGTCAGCCTCCACTACATGGTTTTTTATCCACCTTGATCATCTTGCTGGGAATATATGACACTTCGCACACACGATTCGGATCCATATTAATTTACGTAGCACTCGTAAGATTTTGCCGAAGCACACGCACCCTCTCGAATTCTACACCTAAATATAATTTACAGAGTATGCACGGAATTAGCATCCATTGAGTTGGCGTTCATTGTCAGGAACAAATCACCTGGCTCGTTGATGTCCTTCTCCCTAGATCTGCCGAGCTCGCCCCTTTCAGTTGTTTGAACAAGGGATTAAAAGTTATTCACCTCGCTTGGAAATAGAAAGTGTAGGTCTACTCCTTCTCCCGTTACATTCCACTGGTAAACAAAAGTCTCTCCCTCTAAAATAGCACGAGTAGTGCTTGGTTTGAATGTCCTAAATGAAACGGTAATTTTCATACAATGCGCAAATTTACTTGCAATGTTTTTCTGATCAGTCACAGAGCAACATTATATAAAATGATATCCTACAGAATGTAATGCCTTCTTCGCTCAGTTATTATTGTGTAAGTTATGTGAGCTAGAAAACTGCTGTAAAACTAAATGTTCTGGAAGGTCCCATAGTTCAGTCCTTGTTCTCCGTGCGGCTTACCACGTTAAGTGTTCATTATTAAACATTCTAGCAAACAAATATCGTCTACATTTTTGACTGTATTAAGTGAGTCAACATTTTCTACGACCTGATCTACTAATATTATCAGAGTTCTCCTAAATGTTTGTCATCCGATTTACCTCATGAATCACACTCAGCGATGACTAAATGTGAGTAGCGGGTTCACATACCATCGCCCTGCGCTGCACTTGAAGACTTGACTGTAGACTCGGAAATTGCAACTAAGACAGATATTGGCAAAGTGTCGCCACAATTTTTGTAAATTCGGGAAGCTCCGCCTCCCACGTAGTTCCACTGGAGGGGTGTGGCGTAGTGATACGACACCTTGGATTAAGTTTTTAATTGCCCGTAGATTTTATGTTCAGTAACTACCTTCTGATGATTCCTAAATTTGGTGTGATTCACTTGTAGCACTCCACTATCAGAAATGATCGTTGATTTCTTTATAAATTGAAATGCGTCATGGGGCCTATTTACTCACGCACCATGACACTTTCCCGCCATTGTCATGGGTGAAACCATTCTTCCACACAATGCTGATAAATTATTATTTACAGAATAATTAATCACATATTCGCATAAATAATTTTCCAAATATTATTTCCAGATAAGGACACGATATTTTTCTACTTCTCTCGTCACCAAATCACGAAATACTGGATAAATATTCCCGCTGGAACAATGCGGTTAAATTTTGGAATTTCTGATTGGCTAACACTTGCCGCTTGCCTTGGCTTGGGTGCAACCATTTTTTGTCAAGGGGTGACAGGTATTCGTTCTGTCTTCGTCGCACAATTTAGGTGCGCCGCATACCTTTCTCCGGTTTCCCGTGAGAAAACTGTAGAAAGTTCCGCACTTGGCGGCGTCATAAAAATATATTGGAGAAAGCTTTTATCAAACCTATTTCCGGTACGTGATTTTAAAGAGTTTCTGGGGATATATTCCCACCTTGTGAGGTCTCAGCCTGGAACTTTGTGAAACTGCTGGCTCTTCCTCGCTATCTGCAGTATTCACATGTATGATTTTTAATAATTTAATTAACGCATTCCTTTAGGCTAATCGCGGACCAAATACACAACCCCCTGTGGGTGGGGGACGCAGACGAAGAATATACCCACGGTATCCCCTGCCTGTCGTAAGAGGCGACTAAAAGGGGCGACCAAGGGGGTGATTACATTAGGACCATGAAACTCCTGGTGATTAGTACCACCACGCGGGGAACACCATCGGTCGCTTTTCCTTGCGCGTAGTACCACGAAGTTAGGTACAAATCGGTTTGTGATTAGTAGCAAACGGGAGCGCTACGGCTTTTACAGTACCTGTGATTAGTAGCACTATATGAGTGACACCATGGGATGACGGAACCCATGGTTCTGGCTTGCCTATGATTAGTACCCACTATATGAGGAACACAACGGGATAGTACGAGTCCCTGTGGTTAGTACACTTAGGTGATGAACATCATAGGTTTGCGTTGCCTGTCAATGGCGCCGCAATGTGCGAAACACAGTAGGTCTGTAATACATGTGCGAATTTTATTACCTGTGAGTAGTACCATAATGTGTGGAATACCGCGAGTCTACGCTAGTCTTGATTAGTACCGCAACATTACAAATACCATGGTTCTACTTTTCTAGCGATAAGTAACATTATGAGGGGCCGATGACTTGGATCTTGGGCTCTTTTCGACTACAAGCATCATCGATTCAGTATCGTGCTTTAGAAGCAGTCCCTTGGTTAGTAATACTATTGTTTTACGCCAGCTTCTGTGCATGTGAGGCACTGTGGGTCGGTTCCACTGATCGTTTCTGTTTCCACGGTTGGTGGATCAGCAGAGGTGAAAGAAGGTGCCAGGATGAATGGGTCTAACTACAGAGTCAAAGTTAATTTAAAATTTTAACAAAGGTTATATTTTTTTTCTTTTGTAAAAATTACAACAGGAAACAAAATCACAGGTACTAGTAGCAAAAGACAAGTCTAGTTAAGACAAGTTTGTTGGAGTAAACAGAACTTGTGCTTTAAGTCCTCACTTAACAATTCCTGAGCTTCGCACTTATTTTTTACAAAGATCACCATATTATGCAAGGGCAGAACACCCCTCAATACATGCAGCACTTGCTCCCACTTTACAATATCAAGCCTCCCAGAGGCATTCCAACAACACTAGAAAAGAGCTGACACGCTCTCAGTTTTTCAAGCCTATTCAAGGCAATATGAGAAACTTACAATTACTGGCCATCAAGGCACAACATACAAAACTGAAACAGGGGTATCTCGTACCCAGCCTACAGGGCCTTCGTGTAGAAGAAATAACAGATAAATAAATGGCCCGAAAACAGCATGAAAAGAGGCGAATACTAGCACTCCTCGATGTAACTTCTTAAAACCTAACGGGCTTTAGGCCGATGAAACAGGGGCTATTCCCAACATATGGAGGTGACTCGTATAATGAGGAAATTTAAAACATTACGGAAGTGAGAAAATCAGTTACTAAACGTGGTCACCTAAAACCAAAATGAAGGGGAGCTCGAGAGGGAGAATCACTCTCTATCCCCGAATTACAGTTACAGATTTTATGAGATTTTCACATTAGTCGGCAGAACTTACATTTTAGAGACGTTGGTTACATATTAAGGTTTCAGAACTTTCCCGCGGGTTAAACTGCTGGGTTAGCAAGAAATAAAGATGTTAAATGGCCATTACCTTGCTGAAGACCTGCCGCCTGGTGACAGAGGCGCCTCCCGCCTCCTGCTTCACATCCACACACTTAGATAGATGTTGATCAGATGGCTAAGAGACGTGAAAATCAGCAGTTTATAAACCCTCGGGGAAAGTTCGAGACCTTTCATGAATGATCAAGACACACCCACGGTGTTTATTGGTTAACTTCAAAAGTTACACTCAAAATCGAAGAAGAAATACATGATTGGTCGGAAATTAATTACAGAAATTCTGTATTGGCTAAATTCAAAACTGGTGGAAAGAAAATATCAATATTGCCAACCCACAAATGAACGAACATAATTTAGTAAGGAAAAAACTTATGAATACAAAATTTCTTCAAAAGGTTCCTTCACTTCGCACCAGGGTGCATGATCATAGTTTTTAGCAGAGTCATCTATGAGAGGATGTCCACACTTCTTGAAGAACGATAAACAAAACACGTTGTAATTCACACAGTACTGGCAACATCATAATCACAAAATTAAGGTAGTGACTGACATCTTCTGAGCAAAAGTTTAAGGAGGTTTAGTTTTAAGTTCAGTGTTTCTCCTGTAGAGGTGGTTTTCCTGGCGCAAGATTTAAAAGTACGGCGTAGGGGTGTACATCCCGGTACAGTTTTAAATTAATATCCATCCCATCCCATCCCATCCCATCCCATCCCATCCATCCATCCATCTATCACGTTTTGAATTGTGGTCATTGGAGGATTTTAGGTTTTTAATGTGTCATTTCATTTCGTCTTGTTCGTACCATTGGTGGCCGATGACCTAGATGTTAGGCCCCTTTAAACAACAAGAATCAATCAATCAATCATCATCTTTATTTGAGGGGACGGGAAAGGGCTAGGATTGGGAAGGTAGTGACGATGGCCTTAATTATGGTACAGCATGTTGTAAAAATGCGAAACCACGGAAAACCATCTTCAAGGCTGCCGACGGTAGGACTCGAACCCATTATCTCCTGAATGCAAGCTCATAGCTGTACAACCGCATAGCCAGCTCGCTCGGCCTGTGAGATCTATCACCTGAATAATAATAATAATAATAATAATAATAATAATAATAATAATAAATTCTCAAGAGAATATTAGAGAAGCCATGAATGTTAAAGTAAAAGGAAGTGGGGATTTTGACTCTGACCACTATCCTTCAAAAATTAAGCTTAAACTGTTACCAACCAAAACGCAAAAGAAACCAAAAAGACTAATGTAATATAATACAGATAGACTCAACATTTCTCAAGAAGCAACTAAGAATTTTCAGAAAGAAATAAAATAACTCAATGTGGTAATTGGCAAGAAGTGTCAAAACAAATTAAGAGTGCAGTAAGAAAGATATTTGCGTCAGCAAAAAAAAAAAAAAAAAAAAAAAAAGGCTGGTGGAATGATATTTGCGAAGATGCACTAACGGAAAGAACAAAAACGTGGAGAATATGGAAATGTTCTAGAAAGAATGAACATTGAGTTATTTAAACTACAAAGGAATGAAACAGCAAGAATTATAAGGAGTGTCAAATGATCCTATGAAAATTCACAGCTACTGGAAATACAGGATAATTTCGTAAAAAATAATTCACGAAACTTCTATTCGTTAAAAATAATTTACGAAACTTCTATCAAACCTTCAAGAATAACCTGAAGGGCTATCAAGCTCCGAGTATTTGTTTCAGAGATGAAAATGGTAAAACTGTCCTTAACAATGTAGAAAACTGTGAAATACTGGCAAAACGCTTTGAAAATATTCTGAACTGTCTGGAACCATGCCACAATTGAAAATTTCCAGAGGTTCATGAAAGCCTAAAATCTGATTTGCCGCCAACTGCTACTTGTTCAGACCAAACTACATGTGCGGCGTGTGGTGTTGAAATATGGAACTAACTTCTCTGGACCTCGGAGCCTTACGGAAGTTCCAACACTTGTTAATCTACACGCCCTGGCTTCTATTTCATAACTCTGGCTTCTGTTTCATCATTGTTGCCACGTGGGTTGTGTGTTGCCTGCTAAGAAAGGAGTACTAAGAACGGCTACTACTCACACAACTGCCGATACATTTCGTAAATTTCTGTATAGAATATGAAGGTGGTAATGATTTTACCTGTGGAGACTTAATAGCTGAGTGATATCGTCCATTTGCACCAAGTTGACCGCGGTTCGAATCACGGTGAATGTAAGTAATTTGAAATTGAATGTCGTATCCCTCTGTTTCGGATTCCACGTACAACTGGAGGGAGGTCCTGTAGCTGTGATCATTATATCAACAGCCACATGAAAGCACAAGCTTTCTTTGATTCTACCAGAAGGAACGAACTTGTAATGGACAACACCCAGTGAAGTTGATCACACTAAAAATAAGTGTGCGGTGTCAACTTTAGTTTTGAAAAATGTTTGTAGTTTTTGGTTGCACAAAATCACAGCCGCTGCCCATTTCGCTTACGATTATCGTTCAGGATCCACTTTGTATAATACGTCACAATATGATTATCGAGGGGCTTTCCCTGGTGGCGAACCAAACGGTTATTGAAGATATCCATCCGCTGCTCTTCTTGATACTCCGACAGATCCTGCGGTACTCAATTTGTCCATGTATCTCGCGTTCCCTGTTTATAAATTGCTGATTAGCTTTGAGTAAAGTTTTAATTTTTCATAACATTTTAACTCTGAAGCGTACACTATTTTAGAAAATATTTCCCTCCAGGTTGTTGAGAATGCCAGAGTATTGTATTACAGATCATTCTGTTTATAATTACAACCATTTTGATTGAGAACGCCATGATACGACTTTTCATAAGTTTTTTGACATGCGGAGGCGTGACATCTAATTTAGTTTATAATTTCAATCCAGTTTTAAAAAATTCTCTGTAGAGGAATGTTTCAAAGTTAGTATAGTCGGTTTTCGATTAGGTAATTCTGCGCTTTTGTTTTGCATTTGTTTAATAAGTTCGACGTGGACCTTTCGATATCTATGTGTTGCCAGATGTATAACAGCACTCCAACCTCCTGTAATATCCGTTTGCCGGGCTGATTGGCTCAGGCGGTTGAGGCGCTGGCCTTCTGACCCCAACTTGGCAGGTTCGATCCTGGCTCAGTCCGAGGTTCGATCCTGGCTCAGTCTGGTGGTGTTTGAAGGTGCTCAAATACGTCAGCCTCGTGTCAGTAGATTTACTGGCACGTTAAAGAACTCCCGCAGGACTAAATTCCGGCACCTGGCGTCTCGGAAAATCGTATAAGTAGTTAATGGGACGTAAAGCCAGTAACATTATTTTATTAATTTTCGTTCTTCCTGAGCGCACCTGCAACAAGCTCGCGTTAGACGTTGCCAGGTCACAATTATACAGGTTCTCCCTCATAGACTAAGACCGAACGCACGGTGTTTATATTCTGTGCTACGGTCACGCGCGGTCGCCCTGCTTTAAGCGTGTATACGATCTAATATGAAATCGTACCTTATAAAATATGCTGGATTACGCTAGGTTATGCAGACATTGTATTTGAGTTCTGCCACTGTAATGTTTCTGATTTCATTCGGAATGTTTTCTTTCAGTTCCTCTATAGTGTGAGGATATGTTCGATGCACTTTATAATTCAGTTTACCCCGCAAGTAAAAATTACACACTGTTAGATCTGGAGAACGATGGGGAAATAGACCATCAATGATCACTCTGTCTGCAAACACTTCCGAGATTGTAAGAGGGGAATCTTCTGCTGTATGAGCAGGGTCTGAAACTTGTTGAAAACACCCACGCGATTTTTCTCCTTCCGTTAACTGATAGAAGAACGGTGTCAAAATGTCATGTTGGTACCTCTCTGCATTTACTGTCTCGAAAAAAAGCCCTATTATCGTCTTGCACTTGCAGCACACCAAACACCAATCTTCCTATCAAATGAGGGACTTCATAAACACCATTAGGTTTTTCTGCATACCAACAGCGAGAGCTATGACTGTTCAACGACCATTAAGATGAAACCTGAACTTTTACATACGATAATACGGTGTTGCAGTGATAACTGTTTCACCATGTTATCAGCTGATATTCAGACTGGCGACTGATGCTTGCCAGGTCGAACACGTGCAGGCTGCTTGCAAGGTCAAGAGCTATGCGCACGCCTCCCGTACTGCAGCTTACGTATCGCAGAGTAAAAACGCCGCATCGGCGGGCTTAATTTATATGAGAGACCCTGTATATTCCCTGAGATTCAGCACGATGGATATCTTGTATCGTGTGAACAACAACAGAGCGAAGCGAACTCTGTTTTTGACGAAACATGGCAACTAGCTGGAACTATGTCAGCATGTCGGTAATTCAGCCGAGCATGTACCACCACATTTCCTTCATATTGAAGCTCCACTTTCAAGGTTTAGATCAAATTTCCATACCTGCCAAGTACTGTATTCCGATTTTTCCGTAAAATGTACGGATTTTGAGTGTGTTTTACGGTTCTACGGACGAAGAACGTTATTGTACGGATTTTGAATATCCGCGCTTAGTTTCGCTTTCTGCGGTCAAATCGGATTTGTTTGACTTTCGATAGTAGCTGGTAATACGAGATTCAGTGTTTGAAATTCGACCGGTAAATGTATAATCACATTATCGATTATCACCGTGCTTTTGGCACCTGTTCTACCTCAACTGCTACTTCATTCAATGAGATGTTCTCAAACAAGTAGCAGGCTGCGATTTTGAAGAAAATAAATCCGTAAAAAGTAGTAGGCTGTGAATTAATATGAAACAACTTTAGTAACTGCGTCGTGCTTCGTAGCAGCTGAAAGGCTTTGTTTGTGTGCGTGTGTAACATTGGTGGTAGTTCTGAAACTCGTGGAAATGTATGACGAATTTCTAAGCGATTTAGTAATGTTCGTAATGAGTTGAACTAAGAAACGATATTATCAGTCTTTTCGGGAGGCGTGTTCTGCTTTATTTCCTTGTTTTATACGACCACGGAAAGTGTTCCCAGTGTTAAGTGAAAACAGATGAGCACTCATCAAGATGTAACGTTGTGTAAGTATTTATTTTCAGGGGTGATCATAACATATACAGTAAAACCTCGATGCATCGTTTTTCAGGAGGCGGGGGAAAATGACAGCGGATGCGGGAAAACTCTAAATGCGGGCGACATAAAAAATAGGGGGAAAGCAAAATAACAAAATACGGGTACTGTATGGGGACATGTTTCGTTATGTAGATATTATAATTGTAATTGAAAAAAAAACAATAATGGCGCGTGGCCTCCGAAGCCGGGTGCAGGTCTTTCGAGTTGTCGCGTAATGAGCGATCTACGCGCATATGAAAATGCGGCTCTACATACAGTAATGTTTAATTCGGCAGACAGACAGCCCCCGAACCGTTGGAATTAACTAAGGAAAGTTAAATCCTCGACTCAGTCGAGACCCCTTGAACCAAAGCCCAACACGTGTTAACCATTTAGCTCATACTATACATACCGGTATCAAAATATTGCAACCATGATATAGGCCTACGAGATGAAAATAAAAAGCGTTAGTTTTACGCCGTTTCGTTTGACATTTCTTTACACATTTCGTAATAATTGAAAACTTTAAGTTCAGTTCTCTTATTTCAAATGAAAGATATACGTGGATATTACGGCGATAACCTGCATTTAGGAAAAGATTCCGTAGACTCTTTGCGAACGATGGGTTAGATACCCTACACTGCGCGGCTGCCGCAGCTCAGCTCAGACGATGTCACAGAGGTTAGAAATTCAACGCGGCGCGTCTCGAACGATGTCACAGCGGCGTGTGCGAAGCTGCCAACTTAGGAACTAGTTACAAGACTAGGCTATGAGAAAAGATTATTGGTCTGGCTTGGTTAGGTCCGCCTTTTCAAGACTATTGGGCAGAGGGCAACAAAGCGGTCAACAGGCCTCCAGCATCCCACACACTCCACAAGGTACGACGCGATTGATCACCCTGTGACTAATTAAAACGTATCTGGCGCACTGCGCGATTTTCTCTTTTTTTCAACGAAGTTGGTAGCCCTAGCCAGCCTATACTAACGCAGAAAATGGTTACAAATTTGAGTTTTACGTCTACATTTTAATTCTTGTAAATAATAATACTTCTAGGGGTCTGTTAAAGGGCCGAAAAGAATCGTTGGCACCAGGAGGCTCGTAGTGAGGTTGCGCGTGAATGATCCCGCGAACAGCACTCCAGCCTACACAATCGTTGTTCTCAAGACTACCAACTCCGAATCGCACGTACATTCTCGCGTAACAGGTTGCCGCTATTATATGCGAAGAGTATTGAGCAGAGTCCCCCTAAATTCAGAAAACTTTTGCATATATTTTTCTTACGTATGATCGATCAGTGCGGGAAAATTGTGATTGAGGACAAATAATTGTTCGACAATCGATGTGATGAAACGATAGTTCAAGAAACGATAGTTGCGGGGAAATTTAACATTGGTTTATATGGAACATTTTTGGGACCGAATAAATTCAACGATGTATACGGGAAAACGACAGTTCCGGGAACGATGCATCGAGGTTCTATTGTATTTGACTTGTATTAGTATTGTTTATAATCTCTCTCCCCCCCCCCCCCATGCCGTCCTATTCCATTATGTCTCAAGACTGTTACGCATGCGCGTGGTGTTAAAAAAATTCCGCCTAAGGATCTTCCGGATTTCTCTTTTTGAAAGTTGACAGTATGAATTTGTATGACAGGACAGAATTCTAGGGTTTTTAATCGAATGTCCTCCTGAAGTTCGTGTTGTTATTTGGCTGGAAATATATTCCTGCTAATATTTTTTTCTCTTGTAAATCCAGCTCCTTATCATTTATTTCCGGAAAATAAAGGAAGAAAACTGCAAATTTCTGAAACCGTTCGGTAAGCTTCGCCATAATAAGAGCCGGCGATAGTTTATATATCTATATCTATCCATCTTCCTTCTTTCAAAGCAAATTTCATCCCAGTCTTGTATTCATAAATGTACAACAGTGTACCGCCAGTTGCTAGCTACTCTTCTCCGGGTCCCAGTACGTACTGTTCTTCATAGTTATTTCAAAAGAATGGTCCCGAAGCCACACTCCGTTGACCTGCATGTGGAAATCCTATCGTGATACTGTGTAGACAACGTAGGTCTTGCCAGTTTCCAGGACGTGTCAGAACAAATCCAAAGCATCTGCACACAGCCTGGATTCTCTGAGGCGAAGTCCCACCACCCCCCGAGAATTAAGTCATGCTGCCGTATGCGGGGCCTCCAGACATCGCAGGGTTGACCACGGTAACAGGCATCCTTCTCTTCTGCACTCGCCAGGATTCACCATGAGAGTAGCTGTGTTGTGAAGCCTTGTGCCCCTCGCTCAGTAGATTCTTACTGATACTTTCCATGGCTCCGAACAAGCGGTTTAGGTATTGTCACCAGCACGAGTTGCGCTAGACTGTGGAGTTCATAGCCGCCCTAATTAAGGCTGCATCACAGAAAGCACAAAACTGCAAGGGCTGCTGAGTGGGACCAGGCGACCTCATATGGTTTGACTTTCGTGCTCCTGCTTCCCGAGTAGAACTCCTCGTATGTTTGGCTGGTCACTCCTCCTCGTGCCTGTTTTAAATACTCCCCATTTGGTGTCTCCTGGCGGTTTGAACCTCGTGGCCCTCGAGTTGTACTGCGGGAACAGGTTCCCTCTACTAAAGCCGCCTCACGGCAGCCGCCGGACGCTTCTGGTCCTAGCGTTCACATGCGTAGGTTACTCGACTGTAGCCCATACTTAATTTTGTGGTGGACGTCGTTGACCGACTGAGGTCTGTTTCCTTTTGTTAGTAGTGGGTGTTTATAGGGGCAGTTCGCGAAGCAGGAGCGCAAGACACGGACAATGAACTCGGAGCACAGACATCAGAGATGTCTTGAAACACTAAGGGCTTTTGAACCCGTCAGTCTTTACGGTTTTACTCTTCACGCCATTAATTGTCCCTCTTGCATTAGCGGCTCGTGGCTCAAATGACAGGTGGGGCTAATGTGGGTGTTATTATTATTATTATTATTATTATTATTATTATTATTATTATTGTTGTTGTTGTTGTTGTTGTTGTTACGGAGATCTCCGTGGTAGGCGGAGGTGAAAGAAGGTGCGGGCTGGAATAGGTCTCAACTACAAAATTAAAGTTAGTTTAAAACTTTAACAAAGGTTATATTTTCTTTTCAAAATCAACAAATAACAGAGTATAACAGGTACCAAGTAGCAGATCAACAAATTAAGAAATTACAAATTACAGTTTGTTACAAGATTTGGGCTTCGAGCCCCAAGTATCATTTCTGAGCTCTTAGCTCACAACCACAAGTGTTAAAAGGCAGAAAACCCTTAATTACATGGAGCATTAGCTCCCAACCTTACACTTCAAGCCTCTCTAAGGCACTTTTACCGCAACTCCATAAAGAGCTGACCCGCTCTCGATCTTTCAAGCCTATGAAGGCAATAACAAACTTTTACACAAACTGCCATCAAGGCATAATAAAGAAACAGGGGTATCTCGTACCCAATCTACTGGGCCTTAGTGTGCAAAACCAGGTTAATTTAAATGGCCCAGAACAAAAGGATGGAGGCGTGAATTTGCACTCCAAAATCTACATTTTAAAACCTAAGTGGCGCTAGGCCGATACACAGGGGCTAATCCCAAGCTAGGGAGGTGACTCGTATGAGAAAACTTTAATACATTAAGGAAGAGAAGCAACGGTTATGAAAACGTAGTCACCTCAATTTCAAATGAAGGGGAGCTCGAGAGGGTAAAGCACTCTCTATCCCCGAATTAAAGTTCAAGAAAACTGAAGTTTACCAGGAAAAGGGGTTTACATGTTTAATAGTTTACATATGAAAGGTTTCGAACCCTCCCCGAGAGTTAAACTGCTGAGCTAGCACGAAATAAAGATGTTAAAAGGCCATTACCTTGTTGGAGATCTGTTGCCCGAAGAAAGAGGCGCTTCCCGCCCCCTGCTACAGATCCACACACTAAGCTAGATGTTACTGAAGTGGCGCGGAGACAAGAAAATCAGCAGTTTTTATACCCTCGCGGAAAATTCGAGACCTTTCAGGGGTAATTAAGACCCGCCCTCTTAACTTTATTGGATAGCTTAGACTACATATCCATATCGAAGAAGACATACATGATTGGCTGAGAATTAATTAAAGAAATTCGGGATTGGCCAAGTTGAAACCTGGCGGAAGGAAGGATTAATATTGCCAACCCAAAAATAAAAGAACAAAATTTAGTAAAGACAAATTTTGAATACAAAATTCCATCAAGAAGGTTCATTCCTTTGCACCAGAGTGCATGATCATAGTTTTTTTGTAGAGACATCTTGTAGAGAACGTCCACACTTCTTGATCAATGACAAACAAAAACACATCAAAATTCACACAGAGCCATCTTCTGAGAAACTGTTGAGTTAATACAGTTTTTTACAGTTCAGGCTTTCTCCTGTAGAGGAGTTTCAGTTGGCGCAATATTTGAACTAGCGTTGTGGAAGTGTACCGCCCGGTACAATTATTATTGTTATTATTATTATTATTATTATTATTATTATTATTATTATTATTATTATTATTATTATTATTAATGTAGTTTTTTTGCTTCTGCTGTGGTATATACACGCATATTAAACGTTGTCATTACATTTTTATTTGTAGTATCAGTACAGTTAAGAATGCTTGATTCTAATTCATGCTAATAGTAAAATACTTTAAAAGTTACCTCATTTATAAAGGAACTGCGCTCGTCGATTCTTCTGCAGTGCAAACAAATCAATTACTTTACGGTTGAATTCCGGAATCTCTGCAGTGACGTCCTTGTGAATACTAAGCTCAGCTGATGCGTTTGAACGTTCTTGTCCCATTGAGTTCCTTAAATAAGTTTGAACTCGTTTTCGAGCACTGAAACAATGTTCTGATTCTGGGGTTGAAATTGGGGTTGTAAGTATTGTTTCTGCTAGTTTGTGTACTTCTGATAAGGCTGTTTCCAGATTTGTTTCCTTCCTTAGGGTCCTTAGGGTGCAAAGAGAAAGTACACTCGTTACACTCGCAAAATTAGGCCTATTATTCCTATAAAGCACAGTTAGCTCGCTTTCTAACTTATCCTTCATAAGCATGGGATAATATTTCACTGCACTGGTTAAAATTACCCTAGGAAAAGCAACTTTATGTTCTTTTTTTTTTTTGCTAGGGGCTTTACGTCGCACCGACACAGATAGGTCTTATGGCGACGATGGGATAGGAAAGGCCTAGGAGTTGGAAGGAAACGGCCGTGGCCTTAATTAAGGTACAGCCCCAGCATTTGCCTGGTGTGAAAATGGGAAACCACGGAAAACCATCTTCAGGGCTGCCGATAGTGGGATTCGAACCTACTATCTCCCGGATGCTAGCTCACAGCCGCGCGCCTCTACGCGCACGGCCAACTCGCCCGGTACTTTGTTCTACAAAATATTATGGATCAATTAAAGAAAAGCATTGCGTGTGCTGCGCTTCTTCGAAACGGCGTTTCATCTGATTAACAATTATATCACACGCTTCTTTAGCATCGGCACTACCGAGCTCGATAGTTGCTGTCGCTTAAGTGCGGCCAGTATCCGGTATTCGGGAGATAGTGGTTTCAAACTCCAGGCAGCCCTGAGGATGGTCTTCCGTGGCTTCCCGTTTTCACACTAGGCAAATGCTGGGGCTGTACCCTAATTAAAGTCACGGTCCCTTCGTTCCCACTCCTAGCACTTTCCTATCCCATCGTCGCCATAAGACTTATCTGTGTCAGTGAGACGTAAAAAAAAGAGCACCGACACTTGCGTTCACTTCTTTCCGCGCACGTTTTGTTGGGCGATCAAAATTTCGTTCCAACTCAGGTTAATTTATTCTGAGGTCATTTATTGCATTTTCGAAATTCTGAATTGCAGTACAAACATTTAGGGCATTGGTTGATGATTTCTGCAGTGTGTTGTTCAGAATGTCAACGTGTATCAGGACGAAATTTAAAAAATGAGAGAAAATAACCAATAGGAATTCCTCATCGTTCAGAAGATTAGCCAGTCCTGTTGCTTCTCTAACTGTAACGTCATCCCAAGCATCGTCATTTTGAATGGTACCAAAACACGCAAGAAGAACTTCCTTATTGTTGCAGACAGCATTAAACACTCTGCTGTGAAAATTCCAGCGCGTTTCTACAGTTTTCGGAACCGCACTGCCACAGACGATCTCATTATCAGTGCGCTAGGAAGATACAAAGCACGCTTTCTTCATTACCAGGTTTAGCTGATGGGCGTATCAGTGGCTGAAATATGCATGAGGAAATGTATCTCTTATATTTACCTGCACAACATCCCCCCATCTTAAAAAACACGGCAGCACCATCATAGGACTGAGCAATTAACTTCTGGTATAGCTTGTACGGTTCTAATTGTTGTTTCAGAACTGACGTTAAACCGTCTGCCATTCGATCTTGAATAAGGAGAAAGGAAATGAATCCCTCAGCTGGGCCACTACGAGCAGCATATCGCAACAATATAACTAATTGTGACATGCATGATATATCTGAAGTTTCATCTGCCTGAATGGCTACATATTTAGCACTTTGTATTTCCTATACTATCGTCTCTCTCTATAGACCGCAAACATACAATCCAGTAATTCATTCTGAATTATTTTCGAGGTATTTTTTGATACTGTAGAATTGAGAGGGTGATCACTTAGAATGCTGTCTAATGCTGCTAGTTCCGACAACATATCGAGGAATACCCGGCGATTGTGTGTTTTGTCACCTTCGTTATGACCTCGAAAAGGTAGTACATGTGTTCCTCAAAACTTAATACGGTTAATTATCGTGCTTAAATGTGTCTGTCCTTATCTACAAGTTCGTTGTGACGCCGATTAGAAGCACGATAGCCTTCATTTAATCGAGTCAAACTGTTTACAGAACCAAAAAGATTAAATTTTACGTTGTTTCCAATATATGTTTTCGTCTTTCGTAACTCTTTCTGATAGATGTTTAAGATCACTTATGCCTGTCACAGTCAAACTATTTTCCCTACCAAATAACAGGCACGCGAAACAGAAAAGCGACTTATTTTCTTCACTCACAGTCAGCCACTTCTTCTTGACAAACCAAGATAACGCAAATGTTCTTTTCTGATTCTTGCAACTCCGATGGAACTTAAAATATCTAGGTTGGTGCGCGCCAGTCTTTTTTTTTCATCTAATTTTCTTCTAAATTTAATGATGAGAATGGAGATTTCACAAGAGTATCTACCCTAACCATAATAAAAGACAGTTTATTACGTACCATTCACCACTTTAAACACTACATAATAATCACTGTTAAACAAAATATGTCCAGAACTTATGTTCCCCACTCCGCAGCTGCTAAAAGCGAACTGTAAACAAAAATTCGAAACGTGTCGAAAGCTTCACTCTGTGAGTGGTCACAAGAACATGTTACATGAGGTTAGAAGAATACAAACCGGGCGAGTTGGCCGTGCGGATAGGGGCGTGCAGCTGTGAGCTTGCATCCGGAAGATAGTATGTTCGAATCCCACTGTCGGCAGCCCTGAAGATGGTTTTCCGTGGTTTCCCATTTTCACACCAGGCAAATGCTGGGGTTGTACGTTAATTAATGCCACGGCCGCTTCCTTCCAACTCCTAGCCCTTTCCTATCGTCGCCATCATTTTCTCATATCATTAATTACTTCAGGACAGTGGCACTCAGATATAAATTTGGTCTCATTAAATTATCTAAAATACTGTATAAGTAATATAACATTTCTAAACTCTTATGCACCGGGCGAGTTGGCCGTGCGCGTAGAGGCGCGTGGCTGTGAGCTTGCATCCGGGAGATAGTAGGTTCGAATCCCACTATCGGCAGCCCTGAAGATGGTTTTCCGTGATTTCCCATTTTCACACCAGGCAAATGCTGGGGCTGTACCTTAATTAAGGCCACGGCCGCTTCCTTCCAACTCCTAGCCCTTTCCTATCCCATCGTCGCCATAAGACCAATCTGTGTCGGTGCGACGTAAAGCCCCTAGCAAAAAAAACCTCATGTCCAAAAATCTGCTGAGTCTAAGCCCCTTTAGCTTTTTTTTAGAATATTTTTTTCCGCTTGTGTATGCTCACTGCAATCCGGCAAGCGATCTGTCGCCCAAAAACATTCACAAGGATTGAAAAGCTGCTGTACATTTACTACCTGCTTGGATGATCCTTGACTAGGTATATCTGTGGCAGATTTGCTCATTTAATAATAAAATAATAAAAATAGTCCGACTCCTTGGCTGAATGGTCAGCGTCGAATCCTTCGGTTCAGAGGATCCCAGGTTCGATTCCCGAGTGGTTCGAGGGATTTTAATCTTAAAATATTAACTCCCTTGGCTCCCCGACCCCGTATCCGTAAACAGAATAAGTGGTAGGCATGCCTACATACAGTACATCACTTGGCTCGGATACTGGGTGTTCGTGTTGTTCCCAACATTTGTGCAACAAATACGCCACCCACAATACTATCATCCACCACACTGACACGCACGTCAGACGGGGTGAATGGGTGGACAGAGAAAGATTAGAGCATAAGTTCAAGCACTAAATTCTGAATTTTAATTTCTTTCCCTTTCTTTTTTGATTTTAACATTTGATAGATGATCTGACTAATTAACAACAAATAACAGTCAAAGGGCTCGTCATCTCGGATAACAAAGATGGACTGTAAGTCCAAAAATCAGGTAGAATAGAGAAGATTTTCGACACAATAGTTTAGAAAGGAATGAGCATTGTAGCTCTAAAGGCACAGTATTTCAAAGAGATATTTGATCCACTCACTTATACTCTAGGAGACTGAGCTCCAAAATTTCAAAACAGTATGTACTATCATTTCAGCTCGACAATCTATTATACACACCCGTCTATAAATAATTACAATTTAACAGGGTCAATAAGTGCCCATTCTAAATGGCCTAGAAGTACAAAAGGAAAGGTTTAAGAGGATCGGCCATGGAAAAAATGCTAGGAGGCGAAACACTTTCACTCCTTTAAAATACACTTAAATCCTACATAGGCTTATGGCCTGAATTTGCAGAGGCTAAGCCTATACTACAGAGGGGTGACCAGATGCGGAATGTTAAGTACCAGTATAGTTTTGAAGAATTTTTGGTGTTAAAAAATCATAGTCACCCCCATACCCAGTTGAATGGGAAATTATAGAGGGTGCTAAGAAAAGTAGGAGAGAAGAGGCACCTGATGAAAACGATAAGGAATTGGAAAATATCATGGTTGGGTCACATACTACGTAGCAATTGTCTTCAACAGTGGGTGATGTAGGGAAAAATAGATGGAAGAAAAGGGAGAGGAAGAAGAAGTTTGGAATGTTAACAAATGTCAAACAAGGGAGAAGCTATGAACAGCTGAAGCAAGATGCTCAGGACAGAGAATCATGGAGGCTGTCCAGTTGATACCTGTCTCAAGACAGATTCACAGAAGAAGAAGAACAAGAAGAACAACATTTCCCTACATTTACATATTTCCCAGCAGGGATTTGAACAGAGTCCTTACACTTGCCTGAAAATTTGCATTTAAAAGGTGATATTAAACTTTAGAATGTTACATTAAGAAAGAAATTTGAAACCTTCCCCTCAAGTTAACTGTATGGAGCTATCACATGTTAAAATATGTCTGCCATTACCTTGAGCTGTTGGGCCTTCCGACGACGGCAAGGCTGCCCCTGCTCCCAAGTACGCCTTACACACACTTAGACCGGAGCGATGAAGGTGACAATACGGCCCTAATACGCCCAGTTTTATAACAACTCAGAGGAGAAAGTTCCAGAACTCTTTCGACCTAGGCAGAATGCCTGTACACATCCCTAAGTTTAATTGGCTAGACAAATATACACACAAATTTCGGATTGGTTAATAACTTAAGGAAGAAGGAAGCCGTAGTAGTGCTGACAACCTCGGCACATAAAAGACCAATCTACTAACACTTAAGGTTTACAAACCTAGAAAAGTGAACATTCCCTTAAAATTTAATTGTCCGTCCTCCCGCCAGAGGGGGTACATAGCCGATAGTAGAGACATCTAAAGATTAAAGGTCCAAATATCTTCAGATACAAGGTTTAGGGTTCACAACACTGTTCAACCGGACGGAGAAGGTGTACCTTTTGCCCTTTAGTCGTTTCTAGGTAAAGACAAGTTGGAGTTCCATGTCAAATGATAAGAGCAATAAAAAATATGTATGCTGAAAGAAAGTGTAGGCTACAGTGAGAGTGAAGGAATGAGTAGTAGTAGGGGAGATTATCTCTAAAATGGGACTGAAGCAGGGGTGTAAATTGTCAGCGATTTTATTTCTATTGTTTATTAACGATATACTAGAATTTGAAGGTTAGGAGAAATTTGCACTGCCATGTTTAGAAAATCTTTTTTATTTATTGTCGCTTTAACGTAGAAAGTCATATCGCGACATTCATAATTATACATAAGGGAATAATTACATTGATTACATAGAGTTACAACTGCAGAGATAACAATAGTACATATTGATCAGATAGTGATTACATGTCATTGAATATATTTGTTTGTCTAAAAAACTTAATGATTTTACACTGAGTATCTTCTTCAAGATGTCACATACACTATTATTCTGTTTTAAGTTACACAATTATCTTTTTTGATCGTATAGATAGCATTCTAGTAAAATGTGGTCATCAGTTTTTCTTTTTTGACAGGTGTCGCATATTGGTGGAGGTTTCTTAGAGAAGATATGTGCAAAAGTTAGTTTACTATGGCCTATACGTATTCTAGTAATGAGCACTTGTTGTCGACGCTGAATGAATGAAACATTAAATATTTCTTTAGATCCACGCCTGATATCATGAAGTCTTGTGGGTTGTTCCCGTGTCCAATCAGTTAACCATTGTTTTCGGATCTTTGTAGTAAGAAAAGGAGCAACATCGGTGTGATGAATTAGAAAGTTTGGATCATGTACAGGGAGACGAGTTGTTTATTTAACTGATATATCAGCTTGTTCGTAGTCTTTTATTCCCTTACATGAGGGAGTCCATATTATGGTAACTTGCTGTCCTTTATTTTACACAGTATTGTAAGTCTGCAGTAACTTATGTCTTGGACTTGTGTATTTTGAATGAGTTTTACTGTTGATAAAGAATCACTAAGGATTTTAAAAAGTTCTTGTTGGGGGAACTCTTTATGGATTCCATACCTTTTAGGATAGCATACAGTTCACATGTGAATATGGAGCATGTAACTGGTAGTGTATACTTCATTGTGTGATCGGAAGGACAACAGCACAGCCGCTACCATATATGGTTTTAGAGCCATCATTGTATATAGGAGTGTGTTTGGGCAGACATTCGCACTTTTCAGATTGCAGTTGTTTAAATACGGTACTGTCTATTGTTTCTTTATTGAATTCACTTAAATCTAATATTAATAGGTGGTGGTTCAGCTTTCCATGGAGAGAATGTGATGTCTTTTTCAGTTCTTGAAGCAATCGGGGGATCTGAAGAATTAATTTCCTGTAAGTATTGCGTAAACCTAATGTGGAAGGACATATGTCTCTTTTGTTGCGGGGAATAGCGTTGAGGCTGATAGCGTGGGAATACATAAGCATGTGCTCTGGAGTAAGGTGAGGCCGCTATCTTTACCGCGTAGTTGATAGTCAGTTGTTTTCTGCGAGTCCGAAGCGGGGGTTCATTAGTTTCCATTAATAAACTTGAGATCGGGCTAGTTTTGAATGCTCCCAAGTAAATCCTGAGACACATGTCTTGAATCGGGTCAAGCATTTCCAGTGAGGATGCTGTAGCTGAATTATATGTAATAGAACCATAATCCAGTTTGGTGCGAATTATAGATTTGTAAGTGCACATTAATACATGAATATCTGCTCCCCAGTTGGTAGCTGCCAATTATTTGAGTACATTAATTCGATGTAGGGAATCTTTTTTACAGTTTTTAGATGAGAGTTCCATGTTAATTTTCTGTCAAAGGTCATTCCTAGTATTTTTATTTCATTTACTATCTCAATTTTATTTCCCTTAAGGTACAATTCTTGGCAGTTACTATTACTTTTTTGTTTGGAAAATAAGGTGCATTTAGTTTTGGTTGAAGAAAAGGAAAAGCCTGTGTGTTTTCCTCATTTGGCAATATTTTCAAGAGACTTTTGTATAATTTTTTGGGTAGCTGACAGGTTGCGACCTCTGCAAAAAATAGTCATATCATCAGCAAAGAGGCAGGTCTTTACAGGAGGGTTAACGAATGGCGTGATGCCATTTATAGCTACTAAGAATAGTGTTGCATTCAGAACTGAGCCTAGAGGGACACCATTTTCAAAACTGACTTCTTGGGACAGGACACCATTAGCTCCAACTTGAATGCGTCGGTCTTTTAGGAAGTTATGGATAAAACTGATCATATTTCCCTTAGTATTATGTTGCTGTAGAGTTTTAATAACGTGATTTTTCCATACCATATCATACGCTTTATGAATATCTAGGCAGACTGCAAGGAGATGTTGTCCGTAATGAAAGGCATCCAAGATTTCTGACTCTTAACATTACTAAGGTGTCAGCGGTTGAGTGAAACTGTCGGAAGCCACGCTGTTCTGCAGTGAAGAAATTCTGTTGTTCTAGAACCCATTTTAGTCTTTCATTTATTATTTTTTCCATTAGTTTGCACACAGTGCAGGTTAGAGCTATTGGTTGATACTTATCTGGTAACATGTGATCGCAGCCAGGCTTAGGTATTGGAATTACTATAGCTTTACTCCAAGCGACTGGAAAAACTTTCTATGACCAACTGAAATTAAATATTTCAGGGAGGAATGCTAGGCTTTCAGGAGGAAGTTCTTTCAAGAAGTCATATATAATATCATAAGGGCCTGGGCTTGTTCTTCGACAGCTACTGAGTTGAAGTAGTACTTCCGTATACTGATATTATCGTTGTAGCATTGGTCAGCACTTGTGTGACTGTAAATCAGGACAATCTTCACGCGAGGATACAAATTCTTGTTCATAGTTGGAATCACTTGAAATTTTGCAAAGTTCTCTGCTAATGCATTTGCAATATCGTGATGTGTAGTTGTAACTGATCCAGTCGTTTTATTGAGTGCTTTGATACGTGAGGGTTTTTTAAGCCCTTTTATTTTTCGTAGGTGTTCCCAAATTGTGTTTTGTGGGGTCCGATGAGAAAGAGATGACACATACATCAGCCAAGATGCTCGTTTACTCTCTTTTATGACTTTTCGGGCTGTAGCACGACTTTTTTTTGAACAGTAATTTGTTTTGTAAAGTGGGATACGTTTATACTTGTAGAATGCTTGATTTTTCTTTTTAATTTCATTTTTACAGGAATCATTCCACCAAGGAACTGATTTTCTGTAAGTTGTATTGTTGATCCTTGGAACTGAATTTTCTGCGGCTTTAAGTGTGATATAGGTGAATTCCCTTACGATATAGTCAATGTTGTATTTTTTGAAATGGTTGGGCGGTGGTAATCTGTATAACTCTGCCTTAATATTTTCTTTGTATTCTTGCCAATTGGCATGTTCAGTATTCCATTTATATGGGCGTACATTTGGGCGGGGCTTGTTTCCATTTATTATGATAGGAAAATGATCACTTCCGAAAAGGGTTTTGCTAGCTGATGATGTATATATCGTTGCTGCATCTGGAGTGCTCAGACACAGATCTATAGTACTATAAGTTCCACGCTGCATATCGTAGTGAGTAAGACCATTCGAGTCTATTAGGATCAAATTTTCAGAATCTAGCAACGATTCAATTGTTCTTCCTCTTGTGTTCGTGTAAAGAAAGTTCCAAAGGATGTTACGGAAGTTAAAATCTCCTAAGAGGAGGAATGGTTTAGGAAGTTGATTTATCAGATCTACTAATTCATTTAAATCCATGTTCTGGCTGCAGGGCAATCAAACATTGCAGATGCATGGGTAAAATGTTAGAAAGACAGTAACTGCTACTGCTTCCAAATTGGTTTTCAGTGGTATTTATTTTTGAGGAACATTGTCACGTATGTAAGTAGCAACCCATCCACTTGCATGAATGGGATTGTTGCGGTTTTTGTGATACGCTGTGAAATGTCTCATATTAGCTACGTAGTATTCTCGAAAATTAGTTTCTTGTAAGCAAATTATTTCGGGTTGGTGTTCATTAATAAGTTGTTGTAGATATTCGTATTGAGGATAATATCCGTTAATATTTCACTGCAGTATCCAAGAATTCATGATGGCTTTTAAGAGATAATTTACTATATTTGATCCTTATCAGTTATTGGGATTGTTTGATCTGGGGCAGACCTATTGCTTTCCCCATTTATGGCAGAGTAGTAGTTTGTTTACAAGTCTGGTACTCCGGTTTTAATTTTTTTGTCTTGATAATAGGGGCATAGTTTATGCAGGGTCTCGATGAGACTTCAACATGGGAAGTATAAGATAATGCAATTGGTAAGATATTTGTTCCTGATGTTCGTTTAGTATTTTCAAGAAACTTTTGAGTTGTATTAAATTAAGAATAAAATTTGAGGGATTAGCTTCTGTTACTTCCTGAACAGGAAGAAGTTGTTCTTCAGGATTGAGGGGATTTAATACCATTATTTTCTTCTTAGGCTGTTTAATGTCATGGGTTTTATGTGATCCTAGAACAGGAAATTCATCATTCGTTTTATCATCTCCCGAGATAGAAGAATTATTTAAGAAGGAATTATTATCAGCCTTGGAAGTGTTATTTGAAGAGTCACTTGAAAAGAAGGGTCATTTTATTCCTTGAGGTTTTGTTGTGAGTGATTCTTTATATTAGCTTCATGTATTTGGGACTGAAGTGTTCACGTTCAAGGAGACGTCCTGTTGAGGGGGGTTTCTAGATGAAGATGATGTGTCATTAGAATGTTCAATAATTTGCTGAGGGTCAGTAGTTGGCTGAGGATTCATAGTTGCATTTGCTGGGTTGGAGGTGTCCTCCTTGGAGGAAACTGAATGTTGATTTGGTGACTGGTTCTTTTCTTCTAGAGTCTCAGGTTGTGAGAGACATACTCGGGCCAGGTGGCCTTCTTCTTTGCAAATAAAACAGGTGGGAACGTCTGACGAAGTGTAGATCCAATAATTGGTTCCTTCGAAACATATTTGCAGTGCATTCGGTAGTTTATGAAAATCGTCAGGTTTAACATATAGCTGTCGGCGGAAGCTAAGAATATGTGTGAATCCTGGAATATTAACTCCAGCCTTTAGGCTGGATATAGTTGACATTGGTTTGATACCCAGTAGTTGTAGGTGTTCTTCAATGACTGTGTTGGGTAAAATAGGACATGCGTAGGATAATATCACTCTCTTGTTTGCGACAATTAACGGTCTGAGAGTGAGATCAATATTATTGATTCTAATTACAGGGTGATTGAGTGACAATTCCTGAACAATTTTTGTGTTCGATAGGAATAGGCAAATTCTTCAGTTTGAAATACGAGAGATGTAACGTATGTTAGCTGGATCCGTTATTTTTCCTACAGCAAGGACGTAGTCTCTTATTGGGATTCCGTCGTGAGCATCAATAATAACATGTTCTTGTGTGTGTGTGGGGGGGGGGGGGGTAACTGCATTACAGAAGCATAACTTAACTGAGACTGCTTAGGTACAACATGGGTAGAACTGTCAGTAAGGTTATGTACGGACTGATTTACTTGGTAAGAAGCCATTCCTTTGTGTGTGGAAGACTTTGAAGCCTCCCTGAATTACGATGTTCAACTATTGGTTATTGATATCCTGACGGTTTTCTACACGTAGAACAGAAAATAATCAAGTTCACTCTAATTAAATAAAATTATGTCGAGTCCAGTCCTCGAAGTTTACACCGAGTCGAAATACTCATCAGGAAATGGACAATGGTCTGAACACGTCAAGAGGCAAAAGTTATTGGTGCAGCAGCTCTAGCTAGTATACGAATATTAGATAATAGAATGCCGAATATTGATTTTAGGGTGCAAAGAAATGTATTCATTGCTGTGGTTAAATCTAGAATGTTATACGGTTCAGAAGTATGAGGCATAGAAAAGGAAAAGCAATGCTTCTTGATTCAGTCACTCGTAGATTTATTAAAATAATTACAGAATTACCAACATATACAGGGAATAGTTTGAGCAAGACTACTTTGTACAGGCATTAATATAAAGTTGGATGTAATTAAAATAGTAATGCAATATTGGTTTAGGTTAAAAAGAGGAGGAGTGGGAGACATTCTAGATACAGCTTAACCAACACCAAATGAGGTACCGGGAGGTGTTGGGCGGGCAACTTAAAGGAAATACTAGAAGGAATTGGGATGGGAAACTATTGGGACAAAAATTTAGAAGAAAGAAACGTCTGTAGGAAAGTGGCACAGGGAGTAGCATATATGGAAATACAAATGCTAAAAGCTGAGGGTAATAATAAGAAAACTCTGGAGGAATTAATGAATATATATTCAGGTATGAAAATAATACGTGATAAATGAACCAAAAGAGAATGCAGTGGAATGATATGGTGGCTGATGGGAGTTTATAAAACTAAGGTGTTTAAAGAAGTTGCGAATACATGTTTATTGTGTAAGGAGGAGTTAGGCAATGCCCATTTCTTGATACGGTGGGAAAGTACAAGAGCATTACGGGTTAAATACTTGGAAACGCAAAATGGAAAGAGAATCTGAATATTATTCTCTTGTCAAATTAACGAATAGGAAATGGAGAAGACCAGGGAAATTATCGAAATTAATGATAATTGTAAAAAGCTTGAGGGAGAAAAAAATGAAGGTGGTGAATGAGGGAATGGTACATGCTGTTGAAGGTGCGAAGAGACTTGGCAAGAAATAAACTGAAAACTGGGAATCAGCACGAGTACACATGGTTAAAATTATATTATAGGACATTTAAACTACATATACAGAAATGCATGCCAATATTTCAGGATGAACCAAGTCTCATCTCGTCCCGTCTCGTCTCGTCTCTCCTGTCTCGGGCAACCGAACATGGAAGGAGACTCCAAATTGATCATTTACCTGTACATTAAATAAGCAGTTTAAAATTGGTTATATTAAGTAGAATAAAATACGGAAAATAATATCTGAACTATTATCTCTGTATGGGGTAATATTAACGAGGTTTTTTAACCATGTCGGTACATAACTTTTGACCCAAAGGTATGGAACAGTATAGAGTCAAAATCAGTAATAAGTAAGGGCGACAATAATTATAATTTTAGTATCTTGTTCCGTTTTTATATTTGTTCAGTTTTGTTAATGTCCTTTACGTATTGTATATTCTCTCATTAGTAGTATTTCAGTTCATTGACATGTACTCCGTATTGCATTCCATCCAGTTAGGTGGTTTGTTAAGTTGTTTGTTTTGGCTGAAATTGGTACATGCCTAATTGCCTATATGCTGTATATATTGCCCCTTTAACTACCGTGTGCCCTACTATGTGTCGGAATTTCGTCCTGAAAAAGGGACTCTTAAGGCTAGTACACACCAAGCGACAAAGTCGCGGGACATTGTATCGCGACAGTCCAGGGACAGTGTCTCGCAACTGTCTCCATACAATGCCCCGCGACTTTGTCGCTAGGTGTGTACTAGCCTTAACGTGACAAGAAGTCTCCTGACGTAGGTCTCTTACATGCCAACTGGATCTGCTGTACATGTAACCTTGAGTAGAAGACGCTAGTGCTTTACGTATGGTGCCACACAGTCGACTTTTTATCTTTCAGGAGGATAGCGTTTACTACGGAGCCTTTCTTGTGGCCAGAAAC
Source organism: Anabrus simplex (assembly GCF_040414725.1). Lineage (NCBI taxonomy): Eukaryota > Metazoa > Arthropoda > Insecta > Orthoptera > Tettigoniidae > Anabrus > Anabrus simplex. The sequence goes on from NC_090266.1 coordinate 1,160,038,799, forward strand.
CTGTTTCATGCCGAAAATAGACTAATATGTTGAGGACTGATGCGTTACCGCGAAAAGTTTCAAATTGGAGATGTCGTAGAAACATCTTAGCTTGTAGAGTATGCACGTAAGATGGGCGTAAGCACGGTAGGAAACCGCGGGCTGGTGCGTTATATTTGTGTGTTGCATCTTAGCTTGTAGAGTATGCACGTAAGATGGGCGTAAGCACGGTAGGAAACCGCGGGCTGGTGCGTTATATTTGTGTGTTGTACATAGGTCACTGCGTCTTCCCTATGCCTAGAAATTCTTTGTGCACTGCTAGGTATCACTGTGAGGAATGCCCAGGCGAGCATGTTTCCTCCAGTTGGAATTATTGTTCAGTTTTATACTTTTGTCAATTATAGTTTCAATCAGAGCGTGGTTCCTAAATCAACAATTAGCACGTCTCTGTTTCTTTCATTCCTGGAAATCAGTGTCAAGCAATGGAAGAAGGAAAACAGGCGAGACAATTTCACGCGGGAGAGCGTTTATTCTCACCCGCTACTTCGCCACCTCGCTACGCAACGTAGCTCTCCTTGTATCATGAAGGCCGTGCTGTATTGATCGAGCCTGCGCTCTCTCTCAACCGCCCCCTCCCGGCCCCTTCTTTCTCTTTGCGCGAACAGGCAGCAGCACAGTACTATTTTTAGCTCCGTCGTCTATTGTAAGGCTGTTCTCCGTTCCTATAGCATTATTGACCGGCGCCAGAAATAGAACTAATCTCCTATTCTCTCTCTTCCACCGCCCGCCTCCTCCCCCTACCGTTAGACGCGTGGCTCCCGCCATTGGTGCGTCCTCTTTTATGTGTTCTTGTTCCAACGGTTGGAGTGCTAAATGTTGTAATTCTTTTCCTCGGCCTTACTAAACTACTTTTATTGTACAATCCTTACTGTCCTCTCCTTCACGCTTATTATTGACAAATAAAGAACAATGTTTCTTCGTGTGGGAGAACGTCGAGTAATGGCTTGAGAAAGACCAGCCCCTTCCCCTCCCTCAGTGTGTTTTATTAGTCGGCTGTGTAGATTTGACAGCCAGTAACACTCAGGGGCGTAATATATATATATATATAACTTGGTACCTCTTAATTACAGTTCGCTATCTTTCTGCACATCTTTTTTTCTCACCTTCACTTCGGAATGCGTTCAGCGGTGTCGATATACGTATGTGACCCGCTTTTCGTGTACATACAGTACTTTCCCGGAATACATGCCGTTTAACATAGTCTTAAACCGATTATTTTATCGTACAACCTCACGATGTAATTACTCTGTGTAGCTCTTCATTGTTTTTCTAACTTATTTTACTTCCTTTTCTGCTAAATTCATTTATTTTCCACAACTTATTTCCTTCTCTCGAATAACTTTCTCATATAAACGTTCTTTATTCATTTTCCTTTTTGGTACCATTTTATTTACACTTTGGGGGTTTCTTTTGATGTGATTTTCGGATGGCCATAGTTTTAGCTTCATTTCTTGTTGATGGACATTCGTTGATTTGTCGTCATCATCATCGTCGTCCGGTGTATGGAGTACTTCGCGACATCTTCATTTCCACTTCCTCAGTCGTATTAGCAAACTACATAGCAAAGCCAAGCCAATCCATTTCCGCACAGGTCATGAAAAACCATTGGTGGAGTGGAAGGTAAAGGATTCCACTATCTATAACATTTCCACTACGTGCCACCTTTGCCTTCAGGAATTAATCTGATACTTTATTTTCCTGTAGGTTGAGCGAACCTTAAGATCATCTGTCTCTGCTGAAGTGAGTTCACTGCGTATAGCATATGCAAATATGTGTATGTGGGCGGGGCTGGGGTGGGGGCTGGCTGGCTGGGTCCAGTAGATCGACGACAGACTAGAGGATTAGCCCTTATTCATTTTAATCTGTCTGAAATTGCACGTGACCACATGTTAATAGCCTACAGCAGTTATAAACAAAGGACATTAAATACAGATTCCAAAAGGAAGAATTTGTGGTTGTGAATGAAGTAAATGTGAATCAATCAATCAATCACCACTGATCTGCATTTAAGGCAGTCGCCCAGTTGGCAGATTCCCTATCTGTTGTTTACCTAGCTTTTTCTTAAATAATTGCAAAGAATTTGAAAATTCATTGCACATCTCCCTTGGTAAATCTATCCAGTCCCTAACTCCTCTTCCTATAAACGAACACTTGCTCCAGTTTGTCCTCTTCAATTCCAACTTTATCTTCATATTGTGATCTTTCCAACATTTAAAAACACCACGCATTCTTATTCGTCTCCTAATGTCATTCCACGCCATCTCTCCACTGACAGCTCGGAACATACCACTTAGTCGAGGAGCTAGCATCCTTTCTGCCAAGTCTTCCGAGCCCAAACTTAGCAACATTTCCGTATCGCTACTCTTTTGTCGGTAATCCCTCAGAACAAATCGAGCTGCTTTTCTTTAGATTATTTCCAGTTCTCGAACCAAGTAACCCTGGTGAGGGTCCCATACACTGGATACTCTAGTATGCCCTCTCCGTTACATTCTTACTACACCCCCCCCCATGGCGCAACAGCCCCGAAGGGCCTTGGCCTACCAAGCGACTGCTGCTCAGCGCGAAGGCCTACAGATTACGAGGTGTCGTGTGGTCAGCACGACGGATCCTCTCGGCCGTTATTCTTGGCTTTCTAGACCGGGGACGCCATCTCACCGTCAGATAGTCCCTCAATTGTAATCACGTAGGCTGAGTGGACCTCGAACCAGCCCTCAGGTGTAGGTGAAAATCCCTGACCTGGCTGGGAATCGAACCCGGGGCCTCCAGGTAAGAGGGAAGTGCGCTACCCCTACGCCACGGGGCCGGCTTACATCCTTACTACAACCCCTAAATACCCTCATAACCATGTGCAGAGATCTGTACCTTTTATTTACAATACTGTTTATGTGATTACCTCAATGAAAATCTTTCCTTATAGTAACACGTAGGTACCTACAGTGTTCCCCATCTCCGACTCGTTGGCTGAATGGTCAGCGTACTGCCCTTCGGTTCAGAGGATCGATTCCCGGTCGGGTCGGGGATTTTAATCGCTTGTGATTAATTCTTCTAGCTCGGGGACTTGGTATTTGTGAATGTCCCAACACATTCCTCTTCATATTCAGACAACACACCACACTACCAACCATCACAGAAACACGAAATATTGATTACACCCCTCCATATAGGATTGGCGTCAAGAAGGGTAACCGACCGTAAAACAGGGCCAAATCCACTTGTGCGACGCAATTCGCACCCGCGACCACACAGATGTGGGGAAAAAGCGGTAGAAAAGAAGAAGAGACCTACAGTGTTCCCCATGCGGAACTTTCACCCCATCAACGCAGTAATTAAAACTGAAAGGACTTTTCTTATTAGTGAAACTGACAACCTGACTTTTAACTCCGTTTATCATCATACTATTGTCCGGCTCCATGGCTAAATGGTTAGCGTGCTGGCCTTTGGTCACAGGGGTCCTGGGTTCGATTCCCGGCAGGGTCGGGAATTTTAACCATAATTGGTTACTTTCGCTGGCACTGGGGCTGGGTGTATGTGTCGTCTTCATCATCATTTCATCTTCATCACGACGCGCAGGTCACCTACGGGTGTCAAATCGAAAGACCTGCACCTGGCGAGCCGAACATGTCCTCGGACACTCCCGGCACTAAAAGCCATACGCCATTTCATTTCATCATACTATTGTCTGCTGTCCATCTCTCAACATTGTCGAGGATTTTTTGCTGTTGCTGCTAATGAAAATGAAAATCCACAGCCTGTTTCCAGTCATTTGACCGGGTCAGGAATGGAATGAATTCCCCATCTAGCGGCGAGGATAGGAACTGTGCCGACTGCCGAAGCCTGTCGCACTCCTCTGGGGCAATGATTAATGACTGACGGATAAAATGAAATGATATTGAAGAGTGTTGCTGGAATGAAAGATGACAGGGTAAACCGGAGTACCCGGAGAAAATCTTGTCCCGCTTTGTCCAGTTGCTCTCAGTCTTGTAATTTATTTATTGCTCTATACAGTATAACATCATCCGCAAAAAGTCTTACCACTGATTCCAATTCTTTGCTCATTTTATATATGTATAAGAGAACATAAGGTCTAATAATATTGCCTTGAGGAATTCCCCTCTTAATGATTACAGTATCAGATAATGCTTTACCTAATCTAATTTTCTGCGTTCTATTTTCTAGAAATATAGCCACCCATTCTGTCACTCTTCTGTCTAGTTCAATTGCAGTCATATTTGCCAGTAGTCGCCCATGATCTACCCTAGGCCCAGACGGTTGAAGCGCTGGCCTTCTGACCCCAACTTGGTAGGTTCGATCCTGGCTCAGTCCGGTGGTATTTGAAGGTGTTAAAATACGTCAGCCTCGTGTCGGTAGATTTACGGGCACGTTAAAGAACTCCTGCGGGACTAAATTCCGGCACCTCGGCGTCTCCGAAAACCGTAAAAGTAGTTAGTGGGATGTAAAGCCAATAACATTAATTATTATTGATCTACCCTATCAAATGCCTTAGAGAGGTCAATCGCCACGCAGTCCATTTGACGTCCCGAATCTAGGGTACCTGCTATACCTTGCTGTTATCCTACAAGTTGAGCTTCAATAAAATAACCTCTCCTAAACCCGAACTGCCTTCTATCGAACCAGTTTTTAATTTCTTAAGCATGTCTATTATAATCAGGAATAATGCTTTCCCAGATCTTGCATATAACACATGTCAAACTGACTGGCCTGTAATTTTCGGCTTTATGTTTATCACACTTTCCTTTATACACAGCTACTACTATAGCAACTTTCCATTCATTTGGTATAGTTCCTTCATGCAAACAGTAATAAAATAAATACTTCAGATATGGTGCTATGTCCCAACCCATTGTCTTTAGTATATCCCCAAAAATCTTATCAATTCCAGCTTCTCTTCTAGTTTTCAACTTTTGTATCTTATTGTAAATGTCTTTGTTATCGTACCCAAAGTTAAATACTTGGTATTAGTTACCTCTTCTATCTGATCATTACCCTTGTAACCAACGATCTTTACACACTGCTGACTGATTACTTCTGCCTTCTGTAGATCCTCGCATACACGCTCCCCTTGTTCATTAACGATTCCTGGAATGCCCTTCTTTGAACTCTCTCTGCCTTGAAGTACCTATACATACCCTTCCATTTTTCACTAAAATTTGTGTGACTGCCAATTATTCTTGCCATCATGTTATCCTTAGCTGACATCTTCGCTAGATTCAATTTCCTGATAAGTTCCTTCAAGTTCTCCTTACTTCCACAGCCATTTCTAACTCTTATTGTATTTCTTTCCAACCTGCACCCCCTCCCTTCTTTAGTCTCTATATTTATCTGTTAAAATATAGTGGGTCTTTACAATTCCTTACCACCTTGAAACGTACCCAGTTTTCACATTCCTCAACAATTGCTTTTAAGCCATCCCACAGTCTGTTTACATTTTTATTTACCGTTTTCCACTGATCATACATACCTTTAAAGACTCCCTCATTTCTGTTTTATAAACAATATGGTACTGCCTAATAGTCCTACTTTTACGACCTTCCTTTCTATCAATTTCTTTTAACTACGACAAAAACAACTTCGTGTCACTACTACATCAGTTTCTCTATATAACTCAGCTTGTTTCACCAGCACCACATCCAGAATATTCTTCCCTCTAGTTGGTTTGATCACTTTCTGATTTAGCTGTCCTTCCCAGATTAACCTTTTTGTCATATGTTGGTCATGCTTCCTATCGTTCGCATTACGTTCCCAATTGACATTTTGTAAATTGAGATCACCTGCTACAATCACGTTCCTTTCCGTAACGTTTCCGAATCAGCGTCTGCGTCACCCTTTCTTGGTATTTACACACCAGAGACATCAAGTTGCCTATTATCTTTAGAGATGAACCCTAAACCTAGAATTTCATGTTTGTCATCTTTAACTTTTTCGTAGCTTCCGAATTCTTCTATTTTTTCGTAGCTTACAAATACTTCTTTCACCAGAATGAATACTCCCCCTCCTAATCCTGTCTCTACGATAATAATTTCACAATCCATTATATCATTTCTTTGCCATGATTAAACTCTTATTACAATATCTGGTAAGTATACTGTATATCTATGGTAAATTACTTAATTCTATTCCTTTCTTTACCATACTTCTAGAGTTCAACACTAACATTTTTATGTCATTCTTACTTGACGTCCAGATCCCTGTAACCTTATCACCATGTTTGCAAATAGCACCTACGCCCTCTTATGCTTCTACGCCTCTCAGCTTGACATCAGTACACACTGAGTCGACCATCGTCTCCAAGGTCCCGTTCTGCTTCTCTTACCCGCCATGGCCGAGTCCACTTTTCTCCTAGATAACCTGTCTTCAGTTCGCCTCATACGTGTATGCGATCCGACAACCGAAGTTGGTCCATTCCAATGTGTTTATTTCTAAGTTGGATTTTATCTCTTCATAACGAAAATCTTCCTTCAAGTGTTTCTGCCTGGTTGTACGAACGACCATTCTCACTAATTGTATGTACCTTATGCAATAGATACCCCAACTTATCGCAGCTTTACTGTCTTATATCCAAATCGGACTGCTGTTGGAACGATTTAAGGATAATTTCGTCTACAGACTGCCTTCCGTCTGATCACGACTGAGGACTCACTACAGCAGCTTTGTTACATTTTGATTGGATTTACTCACTATTCTACCATACTGCACGAATACACATTAAAAATCAATGGTGTGGTTCACTCGTTCAAATTTCGTATCCTCTATCTGACATTAATTTTCTTGGGTTTCTTTCCAGCCGTCACCACTTCAGTCTTGGAAATGTTAATATCGTATTCTCTCCTCTTCTTTTCAAGTTCGAAGATGATATATTGTTCGTTTTCTACATAGTGTCGGGCTCCTTGCCTGAATGGTCAGCGTCGAGGCCTTCAGTTCATTCCACCCGTGTCGGGGATTTTAACTGCATTCCGATAATTCCTCTGACTTGGGAATTGGGTATTTATATGTGTAGCAGTACAAAAATACATGGCTCTAGAGCTCCGATAAGCCTTGGCCTACCAAGCGACCGCCGCTCAGCCCGAAGGCGTGTGGATTACGAGATGCCGCGTGGTCAGCTCGACGAATCCTCTCGGCCGGTCCTAAGACAGGCCTCTTCATAAATATACACAACACACTGCACTTCTCACCGTTGCAGAAACTCGCCATAGGGAATAATTCTTTCCAATCAGGGTTGATTTTGGGAGGAGTTCTTCACAATTGGCTATACGTCCCACAGACACAGATAGGTCTTACGGCGACGATAGGACAGGAAACGACTAGGAGTGGAAAGGAAGCGGCCGCTGCCTTTGTTAGGTACAGCCCCATAATTTGTCTGGTGTGAAAATGTCTCAATGCTACCTGATTGTGAATATGAAGACAAATTATAGCTTGTAATAACCTGGCTTTGATTCCTCAGTTCCTGGGTAAAATTAATGGTTTTTACCTTGGTAATCGGTCATTTGCCTACCAAGAGGTATTCCTCTCGTTGCATTTCTCAGTTACTTGTGTTGTGAAACCGCATCGATCTTATTTTCCACCTATGTGGAATTCCACATACTTCTCCACGATGCCTGTAAACACCCCGGCTGGTACACCGTTTTTAGGAATATCTCAATAATTGTTCCAATGCTTTCAGTGTTCATGCTTGTAGATTAGTGCAGTTTCTAGCTCCATGGCTAAATGTTTAGCATGCTGGCCTTTGATGCAAGGGGCCCCGGGTTCGATTCCCGGTCGGGTCGAGGTTTTAACCTTAATTGGCTAATTCGTCTGCCTGGGGGCTGGGTGTTTGTGATGCCTCCTACATTAGAAATGATCTTGTGTAGGGGCCCATCCTCACATACGTGCAGATCGCCTATAGGCAAAAATACCTGCACCAGACCTCTCCGGATGTAATACATTATTATTATTATTATTATTATTATTATTATTATTATTATTATTATTATTATTACAATAGTTAACTTATTTCGTCCAGTCGAAAGGAGCTTAGCTCCCAAATCCCATTTTTATTCCTCTTCGACCCTTTTATTCCTATTTTCCGCTGCATTTTATACTTTCTCTTTGAATTTGATGTGCGTATATTACTTTTACTTCAGTTCATTCACCACACCTTCCGCGTCATCAGGCGAGATTGTTATCGTCCGGTTCCTTGGCTGAATGTTCAGCGCAGCAACCTTCGGTTCTGAGTTTTCCAGGTTCGATTGTTGTCCCGATCAGGAATTTTGGGCGCGACTGGTTAATTCCTTAAGCTCTGGGACAACGTAGGCCTATTTGTGCTTGTTTTGAGACACATGTCTTCATTTCCACACATTTCCGGGCCGATGACCTTAGATGTTAGGCCCCTTTAAACAGCAAGCATCATCATCATCATCATCATTATTTCAACACAACAAATCACTCTGCTAGCCACGACAGAAAATGGGAAAACTCCGTAGGGTTGATATAAGGAAGGGCATCTGGCCATGAAACTTGACCACGTCCACATGCTCAACACAGATCGCATCTGCCTCCTCACCAGGGTATGGGAAAAGGGACTGAGAAAGAAGGGGTGATTGTTATTATCGTCCATTTCCCAAAGTTCTTATTCAGAGCTAAATCAGAAAGATTTTCTTTCACATTGTGTACATTTTCACGATAGGTCTTCCATGTGTCGAGGGCTTCCTTTACCAGGCATATCTAAAAAAAAATTGCAATTTATCTTTTCCCTCAACGTTTGCTTTTCCTTTACTTTTGAATTTATTTTTAAATGTTTTTACATCGTTGTATGTCTCTCTTTTACACTTTGTATTCACATTTTAGAAAGGGGTGGACTACACCGAGATTTGCATTGGCGAGGGGTGTGGTTCGGGGGGGAGGCGCTCACAGTTTTTTACTATGCGCCTAATACCGGTAGGCCTGCTTATGAAATTTTACGATAAGTTGTGCTTTTCTGCAGGCGTATGACTGAGTACGAGAGGAAAAGTTGTTGACCATACTGAGGGATTATGGTTTTCCTGAATACATCGTTGACTCATCTTTATTAATGTACAGCTGTGTTCTCCATGCACACCATTTCTTGTTTGGAGGCATTTTGATATGGCCTTCTTTCAAATTTATTTATTACCATAACTTCTTCATTTCCCCTGTATATACCCTTTTTCCGCAGTTCTTAAGTTTTTTCCGAAGCCAAACTTCCAAAGTCGAGTTGGTCCCGTTAATTTTGGGGTCTTGAATTTACCATTACTCGATGTGGTTCACGTACGTTTTCTGCCTTGAATTATAGTTCAGTCTAGAACAGGTAATAATCATCATATTAGATAGTAGTTTTCCCGATATTTTCCCCTTATATTGCTGCAGACAATATCCACCTGCAATTTAGGCGAATTTTCAAGTTCGTGATATTGTACCACTAATTGCTCTGAATTTTTCACAGGAAATTAATGGACAATTTTACGCTCCACATCCCAATATATTCTAGGTGACAGATGTCCTCAAGAAAATTTAATGCGAGACTCACATGAGATTAAGGAGCAAAGATAAAGCCTGGCCTAAAAACTCAGTTGCAGTAGAATAGGTATAGAAGTCCATTGGGAGGTGAAAATAAGTATAAGTAGATATTCATTCTTGCAACCTGTCCGTTTTAAATATTTTTCCATTCACGACTTAAACATGCTACTTGGTCCAGTAAGTAATGCACATCATTTTTCTTCCTCATTTGAGGTTTCTTTATTTGCAACGGAGAATATACCTCATTATACTCCAATTCATTAGCTACAAATACCTTTTATTCGATATAGTCTCCGTTCGAATCTATGACTCCTCCACCAAGATGAACGAGCCTGTATACCACTGCGGAACCATTTAGCTGGTTTTCTTCTCACAAGCGAAGTAACAGGTAAGACAGGTCGAAACCTACAGTCTTTTTTTTTTTTTTTTTTTACAAAATCGTTGTACTGTAAGAGGATAGCGTGCGGAGAATCGGCGGATGGTGCAGCTGGACATCTCTGAGCCAGCTCGGAGTTGTGCCGGGGCGTACATGCATGCAGTCTCTCGACCCGCTCTGAAGCTGTATTGTTTCACTCACTTGTCAGTCACTCACGAAAGTATAGCAGAAATGACTGGCATGAATTGCATCATGATAACACAAGTTGTTTTTACACGAAGCACAGCGAATTAGAACTTCATTGTCGCACTGTTCTTCACACGTTTCTTTCTTATTCTCCAAACGATATTTAGCGGGCACTGCGAACTCAGGAGGTCGCTCTCTTGTGTAATTCGTTGCAAACCATTAACATTTTATCATATCCCGAAATCGTGGAGATGAAAACTGACAGTGTATAAGTGACCGCAGTTTAAGGATTGTGTCTCTGTGGTGAACCTCCACTTTAACATCATTACGAGAATTTGGAATTTCTGTTAATCGACGGTATAAAGCTTTCCACTGCCGGAAGAAGAAGTTGTCTAACGGTTGAATTATGGCCCTGGTACCTGGAGGAATCTGAAGCAGTTCTATTGTTATTCATGGACGAATGTCTTCAAGACAAGTTTTACTACGGTGTGTGGTCCACAATCAGAAAGCAGGGCACAGTTGTCATCAGAAAACGGGAAACAGGCGTCTCTAAACTATATTTTCAGTTCTCTTTTCCCATTTTTCCTGATTTTGTGACAGTGACAACGATGTTATCTGCTTTAAACTTTGTTTTTGAAACTCCAGGCCGAAGGTTCCCATCGGCTCCTGCAGTACAATAAATAATAATTTAGGGAACAAAGAACCGTTCATACTCATTGTTGGCATTATGGTGTATGAATGTGTGAGTGAACTAACCGATTAGACTATCGCGCACGCGCGCGCGTGTGTGTGTTTTTCACCTACAGAGCCCTTTTCAATCGCATTTCGCGCACTGCGTGCAACGTAGAAATCGCTCTCGACCCGTTTCCAGAAATTCTTTTGCGGCCTTATTCTATTGTTTTCGTCCTGAATATGCAAACGGGATATACATTTCGTAATTTTTTAGTGCCATTTCTTTGTTGTTTCTTGAAACGGCTGAGAAGCGGAGAAATTACTTTTTTCGATGGGTAGTTCATGCGCAGTTTCCAAAGCCCACAGTCGTAAATCTTCATCACTTACATTTCGCCTTCTCTTTCTTGCCTCCTGGTATCTGAAAGAGAGTTGTTCATACATATTCTTTTATGTTCAGTTTGACTTGCCGACATAACCGTATTTCCCAGCTGCTTCTTTCACAAGGAAAGATATCGCTCCGAATAAGTATTTGCGGACATGTGAAAGTGATAATCGCTTTTTACCGCCTTCGCTAAGCCAGAATTTTACAGCCCTCTTGTACTCTATACTGATGTGTTCTTACACAACTTTACGGGACTAGGAACATAACCAGAACTGAACTATTTGCATGGCGACGGACTCGTAGAATCACTAGATTCCGGGGAATCGTATTGTAGTTTCGAACTCGGACCCGGAGCTTAGCTTGCGATTGGCGAAAGGTTTTTAGAAACGGAATCACTTGAGTCGCTTTCGCTGTCTCCACTGTGTACATCAAGAGAAACCTCATCAGTACGTTGCACTTCTCTACGATTATTTTCCATCAAATCAATCAGATATTGCCCCATTTCCTGTTCTTTCGAGCTAATTTGTTCGGAAAGGAAAACCCCTTTTCGCGGAAATAACTCTTTACGAACACCGCTACATTAATAGGATATACAACCTGTGACAGTAAAGTTCGGTGAATGAAGTCAGAACGGTCGATCCGGCAACACTGGCGACACACAACGCTGCACCTGCGTAGCAGCAGGTTTTGACCATCTGCTCCCAACGTTGTTCAGTTGAGCATCGTGTGTGTGCCGTGTAAGACCTGTTTGACACAGTGCGTGTTTAGTGCGTTGGTTCTGAACTGCGAACAGGAACATGAACGACCAAAACATCAATGTACAGTTTTGTTTTAAGCTTGGCAAGACACCGAAAGAAACGCATGCGATGCTGGTACGTGTTTATGAAAATCAAGCACTGTCCTTGAAGTGTGTGTACGAGTGGTTCGCCCGTTTTCGAGGAGGCCGGTAAAGTGTTTCTGACAACCCCCGTAGCGGAAGACCGGCGACCGCCGTCAGTGACGAAAACGTTGAGACGGTGAGGACATTAATCACGAACGATCGGCGATTAACTGTGCGCATGATAGCGGATGAACTGCAGATTAACCGTGAATCCGTGAGATAAATCGTTACCCAGAAGTTAAGGAAGAAGAAAACGTGCTCTCATCTTGTGCCACATCACTTGACTATCAGAAGCAGGCACGTTTAGAGGTTTCACAGTATTTTGTCGAAACGGCGGATGCGACACCAAATTCCTTGAATTGTATTGTCACTGAGGATGAAACCTGGTGTCTCAGGTGCGACCCTGAAACGAAACGGCAAAGCATGGAATGGCGTTCTCCGGGATCCCCTCGTCGGAAAAAGGTCAGAGCCGAAAAGTCACGCATCAAACTCTCTTTGAAAGGAAAGAGATTTGACAATATTCCTGACATCCAACGAAACTTTTCGAGGCTTTTGAACATCATTCCAAAGGAAGCCTTCTTGCAAAGTTTCCAGGGCATGTGTCGCCGATCTCAGCAGTGGGTAGTTATGGGAGGGGACTATTTCGAAGGACAGTAAAGTCACTGTCGTGCATTGTTCACCTATGTTCATAGTACAGGACTATTCACCGAAATTTGTCACAGGTTGTAAAACGTCATCCTCTGAGGAACTAAATTTCACTGCCTTGCTTTCTTTAAAACAACCATCAAGAATATTATGCCATTGCTGCTTATCACTTGCCTTGCGTACTGGGACGTCAGGGCTGTCCACTCCAACCAACATGTACATTTACGATACTCGCGATACTTCCCATTGATCTATAAAAGAGATTCGCCACGTGATTTCTGAGACTCTTACTTACATCTGGAGGGTGATTTTCCACATGCTGTCGTCTTACAGTACAACGATTGTGTCAGAAATATTCAGGATAGGACTCGACTTGTCTTACCTGTTACTTCCCTTGTCAGCTATCCGGAATTCGCCGGTGACATCCTCATGGGTGTCGTATCGCCTCCCACGGAGTACATTTTCACGGGGACAAAACAAATAAATGTAAGATGGTGCAAGATTCGGACTAGAGGGCGGACGAAGAAGAGTCCATCCAAGTTCTGCGTTTGCTTCATGGGTGCGCAGGCTTGTGTATGGTCTTGCATTGTCATGTTCAAGGAGGATGTTGTTGACATATTTATTGGGACCTACACGCAGAAGTCGTCTCGGTTTTGTTTTCTTCAGATTCTCGATGTAAATTTCTGAGATTATTGTGTAACCATCAGGCAGTGGGTCCATCAGTATCACTTCTTCAGGATCCCAGAAGAATGAGGCCATAACCTTGCCAGCTGTGGGATCTGACCTGATCTTTTTCTTCCGAGGAGTATTCGTATGACACCTCTATAAGGACTGTCGTTTGGTCTCAGGCTCAGAATGATGAATCCATGTTTCATTCCCTGTGAAGATTTTGGATTTAAAAAACTATCGTCAGCGTCGTGATGTTCAAACAACTCTGCAAAAATGGTCCTTCTCTTTTCCTTATCGTTGTCAGTTAGGCATCTAGGGACCCACTTGGAACAAACCACTGAACAGCCTAAGCTGTAGATAATTGTGCTGGCACTACCCATAGAGATGTCACGTTGAGTAGCCACTTCTTTGGTTGTTTTCGCCTGTTGCCCCGAATAAGGCCGTCTGCGCCTTGAACAGTCACCTCTGGCACAGCTGCATGCGGGCGTCCCGGACGGTGAAGACGGCCAGTCTCGCTTTACCTCGTTGTGACTCTGATACTCTGCTCACCCAACGATGACTGCACTCCTAAGCACTGCCTGACCTCCATAGACATTTTTAAGTGCCTATGAATGTTTGTAACGATTTCCTGCACCACAAAAAGACTTTCAATCGCAGCTCTCTCTTTTGTCTGTACTTCATATGCGGTAGCCATTATCTATTATCTTACTGTGGCAACGGCAACAATGAAACTTCGTGGCATTTCCAAGGAAGGTTTTTAGTTGCTATGTATAAAATTTGATTCTTCTCCACAACAAAAACAAGAAGAGGTGTGCTTTACTTAACTGCCCTAGTAATGTTGGTACATTTTTCCCTTCCGCTTGATGCCATTTTCATTGGATGTGATGTGGCTACATACCGACTTGTTCCTACGAGTCAACATTACGTGTAACTGCTGCGCTGAATATGCAGGGTACCCTACAGCCTACCTACAAACCATCATGTCGTAGTCCAAACTGGCTACATAATACCATATAAAAAGATCCTTTTCAGGACAAAATAAAAATGCACTCGTAGGAACAAGTCGGTATGTAGCCACATCACATCCAATGCTAATATGATCGGCATTTATAGATTACAGGCACGAAACCGATACCTTAATACTCTTGCAAGTACGTGACCAGTTGCGCGGAAAGGCAATGCTGATTTTACAACAGAACTGAAGAAAAGTGTCTGGGGTGTAAAAATTCAGTTTCTATGTTTTGGCTTATTTGCGCTATTTATGGGTCTTCTTAACGAACTAAATTACGCAGCAGTTTGAATCTTTGCTAGTGGATGTCGTGAAAGCTTTGTACAGTTTGTGAGAAAATTAATGAAAGCTGTTATTGCTATTTTTTCTTAAAAATATAGAAAGTTGGGTACGAACCACTACACTACCGATACTCGGATACACAGGCGACTGGCACACTACCGACTAAGCCACAAAGACGACATACATCATACTCCCCGGAAGTGTAGTACTGAACTACGGCCCGTCCACCTCGAAAGTTAATATCCGTGCCAGAGTTTGCAGTCTTGGCTTACGGTTCATTTAACTTTCTACCATAACAAATCACGTGGCATAACCTATTAATTCGATCGTATTACGGGTACATGTGTTATTTGAGGGAGCAATAAATCTCATGTTGTACAGTTATCCGTGGGCTTGTGCGGGGAAATTGTGCATAGTCGTTTTTCCTTTGCTAATTCCATGCCTCATTTACACTGCTGACACGCAGGCAGGATGTAAAGCAATATCGTCGTTAAGGGGAAATTTAATGTTGGTTAGGTTTGATAAAACTAAACAATGAAGGGTTGATGGGCCACCCGGCACAGTGCATTTGCGATGTTGATGGCTCAGAAAGTACGGGATGTGATCTTCGAAGAAGTCAGGTTTGCGAAGTACTTTGTTTCATTGTGGTTCGTCGCCAGACATAGCTCATATAGAAGGGCTGACATACGTCTGTAGATATCAACGTTTTTTTCACTTCGTTCGTAACAGAGGTTACAAAGGACGATTACCGAGGAGAATCTACGGTTATGTGTTTGACATATGGGATAGATAAAAAAAGAACTGTCAAGGGCAATCGTACGATAGTGCGGCTGATATGATCGGCATTTATAGATTACAGGCACGAAACCGAGACCTTATTTCTCTTGCATAGTTCATTCCATGCGCAGCACACTGTCTAAACGTAGAAGAGTGTTGTTCTGTAGAAATTTTGAGGATACAGTATTCATTGAACTTGTATAAGGATTATATTATATTTTTACAACACCCAAGAAATGGAAAATCCTCCAACATTGTGCACGCATTTTTTAAACCTGAAGAGATCTTATGATCCTCGTTGGTCAGCCACGTTGGTAATGCTTTGTATGACTCCTAGACTGAAGTCAAGAAAGCCCTCAATCACATAAGCAAAGACCCTGAAGGAAAAGTGTTTCACGCTGCAAAGCCATTGATTTCCTCTTGCAGTTAGAAATACTTGCGACTGCATGAATGGAACATGTGTTTTTCGGTGACCTCTGCGACGGATAAGAGAAGAAAGATGATGTGCTCGAATCAGCTACGAGAGGAAACAACACTTTATATGTTTAACTTGTAAGATCCGATGACGTACCCATTAGCTGTATGGCAGTACCAGGAATTAGCGACTGCTCTGCTGCAGAATTAAATATTAGATATCCCTTAAACACTAAACTAGATAATGAGGAGAAAATAAAATTGTACCACTATAGTAAAGCTGACCTCTTTAAATTCCAAGAGTTTCTATGGCAAATATTACCCAGCTGGGCATCACAAGGCGGGCACATAAACGTAATATGGGATAATTTCATTAATATTATTAATAGGGCTATTGAGCAGTTTGTGCCCCTTAAATTAATAAATCGGAACGCAGATCCGGAATACTACAATAGGAAAATTAGTAAACTTAAAAGAAAAGTAAGGAAAGCGTACAACAAAAGGCAATTTCGTTCGGAGCATATGAATAGTTTTCACAAGCTGACCAAAGAATTCGCTTCTGAAAATAAAGCTGCTCATGACAAATATCTGAAAGGAATACTTTCTTCCAGGCAAAAATGGGTAGAGATATCTTTATAAAGTATGTTAGGAAAAGGAAAGGAGCCGGCCATGTTGTGTCAGTGATAATGTCCAGAGAAGCTGAGGTAATTACTGACAATCTACTAATAGCTAATGAATATAATCATTAGTATTGGAACGTATTTAATGAGCAGAATAGCCTGGCGATAGACATTATCGATAACACTGATTGTTCTCTCCTCCAAATTAGCCGTAGAAAAAAATCAGGAAAGAATTAAGAACTTAAGGAAAAATAAGTACACAGGGCCCCATAATAATATTATTGCTGGGGAGGTTCTGAAACTGGGAGGTAGGATTATTCTACGCTATCCTACTGTGTCTCTCAGCAACACGCAAATTCCAGATGACTTGAGGAAAGCAACTGTAGTTCCGATTTTGAAAGGGGGCAACAGGCTGCTAATGGACGACTTTAGACCCATTAACCTTACGTCCATTGTATTCAAACAAATAGAACAACTCATTTCAGAATATCTAAGGGAACAATCAGAGAAAAGTTCGTGGAATAATGGCCGTCAACATGGTTTCAGGAAAGGTTTCTCCTGCGAGAGCGAGATGTTTATCGCGCTTTCAAGATATCAGCGAGTCATTAGACAGAGGTGTGCAAGTTTATGGTATTGTAGCATTTATTTGCTAAAGCATTTGATATAGAACCACATGGCATTCTGATCCGAAAGTTGGTGGGAGCAAACATTGATAAAAGGGTGGTTCCGTGGATCCGGGAATTTTTGACATAGACCACACGCAGAGGGTAAAGGTAGGAAGTAAATACTCCGACGAAGTTTCTGTAACGTCGGGACTGGTACAGGGTAGTGTTATAGGGCCACCGCTATTTTCGGTGTTTATCAACGGTCTGCCGAACGAAATTCAAGTGAATACAGATTGTTTGCGGACGACTGCATAATATACAGCAAAATACAGAATGCTGGCGATAACAGGTTATTACAAGCGGATAAATATACTCCATACATAGGCACTCGATAGCAAAATGAAAATTAATTCTCGAAAATGCAGTCTCGCAAGAATGGAGAAGAAACATAGGCAAGGGGACTTTCAATATTGTCTTGGATCGGACGCTCTGGTAGAAAGTGACTAATGCATGTACCTAGGAATCCACGTAAAGAGATATCTAAATGGAGCACCCACGAAGTGTAATTTCTAAAGCGTACAAGTCCTTACACTTCATGATGAGGATGTCAAAGGGCAACAGTTCCCAGGCGAAGGCGCAGGGCTGTATAGCACTCATAAGGCCAGTCCTGGATTATAGAGTAGCCGTATGGGATCCATACCAAACAGGACTCCTTAAGGAACTTGAGATGGTACAGTGAAAGGCTGCAAGATTCGTGCTTAACGATTTCAATTTTGCTTTACGTCCCACTAATTACTTTTACGGTTTTCGGAGACGCCGAGGTGCCGGAATTTATTGCTGCAAGAGTTCTTTTACGTAAATCTACCGACACGAGGCTGACGTATTTGAGCACCTTCAAATACCACCGGACTAAGCCAGGATCGAACCTGCCAAGTTGGGGTCAGAAAGCCAGTGCCTCAACCGTCTGAGCCACTGAGCCCTGCTTTAACCATTTCAATCCTATAAGTAGTGCGACAAGCATGATAGAAAAACTTGGGTTGGAGAGGCAGGGTACTAGAAGGAAGCTAACACTGTTGTGTGCCATGTATAGGCCTAATGCCTACACGAATAAGCCAGTTTGGGGAGAGTTGAACAGTCCACTAGAAAAGCCCTGTTACATAAGCAGGACAGATCATCCGCGTAAAGTGAAAGGTAGATCGCAGAAAACTAACTTTGGTAAATATATATTTGTGATTCCGGGTATTGATGATTGGAATGCAGCTGTCTTCCATTCTAAATAGGTGACCGTAGAACTCGAGGCCTTCGGTTCAGAGGGCCCGGTTTCTCGATTTCCGGCCGGATCGGGGATTTTAATCGCGTCTGATTAATTCTTCTGACCCAGGGACTGGGTGTTCGTGTTTGCTCCAACACTTTCCTCTTCATATTCAGACAACACACTGCACTATCAACCACCACAGAAACACGCAATAGTGACTACATACCTCCATATAGGGTTGGTGTCAGGAAGGGCATCCGGCCGTAAAACGGGGCCAAACCCACATGTGCGACACAGTTCACACCCGCGACCCCGCAGATGTGGGGAAAAGCTGTAGAGGAAGAACAACTTGAGTCGTCGCTTCTTAATGGATTCCGTCAGTCGTTCAGTTTTCTGATATAGTTTCTCTCATCCTCGCAGCCTGTGTTGTCCAGCCGGTTAAGTGCCAGAAGCTACCGTGCCGGATGCGACCCGGCCATTATCGTGCCAACAAGCGACCGAGTGGATTTAGCATCGTGCCGCATGCGACCCACCAATCACAACTGATGCATTTAGGGCTGTCACCACGTGGCAGATTGCTTATCAGTTACTAACTTAGTATTTTCTAAAATAAAGGTCCGTCGCCGTGGTTAGCCGGTTCGAGTGCCGTTGAACGAAAAAATAATTATACTAATGTTGCTAGCTTTACGTCCCAGTAACTATGTTTCTGGTTTAAGGAGACGCCGATGTGCCGGAATTTAGTCCCGCAGGAGTTATTTTACGTGCCAGTGAATCCACCGACACGAAGCTGACGTATTTGAGCACCTTCAAACATCAACCGGACTGAGCCAGGATCGAACCTGCCAAGTTGGAGTTGGAAGACCAGCACCTCAACCGTCTGAACCACTTGGCCTGAATGAAAAAAAAATCACCATCAGAATGTAGGCCGGCAGTGTAGAAAAGTTGGTGTTATACAATTTATAATCACTAGATTTCGTGTCAAAAGCCTGGATTCAAATTCAAACCTCTTCGCATTGTTCAAATGGAGTGAGGGAATATGATGCTGTTGATGGTGATTCGTCCGTCGGATGGCAACGTAAAGCTTTGAACAGACCCTTTGGTGTTATTTTATTCGAGAGGATTAGGCTACATGCCGATACCGGGTTTCACCCTCTCCCTACCTCATTATCATAATCTCACATCCAGAAGCGCAGGCGGCCCATGGGTGTCGGATATAACGACCTGCACCAGGCGAGCCGAACACGTCCTCGGACACTCCCGGCACTCCCTTGGTAAATTATTCCAATCCCTAACTCCTCGTCCCATAAACGAATATTTGCCTCAATTTGTCGTCTTGAATTCTAACTTTATCTTCATATTTTAATCTTTCCTACTTTTAAAAACACCACTCAAACTTATTCGTCTACTAATGCCATTCTACGCCATCTCTCCACTGACAGCTCGGAACATCCCGCTTAGTCGAGCAGCTCGTCTTCTTATTTCTAAGTCTTCCCAGCCCAAGATTTGCAACATTTTGGTAACGCTGCTCCTGTGTTTTGTTACCAAACTTTATCGATTGTTTTCTGAAAAGGTTTCAGCCTTAATGTCGTAGTCCCCGGTACAGCGTAATTCGATTCTGAAACAAATTTAGATATGACTAGCTGATGTGCCCGTGCTTCGCTACGGAATACTAAATTGTATTCAGAATTCTAGATTAAGTACTCTACACGTTGTGAGTAAGATTATATTAAATTGCATAGTTCTTAAGGTTACCCAGAAAAGCGACGGGAAAGTACATACGTCTTTTCTCATGTGAAGACTGGGTTAGGGAATTATAATGGCAGGTCCTCTTGCCTACTACCAGTCACAATGAACTTAGGAAGTTTTCATTATGATGGCAAGCCCATTTCCTACTGCCAGTCAGTCGAGTTGAGCAGTTTGATGATAATGGCAGACAATCACTCTCCGCCTGCCTTTTTACATCCTCAGAAAGGCTGTCTTTGTGGTTTTTCCAACTGAAATCATCATAGGTCATTACAATGAAGTCAGTAGGAATGTCACGATTATAAGCAATATTATCATCTGAAATACTCAATCAAATAGAAAACCGCACCTTTTCTCATTTTTAACGAACAGTGCTATGCTGCCGATCTAACAATCCAAAGTTCCCGACCTGGAATAACCAGGCCGCAGACGGCCGTGAACACTCCTCTGCCATTATTCCTTGAAGTGTGCACACTACTTATTCCAATCGGCGCCTCAGAGTAGGGATCAAATGCATGGAATACTATGATAAACCAGTGCGTTACGTACCAGTAATATCAGACAATCGATGAACCAAAGGAATGCCATGCTAAGGAACAAAGTGGCCCTTGTCTTTCTTTCGCTGATATTTTAATTTTTCGCAGTGTCGGATGCCTTCCATTTTTTCTCTCTGATAATAACTACCACCACATTAACACATAGCATTTCTCCTCTAATGGTTGGCGTCAAGAAAAACATCCAGCCGTAAAAGTCTGCCAAATCTGCTACAAACCATGACCCGCAGTAAAAACCGGATAAAGGGAGTAATAGAAACGAACCCAGTGGTACCACTGCTCGCTTCTCACCAAGGCAGTCCGGATTTGATTCCCGGCCAATACGTGTGGGATTTACGAAATTAAGTGCCACGTCCTATGGGTCGGATTCTACATAAAAATGGAGGTCCTGTGGCTTATGATCACAAAAGTAGAAGTCACGTAAAACTCTAAGCGTATTTACTTTTTAATAGCAAAACATTACAAAAACGACAAAGCGTTTATGTACCTTTTAGAGAATAACACACTTGACCAGATTGACCGTGGGAAATTATTTTCATTGTTACAGCAGTGTTCGAAAACACCATTGGCGGTAATACATGCTTGGCACCGTCGGAGAAAATTCTCTTGAACCCGCCTAAGTACCTCGTTGTTTTGACTGATGTCCTGAGCAGCTTCCAAGACACATTCCCGGAACGCTTGCAGAGTTTCCACTTCTCTGAGATAAACCTTAGATTTCATGAACCCCCAAAAGAAGTAAGCTAAGGGGTTTTGATCGGGACTTCTTGTCGGCCGATCCATCGCTGCGGATAGGCGGCGTCCAGGTGACGGCGCACTGCGTTGGTAAAGCGGGGGTGCTCCATCATGTTGCAACCACAGATGCCGTCGCGTATGGAGTGGAACATCCTCTAGTAGTAGTAGTAGTAGTAGTAGTAGTAGTAGTACCTCTAGAAACTGTAGATAAGATACGCTAGCCATTCTATGAGGTAATATCACAGATCCTCTGATAATGCTCCCCAAAATCCCTGTCCAAACATTAATGGGAAAACCGAACCTGGTGGTGGGAACGTCTCATAGCATGAGCTTGTTCTCCGACTAAACATGCGTGTTGTCAAAACTGAAGCTGCCATTCCTCGTAAACGAGATCTCATTTGTGAACAAAATATGATTCATGAAGTCTTAGGGTTGAGGATGGAGCTATTCACAGAAGGCTACCTGTGGAGCATAATTTCTTTCCAATAGTACTGAACACGCTACAAATGATCCTGATGTTGCCGGTCTTCCAGTTAAGTTCGTAGGACGGTCCACTCCTACCACTGCAGCGATTTGGCGAGTATTGCTGCTGGGGGCCCTCTGCAGTAAATTCTTATATGCGGTCCTCTGTACGAAGATAAGGCCTAGACCCACCAGCTTCAGGCATGGGCATGGCGTTTCCAATGTCGGCTATTCTCTGTAGGGCCTATACCTGCTACAATACTCCTCACTAGAAGACACAACAAATCATTGATTGATTAACATTTTTTAGCATCTGGCTTTTAGTGCCAGGAGTGTCAGAGGATGTATGCTGTGTGAGGGTGTTGACCGTGACTGTAATTGCACAGGCCAGAAATTGGAGGAAATTGAAGATGAAAATGGGAAACCACGATAAACAATTTTCGAGGATGGCTAACGGAGTATTCGAACCCAGCAGCCTACCGAAGTAGCTGTAACTAGTCGTGCTGCAACGCACTGACCTAACCTGCTTGGTACCTTCTCCCAGACATGGAAACGCAGCTCCATATATGAACATATTTTAGGAAAAGACGTAAACGCATCAGCATATTTCGTGTTGTAAGACAACGAGCTTCCCCCAGAAGTCTTACATAAAGCAGGGGCAGCAGCTGCTTATAGGACTTGTTGAAATGACATTGCACTCCGTACTGGTACTTCACAGGAAAGTTCTTGAAAAGCAACTGAAGATGCTGCTCTGTCATATCTGTTTCCCGAAAATCCAGGGACTGGTCCTGATGATCCCCAAGAGCTGTATTTACAGATCAGTTAACTGTAAAACAAATAATCCTCGTTAAAATGTAACCGAACTTGCGTTATTCTAGCATTCAGCAGAAGATTACCTGGTTGTGCATTTCCCCCAAATTTTTAGGAATTTATCCTTGAAATATCTCTTGCGTTATGCCTATTTATGACCCATCTATGTTTTCTTTGGTGAAGGAATACCTCGGTTTATGGCATTCCAAATTATACATTACACTGACATATCTTAACGAGTTCTTGAATTGGGTTTAGATAGATAGAGAGAGAGAGAGAGAGAGAGTGTGTTTTTAATTTAAACTTTCGTAAGAAATGTACTCATTCATTATTATTTGTGAGCCTTTCATGCAGTCGTTCGAATTGTTCTCCGTAAAGAGCTGTATAGGTTGTATTTTCCGATGACTAATTCGGTGTACGTTAATGTTGTGCACAGTTCGCGGTTTAGTAGTTGAACAGAACAAAGACAATTTCATTTACTACCCCGTAAGCAGTGTTCTCAGTTTTTGGCCATTTTTCTAACTTTTTCTGGTTCTGATTTAGCTTACCTTATCTTGGGTGATGACAAAGCTTATCAAATGACAATTTGCTTGTCAACGCCGGTCGCATCCGGCACGGTTACAGATTATGCGGTCGCATGCGGCACGATCGCATCTGGCACGCCACTGTCCAGCCACGGTCTTAGTGCCCATGATCTTTCGAAGGATCTTCCTCTCAACTTCTCAGCTTTTCTCAGACCAGTGTTTCCAGTAACTGGTGGCATTCACTTCTATAGAGATATTCGGATTTAATAACCGTGTTGTTGTGCCCGAGTTTAACTTTAATTGAAATTGCCTTTTCTTTGTGCAGGTCTTGTATTTTGCGAAACGCTGCGGCATCCTATCTCACCTACTGTTATTAGCTTATCTTTCATTAGATACCATATGCACAATCTCACCGAGATATTACTTTATTGAAATGGAGAATAATATTGCATTACTAACTTACTGCTTACGTTATTGTAACGTCCAGTTTTTCCTCAGTGGAAATGTGGTTGTCATGATAGTTGCTGTACTTCCGTGGTTTCGTATTGCCTTCAACTGCCTTTAGCAAATATTGAAATGCCTGCATTCTTCTTCTTCTGCCGCTTTTCCGTTTTGTTTCGCGTATTTCGGTGGTGGTTGGCAGCGAGGTGTGTTGTCTGAATAGGAAGAGGAGAGTGTTGGGACAAACACAAACAACCAGTTCCCGAGTCAAAAGAGTTAATGTCGCGATTAAAATCCCCGACCCGGTCGGGAATCGAACCCAGGATCCTCCGAACCGAAGGTCTCACCGCTGACCATTCAGTCAAAGAGTCGGACATTGAAATGTCTGCATTGGCATTCTGAAATAGCCGTGGAATTTATGTGGGTCTTTCTTTACTTCTTGGTATAAATGGTGGAATTCACCAAATTTCTGCCTTTTCTTATTAATTGGATGTACGCTGTACCTTCTGTCAGAACTTGAAATCAAGTACCGTTTGCTGGCTACCGTAAGTTCATCATCATTATTGTTACTGTACTTAACCATTATGAACACCATAAAAACAACATTATATTTAAACAACACAACGCGATCTTCTCGTGAATGCTGCACAATTATAACTGCGCGGAAAACGTTTCTTCGTTAATGAAGAAAGAGCTAGGGTCTCCCGCAAGGCCCTACACCGCACAGTGGGTAATTTCTAGCATCCAAAAACCAAACCAAACCCCATGGCACTACAGCCCTTGAAGGGCCATGGCCTACCAAGCGACCGCTGCTCAGCCCGTGTGCCTGCAGATTACGAGGTGTCGTGTGGTCAGCACGACGAATCCTCTCGGCCGTTATTCTTGGCTTTCAAGACCGGGGCTGCTATATCACTGTCAGATAGCTCCTAAATTCTAATCACGTAGGCTGAGTGGACCTCGAACCAGCCCTCAGGTCCAAGTAAAAATCCCTGACCTGACCGGGAATCGAACCCGGGGCCTCCGGGTAAGAGGCATGCACGCTACCCCCATCGCGGGGCCGGCATTTCTAGCATCAAGCCGGCCAAAAATAATATTCTCAACCCTTGTCTTTGGTGCGCATTTTCTGTGAGTCGTGTTTATAAGACTCTTGGGTACAGTAATTAAGTATTGAAAAGTCGCGCTGTCTGATTATCTAATCTCACCGAAGGCCTAAAGTGGCTCTTCTCCGTTAGGGCATCACATTCTGGCGAGGCGAGCGCGCAGTTATTATTATGTGAGGGCTCAGTAAAGACGTCAGAACTAAATATTTCTTTAGCTTGCAATGCGATTATATTAGATGAAGGTATGTATTTTTATAGAGTATGTAGCATTTTCTGAAAAATACTATATTATTTTCCGGAACATGCACTTAAAATTCAGGTACACGGTGTCCAAGCGCTGTCTAATTATACAAATTTGAGTTGACGTTCAAAATGGATTGCCTTTGATTTCCGCAATGAAAGTCTTTTGGATGAGTTATCTACACTTTAGTGAATAGAGAACTGTGACTTTTTGCTGCGACCAGGCGCGACCATGAGAGTACCTTAGTGAATAGAAAACTGTGACTTTTTGCTGCGACCAGGCGCGACCATGAGAGTAATTTTTTTCAGAAGCCATGTACTCTGTAACCCGGAGGTCGGTTATCGAGCTGTTGAGGAACAGCAGGGAATATAAGCAGAACGATGATATTGCGAATGTTGTAATTGAACATTTAGGCTTTGAGGATTGTTCCGAGGACATATCCAAGTCAATAAGGAAATCTGTCAGTATTTTGTGTGCTGAAATTCGATCACGCTGGACAAAATATAGTAGAAAAAGGGACAAATTGCTGAAGTACAATAAAAGTTGGTTCGAGCAGAGAATGAGCCTTGCAGAAGGACGTGCATCACAACAATGTCAGAATGAGGCTGCCAGTACTATAGCTCATTCCATGTTAAGAAAACAGTATTGCCCTTATGACAGCAGGTTGCCATGTCGAACGGCTCCGCTCAACGCCACCACGGGAAAACGGCGGCACATAAATTTGTGAAATTCAGTATATAAGTTCAAGACAAAAGGCTGAAGAAACTAAGCTACAAATTACTTTCATGAACTAAAGGGGACCTGGGGTTTATAGGGGCCACTTTTGGTTTGTACAGAATTAGAGGTAACTACGGCACATTACAGGGTGGCCACCCGTATGGAAAACCGGGGAAACCGGGAAATGTCAGGGAATTCGATAAATGACGAGAAAACCGGGAATGTCAGGGAATTCAGAAAAAATCTGGAAATTCGTTCTTCTGCCAGATAAAATTGACATACCGTATATATCCGTTAATAGAAGCACATTTTTCAGTTTTTATAACATAATCTAGGGCATGTCCTTTATGCCAGGAATAAATTGTAAAGAAAATTTAATAAACATTAAAAAAATCAAGTGTGATCTCGAATGTGAAGTAACCAACAGCATCAATAGCTATATGGATAGCCTATAGCTAGCAGTAGCAACTATGATCGATCGACTGATCGATCGAACTTTCAATGTTTTGATCTGCTTTCTATTGAATATTCTGTGTTGTTGGGGAATGGCGCGGCCTATATTGCGTTCTCAGTTTTCTAATCGCTTAAATACATGGCTTCCACAGCGAAATATGCACATAGACAAAATTCGACAACCCAACGGATGACTGTGTTTGTTTACTATGTAATGACGTGTGCGATAGTCTCAACCTCGTAAAATGTAAAAACAGACGAAAAACACTGAATGCAGGAAAGTCTGAAATTCGCTTGAACTTAATACTCATTCAAGTGCTCATTCTTATTATTATTACAATTATTAAATGTGCTGACGTAGGTAAACCTTGTGTAAATGTGTAATGCATCGTGACACAGTTCAGGCCGCGTCATGTTGAGTTTCTAACCTATCTTTCATGCGAGGTGTTCGGAAGTTTCAGGCACGACTAGTAGCTTGTAATATCACGTGTAATTTTGTGAATAGAGAACAAGATTTAAAATAAAGGGACATCACATTGTAAGATGAAAGTTGTTTGAGTTTGTGATGTATGATTGTATGTATTCGGTCTTGATCCATCTAGTTCCCAAGCTGCCATTCATATCGATTTATATAGATTGAGTGCAATCTCGAAAGCTGGCTGCCAACTGTATTGTCTACAATACATCACCACGTCCTGGCAGCCACGTGGTTAAGCTGCCTGGCTCGGCGTGTGCGGTATAGGTTTAATAGTCTTCAGTGTAGATGTAATTTTATTTACATCCGTGTGTTGGTTAGTATATAGTTCGTCTGTGTACCATACTTCAGTATAGTTCGTGAAAGACAAGTGGCAAGAATGTGACTCGGTAATAATAATAATAATAATAATAATAATAATAATAATAATAATGTTATTGGCTTTACGTCTCACTAACTACTTTTTCGGTTTTCGGAGACGCCGAAGTGTCGGAATTTTGTCCCGCAGGAGTTCGTTTACGTGCCAGTAAATCTACCGACACGAGGGTGACGTATTTGAGCACCTTCAAATACCACGGGACTGAGCCAGGATCGAACCTGCCAAGCTCGGGTCAGAAGACCAGCGCCTCAACCGTCTGAGCCACTCAGCCAGGCTCGGCAAAAATTGGCACCGTGGTCTCGATCAGTCATAACATCCTTCATATGACAGTCATTAGCCGCGAATAATTTATTTCTTTTATTCTTAATAATAATGTACCTATTCTTGTTTTAGTGTCGGATATTGTTAGGAAGTGCATACACTATCTTAGTGATAGTGAAGTTGATACTATTTTGAAGCTGTTACAGTTTGGGATTTTCTTGTCTCTGTTTCTTCCTTCCACATGTTTATCAACATTAGGTCGGATATCTATAAGACGTTCAATCAGTTTAGAATTTTCAACGACGTAAAACAACTAGCAAAAAAAAGAAGAATTTTCAAACCATCTTATAGCACAGTATTTCAAAGGAAATACGTTTGAACCTGAATAATGTGTAGGAACGTAGCAAAACAAGAAGTAATAATTTCGTGTGGCTTTGTCTAGCCGCGTGCAGCCCTTGTAAGTCAGACCCTCCGATGAGGGTGGGCGGCATCTGCCATGCGTAGGTAACTGCATGTTATTGTGGTGGAGGATAGTGTCATGTGTGGTGTGTGAGTTACAGGGATGTTGGGGACAGCACAAACACGCAGGCCGGGGCCACTGTAATTAACCACTTAAGGTTAAAATCCCCGACCCGGTCGGGAATCGAACCCAGGACCCTCTGAACCGAAGGCCAGTACGCTTACCATTCAGCCAACGAGTCGGACAAAACAAGAAGTGAAGAGCACGAAGAAACTCTGCAATATTCCACTGGGTTTCTTTTACTGGCATCTTATATCAATTGTGCACAGTATGCAAGGCACAAGGTCCAATGTTCTCCAAAATAGGAGCATCTAATGATAAATTACCGATATCCCGAATGAACTTTTTATTAACATTTGGGCCATCCATTGAAATTTTTAGTTTTTTTTAGATTGAGTCCTTGCAGTGCTTGCAAAAAACATTTAATAAGTCCTAGGAGGTAGAGTGACCAAGAAACACGGAATCAAAATAAGAAGTGCATACTTCATTAGTATCAGTGTTGAAACAACGAACTACAAAATCCATTTGGCCCATCTGAGAAACTTTATTCTGTGACTCGTCAGAACCAACGGTGAAATGTCTGCACTTACTACACATCTCAAGAACTTGTTTATAAAAATAGGGAGCCAAACCATGAGTGATTGTATATGCAACTTTCGTTGTGTGCAGGTGACCTTCCGAAGCGATTTCAGAGTCTGGAAACATTACTGGGAGCAAACGTACACTAGCTTCACTGGCACGTAAGGAATGGTGTTGCATGACAACATCCATGCACCATATAAACTCAGCTTTGGGTACTTGCTCTCTTGAAAGATAATTCTGTAGACATCTCGCCTTTGGTGAATCTTCTTTAATGGAAGGAGAAGAAAAAGCAGTGGAGTCATATGTGATAGAGTTCGTTGTGGTAGGCAAAGGAAAATTTGTGTTTGCGGCCATGGTATTAAGGCCGCTTTGTTGCTGAAAGAGTTAGAAGAAAAGAAGTGGAGGGTGATGGCAGAAGCTCGACAGTCGTTGGTGGCTATAGACGAAAAAATGTCTTCGCTGAAGCAGTAATGGTAATCATTTTTTTAAATCCCAAAGTGAATTTAATTAGACTAAATTCAACTTCCAAGTTTTGAAATTAAATATGCACATTAATTGCTCATTTACTTTTTGGATGTGAAGCTTACAAAATGTATTTTATTATTACTGTCATAGCTGGAAACTTCCTTTATAATTTTATTTTTTGTCGTTGTGTGTCAGGGAAAAAACTGGTTTTTATGTCTGGAAAACAGGGGAATGTCAGGAAATTTCAAAATTTGGATATGGTGGACACCCTGCATTAGAAACCACAGCACTGAAATATAAGGCAAATTGCAAGAGAAAATAGACAAATAATTTTATGGGCTCGAGGGGCGGGGGATGTATTTAATTACATTTAATAAATTTATCCAGACAATGAAAGCTAGAAAACAGACGCAATAAATAAATACTGCAGATGACTACAAAAGATCACAGTATTAATGTTAAATAAATAAATCACGCACGTAGGCTTATCGCATAACTCTCATTCAACACAATACATTTACGCACTGATTTAAAGCCTAAAATACACACGCAATAAATAAATACTGTAGATGACTTCAGAAGCTCAGGGAGGAAACATGTCTATTGGTTGATATCCGAAGCAAAGTGCTGGCAATACCAATTATGGAAACCGCTAGAAGATTCTTCAGAGAGGCTTCCACTTCAGCGGATATTACTGGCGTAGATATAAATTTAATAAACCATCTACGTGCCATCGTAGAAACTCTTTCGTGTGGGTATGCCATTGATAAAGTGACATTTGGCATGTACGCAAAGGAAACTATGCAATTGTACTTACAAAAATACAAATCGTACTACATGCCTGTAACTTTGCACAAACTCTTTGGTCATGTAGAGGAGGTCATTAGGCACTGTATTATACCTATTGGACAACTCTCCGAGGAAGCCCAGGAGACCAGGAATAAAGATAATAGGAAACCTTCCAGAAAGAAACAAATACTGACCTTTTCCATAGGCTGCTTATATCATCGGACCCTTATATTACCAGCTTAGGGAAATCAAGGAGGAGGAAGTTGATTCCGCTTTCACGAGAAGTGCTCAACTTACTGTCTGAGCCTCCTGTATATGGTTCTGCCGAAGGAGATAATGACAGTGACGATAGCGATTCTGATGTAACTGCATCTAATGAATAAATTGTTTGGCAAGTACATGTATTCCTGTATCTGTTTTTAAACATTCTAAACCGCATGTCCCACCGTTTAACATCTACTTAATTTCTTAAAGCTATAACGAAAAAAAATTAAATTACCAAGATTACTCATTCTATACCTGGCGTAGTAATTTGTTCTTTGTACTTGATTGACCACGCACTTAATTATCTCCAATAATAGCAGTTACATACTAAGTTTTATGTAAATCGGTCCATTAGTTTCCGAGATACGATTTTTGGCCGGCTAGATTCCTGAAATTACGCACTGTGCACCGCTGGCTGCGCAGTAGCGTGTGACTGGGGAAGAGATGTCCATGCGCGTATCGCCATGTTGCGGGCACTCCGCAGCTCGCCGAGGAGATCTTAGTATGGAATTCATGCATTAACTTCAATTACGCACGAATGAAAACACCTGTCGACTGGTTATTTTTATTCCTGCTATACAGGATAAGACGATAAGAAAATATATTCTTTAGATACATCCAAAATAAAATGTTAAAAAGGTGCCGCTTTAGAAAGCAGAAGATCCTTACGAAAATGTTGCATTCCAAGTATCAGGGAAACTTAGCTTTCCCAGGTCCCAATTCATTAATAATATATGCCA
Organism: Anabrus simplex; assembly: GCF_040414725.1. Classification (NCBI taxonomy): domain Eukaryota; kingdom Metazoa; phylum Arthropoda; class Insecta; order Orthoptera; family Tettigoniidae; genus Anabrus; species Anabrus simplex. The sequence goes on from NC_090266.1 coordinate 1,160,069,390, forward strand.
CAGCCTACAACGACTAACGTGAATACATGCAATAAATATACAAGAATCAAGACGGTAATACACAGAAATGATACTTATGCATACAAACTGAACACCTTTGCATTGTTATTGAACAAATCTCCACAAATCATTTGGATAGCTAGCTTATATGTAACAGGCGTAATAAAACAACATTTGAAGGGTACACGGGAATAAGGGAAATGTCAAGTTAAAACAAAAAATGAATTATCATTACCCATATATATTTTATGGTCAGGAGAATAGTTTAAGACAATGTACAACCAAGTAAAGGGAATTGTCACGGAAATATAACAAGTTTAAGAATACATGTATAATTGATGAAAGGGGAATGCCACCACAGAACAAGAAACAAAGGGGGAATGTCAGTTTGGTATGTGGCAATAGCGATGGATTTCCAAGAGAATTTATGCATACCTAATTTATCCACTAACGGCGTGGTTACCGTAGACAGCTGTCATTGTTCTCCTTCAATATACATGTTTTGTCCAGTGGACACTCGGTATTCTATACATATCCAGAGACAGTTGCACATAAAGCAGCAGATGAAGTGTGTTCTGTGTTACATCATTTTATATTTTGTGAACTTGGGGACGAGATAAAACACTTGACAATCTTCTGTGATTCTGCTTGTGGACAGAACAAGAACTGGACTCTCTTCAGATTTCTCCACTTTATAGTACATTCTGCCAAACGCCTCGAGTTGTGAAAATAGTATTTCCAATTCGTGGTTACTGGTACTTAAGAGTGCGATAGAAACATGGCACTAATTAATCAGAAATTTGCAGCTGAAATGCCAGAAGACTGGGCGGATCATTTTAGAAGTGCCAGAAATAAGCCCTTCCCTTTCCATGAAATCGAAGTTGATCAACCAATGATTCGTCTATGGACCAAGTTTTTTATTCCCTTGTACAGAAATGTTTGTTCTTTTAAAACAAGACTTATAAGGGAACTTGTCATCTCCGTTGAGCATCCACGATTCATGGAATATAGAGACAGTTACAATGGCCATTGGGAACGACCTGTTGTAAATGCTCCAAAATCAACTTCACACTTCCCTGAAACACCATTTAGTGAGTTTGTTCTTCCAGAGGCATCTTATGAACGTAAGTGGAAGAGTTAGTGTACATGAAGTTGCTGTTCATAAGACTGACATTCCCCTTTATTTTCGTGACAAATGTGTATTTACTTCATTTTCCATTTTTTAAAAATTATGAAACATAATTCTATATTTTCATTATTATCTATTTACCAATACATTAGGCTAACGTTACATAATATAATACTTTATGTACATGTATTATTGTAGACGGTATTAAAGGTTGAAACTTTCAAATTTAATTATCTCAGTTCGTAGAAGATATGGCATTCCCCCTTTTTCCCGTGTACCCTTCATTTAGAAAACTGGATAAGAAGACTTCGAAATATACTACTAATGATAGTAAATATATACCTACGTAGATAAACACTTGACTTAAATTTAGAGAACACACCAGTACATTAATAATCTTCAAGAAAGAATATTTAGCTCACATTAGGCCTACTATAATGATCATGTTTGGAACTGATTTGGTTGCTCATTTGGAATAGACACATGCAATTAAATCCTAGACTCGGCAGTTAAGCTTTCATGAAAAATACCAAGACATTCTCAAGTCACAGCAGTTTACAACTTCAGTATGATTTACAGATCATGAGGAGAAAAACAATCTTTTTACCTGTGACTTAGGAGACTGGAGAACATCAATAATCCATCAATTGTTTCAATATTTACAGTATTTACAAACATTTGTATCAAAAGCAAGAGTCTGTAATCTTGGCAAAAAGAAAACCTGTGAAATAGAATGTTTTCTATGAAAGTTACATGGCAGATCTTCTCTTTATGATGAGTAATCACAGCAGGTATTATTCAGAACTATGAACAGATTGTTGAAAAGGTACATGACTGCATAAAAAATATAAATAAAGCTATGCCCAGTGTTCACCACAACTAAGTTTACATACTTTACTAATTCCCATCTGAATTAACTTTTTCTTTTTGATTATTTCCAGGTTATGAAATAGTATATCAGGATGAGTATACCTTCAATTATGATTTCTATAAGGTTTGGAAAATAGCTATCTAAAATCTACTGATATATACTGAATATACTGAGATTTTTATATGTTTTGTGGGGCTTTCTCCACTAAAATAATTGTGCTCAGATGAAATGCACTGTGTAACAGTACTGACTGAACTGCTACATGGACTGGGATCTATGGTGTTATTCTGTTGATTTGTCCCTCCAAAATCTAACTTCCTTTCTAAAATCATATGGGGAGCCTTTTTAGTCTGAAAAAAAAAATACATAGGGCTATTGGGTCTAACATAAGCAAAACCTTATCATTGATTTTAAAAAAAAGTAGTAATACAATATCTAATCCAAATTACTTGACCTACAAGTACCTTTCTTAGATGATCTGGAAAGTCAAACAGTGTTGGCACTGCATCATCTTTCAGAATTTTGTTCCCTTCAGATTGCCAAAAACTTGCTTCTTTGAAGTGAATTGAACATAGTCTATGGGAATAAGTTGAAACAAACTTGTCTCTTTTAACAAGCCACTTCGACAGAAGTTCAGGCTTATTCAATGGAAACCTGTAAGCAATTTGTATAAAAATAATAGCTATGTATTCGAAATCAAAGGAATGTATATATTTCTAACTTTTTTTTTCTCAACCATCCCGGGAACAATGACAGAACATTCTCCTATTCATTTATCACAAAATATTCTTCTGCTTTATAAATAGAATCTCATGTGATATATTTTAGAACAGAGTGGTGCAGCCAACAATCATTCACATTTCACTACATTATTTTACATTTTTTAGTTCTTCCTGAAAAACCTCATTATACTAGTGCTACTCTACCTCATAATTCTAAATGTATCTAACAATGAAAATAATACCCAGCTTAGTTTAAGTATCTCTGAATTAAATATATTTTTACCAGTCGGTTAAATTTAAGAGAAGAAAAAAATATCATTTAGAATGCAAAATTTCCTTTCATACCATTCTCATCTTAAATACCAATATTAGGCCTACTGATTTTATAAACTCGAACTGAAAGGAAATTTTCTGAGCACAAATTAAAAATGTGTTCTGACTTTTCCAGTACAGGAGCATTGTGATCCACATAAGGAAGAAGATAAAGGAGCTTGATATTAAGCACATGTGAATATAACAGTTAAACATGCAGTTTGATTAGTGTTTTCTAGTGCAAAGTAGGAGTCAGCCTAGTTAAACTTCTCTGGAACAGCATATTTAACAATTCTTTTATTATAAAGGAGATGTGAAAACATGGCTAATGGTATCAATAAATCATTTTCCTGATAATTGTTAATAATGTTTACGTTTCCGATTTTCACACCAGGCAAATGCTGGGGCTGTACCTTAATTAAGGCCACGGCCGCTTCCTTCCAACTCCTAGGCCTTTCCTATCCCATCGTCGCCATAAGACCTATCTGTGTCGGTGCGACGTAAAGCCCGTAGCAAAAGAAAATAATAATGTTTACCAAGCTTTATCAATGATATTTTTCGGATTCTAGGCCCGTGTTTATCGAAATTTTAATACGAGTACAGAGCCTGTAAGAACAAAATGTGCGCATTTCCGGAATAGCTGTTTAGTTCTTAAGAATTGTCCCTAATGAAATGAAAAACGCCAAGAAGAAGAAGCCTAAACATTGAGAATGCCACGTCCATACATCCCTGAATCCACCACTCTGTAGCCCATTCTCGATTATGGTAATTTTATAACATTTCAATTTCTACTCACTTGTGAAAAGAAATACCAGATCCTTTCTGACAACGATTTGTGCAATTGAAAGCTGCACAACAGGTCATCATCGTGAATAGTTCTCCACTCCACATTTAAGGCTTCACTTAGGCCTACTCTCCTTTAATATCACCAATTAATGTAAGCTCGCACTTATCACTAAAAATAGTTCCCAATACCATAAATTATCACTTTATCACATAACACAACCACAGATCCCCTAACCGATAGGAATCACCGCGAAAAACACACAAGAAACTGTAAACATCTCAACGTGTTAACCATGCATTCAAAACTGAAGTGCCCGCAACATGGCGATGCGCGAAGATATCAATTTTTCGCATAGCACCAGCGCGCTCTGTAAGTCTAGATAAGTTATATTAAAGTCTTTAGTCTCCCGCCCGGTATGTGCGCCTTTGAATGGTGAGTGATGAGTAGGGCTCGGATGTTCATGCATTTGCATGTTTTTTTCCTAGGGGTTAAACATGTATGCTTATACATCATGTGCACGAATTATGGAATTTTCAGTCATTCGAACATGCTTTTATGGTGCATATAACTGGATATTTTCGTGATTTTGATAAATGCATTGTATTTTAGTATTCTGGGCGCGTATATGGCATATTTTTATTCAGTTTAATGTTTTTACAGTATTTTTAAACAGCTTTCTTCATCTGGTTAATGTTGGCAGTAATGTTGCGCATGAGGACGCAACTTGTCATGTGGTGAGGAGTGATGATGTCACGCAGTGAATCCCCTGTTTCATCATCTACCCTCATGTTTTGTGCTTAGCAGTCGGATGCCGGAAAAGTGCGAACACGGAAATTTGCGAACACATCATTAAAGCAGAAATTTGCGCACACTAGGGATTATTACTACCTGACTAGGGTTTCCCAGGTCTTGGTAAATATTTCGTTGCCGGAAATCTGCGAACACTATCCTGAGAATCCCATCTGGATCAGCTTTCCGATTTTAACATTGTGTTTGCAACCTCCCACACCATGTCACAAACATCTACAAGGTAGTTTTGGAACTTTGCGAACAATATTGGGGATTTCCGCTGCGGCTGGTTCCACCGCCGGTTCGGGGCGCATACCCATACTTTTGCTCACTTTACTTTTAACCTCCATAGCGTTAACAATATTGAGTATAGAAATGGTTACCACGATCAGGGGTAGGCCCTCCGCTCATTATAATGGTTACGCGTACCGTAAGCATAGAGAAACAAAAGCAGGTGTTGTTACGTGGCTATGTTTACACCAAAAGTCATGTCACTGTAAGGGATTGATGCGGTCGAAGAATGAACAAGTACTTTTTGTAGCCGAACATTTGTGTGGACCACCTGATGATGCCGCTCAAGAAATGAAAAAGTATGTGTGTAACGCCAAGAAGAGGGCTCGAGAAGAAACTACACAGTTATGTGAGATATACACCGATGAAACAGGAAACGTACATAATAAAGGTTAGTAAAAAAGAAACGTCCTTATTTATATTATAATAACTTTCGTGTTATATTAATATAAAGTACACGTGCCATATGGTAAAATAAAGCAAGAATGAGTTTTGTATTATAAATCATATTATAGTTCAATAAATAACAATGTGTAATGTATGTTTACGAAAATTCATATATTTACTACTAATAGAGTGTACTATTATTTGGCATAGCCTGTACATCCGGAAACAATAAATTGTTGGAGCTCTTCTACTCCCTTGACATAAATTGTTTTTTTGTTGTGATTTTTAGCTTTAGATGGTACTTAAAAGCAAATTTTGACCGAACAAAAATTATAGAGGGTAATAATTTCTACAAAATTGGTTATTATGATTTTTTTGAAAAATGCATTGTAAAGTTAGAAATAAGAAAAATAAGAATGAGACAATATGTTTAGATGTTTTAATATATACTCTAATAATATAATTAAGATTTTATAATTAATCAATATGGTCGTTTCAGGTTATGCTTTGTGACAAAAGTGCCCCACGCTGAATCGTTGAAGAAGACCTTGCGAAATCAGCGAAGTAACGAGCGTGGAAATCAACAACAGCCAAAAGATCGTGGTGACATTATTCTCAATGAAGAAATCTTACAAATGACCGATGGTAGCAGTTTTCTTCTTGTAGATGACGGACTAGAAGAAAGAATCCTAGTTTTCAGTGGAGACAAAGGAAAGGAAAGTTTAAAAACATATACGCATTTTTTTTATGGATGGTACATTTAGGTGCTGCAGCAAACAGTTTGCACAAGTCTACACTGTCCACGCAAACCTAGGAGGTCGGCCGGACGAAACAAATGTGTTCCCTGTGGTATTTGCCCTCCTCCCTATTAAGAAGGAAGAAACCTACATTCGCCTGATCCTTCTTATTAAAGTAGTAGTTCCAGAGAGGTGTCCCATTGAAATCAATGTCGATTTTGAGGCAGCTGCAATATCGGCTCTGCACCAATGTTTTCCCTCAACTCAAGTGAGTGGGTGTCACTTGCATATGAAAAAATGTAATAATAATAATAATAATAATAATAATAATAATAATAATAATTGTTTTACGTCCCACTACTCTTTTACGGTTTCGGAGACGCCGAGGTGCCGGAATTTAGTCCCGCAGGAGTTCTTTTACGTGCCACCAAATCTACCGACACGAGGTTAACGTATTTGAGCACCTTCAAATACCACCGGACTGAGCCAGGATCGAACCTGCCAAGTTGGGGTCAGAAAGCCAGCGCCTTAACCGTCTGAGCCACTCAACCCGGCATGAAGAAATGCTTATGGAGAAAAATTCAAAGTCTGGGTCTACAAGAGGAATACCGTCAGAATGAAAAATTTAGGCCTCACGTCACCATGTGTGCGGCACTGGCAGTTTTGAAACCGGAGGACGGATGGCTCCAGATTCGTGCGGAAGCTCCCGACAACCAGAAACTCTTCGAGTTTTTCGACTACTTTGAGGATACATGGCTACAAAATGAAGAATTCCCCATCGAAATGTGGAGTTGCTACGGTAAGAGACATAGAACCACGAATGCTGTAAAAGGATGGCACAACAAATACTATCGTTGGAAGCCCCCATCCCAGAGTCAACATGCTGGTGGAATGTTTGAAGAAGGAAGCGGAACACACAAATTGCATGCATATGAGGTTAGAAATACATCTTCAAGGGAAGAAGAGAAAGAGAAAATACTTGAAACTGGACGACAGGATTGAGAAAACCGTAAAAGTATATGAAGAGACAAGAGACTTTAGGTCCTGCTTAAAAGCCATTTCTCATATTCAGAAATTGGAATAAATTACGGTAACCCACACGTAAATATATAGTGTAAATAAATACGTGTGTAAAAATGACGAAGCCTATAGAAGCCGATTTGAAACGACGAATGTATGAAAGAATGACGAAGCCTATGAAGGCTGATTTTAAACACGCCAAAATGGTAAGATGATAATTATCATTTTGACAGTCCAAAGCCGGTGTAAAGTGTGATGGAAATCAGTTTCAATAAGTTGTATGGATTAAAGATTTTTTTTTCAATTTGCTTTACCTCGTCGCACCGACACAGATAGGTCTTATGGCGACGATGGGACAGGAACGGCCTGGGAATGGGAAGGAAGCGGCCGTAGCCTTAATTAAGGTACAACCCCAGCATTTGCCTGGTGTGAAAATGGGAAACCACAGAAAACCATCTTCAGGGCTGCCGACAGTGGGATTCGAACCCACTATCTCCCGGATGCGAGCTCACAGCTGCACGTCCCTAACCACACGGCCAACTCGCCCGGTAAAGATTTTATTTTACAGGGATCGCTTACATTACATGTCTTGTTTCCTTTCTTGAAGATAGTGTTCGCAAATTTCCGACAACGAAATATATACCAAGACTTGGAAAATCCTGGTCACGTAGTAATAATAGTACTAATAATCCCTGGCTGTCCATTGAGTCCTGTAACGGTGTTGTAAACTGGTTGTGACCAAACTATGTTTCGCGTTTAAAGTGTCCGTTAGAAAGTTCTTTAAATGCCAAAAAAAGGGCAACATTGAGTTGTAGATTAACTAATTTACAGAAGGAGTTTTCAGGTGACTTAATATCTATATATAATAGGGTAATGTTCTGTGGAGCGTGTGAGAAAACTATAGGGAGTGAGAAAAGATTTCAAATAGTTTAAAATATAAACACAGCGAAAAATAAGGAGAATTTAACTAGCAAACTCGCAAATAAAGAACCTGTTCGAAAAACAACTATTATGGTGTTTAGGAAGTAGGATTAGTGAATTTTCTTACGACTTGTGCCAAGCATTTTTATCTGCTTATATTCCCTTGTATAAAATTAATAACTCCACATTAAAACATTTTCTTGCCAAATACACTCGACAACATGTGCCTGAAGCAAGTACATTGTGTAAGACTTACGTAGGACGTTGTTACTATAACGTATTGTCAAATTTACAAATTGAATTAGCGGATCAGTTTGTGTGGTTGTCTATTGATGAAACCACTGATTCTGAGGGCCGATTTATTGCTAATGTAATTGTAGGCGCCTTAAATAAGGAACAAAAGACGATGCCATATCTTCTTAATGTGTGTGAATTGCCGGCCACTAACAATGTAACTGTAACGCAGTGTGTGTTGGACTCATTGAAATTATTATGGCCATCTGGAATCAAATACGACTGGCTACTTTTATTTGTTACCGATGCAGGTACTTATATGGTAAAATCAGGACAAACACTGAAAGGCATTTTCCTAACTTAATTAATATAACTTGTTTGGCACAAACTCTTAATCGCATTGCTGAGACAATACGGACTTCTTTCCCATTGGTAGATCGATTTTTGGCCTGTTCAAATAAAAATTTTGTTAAATCTCCTTCAAGAGTCAAGTTGTTTAGATCAACAGCACCCAATATCCCACTTCCTCCTGCGCCAGTGTTAACACGATGGGGAACATGGCTGGATGCAGCTTTGTATTATGCTGAGCACATAGAAGTATTCAAAGGGGTTTTCAATTCATTGGACTCAAATGAAGCTGCATCAATACAAACAGTGCAAAATATTCTGTCAGGCATTGCGTTAGAAGAGAAACTTGTTTTTATAAATGCCAATTTTACTTTTTTGCCAACCGCCATAACGTCACTGGAAACTGTAGGATCTCCCTTGAAGGAAATACTTACTGTTTTCGAATAAACGATATCCAATCTAAATTCTGTTCCTGGTAGTATAGGACAAAAACTGAAAGAAAAAGTAAATTATGTAATTTCAAAATATCATGGTTATAAACAGTTGTGCGATATTCGAGACATTTTCGAAGGAAAACCGTCTGTCACACCAAGAGATTTGCCTCTTTCTGAGGAGCAGTTATCATCAATAAATATGCCCCAGTAACATCTTGTGATGTGGAAAGAGATTTTTTCACGTTACAGAAGTGTTTTGCGAGACAACGGACGATGTTTTTCAGTTGAAAATTTGTGGAAAGTGATGGTTGTGAACTGCAGTTCATCACTCAGCATTGATAGCGCGACCATTTCTGCTTCAATCTCCAGGAACAAATGTAAGTTTGTTATTATCAATACTAACCTGACTTGTCTACTGCCATTTTTTTTTATTTTAATGGTGCATATTTGTAGCATATTTTCAAGTTTTGAAGAGTATTTTTAGGGCATGAACTTCCGAGCCTTAGTGATGAGTGAAGAGCGCTGCTATGAGCGGTGAGTGAGGAGTACTCCACCCGGCATGTTCGTATACAAATGCAGTTGTAGCGCAGTTGCTGCAGAGTAAGAATCATCTGTTGTACTGTTGTTCCTGAAGATCTAGTTCAGTTATGAATCTTGCAGCGAATGTTGCTTTATCCGTGTTACTTGTACGACTGAGGCGGCGTTGACAAAAAAGAAAGTGATGGATTCATCTTATTATCAGTGAAGGGTCAACGAAGGGTAAATTTGTCCTTATTCACGAGAACCAGACGCTTTACCCAGACAATTTTTTTAGTATTACCAAATGTCACTGAACTCTTTTCACGATCTATTGTCAGTTATAAGTGGCGAAATGTCGTCATCGTTGCTGTTCGTTGTAATGATATAAAATCGTGTAGGACGAAATAAAATTGTAACTTTCCTCATCAGAAAACGAGGGGCCCATTTTCTATTAATGCGGGGGCCCCCGAGCCGCTTAGCTCCGCTACTGCGCGTATTGTAACAAACATGGGTACTTCTCCACTTCCAGAATGACACGTTCACTGTCCACATATTCGATATTTCGTAAATTTACTATTGTTATATATGTAATGAACGAAAATGAAATACGCAGTAAATACCGTCTCTTGTGGCCACTGTCCAACAGCTTATGCAGTGAAAGAAATGGGCTCCCGCCTATCTCTTCAACAGCAAGACCGTGAACAGCTTCCGGCGAAATGCATTTACTGGCAAGTGTGGCCCATCACATTGCAACACAAGGTGCACATTTTTTCTCCTGTATTATTGCTTCTGACTTCCAACAGCATTAACTGCTCGTGTGGCCGTAGCCTTAGAGACTTTCCCCAAAATGTAAAATGCTTCAAGAATAGACTCCAGCATTCTGTAAATTGTGTGTAAATTTCGATGTGGTGTCATATTTTAATGCAACGCTCAACCTGCTGTAAATTGTAGTATTAAGGCGTCTAAGGTATTTAAGGTATGTGTGAGTTTGTAAATGAAAGTGGTGTATTTACAATGCTAAGATAATACTTAGGCCCTGGTAGGTGGACCACTCAATGTCGAAGACTGCTAGGCTTTCATCACCCATTTTTACAATTCTTTTTTCTCCCTCCTCCTGCGAGTGATCGTTTTAGGCGCTTAGTAGGCCTACGTGGTACGCCATCACGTTTTGCATTTTTTCGGCTCGGCGATATTAAGGCATACGAGGTCAAAGGAGTCTTTCATTTGCCTCTCCTTTCATGCCTCCCTTTTCTCTTGTTCTTCTTGTTCTCCTTTCCCTTTCGATGGTCATCTTCATTATGTCACGACAACGACCATTATCGCCAATTACCTCGTTACTATGACGACTGAACAATACATGCACAGATTTTAGATAGAACTACAGTAATATTTCAAGATATTTGGAAATATCAGAACGAATTAATAATTTGAAATATCTCCTTTTCCTCGTACAGTAAAAAGGCATAAAACATGAACAGTCGAACCTGTTATGTTTTGAACAACTTTTACTATGTACTTTTTTTCGATATAACTATTAGTCTATTAACGGAGAAATTTGACATTTCCTGTTTTGGTCCCCTTAATATTGGTACGCCAGTGTACACTAATGTAATATTGTATTATATTGCCTACAAACTAACTGACAGGCAGAAATTGAATTGAACCTACTTTCGAATTTTGTATTTCTAATCAGAAATAAAAATCACGAAGTAAAATTTGTAAGTGTAACTTATCGGAAAAAATATAATTTAATTTATTTAGGTGTAGCGAGCCTTTGCTGGCGGGACCTAGTGTTTACAGTGCACTATGTCTTCTGGTATAGGCTAGAGCAATTTTGTTACTTTCATTGACCTGTCTCAGTCTTACCCTTGGCTTTGACAATGTGGAAGTGACTGAGGTATGAGCGATGCTAGTAATGCCATTCCTTACGCAGCCAGTCCCTGCTATGAATGGTGTGAAAATGTTGCTCATAAGGTCGGTTGATGCATGCATTTCAGTGGGCTTGGCAGAATGATATGTAATAACTTCTGGCTCGGTGAGGAAAGCAACAGGAAACTACCTCACTTCTCATTTCCCTTGTACGCCGCTTCAGTGATGCCTAGGCCATATATGACAGCTGATGACAGAGCTGTTGAGGATCCAAGCAGTCTTAGGGCTGAGGGTGGAACATATATAAGTGTAGCGGGTTTAATGTAACGAGTTCTTTGGTATCGTGAACTTTATTTTGTAATGAAAGTTGTAAGTTCACAGAGCACTTTTCGTACATCGTTCAGAATCCAGACCGGAGTCTGTGATTAGTTAGGCCCTCTTTTTCTATGTTCATTGTTGTGGGATGGAATACATTCACAGCTAGTTGACATAAACGAGTCCTTTGATACGAATAGGCATAAATGATGAGTGCGATTGATTTTACGAACTTATGAAAACAATAATGGAGTGTTATTCGCTATGAGATCATATTTAAGAAGATAAACTTATTTTATTAGTTGACTTGCGTGGTTGGGACCTTCGGATTCAGCCTTATAGTATACGAAGAAGTAAGGTATACATTCATTTTCTTTCTTAATGTCGTTAGTCCACGTTTCCAGTAACCTCAAAATTTCCACTTAGTGATTTTGCGTTCAAAGAATTCTACAGAGGCCGAAAGAAATGGAACTCTGTGTTCGGTTAATATCATCAGTTTGTTCAGACTTCCCAACCAACCTATTGTGAGGGTGATCGAAGACATGCTGCGCCTTCCGTTCTCATGTCACTACGTTACTCCCTTTGTGCTCAGTTATAAATTATTTGTATGTTGGCAACACACTCTGAATTGGTCTGACCGTAAGGGAGCAGCTTATAATAAAACGAAACTTTGAAATGCCACCACGCACAGCATAGTATGCAGAAGAAGTCAGATTTCACCTTCTGGTTACAGCACTTATCGTGTTCTTAAACTGTATGACTGCTTACGGAATGCTAAAATGTACACAAATCTAAAACAAACTTTCTGGATAACCCATCGTATGTTGGATGTTTCCACGTGGTCAGTTCTACAGGTCCAGTACAATGCTGTAGGTCACTTCATAGTAAATCAAGTGTAGGAAAGATAAATTCAACATTGCACATGACGGTAAAATGATGAAGGCGCTTCCTGATTGGAATCTATTCTTTCTCTACTTGTCTTGGTGCTTCTCTTTCAGGTATCGCAGTCCTCATTCTCTGTGGGTATAAGACATGCTCTTGTTTGTGCGTCATAATTTTAGAGTTTGTTTTCCGTGTCTTTATTTTTTCAAACAATATCTTCATGAATGCACTATCCACCTTGTGGCTTAGCAATGAAGTCCTCTTCATGATATTACTTGGAAACCGTATTTTTCGTCGGTCTAAGGTCCTAGCGTTGACAGCAGCTACTTTTGTGGCTTCCTTCGACTGTTCAGGTAAATTACTTGATCTATCCCAGTCCTCTCGGCCTTAAACAATCCCACTCGTTACTGCAGACCCTTCAGTAATAGATTGTCCGACTCGTTGGCTGAATGGTCAGCGTACTGGCCTTCGGTTCAGAGGGTTCCGGGTTCGATTCCCGGCCGGGTCGGGAGTTCTAACCTTCATTGGTTAATTCCATTGGCCCGGGGGCTGGGTGTTTGTTCTGTCCCCAACATCCCTGCAACTCACACACCACACATAACACTATTCTCCACCACAATAACACGCAGTTACCTACACATGGCAGATGCCGCCCACCCTCATCGGAGGGTCTGCCTTACAAGGGCTGCACTCGGCTAGAAATAGCCACACGAAATTATTATAGTAACAGATTATACCAGACGATCCCAGTAGACAGAAGAACATGGGGCTGGAAAGAGCAGTGGTGCCCCAAGCTCCTAATTTTGATGACAATCAGAAACGACAACATAATCTTCATAATGATGACCATCAAATGAATTGAGAACATATAATGTTATTCACAAACAAGTTTTAATGATACCATTAGTTTTAAGTGTTCAGAATGGTCGTTTGGTAACTGGAAATACTTGAGGTCGAAGATTCTTTCGTGCTAAGATCGCGCATTGATCAAAACTAATTTATCACCGTCCTTTAATCATTTAATAAGATTTTTAAAATGTTATATTCACGTATTATCCGGTGTAAGCGTGTTGAATTTTCATTTATTGACGTGGATGGAAAAACTAAATTTGAATGGCTTCCCTTGGACTGTCCTCATACTCAGTATTCAAAACACTGTTATTCCCCTTCGTACTTGTGATGAGCGTTACACATACTGCAACTGGCCAGTATGTTATTGGAAAATTACAGGATGTCTTAAGGAGGTCTAACGAATCACCGTCAGTAGGCTATATATATTAGTGATGAGTCGTTCATGAACGAACTGACTCTTTTGAACGACTCATTAAGAGTCGACTCTTGTAAGAGCTGGCTCCCAAATTGCTCCTTGAGAGCTAGTCGTTCAATTACGAGTCGGCTCTTGTACGAGCTAGCTCCCTCCTTGCTCCTTGAGAGCTAATACGAGCTTACTCTTTTATCAACTGCGACTCCAAGAAAGAGCTAGCTCGTCACATCGACTCTCGTTCATATCTAGCCAATACCATGCTTCAGATAATCACGTGACATACAGCTGCTGCTCTTTTTTTTTTTTTTTTAATAGACTATCCAGACTAGCCTCTTCCCGCACTCAGTGCACCAGTGGTTGTGGTCTGTCTGCCATGTATGTTATGTGTGCCATAGTTCTGGCAGCCTGCTACCTAACGAAACAATGAAATGAAATAAACATGTCACTGAGCAATACTTAAGGCTAGTACACACCAAGCGACAAAGTTGCGGAACATGTGTATCGCGACAAGTCCCAGGGATGTCCTGCGACATTTTTCCCGTGTTTGGGACTGTCGCGATACAAAAGTTGCATGTCGCAGGTCTCCCATTCGAAATGGGATACATGATACAAATGTTGCGCAACATGATGTAGTCTGGACGTGTCGCGAGACAAAGTCCCGGGACACGTCGATGCCAGTGTGCAGATAGCCGCCTAGTATTGGTGTTGTGTTTCGTGTTCCGTTGTTCTGCGATGCAAACTACTCTAAAAATCATTGAGGTTTTGCACACCCTCCCTTGTCTTTGGGATGTTATGTCTACCGAGTATAAAAACAGATACAAAAGGAGGGAAGCAATGTAGTCTCTGGATAAAAAGTTCACTATGTCCATTCACGAGATGGAGAAAAAGATTCACAACATTAAAAGCACATAAAGCAATTTCTTGCGCCATTTCGTGCCGATTCCTGTGGTGCAACTGGCTCTATAGATGTGGACACGGGACATTGTATCGCAACAGTTTAGGGACAGTGTCTCGCAACTGTCCCCATACAATGTCCCGCGACTTTGTCGCTAGGTGTGTACTAGCCTTTACCAGTTCACTACATGCACTCATAATCTATGAAGGATGTACTGTAGATCCAGTAGGTTAAGAGCAAATAAACGACACCATGTTCGGGTTAACTATCCTAAACTAAGCACGAACAACATTCACTATCCAGAATACTGAATATACCACCCGGCAAGTAGAAAGGGCGTAGTTTTATTCTGTCTAAATAATTAAGAAATACTCTGACAAATCCTCACCTATTTCTAAAATGTGGTCATAGTTATGAATCAACATATTGCCAACATCATTTGATTTACGGTACAGTGGATGAAATGATATACCGTAGTTTTAAATCGAATTAGGGAAAATATAAAATAACGCAATTTTTGACTGTTAAGTATAGGCTAAGCAAGTCATGCCAAAGTGTATACCGCAGTATATTTTGAAATAATTATTTATTAACGTGTAGTCGTGTAAAGAGTCCGACTCCTTAGCTGGATGGTCAGCGTTGAGGCCTTCAGTGCAGAGGGTCACGGATTCGATTCCCGGCAAAGTCGGAGATTTTAATCTCTTCTGATTATTCTTCTGGCTCGGGAACTGGGTGTTTGTGTTTTTCCCAACACTCTCCTCTTCATATTCAGACAATACATCACACTTCCAATCACCACAAAAACACGCAATAGTGATTACATCCCTCCACATAGGGTTAGCCTCAGGAAGGACATCCGGCCGTAAAAATAGGGCCAACTCCACATGTGCGAAGCAGTTCGCACCCACGACCCCACAAGTGTGGGAGAAGCGGTGGAAGTAGTAGTAGTGTAATCGTGTAAGGAGCGCCAATACTGTAAGTCGAACATATACGTCTCCTACAGTGTAATATTTCTTGAAAAAAATGGAAGAGAGAGTAACATACCGTACGCGAAAAACGAAAAAATACAATACGTAGTACCGGTAATAGATGCTATGCGTGGTTATATGTAATTACATTTGTGCTGGTAGTATTTTCCATTATTTTCGTTAAAGAATGCATTTAATCAGTATGTTTCCTGCGCTACATTATTGAATGAAAGAATCTGTGTGTACCGAGCTCGATAGCTGCAGTCGCTTAAGTGCGGCCAGTATCCAGTATTCGGGAGATAGTGGATTCGAACCCCACTGTCGGCAGCCCTGAAGATAGTTTTCCGTGGTTTCCCATTTTCACACCAGGCAAATGCTGGGGCTGTACCTTAATTAAGGCCACGCGGCCGCTTCCTTCCCACTCCCAGCCCTTCCCTATCCCATCGTCGCCATTAAACCTGTCTGTGTCGGTGCGACGTAAAGTAACTAGCAAAAAAAAAAAAAAAAAAAAAAGGAAGAATCTGTTGTTCCAACGTGGAGGGTGGAACGAGGAACTTTCTTTATCTCCAGTCGAAACCAATAATATTCTGATGACATCTGTTGAGTGAAATGTAAACTACGTGAACAGACTCGTCATATGCTCACCTGGAAAAAAATTCAGATGAATGCATCCGAACGGTAGCAGTGCCACTACTCGACCGTACTAGTGTTGGCTACTGAATGCATGATTCGAAGCAGTGTATCGATTCATTCAAGTGTCCGAGTGAATCGATTCACAGGAACGGCGAGCTCACGGCACACGATTCAGCTTACTCCCAGCGGACAGTGCTGAGTGGCGCACTCACTGGACGTTGACGGGGAGCCGAGCTTCCGCAGCAGCGAGACAGTGAATCATGGCACATCGAAAGAATCGTGAACGAGCGCGGCTCAGTGAGACACATAATACACACGGCTCCTTATCGGCTCACTGGACACGCGGAGAGCCGAGCTTCCGCTGCAGCGAGACATACAGTGAGCCATGGCACACCGAAAGAATCGTGAACGAGCACGGCTCAGTGAGACACAAGATACACACGGCTCCTTATCGGCTTACTGCAGCGAGACATACAGTGAGCCATGCTACACTGAAAGAATCGTATGCTATAATGGACTCTCGAGCTCAGCTCATTCGAAAATAATACCCGTTTGCATTCACTGTCCTCTTCTTACAGGGAGGTATAAATAATTGATGGATTTATTTGCAGTGTTAAAAAGGTAGTCACAACATAATTCTGAAGTAGCTAGTAAGTAAGTAGGCTATTAGGTTATACTATTTATTAGTTTAATGAATCTTAGTATTATAACTTAGTTGACATTTGACAATTAAACTCGATTCTAGCCTGCCCTATGACTATGAGTCATGCTCATGACCACTCAAAAGTACCTGTTTTATATTGGGAAGAACGGCTCAGTATTCTCTCAGTTTATATGTCACATCGTTGCACAAGACTTCAATCATATGTGGACAGACGCAATAACAGTATGTTGAATCAGAAAACCAGCGGGCTACTGTACATCTCGGGTAGCCTATACAAAATATGACGATTAAAAAACATCCTCAGCTGATAGAAAAATACTTTTTTTAAAAAAAATGACTGAGCGAGTTGTCGTGCGGTTAATATCGCGTGGCTATGCGCTTGTATTCGGGGGATGGTGGGTTCGAATCCTACCGTCGGCAGCAGTTAAGATGGTTTTTCCGTAGTTTCCCTATTTTCACACCAGGAAATGCTGGGACTGTGCCTTAATTCAGGCCATGGCTGCTACCTTCCTAATCCTAACCTTTCCCACCCTGCGTCGCCGGAAACCTTCGATGTATTAGAGTAACTAGCATTTTTTCTAAGAAAGGAGTTCATAGTATGAAGACCAGATGGCAGCTGCGAGCACTGAATGCTGTTGCTGCTGTCTTACCAGCACATACTACACAGATGCAGTAGGAGCGGTGACCAATGAGCCGTGAATCGGATCACTGTATCGATTCAGTAACGTGAACGGAATCAAATGAATCGATTCAGTAAAATGAATCGAATGTCCCATCACTAGACCGTACGTCTCGTACGGTGAATGTAATCTTGAAAGACATCATTTTAAGAAGAATGGATCTTAGTCAAAGTAATACAAGATGTCGTCCATTAATACTGTATATTTGTGGTACGTTTCTTCGTTATTGTATATAAAGCTTTATCATTGGATAATTTGCCAATGTTGCCAGCAATGTTTATATTAATTATTCATTTGTTTTATTCAAAGAGTACCGAGCTCGATAGCTGCAGTCGCTTAAATGCGGCCAGTATCCAGTATTCGGGAGATAGTAGGTTCGAACCCCACTGTCGGCAGCCCTGAAAATGGTTTTCCGTGGTTTCCCATTTTCACACTAGGCAAATGCTGGGGCTGTACCTTAATTAAGGCCACGGCCGCTTCCTTCCCACTCCTAGCCCTTCCCTGTCCCATCGTCGCCATAAGACCTATCTGTGTCGGTGCGACGTAAAGGAACTAGCAAAAAAAAAAAAAAAAAAAAAATTCAAAGAGTAGCGTGCCAAACTGGACATTGTTTCGCCATATGTTGTGAGAAACGTGAACTATCTCGCGCTACCTCGTTCCTTCAAATAAAACGGGAGTCATGAGTGATCTGTAAAATGTAAAATAACACTATTTTGGGCTCTAATTAATAAATAACACATGCCTTAGTATCTACCACAGAAACTTACATCGCATTACAATTAAATAATAATTTATTAACGTGTACGTAGTGCCAATATCTCGAAAATACGCCTCACACGGCGCATCCAGCCTTGAAAGATACCATTTAAGAAGAATGGAACTTAGACAAAGTAATATTAGATGTCTTCCATTAATACTGTATATTTGTGATACATTTCTTCGTTACTATATATAAAGCTTTATCATTGGATTAATTGCCAATGTTGCCAGCAGTGCATATATTAGTTGTTCATTTGATTCATTCCAACAGTAGCCTGCCAAATTGGACATTGTGTTGCTATCTGTTGTGGGAAATGTAAACTATTTGCGCTACCTCGTTCATTCCCGGAAGTCATAAAGAGCGGCCGGAAGTCATACAGAGCCGTCTGCCCTAAACCGGATGAACGAATGAACGAACGAACCTGGAGGCGGAGAGCGCGGACTTCCTCGGTTCGCTCCAACCTTTCCGCTCCCAAGAGTCGAGTCTTTCGAACGACTCTCAGCTGGGAGCGGGAGCGAATGAGCTAGCTCCCTCGAAAGAGCTAGTTCGACCCATCACCAATATGTATGACCACGAACTACAGCGCAGGCCTGCACACTGGTAGGGGTGACGAAAACCGTTCAGATAACTATCATTGGAGTCCTATACCACGTGGACGTTGTCATCAGTTCACTGCCAGCTATATAGAGATTATTTATCATTGGTAGTTGGTAATTTCGTAGTATGTATGGAATGACATTTTTCAGCCGGAAAAGCTCAACATTGCCTTGCTTTCGCAGTTGTAAATGGGTGGATCGCACGGTGCTCTGGATCAGAGCTTCTTAGTCTTTTGTATAAGTGTACCCCCTCAGCCTTCCAGTATGTATATTAGGGACCGTTGACCTAGCTGTTGGGCCCCTTTAAACAACAAACATCATTATGATCATCCAGTGTATGAAGTCCCAACAGAAAATAATAATGTTAATAATTCCTACCCCATTGTCGCCATAAGTCAATCAATCAATCACTACTGATTTGCATTTAGGGCAGCCCCTAGGGGGCAGATTACCTGTCTCTTGTTTTCCTAGCCTTTTCTTAAATGATTGCAAAGAAATTTGAAATTTATTAAACATCTCCCTTGGTAAGTTATTCCAATCCCTAACTCCCTTCCTGTAGACGATTATTTGCCCCAATTGTTCCTCTTGAATTCCAACTTTATCTTCATATTGTAATCTTTCCTACTTTGAAAGACATCACTCAAACTTATTCCTCTACTAATGTCATTCCTCGCCATCGCTCCACTGACAGCTCGGAACATACCACTTAGTTGAGCAGCTCGTCTCCTTTCGCTCAAGTTTTCCCAGCCTAAACTTTGCAACATTTTTGTAACGCTACTCTTTTGTCGGAAATCACCCAGAACAAATCGAGCTGCTTTTCTTTAGATTTTTTCCCGTTCTGGAAGCAAGTAATCCTGGTGAAGGTCCCATGCACTGGAGCCATACTCTAGTTGGCATCTTACCAGAGATGTGTATGCTCTCTCCTTTACATCCTTGCTACAGCCCCTCAATACCCCCATAACCATGTGCAGAGAGCTGTACCCTTTATTTACAATCCCATTTATGTGATTACCCAAATGACGATCTTTCGTTATATTAACACTTAGGTACTTACAATGATCCCCAAAAGGAACTTTCAGCCCATCAACGCAGAAATTAAAATTGAGAGGACTTTTCCTATTTGTGAAACTCACAACCTGACTTTTAACCCCATTTATCACACCATTGCCTACTGTCCATCTCAAATTCATTATGGAAGTCATTTTGCAGTTTCTCACAATCTTGTAACTTATTTATTACTCTATACAGAATAACATTATCCGCAATAAGGCTTATCTCTGATTTCACTTTTTTACTCATATAATTTATATACAGGGTGTTTCCGTAAGAGCGTGCAAAAATTTAACAGGACAAAGAGAATGCTGCATTGAACAATTTGAGGTAGGGTACCTGGGGTCGGACAAGCCGGCTTAAGGAGATATGGAAGTAAACTTGTCTACCGCTTTGTCTCACATTACTGTTTTCCAGCTTATTTACAACTAACATGCGTACAAGTTTACACGTACTGTGCTGTTTATTTTCATGCACACTCATTATTTCCTGCAAGGAAACAAGGAGGACGAGCCTGATTACTAGGAAGTCATGATGCAGGTTTTGTTTACTTTTATCGTATTCACGTTGTCCCATGACAGAACGTGCTATGAATCACCGACAGACCCATTCATTACTCAGTGTTATTCAGAGATGTACAGTACAATACGATGGAGTGGTACCGGTACAGTTTCGCAGAACTCACTGACATGCACCTTTGTGTATGGGGAAGTACGTTGTAGTACTCACGCTGCTTAAAGGCTGAACCGATAACGATTTCCTAACGGACATTATCCATCACGACGAGTGTTTGTTTCTCTCGATCGACGAATGCAGGAGACTGGTTCATTGGAAAGAAGAAACGAGGGATCTGGCATTATGAGGACCACTCGCACACCTGATTTTGAAGAGGAGGTTCTGGAACGTTCTGCAGCGGACCCCACTGCAAGTACTCGTCGTATTGCACGGGAAATGGGCGCTGCACATACTAGCCTGTGGCGAGTACTCCACGAACAGCAATTACACCCATATAACCCACAACGCGTCCATGCAATGCTTGTGGTTGACTTTGCACCAAGGATCGCATTGTGTCAGTGGTTGCTCCAAAAATGGATTGACCGACCAGATTTCCTCCAAATCATGCTGTTTACTGACGAGGCCTCATTTGATCGTGATGGTATTTCGAACAGCAGGAATAGCTATGTGTGTGCTGTGGAAAACCCTCACGCTGTACTAAGTCATACCATCAAGAACGTTTTGCTGTGAATATCTGGGCCGGCATTGTGGGCGACAATCTATTGGGCCTATCTTCTACCTGGCCGTCTGAATGGCCACTTGTACTTGAGGTTTTTGCAAAGAGTTCTACCTGAGTTGTTGGAGGACGTACCCTTGGCTGTTCGTGCGAGGATGTGGATACAACATGGCGGTGCACCGCCTCACTTCACAACATGACGGTGCACCGCCTCACTTCGGTGTAGATGCTCGCAACCATCTCAGTGCTGAAATGCTGGTCGCTGGATTGGAAGAGGAGGTCCTATTCCATGGCCTGCGAGGTCACCTCACCTGAATCCCCTTGATTATTTCCTATGGGGATATCTAAAGTCACTTGTGTGTGAGACCAGTGTGGATACGGAGATGGAATTAGTTGCCAGAATTGTATCTGCTTGTGATGTGATTCGAAACACACCACGGATATTTGTCAGGGTACGTCAGAATCTTGTTCGCCGATGTCATGCTTGCATTGAGCTTGATGGCCGTCAGTTTAAGCACATTTTGTAAGATACAGTGCAAATAGTACGTTCATGGAACAGATTGATATACCTGTAAAGGTTATTTAAATGCCTGTGAAGGCGCTTTGTGACTTGCCTGAAAAGGTTTCACATAATATGTAGTATCCGCTGGAAAGTGGGTATTCACACTTATTTAATTTATTTCTGCTGTAAAGTAGAAGTGTGTGCCTTTGTTAGTTTGCCGCAAGGTGAGCAGTTACATTGTTTGATAATGATCTTTTTTTTCGTTAATTTAAGTGCATATATAAATTAAGGTAAGATACATGTTGTCCTAGACAAGATAGCAATGCTAACGTCTAGGACAAAACAAATTTTATTCAGTACAGTAAACAAATGTAAGAGGAAAATGTTAAATGTTAAGCATGTATCAAATTGAACAAATTGCAATAAAAGAGTACTCTCTCCCATAATTCCGGAATCCGGAACTAGGGGATGGGCGTACTCCATTCTATTCTATTCTATTCTAGTACGTTCATTGTGTCAGTTATGGTATTTGCAGTTAACTGTAAATATTGTAAATAAAAACGTACAAATTAATGTGATCGTATTCCTGTTATCTCCTTAAGCTGGCTTCTCGGACCCCAGGTTCCCTACCTCAAATTGTTCAGTGGAGTATCCTCTGTGACCTGTTACATTTTTGCACGCTCTTACGGAAACACCCGGTATAAAAGAAAAAAGAAAAGTCCAATAATACTGCCTTGAGGAATTCCCCTCTTAATTATTACAGGGTCAGATAAAGCTTCGCGTACTCTAATTCTCTGAGATCTATTTTCTAGAAGTATAGCCGCCCATTCAGACACTCTTTTGTCTAGTCCAATTGCACTCATTTTTGCCAGTAGTACCCCATAATCTGCCCTATCAAATGCCTTAGATAGGTCAATCGCGATACAGTCCATTTGGCCTCCTGAATCCAAGATATCTGCTATACCTTGCTGGATTCCTACAAGTTGAGTTTCACTGGAATAATCTTTCCTAAACCCGAACTGCCTTCTATCGAACCATTATTAATTTCGCCAACATGTCTTTTTTTGCTAGGGGCTTCACGTCGCACCGACACAGATAGGTCTTATGGCGACGATGGGATAGGAAAGGCCTAGGAGTTGGAAGGAAGCGGCCGTGGCCTTAATTAAGGTACAGCCCCAGCATTTGCCTGGTGTGAAAATGGGAAACCATGGAAAACCATATTCAGGGCTGCCGACAGTGGGGTTCGAACCCACTATCTCCCGAATACTGGATACTGGCCGCATTTAAGCGACTGCAGCTATTGAGCTCGGTAAGCTACTGATAAGCAATCTGCCACTTGGTGACAGCCCTTAATGCAGATCAGTTATAAGTGATTGATGGGTCGCATGCGGCACGATGCATATCCGCTCGGTCGCTGTTGGCACGATAATGGCCGGGTCGCATCCGGCACGGTCGCATCTGGCACGTAACCGGGCTTTAAGCGAGCTTGGGGCATGTTCCCGCGCACCTGAGGGCATGCCGCGGCCCCTCCTCTATTGTTCCTCTCGTCTATAGTTTCTCCATGCGCTTTCTGGAAAGTACTTTTTTTTTTTGCTAGTTGCTTTACGTCGCACCGACACAGATAGGTCTTATGGCGACGATGGGACAGGAAAGGGCTAGGAGTGGGAAGGAAGCGGCCGTGGCCTAAATTAAGGTACAGCCCCAGCATTCGCCTGGTGTGAAAATGGGAAAACACGGAAAACCATCTTCAGGGCTGCCGATAGTGGGGTTTGAACCTACTATCTCCCGAATACTGGATACTGGCCGCACTTAAGCGACGTCAGCTATCGAGCTCGGTGTGGAAAGTACAGCGGGAATGTTCCATCTATAGCAGAACCCTGTATATTCTAGTAACCCATCACCGAGGCATAAATACAAGGCCGCTGCGAACGGGTCGGTTATTGTTGCGTCGGAGTGTCGATGAAGTAGCTGGACCGAAGACGGCATACGGTACGGAAGACTACTGCCTGAGAGTAATGCGTACGTGTGTGGGCTACTTCTGTGGACACGATCGTCGTAGAGTCGGCGATCGGAGCACGTATCGTGAATGTAACTGAAACAGTGTTAATGTTCGTTTCGTGACGAGTACTGTCCTGCTGTTTAGCACTGTGTAACTGTTACTGTTTCGTTGTTCACTGTGACTGTGTAAATTACTGGAGTCGAACCAAGGAACAGTCTTAATTTGTTGTGTGGCCCATGGCCCTGTGTTCAAACCTAGCTATCTGTTCCTGCTTTGAGAGACTTCTAAATAGGCAGCCGTTAGAGAGTGCGGTCATTCATGGTTCAATTAGACTTGTGTGCTTATATATGTGTGTGTGCATTTATCGGGTCATCCTGAAATAAATCTTTAATTTATAAGTGATAAAACAGACACTGTTTTATTCATAATATATACTGAACTCAAGAGAACTGCATAACAAAAACGGTGCAACTTCAAAGGGCTCGCACTACAGGAACCTCGATAATGAGCTTGACAGCCCACAGAGCAAAAATAAAATATACAATCTAGCCCAGTCGCACCCATGCAACACATGATATAGGAAGGCCATGTCAAACACATACAGGTTGTAGATCAGAAACTCCTGTGTAAACCAGCCAATATTCTAAATTGATGGCGGAAATACGTGGCGAGATCTGCAGTGTGAAATTTCTAAATTGATGGCGCAAATACGTGGAGAGATCTGCAGTGTGAAAAAAACCCACATCCTCCATTCCCTATTGAGTCAGCTGTCCGTTGAGCACTTATCTAGACTCACAGAGCGCGCTGTTGCTATGCGGAATATTGAACACTTTCGCGTATCGCCATGTTATGGGCGCTTCAGCTTCGAATTCATGGCTAGCACGTGGTGAAGTTGTACAGTCCCCTGCATGTTTCCTATTTGAATCATGTCTGTTAGTGGATTATATTGTTGTATTATATGTGATGGAGTGATAATATATAGTCAAATGTTTTCGAGGAATGTGGGAACTTATACATTATGATAGATAAATTGATCGGCAGTATTAAATGGAAGTAAGTTAGGCCTTACGTGTGGACTGGAAATATATTCACGAGGGTGAATTCGTGTGCAGCATTTATTTGTACAGATCGCTATCAGAAGGGATCTGATATTTCTTTTCACACGTGGGTAGATATTAAACTGATAAAATTACTTTCATTTACCATAATCGAGAACTAAACAGGTTATACGGCGGTTGATTTAGGGAACGTATGGACATGAAATTTAGATTATCTAGGCTTCTTCGTGTCCTTCCTTGCCTTTTTGCAATTCATTGGGGATAATTGTTTAGAACTAAACAGCTGTTCTGAAAAAGCATACATATTTTTCATACAGACTGTGTACCGGTATTACAAATTTGATATTTGTCGCCGTAAGACCTATCTGTGTCGGTGCGACGTAAAGCAAGCTGTAAAAAAAATTGATAAACTTGGGTCTAGAATCCGTAAGATATGAGCTTTATTTAGACTTTATGTTGTCAGATTTTTCTGGAATAGCGTATTAACAATTGTATTTTCTAATAAAGCAAGGGTAGTGTGGAAAAAATGAATAACTTAAGACATACGATAACTGATAATAATTGGAAGCAGTGCCTTACACTAATATTAAAAGGATTTTATCAAGCTTTATCAATCATATCTTATGGATTCCGTACCCAGTACATGACTGCAAATTTTTTTCTAAAAATGTCAGATACACTTTTTATCATTTTCTGAATATGAAATTCCGGCTCCGCAGTGTAGGGGAAGTGTGCCTACATTATACCCGGGGGCCCCGCGTTCAAACCCCGGCCAGGTCAGGGATTTTTACCTAGATCTGGGGGCTGGTTCGAGGTCCACTCAGCCTACGTGGTTACAATTGCGGAGCTATCTGACGGTGCGATAGCGGCCCCGGTTTAGAAAGCCAAGAATAACGGCCGAGAGGATTCGTCGTGCTGACCACATGGCACCTCGTAATCTGCAGGCCTTTCTGGCCATGGGGTTTGATTTGGTTTAGCTTAGCTTGGATTGGATATGAAATAACGTAATTGGATGAGTAGAACTTATATTATTAATTATTAAATTATCATTTCTGTGTGATTTGGATTTAGGTAAATACTGCTTGACATTTGTTACACTGGTGCTTGTCTGTCTCTGTTGTGTATTTCTTAAAATGAAATGAATGTCTAGGTTTAGTTTGAGTTTCTCTGAGTGGTTTAGGCTTAAGTAAGAATGTTATAATTTAAGATGTAAAACCATCCTTATAATATTATCTTCTTAAATATTACTGCTTTTACAAACTCAGATTGAATTAACATTATCTGATAGTGGGCACAAATAAAAATTGTAAGTGCGTTCTAATTTTTCTCTAGTATGAGCACCATGATTTACACCAGGAAGAAAATAAATGAAGTTGAATGTAAGGCACTTGCAAAAAAGATTAATATCATAGTTAAACAGTTATTTTGATTAGCGTTTTCCAATGCAGACTAGGATTGATAAGATTTATGAGCTTTATTTTAGACTTTATATTGACATTTTTTCTGGAATAGCGTATTAACAATTGTAGTCTTCTATAATAAAGCAAGGGTAGTATGAAAAAATGAAGAACTTAATACATACGGTACCATTAAATAACTTTTCAGATAATTTATAATAATTTGAAGCAATACCCTACCTAATATTAAAAGGGTTTTATCAAGCTTTATCCATCATATCTTGTAACCGTACAACAGGGTTACAGATTCCACTCAGTATTTATTATTATTATTATTATTATTATTATTATTATTAACCCGATTCATTAGATTTTATATATTCTGTTTCTCATCATTTAGACTGTAATAATTAGGTATCACGTATATTATTGTATTTAATCATAGGTTAAGTGAAATTTGTTTGTAATTATTCTGTATTGTAGTAAGTGAGATTTGTTGGTTTCATATTGTCATGCTGTGGCTTGTAACTCTGGCTAGATGAGCTGGCATCGTATTTTGCAATCGAGGCTATGTTTAACTGTGCAAGTAGATTTCCCGGTGACGCATTCAGCATAGTCATTCTCAATCCGCTTGGGTACACTTAGACGACACATGACTGATGACATCAGTGCGTGGGCACGTGATTGCGACCAAGTGTCAGTATTCGCCAGCTACTGTATGTTGAAGTGGAAGGGATGAACAGTGAGTAGGGAGATGAGTCGTCATCGCGAGGTTATATAAGTTGATGCAACGGTGGGGAGAGGTATTCAGTTCATATCGTTCAGATCATATCGTGCAGATCATATGTAACAGTCGATGTATAAAATGGAAGAAGTGGTCTTAGTGTGATGGTCAGAGCTAAGAGTTGTGTTTGAAGAAGTAATAATCGAGGAAGTCTACAAGTGGTGGTTGTATCCGAGCAGAGACGGGTACTATGCTGATAAAGAAACATCATCTTCTTGTGAGGATGGACTTCACAAGATGTTTCAATAATATTTTCCAATTACTTATAATATATTGAGTGGACGTAATTACCTTGGAGCTCCCTACACGCGTACATGGTATGTAGGCCAACTCCTTGTTATATAAGAAGATAACAGCAGACGGCTCCCGACTTCAGCTCAGAGGTTTTCCCAAGAATTTCAAGTTCAACAGCGGTATAGGCAGACATCAGGTAATTAAAGCATCAGACATGTTATGCATTCATAACATGAAGAAGAATGTAATCAGCGGCGATATCAGCTCTCACTTCAAGTTCATGCCAATAGTTTTTTTTTTGTTTAGATTAAATTTTCCTTTTATTAGTACCGCAAATCTCACGATATATTTCTTTTGTTAAATTAAAGACGTCAATGATTGTTCATTGTGACGTAAATTATAGTCATAAACTCAGTTTTATTTTAATTATAATAAGAGATTCCAGTTCCATGTACAATCCTCAATTGTGGAAATGCAACAGTAATTTAATATTGTCCTGATCCATATCCCTGTATATTGCCAGATATGTGAGTTTATCACCTCACGCCTTGAGATAATTGATATAAGAGATATGCTCTACCGAATTTTGTTGTTTTTCTTAAAAAAGCAACTGGCGCTCAAACAAATGTTATTTATATTGTGTGGAAGATATGAAGGTATAAGAGTAGTGGTTGGAGTAGCCACAATCTTATAGATTCCAGGTCCAGTACATGACTGCAAAGCTCTTTCTAAAAAATCAGATACATTTTTTATCATTTTTAAATATGACATTCCGGCTCCGCGGTGTAGGGGTAGTTTAAACAATCTATTCAGAGAATTGAGTAAAATTTGCTGTATTGATTTATCAGAGAGGAATGATAATCTATGTACCTTTCATGGAAATATTTTATTTCACAGGTTTCTATTTTGTTGATGTTGAAGATTATTGCTATCGGTATAGGAGTTTGTAAATGTTTTATTAATGTGTTCTCCAGTCTGCTGAGAGACAGGCAATTTTTATCTCACGATATGTAATCATACTTAAGTAATTTGAACATGTCTTCGTGTTTTCAATAAAGCTAAAGTCTAGAGCCTAGGTCTCAATTACATGTATCTGTTCCGAATGTTCAAACAAATCGGTTACAAACATGACCCTTATATTAAAGTGAGCGACATGATCATTTTTAAGGTGCCTCTAGGCCTATATACTGTACTATCCAGTGGCGAATTTCCCATACATCCGATTGATGTTACATCCCTTGTATTTTAAACAAAAAATAAATATTCATTGCTCATATTTTTGTGGAATTTATTTATATAAAATTCAAACGCACAGTTACCGATAGTCAGAGATGGAAGTAACAAGCGTGGCTGGTTAGAGGGACTGTTGCTAATTATTGCCAAACTACTCCAGAGATTGAACCAAGTTGTTTCCAAGGAGTCCCTCGCCTGTCAAATGGGAGTAGGACTCCGTTACTCCCATAGGTCTGAGGCTTGCTTAAAATGTTCTGAGCTCGGTAAATTCATGAAGCAGGATGCTACCCTACTTGCACATAGTCTAAGTGAGGATCTCTCCTCTAACGGGCTATGGACCACCGGTGAATTGTATAGTCCTAGCCTCCTGTGCACAAGGAGGGCCATGACTCAGAATATGTCCGAGATGCCCACTCCCATTCCATAGCAACTGGTATCCTGACTCTCAGATCAACAGTATTCTGTAAGAAGGAAGTCAGCTCCCAGACGAAACTGTCTTTACATCGGTCTGTTTTCAGACCAACTTTGCTTTACGGGAGCGAAAGCTGGGTGGACTCAGGATATCTTATTCATAAGTTAGAAGTAACAGACATGGAAGTAGCAAGAATGATTGCTGGTACAAACATTTGGGAACAATGGCAAGAGGGTACTCGGAATGAGGAGATAAAGGCTAATTCAGGAATGAACTCAATGGATGAAGCTGTACGCATAAACCGGCTTCAGTGGTGGGGTCATGTGAGGCGAATGGACGAGGATAGGTTACCTAGGAGAATAATGCACTCTGTTATGGAGGTTAAGAGAAGTAGAGGTAGACCAAGACGATGATGGTTAGACCCGGTTTCTAACGATTTAAAGATAAGACGTATAGAACTAAATGAGGCCACAACACTAGTTGCAAATCGAGGATTGTGGCGACGCTTAGTAAATTCACAGAGGCTTGCAGACTGAACGCTGAAAGGCATAACAGTCTATAATGATAATGTATGTACTCCAGAGATGGCAGCACGAGAATTGAAACCCTTGTTGGTTGTCGATCTCTTCTGTGGGGTTGGAATGCGGAACGAACAGCCACATCCGTCAAGAGGGCGGTGCAAGTTGGAATCCTACTAGTTATCGCAGGATTTTTAATTGTGTTATCACACAGTACTTGCATTTAATTTTAGTACATGTGTAAAATTGCTCCTTTGATGAAAGTTTTATTGTATAGTACTGAATCAAAATCTAGAATTAAAAAATTTAAAAAAAAACTATTATTAACGCACTTAAGTCTGTCAACCTTTACCTCTCTGACGAACATACCACTTTGTAGCCTTTTTAAAAGTTTAGATGTATATACCTCGACGCCGCCGCTATATCTCTCTCACAAACCCGGGTACGTTCTGTTGTCTGTACATGTTTGCCTGTCCCCCCTTCCCCCCGTTCTAATTTCCAATCGCCGCTACTGTATGTTTGAAGTTTTGTCCCACAGCGCAGGTCTGGCTTGGACCAGAGTAATCAGAATTTCAAGAATCTACGTCAGCCATTTCACAAAACCAACCATAAATCCTACAAACCAATGCACTGAACATTTTAACAACAAAGTAAAAAATAAAACACTACGATACTAGTACGTGTAACTTGTGTCTACATACCCTCGCGGCGCGTTATCTCCTCTACAGCTGCTCGAGAGCTGCCGTACGATTAAAAAACCGTACAGTGTGAAAGCACGCATTTAGCTGTGTGCGCCACTTGAGTCAACGGCAGCCGTCCATTCCATTTGTAATGTGAAAGGTGTAATGCTCTACCTCACACCACTAAAGGAATGTGGCCGTACGGTCGAAACCGTGTAGTGTGAGAGGAGCCTTATTCTGTATCACTTTGTGGTTCACCTGAATCTTGGTAACATTTTCTACACACTGTAACCTTTTGATGAATACTGATAAATAAAATCATGAAAAATATATAAATAAAAATATGTAAATAAATGACATTGCTCAAAAACTTAAAAAAATTAATGAACATAATGGACCGAAATGTCCGTAGTATGGGCGCCAGAGTTCACCAGAATGGATCCCTCGAATTTTGATAGAGCATGATAAACTTCATAGCCCAGGGCGTGTACATAATGCTGCGTACTGGTACATCTGCTGCAGGCCTTACCTAACCTCCTGAAAACGACTAAATAGGTAGGAACTGCACCTAGGTTCATCAATAACTCCACTGATACTAAAATAGCTAACTATATTCTTAACAAAATACGTGCATGAGCACCTCATCAACACACAAAATTATACATATAATACACATACAAAAGATTGCTGGAAGACTCCATTTTTACAACAACAACAAGAATGAAAACAGTGGGAAAACGAAAGCGAGAACTAACTACCATTTGTAGATAGTCCGATGAACAATGTACATATATGTAGATAAATACCCTTCACTGTCTCTGTATCAATACTACTTGCCAATTCTCATAATCAGCACTTCTAGCATCACACAGATACTGTAATACTGTGTTCACAGACTTTAACACTTGTTGTAAAGATATATACATTTAAGTAACACACGCTTGTCGACCCTGAACATCAATTATGGAAAGTCTGAGACAGCTTTCACCAACATATAATGCCAGGCCGCCACAAGTGCTTCAATAATGCGCAAGCACTCCACAATCTGTCGATCAGCCACTTTCCACGAACATAACAAGACTACGCTCCACGAACGTTTGAAGTCCAGTCCATTGCATCCATGTCACTCCAGTACCGTGTATCAGCACCACTTCCTTCCCGTACAGTGTGTCAGTTGTGGTTCTCTTCCGTAGTGATTCTCTGGTTCCCGCCGTTTGATCAACCTTTATAGATATCAGCATTCCCCTTCCTCTCAGATAATACATCTGGATTGGTCCTTGCCAGCCAATCATGAGTGATGCTCTCGTCAAGACCATGCCCTGGACCCACACTTGGTCCCAAGAAATAAACAAACGCTGGGGTATATCACATGACTCATAGAACTTTCCTAGTACAATAACATCAACAAACAAATCTCATCAGACACTGGGATGCCCGCATGAGTCATCCAAGTTACCAGAGTCCAATATAGAAATGTTTTCCCACTCGTGCAAAACAAATTACTCATGCCTACATATGTGGATATCTCCTAGCTTACAAAGATTAATGACAAAATATACAAATGAAATACTGATGATCATGATGATGATGATGATGATAATAATAATAATAATAATAATAATAATAAATCGAATACTGACAATGATATCTCTAACTTCTACATTCAGTGCGAGGGTGTGATATATGTACTATCACAACACATTCCTCATCCGTTTCAGACACATCACTCTACAACAGCGATCACAGTACGGGTTAGTCTTTACATCTTTGTTTCTATGGCATACTGTGCACCGTGATTATTTCGGAGCTAGTTCTCGGATGTTCTTGATGTTCAGAGCGATAAACGCCTGCTAGTATCAGAATACCAATCACACACGTTATTTCGGATTCATCGGTATGCTTAGCATCGCGATCTCTCGAATAATTTCCGGCAGTAGTGTCTATGTAAATGTTTGTACAGTTCGTAATAGTTCTGATCATTACATCATCCACGAATAGCGGAAAGCACTCGAGCACTGACTTGGCACTTTTAGCACGGATCTTGACACTTGGGAGATGTAATACTATGTTTTGTCGACGCGTCCTAACATTCCTTGGAGGGGGGTCTTTCTTCCACTTAGTCTGTTTATCTTTAAACAAGTACCGATTTCCTCCTTCATGGTGAACAGAATCATTATCACTCTGTCCGCTATTATCTTCTTCACTATCAGCCTCTGTCTTGGATAAGTTCCTCACACGTGCCGCTTTCTTCTGGATCTGACTAATCGAAATATTCTTCACAATTTTCACCATCTTCTAAAAGTTCGCGTATTCTAGCC
Organism: Anabrus simplex; assembly: GCF_040414725.1. NCBI lineage: Eukaryota > Metazoa > Arthropoda > Insecta > Orthoptera > Tettigoniidae > Anabrus > Anabrus simplex. The sequence continues at coordinate 1,160,101,833 of NC_090266.1, forward strand.
TCCTGTTGTTCATAGCAACACAATTTCACTGAAAATGAGACTTTCACCACTCAAGCGAGAACTGAGCACTGAGCCGGAAATGTTACGATAGTGGTCGCGCGGGGGTATGACGACACCCCACGTGCGGAGAAAGAGCGCTAACGCCTATCACAGCAATTCTATTTATAAGCACTCGCTCAACACTTCATGGTCAAGGCCACATAGACAGGTATAGGAGGTTACAGCAAGCTAAATGAACTCGATCGCAAGATTCAGCCTAGAAAATGAACGTGGGGTGTTGCCAACACCCCACGCGACTCGGAGTGTTAAGTCGTGTGTTCGTCATTTCAACATAAATGTTTATGAAACAGACCATGGGATTGGTGGATGTGAGATTTTAAATAATCTTTTCTGTTGGCCATGTATGTTGTCTTCTCTTGAGAAATGTATTTGGAATGACCGTCTGTTTGCGTTGATGTTTCCAAAAAAAATTCCGGTTACATCCCCTAAACCAGAAGTCAAAAGTCGCCACTGGTACTGTATTTTTTCTGTTTTCGGGGACTGAATTTCAAATATGTGTTTTAATATATATTTATTTTTGTTAGTAGTGTATTTTTCAGTCCCCTTATTCAGTCTGCGAACCTGGCTCAGTCCGGTGGTATTTGAAGGTACTCAGATACGTCAGCCTCGTGTCGGTAGATTTACTAGCACGTAAAAGAACTCCCGAGGGACTAAATTCCGGCACCTCGGCGTCTCCGAAGACCGAAAAAGTAGTTAGTGGGACGTAAAAGCAAATAACATTATTATTTATTATTATTATTATTATTATTCAGTCTGCTAAAGGTGTTTTTTAAAATTATATGCGCCACCTATAGGTTTTGTGTAGATTGTTCAGTACAATGCAAAGTGTGGTCATTTTTATACATAAGTATCTTTTGATATTACCACAGTCTTGATATTACGTATATTTATTGCGTGTATACACGGTAGTCGGTGTAGGCTGCCATTAATATACTAGGCCGGGTGTTTTTATATGTGGGAAATGTAAGTTAATGCATGAATTCCATACGATCTCCTCGTCAAGGTAAGGAGCGCTCACAACATGGCGGTACGCTCATGGACATATCTTCCCCCAGTCACACGCTTCTGCGCAGCCAGCGGTGTGGGGCCTTGCTTGAGCATTACAAAAGTATTTGCGTAGCCCACGTTTGGATTCTCGTCGACGAGCTCTACCCAATTGAAATGCGTCGTGGTGAAGTACTCATTATTCCCCTTAAGGATGGCAAACGAACCGTCTATACGCTGTCAGGCCTGCTGGATAACCAGCACCTTACCAATTCAGCCACGCTCGCAATAAAACCCATGGCTCTTATATAGAGGCACGCAATAATGGGCATGTTTGTAAATTGGTCGTTTTATCATGGCGTGAAGATAACATGTAGACCTTTTTCCTTACAATTCTGCCACGTTTTACGTTGTTGACATACTGGTGTCGAGCAGAGCAATATCAAACTTAAGGACTATCAGTGTTAGATGGGTTACTTATCTTCCTGAATTATAAGGAGCTGGTGGAGCACCTAGTAGGCCTGTATGTCTTATTTCTTTGCTGTAATGTTAATCCTACAGAAGAACCTGATCTTCCTTGAGTCTCCCGTCTTTATCGTAATCGTAAGGCTACCGGTTCCGAAACCTGATTTTTAAAAATTTGCTTTACGTCGCACCGACACAGATAGGTCTTACAGTGATGATGGGATAAGGAAGGGCTAGGAGTAGGAAGGATGCGACCGTGGCCTTAATTATGGTACAGCCCCTGCTTTTGCCTGGTTTCAAAAATGGGAAACCACGGAAAATCATCTTTAGGACTGCCGACAGTGGGGTCCGAACCCACTATCTTACAAATGCAAGCTGACAGCTACGTGACCCAAACTACGCGGCCACTTGTTCAGTCATACTTTAATGTATTGTCTGTCCCAAGGAGGACCGAGCAGGCGTCTGCTTGACGCGTGATCTATGGGAGTTACCTCGCCGAGTGGAACGACCTCTGTTGAATATCGGTGAGGAAGAGCTTGAGGAGTTAACTTTTTTAATTTATTTTGCCATTCGTCTGGATCATACAGTTCATTTTCCGTAACTACTTGTATTCGACAGATGGGTTCATCATAGTGTTCGAGACGTTCGATCAGTACAATGGAGTAATGGGGAATTTACACACTGAACGGAACACGGCAGAACAGTCTTCACAGCTGGCAGGCCATTCCAGCACTGGAACATGGCATTGGTCATTCGCAAGCGTACTGTAGGTTCTTGAAAGGTGAGAATTGTGCCGGTTTACATTTCGGCGAATATTTCATGACGACATTGGTTTGAACCGCAACATTCGACCGTACTGTACTTCCACTCCAGCCGCGAATTAGATTGCTTTTCTCGATTTATCTGAACCACCGGATAAACAACCACCGGGAATACATGGAGTGAACAATTCCCTGTGACAGTAGTTGAGTAAAGCCTCTGTAAAGCCATCATGTGGGCCTGTAGAAATATAACATTTGAATTGATTCATGAGTGTAAGACAAAGAGAACTTGGAAACAGATACCATACTTGCTTTCTTGGGCGCTATATAGAAAAACAGGAAATAATTACCTAATGAATTTACAAAACCAGCGAAACGTTGTGATAATTCTTTAATGTTTGTCTTTCTAAAGAACTGCTCATTGGTATCGTATATTCCCAAAATAGGTAGGAACAGCCTGCTTGTCTCAAAAATGCATCACGATGACCTTGACCCAGATGTCGAAAAGCCTGAGATTATTGCTACGAAGCCAGATGGAGGGTTGACACTTTAGACAAACATTTCTCTGGGTATGTTTACGCCCGAAATACACTATTTTATGCCATACTTGCTATAGGAGGCATACATTCCTTCATTGCCTTCCTGTTGTTATGGTCACGTAGTATTAATCCTTCGACCAGACTGGAATTTTTATCGCGAACAGTTAATTCCCTTGGCTCGGGGGACTTCGTATTTGTGCTGTCCCCAACATTTCTACAGCTAATACTACGCGCAACACTACCCTCCACCACGTTAACGCATAGTTTTTTATAAATACAGTCGCTGCCTAGCGTCGTTCGAGGGTCTACTTTGCCAGGGCTGCTCCAGGCTAATAATGGCCACACGAAATTATTGTATTTGTTTTACGTCGCATCGACACAGATCTTACGGAGACGATGGGATAGGGCAGGGCTGGAAATGGGAAAGAATTGATTGTTGCCTTAATTAAAGTGCAGCCCCAGCCCCTACCGTTCTGAATGCATACTCATAGCTATGTGATCCAAACCGCATAGCCAATTCGCTCGGTCTATTATTATTATTATTATTATTATTATTATTATTATCACAACAACAGTCACATCTGGCCTGAGATTGATCATTTATATTAGTTACTTTGGACTCCTTTCTCTTGAAACCTGAAATGGCATCACGTTCAGTCATTACAGCCAAGTTATCTCCAAGACCATCAATCAAGCCCGGGAATGTTGTGAAATCTTTACAAATGTTGTCCTTTGACTCAAATTTCAACTGCATATCTGTTTGTGGAGGAATTGCTTACAGAGAAAGCAATAATGGAATTATAATCTCCTACCTCAAATTCTAGTGAGCGATAAGGAAATACGCAGCGCGGAGGCCACTTCGCGTTTTATGTAAGAGTCAAAGAGAGAGAAGTTCAAGAATAATAGCAAGCCAGTGATTGATGTTACCCAGAATAGCTCGCCTCAGCCTCCCATCCCAATCGGCAGCGCACCGGATTGAAAGCACACTAGCACGTCTGATACGTTTCTATATTTAAATCCAACATTCCCTCCCTCTCTTATCGACCTGTTCCCAGGAGGTAGACTGTAGTACCTTTCAGGTTTCATTCTCTACGTTTTGTATTCGCCGTAACGTTTACATCATTGTGCAGGTCTCGTTCATTCGTTACTGCTTACGAACAATGAATGCTCTGTGTTGGCCACATCATGCTTCGTTTTGGAGGGAAAGCAGGAGGAAATAAATCGCGTTTGTAAACGATAATGGGTGTTAGAGTATTTGCGTTAGAAAACTCTTTCACCGGGTATTCGAAGGAGGGCTGAGGAATTTCCTCCGTAGGTGTGTTATGTTGGACTGATGTCGTCTATGTAAGCATAGACCCACTCTCTTCTTTATTAAACTTCGTAAGTCGTAATGAACGTGCCAAAAGTAAGATTTTGAAGCGTAGCGCAGCGCATTTATTTGCGGTAACCATTGCTCCCTCTTGCTATTTTGCTGTATGTTTTCCCTTCTGGAGAAGAGTTAAAAAGAACTTTTATTTTTAAGCGTGGAACATGTGATTTAATTGACATACACTGTTGTTAGAGGGATCTTCGACTAGTTCTTCTTTGAAGACTGTGGACTACGTGATTATTGGCTCTGTTTTCTTATTCTTTGGCCAGGCTGAGTAGTTTAGACGGCTGTCTTAGCTCAAGTTGGCGAGTTCGATCCCGGCTGAGTCCGCCCAAATTCGTCAGCCTCGTATCGGTAGATTTAGTGGCACACCTGTCCTACAAAATTCCGGCAGCTCGGTGTCTCCGGAAAACGTAAAATTTGTTAATGGAACGTACACCTATTATTATTATTATTATTATTATTATTATTATTATTATTATTATTATTATTATTCCCTAGCGAGTTGGCTGTGTGGTTAGGGTCACGCATCTAAGCTATGAGCTTGCATTCGGGGGATAGTGGGTTCGGACCACACTGTAGGGAGCCCTGAAGGTGGTTTCCCGTAGTTTCCCATTTTTCAATGCTGGAACTGTACCTTACTTAAGGCCACGGCCGCCTCCTTCCCGCTCCTAGCTCTTTTCTATACCATCGTCACCGTAAGACCTATGTGTCGGTGCGACGTAAGGCAAATCGTAATAAAAGAATAATACAGTAATAATCTACTTACTAAAACCCACCAAGGGGGAGCTGGGTTACTTCCAGGTTTTGGTAGTTTTTCTGCAGCGGATTTCGAACTTGGATTCCGTATCAACCAGTTTACCACGTTGATGGATTTAGCTACGATAGTGTGTAACTTGTTATACAGTAGCGTTATATTCCATAATTATATTACTGGTTGCTATTGGAAGTTCGACTTCGCGTGCCCGTCAATGCTTGGTCGTTTTACGTTTGAGGGCTTTTTTTAATGAGAGCGATATCTCTCAATTACAGATACAGTCGAACCTCGTTATCTCGAATCACATTGGGAGCTACATTTTATTTCGAGTTATTGAACTTTCGAGATACAGAGAATTCCCGATTTTGAGCATAATAGAATCATATTTATCTACATGTTGATATTGCATACAGCGTTAGTTAACCATATAAAACAAACTCATAGTATCTTAATGAATATTGAATTTTCACGACCGCATTGTAATCGAAACAGACTTTCAACGTATTAGGTCGTGTTACGTACATGTAGTACGTGTTGAAGAGATGTTAAGTACAGAACAAAAATGGCCAGCCGGACACCAGTGGGATCCGAACCCACAACCTCCCGATTTCGCGTCGGTTGCTCTACCAATTGAGCTATGGTGGCCTAGGCCATCTTTGTTCTGTTTGAAAGGATCTGAGCTACAGGTCTGGCACTGCTGCTAGCACGCTGTAGAGTGCGTTTCAGTCGCCCGTTGTGGGGCATGTCAATGAATATTGAATTTTCACGACCGCATTGTAATCGAAACAGACTTTCAACATATTATGTCGTGTTACGTACATGTAGTACGTGTTGAAGAGATGTTAAGTACAAAACAAAAATGGCCAGCCGGACACCAGTGGGATCCGAACCCACAACCTCCCGATTTCGCGTCGGTTGCTTTACCAATTGAACTATGGTGGCCTAGGCCATCTTTGTTCTGTTTGAAAGGATCTGAGCTACAGGTCTGGCACTGCTGCTAGCACACTGTAGAGTGCGTTTAAGTCGCCCGTTGTGGGGCATGTCAATGAATATTGAATTTTCACGACCGCATTGTAATCGAAACGGACTTTCAACGTATTAGGTCGTGTTACGTACATGTAGTACGTGTTGAAGAGATGTTAAGTACAGTATCTTACTTTAATTAGAACACTCATTGTAGTAATTCCTTGAGGAAAAACTACATATTGTAGAGGAACTGAAGCATATCTCCGTTAACACCTTGGAAAAAATCTGTTGGTTTCTTCTGTTTATTTAAAATATTTTTTTCCTTCCACATAGTTTCCAACAACAGCCGTTGCTATGAAAACAGTACGCCTTCGACTAACTGTGTATGTAGGATCGAAGAATAATCGCTGAACATCTGGTCTGTTAATGATACAGGAGAGGGCTCATGCAGCTTCATCATATCGACATGTAAATATATGTTAAGGAGCAATAACACTCAAACCATAAATGCGGTCATGCACAGTTAATGCTGAAAACAATTAGAGATATAGAATATTTTTTATTCTAGGAAGGAAACTTTCCTTCTAGAAATCGAGAAATTCGTGTAATCGGATTTCGGGTATTGGAGAAATACATATGAAAATTAGGACAGGCGGCCAGGAAATTGAAGTTACTTCGAGATGCTGAAACTTCGAATAATAATGGAGGTTCGAGATAACTAGTTCGTCTGTACTCTTAAAATTATTGGGGAACAAATTGTTATACTTCCTAGAATTGTAGATAATTTGATATATCTTACCAGAGCTCGATAGGGGAGCGTAGTTTTATATACTCGCCTCTTGTGCTCAACGGGATTAAATCCCGGCTCGAATGGCGTATAGAGGTGTACTGTACTCTGATGTATCATACGAATACTAAGTTAATACAAAGGCGATTCGAATGAAAACTAAAAAACACACATTAAACAAAAATGGTATACATCTGTATCATTTTTCTGTATAGTTTTCGTCACGTTTAGTGCAAGTCCTCCAGGGCTTATAAAGTTTGCAAAGTGCATGGTTTCTTCTGGAGAGGAAAAAAATAATCATTTGGTTGTCTGTGCAGCCATACGTGCACCGCCTTCATCTTTCTTCCGAACAGAATGTCTTTCCTCCCAATGCCTCCTTAAGTCGCCCAAATATGTGGTAATCACCAGGGGTGAGGTCTTGTGAATATGGTGAGTGTGGTAGACACTCAAAATGCAGGTCTTGAATGGTCGCACTGTTGTACGGGCGGGTTGGAGCCGAGCATTTCTGTGCTGCCGCTGTGAGTAAAATGCATCACCATATTGAATCATCATTCGTCGATGAATTTCAATAGGTTCCATACCGAATAACAGGCCGCTTTACTTCTTTCGTGATGTCGTAAGTGGAGCGGCCATTGTTACTCTGATGCGCACGGAGCTGCCGCCTATAGGATATTCATTAAAGCCTTTTTAATAGTACTTCCAATAGACAGAACCGTGGCGCGATATTTCAAATTTTTATTACATTTTTAAGGTTTTCGTATGACTCGTCCTCATAGGTGAAGGGATATTGGGCTATTATTATTATTATTATTATTATTATTATTATTATTATTATTATTATTCACGGTCAAACTACTTCCTGATATGATCTGGATGATATACTAGTGCTTGATAAAATTCCGTCCCAAATACGGGGCGAATGTTCTTCAGCATTCTGTTCGGCTTCTTGGTAAGTTGATAACTGTTCTCTCGCTGTAGTAACGCACGTCGAACAAACTCGTAATTGTTCGAAGACAAGATCAGTGTATTGGCCTTCGGTTCAGAGGCACCCGGGCTCGATTCCCTGTGGGGTCGGGAATTTTAACTTTGGTGAATTTCTCTAATCCGAGTGCTGGGTGTTCGTGTTTATCCTTCTACACATCTTCATTTTCATACAACACATTACACTACACACCACCGCAGAATCACGCAATAGTGAGTACATCCGTCAGTATAGCGTAAAATTGGTCTAAATCTGTAGCAACTGCCGACCACAGGTAATAGGGAAAAAGCCAGTGAGAAGTAGTTCTTCAGCGATCATTAGCATGAAACACATTTATTCATATCAGTAGCTAAATAAATATTCTAGCACGATGTGTAGATTGGTCTTCCTGACACAGAGATATGTGGGAATGGATATACATTTTATACTCGGTTTCTTATTTAGAATGCATTTTTAAAATTTGAAACGATTTTACGTACTTAGCAAATATTTGTACATGAACATATTCCTAGTTCTAGTGATCACTCTGAAAAGCTGTTTGCAACCCTTTGCCATTGATGAAACAAGGTATATGCTAAGATAAAGACACGTTGGTCTGTGTGTCCCTTCTTTCAGCAATACGGTTTAAAATAACGGTGATGTTTCGTGGTATATTCTTGGAATGAGTAGTTTTGATATCTTAAACCTACTCAAGATTACGGGATGTGCGGTTTTCCTCAGAAGCTGACGTGAGAATGGTCTTCGAACAGTTACGATTTTGCACAATAAGTGTTACCGCCGTGAAATAACTATTGTCAACTTGTCATTACAATGAACATGTGGTAAAATACACGTCTTGTGCAGCTCATGGTGGGGTTGCGGGTACGAACTTTGTCGCACGTATGGACTTGGTCCTGTTTACTGCCGGACGCCCTTCCTGACTCTAACCTTTTGCGGAGGGATATATTCGCTGTTGTGTGTGCCTCTGGTAGTTGGATGTGTAGTGTGTTGTGAATATGAAGAGGTGTGTGTTGAGACAAACACAGACACCCAGTTCCCTAGCTACAGGAATTAACCACACGTGGCTGCCACCCCCAACCCTCGTAGTAATCGAACCCAAGACCCTCTGAACCTACGGCCATGATGCTGAGCATTCAGCCAAGGAACCCGATTTAATATTCTACTGCACCGCCTCTGGATGTTACGACAGCCTGTCTTCGTCATAATAACGATTCCACAAGTCCTTCATTGCCTTATTGAGGGATACTCTACCTCGGCAGTGAGAGAGCATCCTGCAATTCCCGTGGATTGGATTGTGGTGAAGATAGGGTTCAAGCCTTCAATGGCCCGAAGGGACTAACATCTGGACAACGTGTGGCCACCAAAGCAACATCAGCCTACTAGCACGCTCCTGGAACCACACTAAGGCGATGCTAGTTCTGTGATAAGTGCACTATTGTGTTGGAAGTAGCAGTCTCCTTCTGGAAATGCGTATGGCATGAAGGAGTATCGTGGTCACTAACTACTTGCGAGTATCTACTCCCGGCCATTTCATGTGGGGTCTTCAAAGCAAATCGAAATGTATACTAAAGGAGTAAGTTTTAGATTCTCTGTTGACAACCTGGCCAGAACGTTACTAGTGATACGGACATGATTGTATTTGCCTTTTTTCCTTGTTTCTTGCTTACTGAATTTCTGAAAAACTTGTATAAATACACTTTTTGTTAAATGTTATTGTTTACTTTCTGTTAATATTTTATGTTGTTTTACAGTGAGTGTAAAATGGAGTACTTCGTACCTGTATCTCATTACTATTAAATAATAATAAATAAATAAATAAATAAATAAGTTACGTCACAGTGGTTCGGATTATGCATAAAACAGATGTCCCGTGGCTATGATCAGGATGTTAAGAAGTCACGTAAAAAGTCTACAAGTTAGCTTGCTTCCAAATATCTACCGCTGTTCATACGTGCATCGATAGGTACTTTGGGACCTAATCCATGCCAGAAAGACAGCTCCCACACAATTGCACTGTCACCATCGCCCTGCATTGTTTGCACAGTACGCTTTTGGCCTATTGACTAGCGATTTTTACGTCAAACTCGGTGCAGTCCGTCAGCATAACGCAGTTTGAAATCTGATCGTGACTGCAAGCAAAGGGAACTCATGTGCGACACGTTAATAAAATAAAAAAATAGCGCATATTTGGATCACAGTCCCTAAAACTGTCCATGAACTTTCGACTGCAAAAGCTGAAATGCAACAACGATATATTTTTTCCGCCGCAAGAGGCGCTGTAGATTGCATTCATGTTCCAGTAATACTTTTAAAAAAAACTAGCATTCATAGAGGTGACTATTACCAGGAAGGAAGGAAGTATGTACGAGTGTTGACGCTACCTGGCCTCGATCAGTACACATGAACAAATTCAGATGTTTAGATTAAAGAGTAGAAATCGCGTAAATGCGCAACTTCTTGGTGGTGATGGATACTGAATAGCCCCTTGATCCACGACCCTATCGAAATGTTCTTAACCGAGAAGAGAGATTTTACAATAACTTCATAAGTAAGGAATGCGTAATAGTAGAAAGGTATTTTGGTCAGGAGAGGAAACTTTTTCCTGTTCTCCGAAATAAAATAAGATCAGCAACATGTGAAAGTTTTCTTTAGTTATTTTGTGCTGTTTCATTCTGCACAATGTGGCTAGACATCTTAATGGCGAAGATTTTCAAATTGGTGAAACCTATTACCTATGAACAGTAATAAGTTTGGGATGGTGAAGGAGATTGTACCAGAAAAGGAGGGCAGCGAAGAAGAGATGAAATGGGCCGGGCTGAGTGGCTCAGACGGTTGAGGCGCTGGCCTTCCGACCCCAATTTGGCAGGTTCGATCCTAGCTCAGTCCGATGGTATTTGAAGGTGCTCAAAGACGACAGCCTCGTGTCGGTAAATTTACTGGCACATAAAATAACTCGTGCGGAACAAAATTCCGGCACCTGGGCGTCTCCAAAAACCGAAAGAGTAATTAGTGGGACGTAAAGCCAATAACATTGAGATGGAATAGCTAGAATTATATACGGCTTCCGTAATTAAGCACCTTTGTAAAAGAAGTATTCAGTTCCTGTTGGGAATGTTTGAATGGGCCACGTATTTACAAAATGGTATACTTACAACAGGTGGTGAAACATAGATTACGAATTATAATATAAGTACAACCTTTTAATATAAAAGTGTCAGAATACGGAGTTATTAACGAATTTGTATTGTTGGCAGGACCTAGTGTTTACTGTGCACTGTGTCTTCTGGTATGGCCTAGAACAAATATTTTACTTTCATTGACCACTCTCAGATTTACCCTTGGCTTTCACAATATGAAAGTTAAGTGATTGAGGTATGTGTGTGTGATGTTAGTAATGTCATGCCGTATGGAGCCATTCCTGTAATGAATGATATGAAAATGTCACTCAGGACCGGTTAATGTGAGAATTTCAGTGGGCTTGGCAGTCCGATGAAATAAAATGGCGTTTGGCTTTTAGTACCGGGAGTGTCCTAGGACAAGTTCGACTCGCCAGATGCAGGTCTGTTGATTTGACGCCCGTAGGCGACCGGCGCATCGTGATGAGTATGAAATGATGATGATGATGATGACACATACACCCAGCCCCCGTGTCAGTGAAATTAACCAATTATAGTTAAAATTCCCGACCCTGCTGGGAATCGAACCCGGACCCCTGTGACCAAAGGCCAGCACGCTAATCATTTAGCCATGGAGCCGGACGGCAGTCTGATATGTAATAGCAACCAACACCTGCCTCGATCAAGACCGCAGTTGGAAATTACTTGATTCCTAATTTCCCCAGCATACCTCTTCATTGAAAGAGCCTCCGTGGCTCAGACGGCAGCGCGTCGGCCTCTCACCGCTGGATACCATGGTTCAAATCCCGGTCACTCCATGTGAGATTTGTGCTGGACAAAGCGGAGGCGGGACAGGTTTTTCTCCGGGTACTCCGGTTTTCCCTGTCATCAGTCATTCCAGCAACACTCTCCATTCTCATTTCATAGCATCTATCATTCATTAATAAATCACTTTGGGAGTGGCGACCCCATCGTACTAACAGCCTATATCTGCTTCATTCATTACATCCCTGACCCGGTCAATGACTGGAAAACAGGTTGTAGGTTTTTCATTTTTTCATTTCACCTCTTCATTGACGCTTGCGCCATCTATGGCAACTGTTGGAGGAACTGTTGGGGATCAACACAGCCTTCGGGCTGAGTACTTTACATACATACATACATACATACATACATACATACATACATACATACATACATACATAACCTGAATGTTGGAAATAACGACTATCTTTCGGACCCACCACTAGAGTAAGTATACTAGCACCCGCCAGAGCATTTGTCAAAGGAAAGGATTTAGCTAGAATGTTTTCCAACCATTTAGCTGCATTATGATTTGATTTGTGTCTCCATGCATTATGCAAAACAGCGTTTTCCCCACTCTTTGATTGTTCTGCTTATCTTTAGATCCGTTTAGCCTTTCATCCTAACTCTTCGTGCTTTCTGTTACATTGATACATTTACATCAGATTCCAATATAATTTTCTATGTTATATGAATTCTTTTAAAGCAGTTGCCGTTTTTGGTTTCGCTTCCGGTAAATGTGGTTTGCTAAGACTAAGGGATGTTCTTTTAAACGTCTGTAAAACTTCCTTTCCTAGTCAACCTCACGTTCTTCTTCCTAACTAGTCGTCGTGACGTTTGAAACTTTAATGACAATCTTATCGCATTATTTACGTTACCTTCGAACTGTACTAATGGTTTGTCTGTACATCTGTGCGAGCTGCGAGGTAGCGATTAGCGGAGTAAATTCCTACTGCGTAGCGGAGAAAACTCTTTACACACACAAATATTTTTTTATTGACGCAGAACGGAGATATTGATTGCTCATTCGACTGAGCAGACTCTTTTTGCTCCGGAGAGTTTTCTTTTGAGATTTTGCTCACTTTTATTGATACCACCCATTACTCCGTAACATTGTTTTGTGAGCAGTATACGTTACTCCACATCCGGATCAGTAACAGTCGTAAGTTTCTCTTATAAAGGAGAAATTTCTCTCGGGTTTTGGAATTAACTCAGTTCTTTCATCCCTTTTTGATACAGAAGTGTGTTTTAAGTGCGATGCCTGAGTATATGTTAGGTTTACGTCACATAAAAGGGTATAAAACGCAGACTAGTACAAGCAAAGAAGGCCTTTCTTAAGAAACGTGCTCAATTCGAATATACGAGGGCAAGTCAATAAGCATCTTAATCAATGTTTATAAATTATTACAAAAAGAGTACACACTTTTTATCAATATCAATTTTCAACATAGTCGCCCAGCCTTTCAATGCACATGGGCCACCGTTTCACAAGCTATCTGATACACTCTGCACAAAAAAGGATTGTTGGTTGCGCAACAAGCCACGTATGCACAGTTTCCTTCACCCATTAATCGGAACTGAATCGATGGCCTCTTAGAGCACTTTTAAGTGGACCAAGCAGATGGTAATCCGATGGGGCTAGATCGCGACGGTAGGCAGGATGCTCCAACACCTCGAAACGCAGCATCTGAAGATTTTGAACGGTGTGGGCAGCGGTATGTGGACGCGCATTGTCATGCAACAAAAGAACTCCTTCCTACAATCAACCTCTAAGTTTGTTGCGAATTGCAGGTTTCAGCTTGTTTACCAGCATATCATTGGAACGTTGTCCGGCTCCATGGCTAAATGGTTAGCGGGCTGGCCTTTGGTCGCAGGAGTCCCGGGTTCGATTCCCGGCGGGGTTGGGAATTTTAACCATAATTGGTTAATTTCGCTGACATGGGGGCTGGGTGTATGTGTCGTCTTCATCATCATTTCCATCCTCATCACGACGCGCAGGTCACCTACGGGTGTCAAATCGAAAGACCTGCACCTGGCGAGCCGAACATGTCCTCGGACACTCCCGGCACTAAAAGCCATACGCCATTTCATTTCATTGGAACGTTCGCAGTTTACTGTTTCCCCCTTTTCCTTTTAATGTTCCAGGATTGGCCCTTAAGAGTCCCAAAACACTGTGAGCATCACTTTTCTTGCAGAAGGCTGACTTTTGAATTTCTTTTTGACTGGGAATCCGGGACGCTTAAATTCCATGCTCTGTTTTTGGCTTTCTAGTTCGAAGTGGTGAACCCATGTTTCATCTCCAGTGATGATCCGTTTCGGAAACGTTTCACCTTCGTTAGCATAGTCATAACAGATTCTCACACGATTGCGCTGCTTCTCTTCATTGAGTTGTTTTGGAACCCATCTCGAACAGACTTTGTGAAAGTTAAGCCTGTTATGCATGATTTAATATGCAGAACCATGGTTAATGTGCATATGGTTTGCCACGTCATCAACAGTCACGCGTCTGTAATTGAGGATCGTATCACGCACTTGTTCAATATATGCGTCAGTTACGGCTGCAGATGGACGCCCGGATCTTTCCTCATCCTTCATCGTGCGACCCCTTTTGAACTTTTCAGTCCACTGGTAAACACTTCGCTGTAGCATAGCATTGTCCCCGTATTGTGCTGAAAGTCTTCTATGAGTTTCTGACCGAGCTCGATAGCTGCAGTCGCTTAAGTGCGGCCAGTATCCAGTAATCGGGTGATGGTTCGAACCCCACTGTCGGCAGCCCTGAAGATGGTTTTCCGTGGTTTCTCATTTTCACACCAGGAAAATGCTGGGGCTGTACCTTAATTAAGGCCACGGCCGCTTCCTTCCCATTCCTAGGCCTTTCCAATCCCATCGTCGCCAAAGACCTATCTGTGTCGGTGCGTCGTAAAGCATATAGCAGCAAAAAAATGAATTTGTGCTGCTGGTACACCCTCAGACCACAAAAAAACACACGGAACGCTGTTCTTCCTTGGTGTAAACAGTGTGTGGCGCGGCCATCTATACGTCGCAACAGCGCAATTTGTATTGATCTGATAACGCTGAAACCTACCACAGACGTAGGCAACGGTGCCATCTAGCGCCTGGTGAGAACACAACGCCATAGAGCTAACCTGAAGACAATTAGAGCAAAATTGTATATACTTATTGACTTTCCTACGTAGATATAGGAATCAGAAAACATTCTTGACGTCTTTCGTTGGGAGTGTAGGGGCTACCTGGCCGAGGCGGTAAAGACGTACTTGATTGGCGCTGAAGGACGTGGGTTCGATTCCCCGTCAGGAAGTCGAAAAATTCAAGAAACGAGATTTCAACTTTCGGAGGTGCGTATGGCCCTGAGGTTCACTCGGCCTACACCAAAAATGAGTACCGGGGTAATTCCTGGGGGCAAAGGCGGCCGGGCGTAGTGCTGGCCACTCTACCCCACCAAGTGCCGAGGTTACGGATAGTGGAATCCTTTACCTTCCATCCCTCCAAGGGCCTTCATGGCCTGTGCGGAGATGACTTTTTGACTCGTCGGGAGTGTGGCATTGTATGGAAGTGAAACGTGGACAATAACTAGCTCAGAACGAAAGAGAAGCTTTTGAAATGTGGTTTTACAGAAAAATGCTAAAGGTGAGATTAGTGGAGTGAATCGCGAATCATGAGTTATTGAATCGAATTGATGAGAGAACGATTTGGCGAAATATGACTAGAAGTAGTTGTAGCATGTAGTCGTTACGTGGAAATGAAAAGTTTAGGACAGGATATTGTAGCAGGAAGAGCTGCATCAAACCAATCTACGCACTGATGACCCAAGCAAGTACAACGCAAGTGTACAAACCTCGCAGCGACTCATCATAAGTGAACTTTAAGAATCTTTACAGATTTGAGAAGGAAAATATAAGGTGGCGAGCGGACCACTTTCTAGAAGATACCAATGGAACAAGAGGAGAATCGTTATCAAACGAAGAAAAGATGATTTTTTTACGTTATAAAGGTTATCCTGGTTTTCAAACCGGCGTGGCTGATGATTTCGATGTGAATCAAAGTACGGTGTGATGGACGCAGTACTAAGAAAATCACATATTTGGATCAAATTCCCTAAAAATGTCCGTGAACTTGAGACTGGCATCTTTATCAATTTTGAAAAATCACTAAATACGATCATAAGCAGACTCGAAATACTTATTTCACATTTTTACAAGCTTTTTACGTCTCACCGATACTGATGTGTCTTATGGTGACGATGGGACAGGAAAGGGCTAAGAGTGGGAAGGAAGCGGCCGTAGGCTTTATTAAGGTACAGCCCCAACATTTGCCTGTTGCGAAAATGGGAAATACTGGGCGAGTTTGCCGTGCGGTTAGGAGCGCTCGGCTGTGAGCTCGCATCCGGGAGATAGTGGGTTCGAACCCCACTGTCGGCAGCCCTGAAGATGGTTTTCCGTGGTTTCCCATTTTCACACCAGGCAAATGCTGGGGCTCTACCTTCACTAAGGCCACGGCCGCTTCCTTCCCTTTCCTAGGCCTTTCCTGTCCCATCGTCGCCAAAAGTCCTATCTGTGTCGGTGCGACGTAAAACAAATAGAAAAAAATGGGAAACCACGGAAAACCATCTTTAGGACTGCCCACAGTGGGGTTCAAACCCACTATCTCCCGAATACTGGATACTGGCCGCTATCGAGCTCGATCAATTACTAATTTAACCTCGTATTCACGATCACTTTGAACTTGCGCACGGCCCGCGCTCATGGTCATATTGCTCCTAATAAGATCACCGGACACAAAAAATTAGTCACCCTAGTGCGCACGCACAGATACGGATGGCACAGCGAACGAATCCCGTGCTCAACCTCACGCGCACTGCTTCTAGGTGAGCATAAGGCAGTAGCGATCGGTAAGACATTGATGTTTCAAGTGGACAGTGTACATCAACATGGGTAGATATGAAGATGTGACAGGGTGGCAAAAAGGGGCAATCTTGTGGCCGTACGGTGCGTGAAGTTGCTGGATTTGTTGGTGTTTCGCAGCGGACTGTTCAACGCGTCTACAACCAATGGTGTACTACACGTGGCCACGAAACACGACGTCAGAAATTGTGATAGGAAAAACAAACTAAATGAGAGGGACCGGAGACGCGTTTCACGGCTTGCGTATCAAAATTGCTTCCATACCCGACAGGAAATGCTGCAGCCAGTGAATAAAAGTCCATCCCAACCAGTTAGCGGGAAAACATTGCGACGGAAACTACATGCAATGAACATTTGGAGTCGGTCACCTCGCAAAAGGCCAATGCTCACACAGGCACATAAAAGCTGCGCGTCTTCAATGGGCTAGAAATCATCGAACGTGGACATTAGCTGACTGGCGGAACATAACGTGGTACGAATAACGTTTCTTGCCTGTATTCCAATGACGTACGTCATCGAGTGCACGGAAGGCCAGATGAAGCATTTCATCCTTGATGTGTGCAAGGTCAGGTTGAAGCCGGAGGTGGGTCTGGGATGTTATGGAGGTGTTTTTCGTACCATGGATTGGGCGAGCTCACTGAGGTGACCACTAACATGAACCAGCATGTTTATTTTAACGAGTATACATGGTCTTTGATTAGTTCTACTATATGAGGAACACTACGGGGATACCGGTTCTGCTTTACCAGTAATTAGTACTATTATGGGGGGCCGGTGACCTGGATTTTGGACCCCTTTCTATAACAAGCATCATCACATCATCAGAATCATCAGAAAATAAGACATTGTGAATTGGATCCACTTATTGTTTTGGCTTCATGGTCATTTTTTCATCATCATTCGTTCTATATTTGTCAGTGGATACATTTTGAAGTTTTAATTATCGTTACATTTCGTTGCACCTCGTACCATTAGGGGCCGATGACCTAGCTGTTAGGCCCCTTTAAACAACAAACATCATCCTGTTTTAACATTCAGTCAACATCTGTTGAGTATGCTATTGATATATGATTTTATGAAAACTCACCCACTCTATTACATCTCTGTTGGCCTGCAACATCACCTGATTTGTACCTCATTGAAAATCTGTGAGACATGTTGGAACAGCGGGTAAAACGCCGACATCAGCACTCCCGTAATTTGGTGGAATTGCTCGATCAGATCCTCAGGGTGTGGCTTACCCTGGATGCGACGTACCTCCACAACCTTGTGGACTCGCTTCCTAACAGAATCCAGGCGGTTATCAAGTCCAGAGGCGGAGTTAGTTACACGGTATTAAATGATGCTTGTAATGATTTTTCGAGGGGTGACTATTTGTTTGTCCGGTGAGCTTAGAAACCTGTCTTGAGGTCGAGTATTGTAGTTGGTCTTTTTAGGAGCCTTGTGGATGTTCATTCTTCGTTATAGCGCGACTCGGCTTTAGACTGCAGTATATAATTCAATGAACATCCGGTTTCTTTCTGTTTCTAACACACGTATAATACCATTAGTGTTGTCGTTGCCTTATGGTGCGCTGCTGCCGAATATTCATGAATACTACAATATAAAAATATAGGGTAATAAAGTTATATCAGTACAACACCAAAAGCCGCTTTTGGGTTGTCCAGTTTTAATCTTAAAGTCTGTGTACAGCGGTTACAAAAATCAAGGTAAGGGAATTTCGCACATATTTTTTTGGCATGTCTTAATATATATAATGTCACGTCGTAATTGCCTAAATAGCTGTCAGGTCCAGTTGAAGCTTTTGTGGTAACTAAAGCAGTATATGTGGATACTACGAGAGAAGTGTGGTGAATAAGCTCTAACGGTTAAATAAATAAGGAGTATTGTCGAACCCATGGATTGACCTGTACGTCAAAGAGTTACTCTGTTAATATTTTGTTTTTGTTTTTAGATTAGATATTTGATAGGGAATGAAAGCGTGGAAAATATGAAGGATGACTTGAGTTCATTTTTAGAAGAAACATCAGCACAGTGGCTTTGGTAGTCTCTTCTATAGCCCTGAATTAGTTTTGTCTGGTGCTCGCGGCTTGATAATGAAACCGAACCGGACGTTCATTACATCTTGTTCTCTTATCAGTAGCGATTTGTTTATGTCTTTGTGTGTCATTATGTTACAAGCCATGTATACCGGAGATAAGATAATTCTTCTCGGAGATTTAGAGAACCTTTACTCTGGTATTTTCCTCTGCGAAGTTATTTCAACCTGTCCATTGCTTTACGTTGTGGTGTGACATACTGTATGTTTTTTAAAGAGTGCTAATATCAATATTTTATTTACACTCCTTCAGAGTGGCGTGTCCAGAAAGTAAATGGTCAACATAGTTCGTGTTAATTCTTCATTCCTTCATTTTAACTTGAATATTTAAGAAATGGAACGTGAAGCACGCAAAATACTCAACAGTCCTACTGGCAGACTACAAGAGAAGGAAAAGTAAAGAGTGTTAAATGATTTCCAACATTTCCTTAAAAACATGAATGTAATGTACTGAAGGAAGCTTCCTGAGCAGCAGGATGTTCTGAAAGAACCATTTATACGACAGGGAGGGACAACAAAACCAGTGTTCTAAGAACAAAAAGAACCCATGGCACTACAGCGCTTGAAGGGCCTTGGTCTACCAAGCGACCGCTGCTCAGCCCGAAGGCCTGCAGATTATGAGGTGTCGTGTGGTCAGCACGACGAATCCTCTCGGGCGTTATTCTTGGCTTGCTAGACCGGGGCCGCTATCTCACCGTCAGATAGCTCCTCAGTTCTAATCACGTAGGCTGAGTGGACCTTGAACCACCCCTCAGGTCCAGGTAAAAATCACTGACCTGGCCGGGAATCGAACCCGGGGCTCCGGGTAAGAGGCAGGCACGCTACCCCTACACCACGGATCTGAGAAAGTAAAACCCAAGAGGTGAAAATGTTCAGGGATTTAAGAGTGCCGATTTATGAGTCGTGAGTAGTCCGTTTAACTGGTTAGCATGCTGAACTTTTGTCCGTGGGTCTCGGGATTGATTCTTGGCTGTGTCGGAAATTTTGAGCCTTTATAGGTTAATTTTCTAGTTCAGGGACTGGTTGCTTGTGCCATTTTTAACATTTGATTTCATCTGAGGTAGGGTCCTATCCTCACAGACGCACAGGTCGCCCATTGCCGACAGTTCGAAAGACCTGCACCAGGCCTTTCCGGGGGCTTTGCGCCATTATTATTATTATTGTTATTATTATTATTATTATTATTATTATTATTATTATTATTATTATTATTGTACCGGGCGGTACACATCCACGACGCAAGTTCAGATCTTGCGCCAATTGAAACTCCTCTACAGGAGAAGCTCTGAACTTTACAACTGAACTAATTCTAGGTTTATCAGAAGATGTCACTGAGTGTTTGTGATTTACTTTTGTTTTTCATGGATCAAGAAGTGTGGACATTCTCTAACAGATGTCTCTACAAAAAACTATGTGGTGTAATGGAATGAACTTTCCTGAAGAAATTTAGTAGTCATAAGTTTTGTTTTTACTATATTTTGTTCTGTTATCTTTGGGTTGGCAACATTAATCCTTTCTATCCGCCTGTTTTGAATTTAGCCAATCCCAAATTTCTTTAATTTATTTCCAACCAATCATGTATGTCTTCTTCGACATAGATATGTTGCTCTAAGCTATCCAGTAAAGTTGAGGGGATGTGTCTACTCATTCCTGAAAGGTCTCGAATTTTCCACGAGGGTATAAAACTGCTGTTTTTCTTGTCTCGGGGCCACTAGTATAACATCTAACTTAGTGTGTAGGTATGTAGCAGGGGGCGGGAAGCGCCTCTTTCTTCAAGCAGCAGCTCTCCAACAAGGTAATGGCCTTTTAACATCTTCATTTCTTGCTACCTCAGCAGTTTAACTCTCGGGGAGCGTTCGAAACCTTTAGTATGTAACCTACCTTTTAAAATGTAAATTCCTTTTCTGTCTATGTAAAATCTACAAATCTCTTTTACTGTAAAGCGGGGGTAGAGAGTGCTTTACCCTCTCGAACTCCCCTTCATTTTGAAATTGAGGTGACTACGTTTTTAGAACCGTTTCTTCTCTTCCTTAATATATTAAATTAGCCCTTGTGTTTCGGCCTCGCGCCACATAGGCTTTAAAACAAAAAACTTTAGTGTAGGAGTGCAAGTAATCGCCTCCATTCAAGTGTGTATTTTGGGCCATTTATTTAACTCATTTCGTTTTCCTTCCTGAGAAGGCCCAGTAGATTGGGTACGAGGTACCCCTGTACCATTATATGTGTGCCTTGAGGGCAGTTAGGAGTGAAGTTTATTGTGGCCTTTGATAGGCTTGTAAAATTGAGAGCGGGTCTGCTCTTTCCTAAATTTGATCTCTGCGTGCCTCTAGGAGGCTTAACATTGTAATTAGGGGCAAGTGCTCCTTGGCATGATGAGGTTTTCTGCCCCTTTGTTTAATTTTGTACCTTGGTAAAGTTGGGCTAATAGCTCAAGGATTGTAATTGTGGGGCTCGAAGCCCAGATCTTGTAATTATCCCCTAACAGTTATAATTTCTTTATACCTGATTTTGGCTTGTTGTTGACTTGTTAAGTTTTCAAATTCTATGTCACCACTGTTAAGTTTTGAAAATATAACCTTTGTTGAAATTTTAATTCATCTTTCGAACTTGTAGTTAGACCCATTCCAGCCCGCACCTTCTTTCACCTCTGCCTTCCACGGATAACTCCGTAACAATTATTATTAGTATTATTATTATTATTATTATTATTATTATTATTATTATTATTATTATTATTATTATTATTATTATTATTATTCAGTGGTAAATGTACTTAATGCCAGTAAACAATGGAAAGACACAACCATTAGAATTGTTCGGTAGGAAACCGAATGGATTTGATTCATTTATCCCCTACCTAAGTCGTACGCACGACTCGACAACGGAACGTTTAAGTCCAAAGATATTGAGACTTCAATAATATACGGTTATGTCCACATATCAGTTGAAAACTGGACGAAATGTGTGGAGAAAGTAAATCAAAAGGAATTAGGCCTGTGGAAGGCAGACGAACTTTAAGATAAACGATTTTTAATAAATTTACCCTCGTTCACGTAATCATCTGAACTGTCCTCGGCAGCTGCACTTACCGAGGGAGTGTCGCACTTCTTCACGGTTAGCGATTACACGATATATTTGGCTACGTGAGCCTCCGTTGCTCAGGCGGCAGCGCGCCGGCCTCTCACTGCTGGGTTCCGTGAGATTTGTGCTGGACAAAGCTGAGGCGGGAGAGGTTTTTCTCCGGATACTCCCGCTTTCCCTGTCATATTTCATTCCAGCAACTCTCTCCAATATCATTTCATTTCATTTCATTTGTCATTCTTTAATCATTGCCCCAGAGGAGTGCGACAGGCTTCGGCAGCCGGCACAATTCCTATCCTCGCCGCTACATGGGGGCTTCATTCATTCCATCCCCGACCCGGTCGAATGACTGGAAACAGGCTGTGGATTTTTATTTGGTTACGTATACTAAGTAGATTTCATTTCCCACTATTAATTAACTCATTTAATTATCCTCGTTATAAGTTCATTAGTAGGGTATAATTTATCTTTAATGCGTGCAGAAAGATCAAATGTCTTCATTCGTTGACAATTTATTGACGTATTCTTCACATCGATGAAACTTATGGATTTGGATAAACCCTGTATTTATATTCCATTGCCTGTAAATTTTAACTAATAATTACACACTAATAATACACCATACAGTTTCACCAAGCCATAGTAGAAATCCGGCAACAGCGTGACCGCGCGTCACTTGCTGTGTCCTGTAGTCTATGGGAGAGACGCGTTGTAGATTGAAGTACTTTCAATCCATAGTAATATCTTGGTGTTTTGAGTATCTTCCTCATTGCACTGAAATGGGAGGACAAATCTCAAGGGTGACAAGCATGTAATCCTGTGGAAATTTGAAGGATTTCTTTGAAAGGGTGATGCATGCAGCATTGTGTTTGGCATGCATGCCTTGACCTGTGCCGCCCACCGCAGGCAGGCAAGCAGCGCGGCTAATTGTGGCTCGCGCGAGCTATTCTTGGCGCAGATTGCAGAGATTGCCGACGTTAAATATAGCATTGCTTGTGTCGAGGTCGGTGTGGAGTAGGGATGCTGGCAGCGGGGGTGGAGTGGAGTGGAGTGGAGTAGAGCAGAGCGCCACACCACTGCTAAAATAAACTTGACTTTCTTTGCAAGTTCTGAGAATAAGAAGCCTTTAAACAACGCCTATTCAGTGCCATTTTTTCATTCAACTAGACACATGTAAAAATGCGAAGTTTCGGTGGGTTTTCGATGTCCCATTTCATTACTGAAATTTAAATATTACTGTAGTTACTGGCTGTGCTAATATAACGCCAGGACTCGGGAACGGAAGTTCGTTAGTTCAATTCCTGGATACGATACCTCCCGACGTCAATCCCGAGTCTTTTAGAGTGGTGTTGGTGCGATTTAGAACATATTCTAAATTCCAAAAAACCTATCAGAACCCTAAAACATTTTAATTAGGCACATTTATTGAGGTGTGGTGGGGGGAGGCAGCAGTGACCCTAAGTTCCTTAACACGATCGTTGTCATCTTGCAGAAAGCTCCTATAAAGCACCAGTTAACTTACGTATTCCACGTATAATAAATACATGTGGCTGATGACCAGTTTTTTCTAGTCAATATATAGAACAGAGAGAGAGAGAGAGTGTGTGTGTGGTTTTGTCTTCTTCTGAATTTAACTGTACCGGAGTTTCAAATCTGCCTTTTAAAATGCGATTCATGAATTATATACGCTTTAATTCTGTATTTATTCGCATTTCAAATTTTATTTCACGAAGAACCAATAATGTTCAAAAATTCTTATTTTGGCAAACCGGAAGCAAATATTTAGTTCAATACTCTCTCTGCTTAAGCAAGGGATTTGCTCAGCCAATTTTTAGATGTTTCTTTTAAGGACTGAACTTGATTTATCCCTGCTGCCCGACTTTCGTACCCAAGCTAGATAAGTTTGAGCTGCAAAATCTGCGCTCTTTGGAAAAACTTATATCCGTATCCCGACAACTACGTGTTTTTTTCCTATCTCTTTTTCCCACTCATTCCAAGGCACCTATTCAGTTCTCGATGTCAGTAATTGAACATCTTAATAACAGAACAAGAACAAGAAGAAACGAGCGAGTGGTCGCGCGGCTGGGGTCACGTAGCTATCAGCTTGCATTCGGTAGATAGTGGGTTCGAACCCGACTATCGGCTGTTCTGAAGACGGTTTTCTGTAGTTTCCCATTTTCACACCAGCCAAATTCTGGGACTGTACTTTAATCAAGTCCAAGGTCAATTCCTTCCCACTCCTACCCCTTTCCTGTCCCATTGTCGCCTATCTGTGTCGGTGCGACGTAAAGCAAATAGTAAGAAGAAAAAGAGACGCCTTCCCTGGTGGACGCTAGAAAGATTTTTTTTACTTACCCTGTGCATATTATGTGCCTTCCGTTGTGCTTCGAGTATGACTTCCTCGTTTATTGAGTTAAAAAGGAAGGTAGATGTTAAAAGTAACTCCCTCCAGGTGTTGGTTTCCTCTTCGTCTACTATTACACTTCCGAAAAATAACTCTAAATTGATGGGTTTAATGGTGGAATCTGTGAATGCGGAAATTGAATTTTGGTATTCGTGTTAATAACGCTATGCGTTTAATATCCTTTAAACGTCACGGTTTCTGGAGCGTTGAGTCCTAGAATGTTATCTCAAGGAGAGAATATAAAACTGCAGTCACTAATTTCTCTTATTTAAGCACTCCTAAATGGCAGCTAGGATTCGATTCCACAACCATGAGGGTAAAAAATAGGCCCCAATCCAACTATGCTACTTTGCCGGCTAACAGTGCTTGTATAAATATTAACATCTTAATAGAGATCCTGTAGCACAGCAGAAATATTAAGTACCATTGGCTATTTTTGAAAAGATATCAAACTCTTTCAATATTAATGTCATGTACTCAACCTCTGAAATATCAATTTCGCTCAGCCGTTCTGCTCTTCATAAAATGGATCATTTACTTTTTCTTTTTACTTGAGACTGTTTAAAAACTGAGACCATTCAATGGAGAAAGTGTCTTATTGGATTTTATGCAACAGTGTGAAATGTACAGCATGTGCATGTATACATAGCGGATTTTACATGGGAGTTATCTTAATGATACTTGCGAGAACGTCGACCATCAAACTCTACTTCAGTACTAGAAGACAGCATTATTCAATAAGATAATGGGTTATAACCATGTTTTACTGCTTCTTACTCATAATTATCTGTTAAGGCTTTTTTTTTTTTTGGAACGACAGCTAGACAGTACAGCCTACTCGCGCAAGCATCGCGTTGGTTTGCTATAAAGAAAGAAGTGTGTTTATATCCTGCGGTCGTATGCAGAATGTCCATGGCGCAAGTCTGGTGTGGAAATGTCGCTTGACGAAAGCGTGCCGAATAGCAAAGTACATGTACTTCTCTTGAACTCGCAGTGTGACTTAAGTATACATTCACTTCTAAGTGGCAGTAGTTGTTCATCCCTCTGTATACATGCAGAAGGAAATAAAACGACCCTGTCATTAATTAGGGTAGAGGCTGACATTTGGCTGGTATGAAACTAGAAAACGGCAGTAAAACCATCTCCAAGACTGCCAACGGCGGGGTTCGATCTCACCATCTCCCGAATACAAGCTTACAGCTACAAGACTCGTACCGGTAGCTAACTCACTTGGTATTGAAACAAATCGTACTTTCGATATTCACGTATGAAAGTCCAGATACACTAGCGTTAAAACCGGGCGAGTTGGCCGTGCGGTTAGAAGCGCTCAGCTGTGAGCTTGCATCCGGGAGATTAGTGGGTTCAAATCCCACTGTCGGCAGCCCTGAAGATGGTTTTCCGTGGTTTCCCATTTGCACACCGGGCAAATGCTGGGGCTGTACCTTAAGGCCACGGCCGCTTCCTTCCAACTCTTAGACCTTTCCTATCCCATCGTCGCCACAAGACCTACATTATCTGTGTCGGTGCGACGTAAAGCCACTAGCAAAAACTAGCGTGAAAGAATCTACTCACCTTAAGAAAACGCAATTTCTTGTTATTTATTAGTCAGCAGATTAGCGACATTTTAAAATGACATGTATTTTAAATCAGTGTACAAACATAGGCAGCTCTTTTACACAAACTGCCAGGCTGAGTGGCTCAGACGGTTAAGGCGCTGGCTTTCTGAGCCCAAGTTGGCAGGTTCGTTCCTGGTTCAGTCCGGTGGTATTTGAAGGTGCTCAAATACGTCAGCCCTGTGTCGGTAGATTTACTGGCTCGTAAAAGAACACCTGCGGGACAAATTCCGGCACCTCGGCGTCTTATTCGCCAAAGTAAGGAAGCTTCGTGGGAGAGATGTGTCGTCTATGACGTCACAAAGTCCATCATCTCGGGCGTGGACTAAACTTCAGCGTATTTCGGGTATCTAAGTATCATCTTCTGTACCGGAAATTTCCATTGCAGGCAATATCGTCACTGAACCACTCTCGATTGCTAGCCATCTAGCTAGCCATTTCGCGGATGTGTCCGGCTCCGGGAATTACCATCGTGATTTCCTCGCACTAAAGCGGGTTGCAGAACGTCATCACCTCAGTTTTGCCACTCAAGCTTCAGATGACTATAACGTGCCCTTTACGGAGTGGCAACTCCGCAGCGCCTTGGCGCTTTGCAAGGGCACGTCTCCTGGACCAGACAATATCCATAACTAGATGTTGACACACCTTAGTGAGAACAGTCTTCTATATCCCCTTCGTGTGTTCAACCTAATCTGGATGGAGGGTAATTTTCCGTCTCATTGGCGAGAGGGCATAGTCATTCCTGTTCTCAAGCATGACAAAGATCCTAAGTATGCAGGAAGTTACAGACCAATTTGTCTTGCAAATTGCCTGTGTAAGCTATTTGAGAGGATGGTAAATCGCCGACTTGTGTGGTGTCTGGAGAAACAAGGACTCTTGTCCGAGTACCAGTGGGGTTTTCGAACCGCTCGATCGACCGCTGACCACTTGGTACGCCTGGAGAGCTCTATCCATGATGCGTTTCTCCGCAAACAGCATTTGGTAGCTGTTTCTTTTGATTTAGAGAAGGCCTACGGCACCACACGGCGATATGGTATCCTATCCGTCCTGCATCAATGGAGATTCCGTGGTAACTTGCCTTTATTTATTGCGAATTTTTTGTCCCTCCGTCGATTCTGTGTCCGAGTAGGGTGGATATATTCCCAATACCACGTTCAAGAAAATTGAGTCCCACAGGGATCCGTTCTTAGTGTCACTCTGTTCGCGATTGTCATAAACGGTATTGTCGCTGCTGCTGGTTCAGCAGTAATACCGTCGCTATATGTGGACGATTTTGCTCTGCACAATAGCTCGCGTAATATGGCAGTCGCAGAGCGACAATTACAGCAAGCTATTAGGAGAGTGGAGCAGTGGACATTAGAACATTGCTTTCGGTTTTACACCGCAGAGACCTCTGTTGTCCTCTTTTGTCGTCAACGTACTGTTCACCCTCCTCCTGAACTTTATCTCGGAAATGTCGCTCTTCCCGTAGTGGACACTTACAGATTTCTTGGTCTCCTTTTCGATAGTAAATTATCGTGGGAGCCACACGTGTGGCAGGTAAAAGTGCAATGCACTAAGAAGCTGAATATCATGAAGTTTCATAGCAGCACTAATTGGGGAGCTGGCCGCGTGGTGATTCTACGATTCTATAGGGCACATATATTATCCAGGTTAGACTACGGCAGTGCAGCATATGGCTCAGCAAGACCAAGCTTCCTTGCGAAGCTGAACAGCATCCACCACAGATGGGGTTAGGTTGGCAACGGGAGCTTTTCGTACAAGCCCCGTAGCTAGCTTGCTAGCTGAATCTGGTACGCCACCTTTACACCTGAGGCGCCAGCAGCTCCTGTCGTATGCTGCAAATTTGCGACAGATGCCACTTCACCCAAGCTATCCTTGCGTAATCAACAATGGACACCGTCTACTGTACGCTGCTTGTTCTCGAGCAACGCGGCCGGTTGGAATACGCTTGGATAGCAGTCACAGATTGTTTCACGTACCTTCGGTTCCTTGCCTTATCAGACAACCAAGTGGGGGTACCTCCTTGGGTAGAACGGCGATCTGACGTCATCCTGGATCTGCACACTGGTCCGAAGGAAAACACGGACCCTTCGATTTATCGGAGGCTCTTCCTGTCTGTTGTTGGCCGATATCCAGGTTCAGTCGTCGTCTACACGGTTGGTTCAAGGACAGAAACGAAGGCGGGCTGTGCGTTCGTTGTCGACAATAATAGGTTTCTTTTTGCTCTCCCGGAAACCTGTAGTGTGTACACAGCAGAGCTCTATGCTATCTGTGAAGCTCTGCGGTACGCACTGTCCGATAAGCCCGACACTTTCTTGTGTGTACTGACTCCTTGAGCTCGCTACAGTCTATTGATACCTGTTCCCCCCGGCACCCTCTGCTGCAGCGGGTCCAGGACCTGCTGGCCGGGTGCTCGGATACCGGCACCAGAATCACGTTTATGTGGCTCTCAAGCCACATGCGTTTAGAGGGAAGTGAATTAGCAGATAAGGCTGCCAAGGAGGCAGTTATTCGGCCCCCGTTGCCTTACAAGGTTCCAACAAGTGATATTTGCACTCAGCTGAGACATCTGGTTATGTCCCGTTGGGAGATGGAGTGGCAGGCCTGAGTGGCCTGACTCTCCCATCTATTGAAAGAAGAAGCCCCTCCGGTGTGTACTTACGGCGATCATTTTACCGTGGTACACACCCTTACGGAGTGTGTGGACCTGGTCGATCTGCGCCGTAGGCTTAACCTCCCAAGTACAATCTCCCTTATCCTGCGAGATGACGAGCAGTTAGCAGACCTCGTCATCCGTTTTATGAGGGATAGTGGTCTTTTTTATCGTGTGTAATGTTGTCCTTTGTCCTAGTGTATTTGTGTTAATTGCGCTTTTATCCCATTGACTTCATTTTAGTTCGTGTTGCGTATTTTAATGTGTTATTTTCACGTCTAACGTGAATTTTATATATATATACACACACACCTGTACTTCCAGGCAATGCCTTATTCCTTTGTTACCTGTATTTTCTCTTATTTTATTAGAAAATGAGGCATAGCGAATTAGATCCACTGATTGTTTTAATCTCATACTCCTTTTTCATCACCATTTTTTAAACTCTAGTCAGTGGATATATATTAAAATTATAACTCTCATATATCGTGTCTTCCATCTCATTCCATTAGGCCACAGGGGTCCCGGGTTCGATTCCTGCCAGTGTCGGGAATTTTAACCATAATTGGTTAATTTCGCTGGCACGGGGGCTGGGTGTATGTGTCATCTTCATCGTCATTTCGTCCTCATCACGACGCACAGGTCGCCTACGGGAGTCATATCAAATGACCTGCATTTGGCGAGCCGAATATCTCCTCGGACACTCCCGGCACTAAAAGCCATACGCCATTTCATTTTTAGGGGCCGGTGACTTTCGATGTTAGGCCTCTTTAAACAACAAGCGTCATCATCATCATCAAGAAACTCCTTATACTAGCATACAGATGATCTAGCTTTTAGTACACAAGGGTCAGGCTTTGAATCCGTGGAGAGAAATCTGACAACTCATTTAGAAATCTGTGAAAGTTCTACAATCAGTACCAACTCAGATCCAATCCTTCTAAGACACTTCCCTTCCATTTAAGGAATAGGGAAGCGCATCGTCACTTACGTCTATAATGGGCAGGTATTCAGTTGCAGCACTGTCACACTCCAAAATACCTGGGAGTGACCCTTGTTAGAGCTTTTCCGCTCAAAACCCATTGTGAGATTAATAAGATGAAAATCTTCAGAAGAAGCAATTTTATTCACAAATTGTCAGGGTGACCATGGTGCTCTCATCCTCCAACAATCCGAACTTTAGCAATGACACTGTGTTTTTTCTGGTGCTGAATATGCTTCACCAGTTTGCTACAGTTAACCTCACGCCAGACAGGTACGTATGCAAGTCAATAAGTATCTGCAATTTTGCTCTAATTGTCTTTAGATTGGCTGTATGGCGTTGTGTTCTCACCAGCCGCTAGATGGCACCGTTTTCTATGTATGTGGTAGATTTCAGCGTTATCAGATCAGTACAGCTTGCGCTGTTGCAGCCTTAAGATGGCCGCGCCACTCTCTGTTTGCTCCAAGGAAGAACAGCGTCGC
Source organism: Anabrus simplex (assembly GCF_040414725.1). Taxonomy (NCBI): domain Eukaryota; kingdom Metazoa; phylum Arthropoda; class Insecta; order Orthoptera; family Tettigoniidae; genus Anabrus; species Anabrus simplex. The sequence goes on from NC_090266.1 coordinate 1,160,131,661, forward strand.
GTAGTCAGTTTTTTTGTGGTCTGAAGGTGTACCAGGAGCGCAAATTCTCAGAACAGACACTCATCTGTTTTCAGGGATCATATTCACAGCGAAGTGTTACAATGATTGCATCAGTTACGGGCTGCAGATGTGACGCTCTGATCTTGATGAGGAAAGATCAGAGCGTCCATCTGCAGCCGTAACTGATGCCAATATTGTACAAGTGCGTGATATGATCCTGAAAAACAGATGAGTGTCTGTTCTGAGAATTTGCGCTCCTGGTACACCTCAGACCACAAAAAAACTGATTACGCGACGCTGTTCTTCCTTGGTGCAAACAGAGAGTGGCGCGGCCATCTTAAGGCTGCAACAGCGCAAGCTGTACTGATCTGATAACGCTGAAATCTACCACATACATAGAAAACGGTGCCATCTAGCGGCTGGTGAGAACACAACGCCATACAGCCAATCTAAAGACAATTAGAGCAAAATTGCAGATACTTATTGACTTGCCCTCGTAGATACGGCTCTCAGTGAAATCTGGTGGTTGATTACAGGCTGTTTAAAGTCTACTCTGACAGAGAAACTCTCTTACCTCCCTGGAATAGCGCCACCCTGTGCACGTAGAGAAGTAACCGCCAACAGGGAGAGGCTTAATGTGGACCAGAAGTGCGACAACCCGCTGAATGGACATAATCCTCCTCAGCAACGGCTGAGATCTCGTAAGAGCTTCCTGAGGACATCTGAGGTGCTTACTGTCTCAGCAGAGAAGGCAAGGCTGGAGCCATGGAAGAAGTGGACCCCTCACCTTCGTGGATGGATGCCAGCAACTGAGTAGTTACCATTTGAAGATAATGAAAGCTGTCTGGTGTGGAAGTCGTGAAGAGGCTACGATCAGGAGTAGGAAAATCAGGGATAACTTGAAGAAATGGGGGTTGAGCACGAGTGATACCGTGAATGTGGACTACAACAAACCACGAGCCACATGCGTTAGTGCCCTCTGTGCCCAACATCTTGCACAGAGGATGATCTCTTCCGAGTGCATTGGGCATTGCAAAATACTGGACATGTGTAATATGATCTCACGTGTTATGTTTTGTGTACTTCAAATTCACGTACGTTAACTGTAAATTTGTATACTTTAGAGTATAATATAATTTCTAATTTTGATACCAGCAAGGCAAAGTGTATGGAATTTTATTCTATTATGGCGTTTCAGCTGCAATATAGCCTGTATAGATATGATATGTATGATGAATTCAGGCTAAGCAATATTGTCTAGGTAACATTTGATTAAAGTTTTCAGGTTATAGGTTCAAGTATGCACAAGAAGGTATGTGGGATGGTGGTACATTAAAACCGCTGTAGTCACACGATTTTGAATGTAAGCATGCAAACGTGTATGCATTGTGTGGTACAGGTGCCGTGTGTCATTCTGTGGAATGGAGTTCCACGCCTGATTCACTTTGTCGGTCAAATCTACAACGGTTAATGCTGGTATTGGATGATGCTTGATTTGTCGTCCCATAAGTGCTCAGTGGGTGAAAGATCTGGTTATTTCGCAGGCCAAGGCAACTAGTCGACACTCTGTAGAGCACGTGTGTGACATCAGCGGTATGACGACGAGCGTTATCCTGTTGGAAAACACCCCCTTGAATACTGTGAATGAATAGCAGCACAACCGTTTCATTCACCGGTCTGACATACAGATCCGCTGTCAAAATTCTTGGGATTACGACTGGAGTGTTCCTGCTGTCAAAGAAAACCGCTCCCCAGACCGTAACTGCTGCTGTAGGTCCAGTGTGTCGACGCCGCAGACAGCTTGGCTACAAGCGTTCACCTGGCCTCTTCTGTACCAACCTACGGCTATCACTGGCACCAAGACGGAAACTGCTCTCATCTGAGAACACACAACATATATCCACTTCCCCTCCAAAGAGCTCTAGCTTGACACCACTGAAATTACAGATGGCAGTGCTTCGGAGTTAGTGGCATGAACGCTACAGGACGTCTGGCTCGGAGCTGTCCTTCAGGTAATCGATTTGTTACAGTTCGCTGCGTTACATTGGTGCCAACTGAAGTTCTAAGGGCTGCTGCAGATGCAGTACGATCCAACACAGCCATGCGGCGAATACGACGGTGTTCCCTCTCCGTAATGGCCCGTATACGGCTGGACCCCTGTCTTCTTGAGACATTGTCTTCTCATTACCATTGGTGCCAACACCGATGCACTGTGGATACATTCTTACCCCAAGTCCTTCTGCATTGTCGCGGAAAGAACATCCACCTTCTCGTATCCTGTTACATGACTTCGTTCAAACTCTGTAAGCTACTGATACTGCCTTCTTCATGTCCTTAAAGGCAGGTTTGACTCACACCTACGTTACAACGTCACACCGTACGATGATCAACGCTCACGAAGTGTACAGCGTCAGTTTAAAGCAAACTTGCCTTGCAACGTCATAGTAGCGCTACTAGCACCACTCTCCGTCGACTTGCGCACTATTTTTTTAGGCGTCATCTTTCACATGTGCAAACATGTCTCCCGAATTTCGCTTATCTAGCATACAGTAACTCCTTAGTGTTAGGATTTCACTTTCTGCCATTGTACCTGCAGAAGGATATACATCAGAAATCCCATAAATCTTAATTATCAGTTGCAGGCATATATAGGAAATTCAGAGGCGAGTTTAAACCTTTTGGCACCGAGCGAGTTGGCCGTGCAGTTAGGGTCGCGCAGCTGTTCGCTTACATTTGGGAGATGGTGAGTTCGAAACCCGCCGTCGGCAGCCCTGAATATGGTTTTCAGTTTGTTTGCCATTACCACACCAGGAAAATGCTGGGACTGTACCTTAATTAAGGTCATGGCCGCTACCTTCCTAGTCCTAGCCCTTTCGCATTCTTGCGTCGCCGGAAAGCTTCCATGCGTTATTGCGACGTTGAACCACCAGCAAAGATTTAGAAAAAGAGAGAGAGGAAACTACATGCATGCATACATAAGGAGCGAGTTGGAAGCATGGTAGGGCGCGAAGCTGTAAGCTTGCTTTTCGAAGATTGTGGGTTTAGACCCCACCATCGGCAACCCTCAAAGTGGTTTTGCTTGATTTTCCATTTTCACACCAGGCGATTGCCGGCTCTGTTTCTTAATTGAGACCACGGCCGCTTCCTTCTCAGTACTGCATTTCCTATCCTGTTGTCGCCGAAATCCTAAGTCAGTACGATGTGAAACCGCTAGAAAAAAAGGAAACATACATACAATTTTTTGGATGCGGTACATGTTGATGCTATTTGGATGTTTCTCCTGTATGTGGCGAAGGTCTTTCGGTTTATATGTATACGACAGATTTTGAAGGGATTCACCTTTCTAGATACCTCGCCGCCACATCCGGTCGTGTTCTATTGGACCTCCAGCACTATGGACTATCGCCCGACATCAAAGTTTCCATTGAATCAAATTCCGGCGGAGCACAGGCATGGAGCTTCTGTCCTATTCCTTCCTACATGCTTTCCGTAGATCATCCACGGTCCACCGACGGCGATATCTTTTTCAGCAGTCCAGATGCACAGAAACCCATTGGACTGGCTCCAGGGCTCTTCATAGGTACGTCTTGAAACGGAATTACAGAATTCCTAATTCCCGTTCCATTTCCTGATGTAAACGATATTCTGGTGGTATGACTTAGGCCTTCCCAAACGGATCCGCACATGGTTGGTGTCCGCTCCATACAATTCCTTTCAGTAGATAGGTGTCATAATGGTCCGTCTCATTAGGTGAATGGTCAGCGTTGAGGTCTTCGGTCCAGAAGGTCCCGGGTTGGATTCCCGGCCGGGTCGGGGATTGTAATCGCCTTTGATTAATTCTTCTGGCCCGGGGACTGGGTGTTTGTGTTTTTCCCAACACTTTCCTCTTTATATCCAGACAGCTCACTTCACTGCCAACCACTACAGAAATACGCAATAGTGATTACATCTCTCCATATAGGGTTGGCGTCAGGAAGGGCGTGCGGCCATAAAACAAGGCGAAATCCACATGTGCGACACAGTTCGCATCCGCGACCCCACAGGTGTAGGAAAAGCGGTAGAAAAAGAAGAAGGTAGGTGTCGTAATGGATTCCTGGAAGTATCTTTCAGTCTCCTTCATTTTTTCTTAAACCGTGTATAACATCAACTTACCCGCATAACTGAGTCATACAACCATAAACCCCAGTGGGTAACTGTACGAGCGAGTGGCTGCGCGGGTCGATCACGTAGCTGTCAGCTTGCTTTCGGGAGACAGTGGGTTCAAACCCCACTCTCGGCAGCTCTGAATATCTTTAATCAAATAGACCAAGTGGATTTCCTGATATTCTTTCTCTGAATCCATGTACTCTTCACCACGGTCGAGTTCCCCATGGCAAAAATCAGTCGGCCTCTGTCCACTACCATTTGACACATCATGCAAACTTTCCTTCCGAATCGTTTCTATATAGGCTGCATCTTTGTCCACTTTAATATTGAAATTTCTAAGTATGATTCTTACATCATGTACAGAGATGCATTCCTTTTCTTATTCACCGAGCGAGTTGTCCGTGCGATTACGGGCGCGCAGCTGTGAGCTTGCATTCGGGAGATAGTGGGTTCGAACTCCACTGTCGACAGCCCTGAAAATTATTTTCCGTGGATTCCCATTTTTACACCAGGCAAATGCTAGAGCTGTATCTTAATTAATGCCACGGCCGCTTCCTTCCCACTCCCAACCCTTTCCTGCCCTTCGCTGAACATTTCATGAAACACCTTCGCTTCTGACAGAACATTGGTATCTCTAAGGGTACTGTTGATAATACTGTAGAGACTGCAGAATATTTGTGGAGTGAAGGACACAGTTCTATTTTAACAGCAAAAGTTAATGTGGATCGCCTCGGACGGCACTTTGGAATCATAAGATCACTAACATGTGACGACCTCCCGTCCACCATCGATTGTCTCCACGTACAGTCAGTTTACGTTCCTACTGAAATTACACTTTCCTCGAGTGCGAATTGTGAGCCACTCCTATAAACAGTGTGAATCTGCCAAGAGTTTCTTGTATACCATTTGGTTGGTTATATCATTGACAAAGCCGGAAAGATTACAATTTGTGACTCTTGTATTAGCATACTTGGCAGCGGGTACGTGAAGTAGAAATCTGTTGAGACATTCACTAAACTGAAGGATTTTTTTGCAAGCTGCTTTACGTCGCACCGACACAGATAGGTCTTATGGCGACGATGGGATAGGAAAGGGCTATGAGTGAGAAGGATGCGCCCGTGGACTTAATGTACAACCCCAGCATTTGTCTGGTGTGAAAATGGGGAACCCCGTAAAACCATCTTCAGGGCTCCTGACAGTGGGGTTCGAACCCACTATCTCCCGATTACTGGATATTGGCCGCACTTAAGCCACTGCAGCTATCGTGCTCGGTCTGAAGGATTATGGACAATTACAATCGTACTGCTCATCCTTCTGAAAGTTTCCCTCTAGACAGAAAAAATTGGTAGTTGTAAAATGTTTTAACAGGGTTTTTTTTGGGGGGGGGGGGGTAATTTTTATGACTGGAAAGCATGAGTGAGGTGAACCTTGCGGTCGTGGGTTCAGGGCGCGTCTGTGAACATGCAATGGAAATCATTCCCCTGCTTATTTTTAATTACATGAAATTTCGTTTCGTTGTTCGGGTTTAAGGAAATCAGGAAGGGGCTAAAATCGCCCAAAGCAGTGAAAAGCGTTGGAAAATTTTCTAAGATTATCACCGGTTAGTGATTACCTCGATCTGGCTCACTCAGCTTATCCACCGTTTGCTACGATTGTCACGGACCACAAGGATGTGGAACAGGATTAAATGTATGAAGATCGGTCAAATTTAACGACTAGCTTCTGCTGAGGGTGAGTACTGGAAATGAATCCACAGTAATACAGTGCGTATACAATCATGTTGTCTACGCAGTGGGGTGTAGAAGTGGGACTGTAGCAGAAGTTCATGCAGTGAATAAAATATCTGGGAATTTTTTCTCAACACTTTCGCTGAGTTTGACCTTAAAAACTGCTTGCTTTCATTGGCTCGTGGCTGTTCGCTGCGGAGACATATTGTATGTAGGATCTTCTTGTTGAAATGAAATCACGCGAGCATTTCTGTAGTGGCGTTACCAAGGAATTCTGCAAAGAGAATCGCAGGGTCAAGTAATCAGGGGAAGTAGAATTGGAATTTACTTACGCTACTACATTGTGCTACTGCATCGTTACTAGTTGCATGCCTCGGTGGCGAATCCAGGATACGCCACTGCGTAAGATCAAATTAAGCCGCTACCAGACAGTTATCCGCTCAGAAGCCCTCATACGCCACAGATTGCTTGATGCTGAGTAGGAAAGGATTGTAGCATAAACTGGAGGTCCAGGACAGGAAGATCTTTATAAAGATACTAGGGCCGATCAAAGTAGAGGCGAGTGCAGAGGCAATCAAACCAGGAGCTATACAGTTATACTGAAAAAATCACAGACGTAGCCAGGAAGAGGCGTCTGACTTGCTATGGACATGTCACGAGGATGAACCCAACTAGGATGGCCTACCGGCTTCTCAACTACTGGGAAAACAGATAGGGACACCATGGCTAACAGAAGTGAAGAAAGACATGCAGGAACTGGGAATAACTGAAAACGGCATCAGAAACCGAGCACCTCTCAGAAGAATAATCGAACAAAAGAGGTTTCAAGACAGATCATCATCTAAAAAAGAGGCACTCATAGGACAAAAGAAAGAAGAGAGAAACATAGCCAGAGAATGCGCGAGTATTGGGCAAATATCATGTCCCCCTCCAAGCAGAAAAGTTGAACATCTTGGTCCTTAGTTGGCCCTTTCGAAGAAAGAAGAATGCCACTTTTCTTTGAATGAATAAATATACGAAAATAAAACTGACTGTTTATATCGAGTGCAGTATAAATCAATCCGGAATGCCTTGAAAAGTTCACTTACTGCTTTTCTTTCGATTATAGCGCTTTTTTTTAATACTACACCCCAATCAGTATTTCGCTGAGCAGTGGAGGAGAGCTTCGTATTCATGAGTGAACGTCAATGCTCCCTCCCTTTCCTGCAAATTGTATTCGCTCTTCGCTTTCCTGTGACGTATGCTTCTTACGTAAGCTGCCCGCATTTACGTCATGCCAGCCCGGCCGCACTGGGCTAGCCTCAACGGGCGCCTAGCTGATCACCTCTGATGTACAGGATATCCATTCAGAAAGAGTTTCGACAATAAGAGACTTAGGAGTAATATTTGATGAAAAATTAACCTTCAGCGCCCGCATTACAAAAATAACGAACGATGCCAACCGTATGCTCGGGTTTATAATATGGAGTTCTAAATTATTGACTCAATCATCGGCAGTTGATCAGTTATTCACTAGCCTTGTTAGGAGTAAATTAGAATGTGCGTGTGTAATTTGGGACCCGCATTCATAGGAACAAATAAATGGTATTAAAATTGTTCAAAATTAGTGTTTGCGGTATCTGTATTATAAAACAAATAATACATTTTGCCCTTTTGATACATCAACACGATATTTATGAAGTAACTTTAACCTCACGTCGTTGCGTAACAGAAGAATTATTATTTCGTTAAAAACGATATACAAAATTTTAAACAATAAATTTAATTCCATAGGACTGTTGAATTTTATCTCCTTTCATGTTCCACGAGTTAGAGCTCGCAGGAACTCGGTATTTCACGTGTTAAGATCCATAACCCTCTCATTACTTGAACTCACCACTTATGAAAATGCTACGTTTTTATCAGTACATATGCTACAGGAATAGATTTATTTTCAGGATCGCACACTGTCTTTAATAAACATTTGAAAGCCTGTGTTTCTAATTTACAAATTCAGGTTCTTTTTTAATTAATCGGTGGTCTTTAAGGTATTTATTGTTGTGGTCACTTACTACTTTAGTTACATCTTTGTTTTAGTTCCTGTATTTTCAGAGTACAGAAATATCCTTGATATACTTTAGATCTTATTTTCTCTGTACTGTATAGGCCTATGTATTTTCTTCTTTTCTTTCTTCTTCCTTGTCTTTATTGTTATTTTTATTTTGGATGTATTTTTACTTACATATGTATTATAAGTATTGTTGTGTTAAAAAAAGTACTGTGTCGGGTTAAGTGACTCAGACGGTTGAGGCGCTGGCCTTCTGACCCCAACTTGGCAGTTTCGAGCCTTGCTCAGTCCGGTGGTATTTTAAGGTGCTCAAATCCGTCAGCCTCGTGTCGGTAGATTTGCTGGCAAGTAAAAGAACCCCTACGGGACAAAATTCCGGCACCTCGGCGTCTTCGAAAACCGTTAAAGTAGTTAGTGGGACATAAAGCAGATAGCATTATTGTTATCAAGAAGGTACTGCATTGGGCCTGCTGCCTGTGTACTTTCAAAGAGACAAATAAATTAATTTGTCTTTGCATGAGATACAAATTTTGTCTGAACTGCATGGAGTTCGTCACCTCTTCTCTTGAAATAGATATATCTATTATTACTGCTTTCATCTAGCGAGAACAACCTAAACTACTATCTGAGAGAGTACTTTTCGCTTGATGGAAGTAGTTCCGTTTTTTCGCTAAATGGAAGCGTCAATGTAATTTTTGTCATCTTCATATAACTGCTGCGGACGGAGCCCCTGAGAATCACTCGCGGAGCCCCAACGGTTCGGTGGAATACAGTTTGGGAAACGCTGGTCTATAGCATTACCATGAGTGTGGATGACTCTCAGAACAAGACCACATACTGATAGGACCTGTGGAAATCGTCCACGGAAAATCAAACCTAACGGAGGCATAAAATAAAATTCCCGCATGTCAGAAGGGATCAACGCCAGGCAGAGAGTTACACTGGAGCATAGCACTCGTGATATAAGCTGTTACTGTTGGCCAGACGACTGCACAGTGGTGGTGCTGTTGGACGGAGCATCAACGCGATGTATTAACACCTGCTCATCGGAGTCCCATTTACGGTGCTGCAGATAACATGAGATTTGGGCAGAAGTGCAGTAGAGTAAGATACCATTTAGCGATTAGGGTAGATTTAGTCTCGACATCGATTCCAGAGGTAAGCTAATCTGAAGATCAGTTGGAAAACGATATTGCTCTTGGGGTGGTTTTATGTTGAATGGTGATACGAGAGGCGCCCCAAAAGTAAGTTCACAGGACGTTTATCGTATTTTGTAAACGGAATGCTATACTGATTGCAATTGTAGCAGAACTTTGTTTCTGTTTCATTTGGTATTTCTGTATTGGTTAGTTGCACTGTGCACTACTATCTTGGTGATGAGTTAAAGATGGGGGTCGGCTGGAGTAGCGGTCTAGAGGATTTTACTGGCTGCGGATATTCATAATCAGTTGGTGGAAGTCTATGCCGAAAGTGTGATGAGACGTCCGTGTGTGGTGAAATGGTGCTCCGAAGTTGACATTTTACATTGGCAGGCTCTGTCATCTCTAACACCCGCCCCCCTCCAGCCCAGTTTTCACTGATCAGTACTACGATATTTTAGGTGTAATAGCTTAATTTATGTGATAATAAATTATCATCATCATCTTCATCATCATCCGATGACACTGCCTGAATAGAAACCTATATCCGAGACAGATTGATCATGCAGCGTAAATCAGATAATATCGTGAAGCGAAAAAGAACTTGAAGCGCTGCAGATACAGAAATAAGAGCTCTCTTTTAGTAACTCTTGACGAATCTCAATAACGACGCGTCGTTTTTATCTAGTGCATTCACAACGGATGACAAACTTTCGAAATTGTCTGCGAAGTATAACACAGTGCTAAGCCAAGTACCCAACCACATAATAGTAGGCAGAGGAGGAATCCTAAGACCTGGGTTTTTTTCTTTAATCATATCGATTCTCGAGAGTTTTTTTACAAGTACTCTTTTGGCATTATACTCTAATTTATCCACTTTAGGATACTGAGCGCGTACAGTTCCACATAACTTGTGTAGAGCAGGAAGTACGCAAATTACATGTATCATTTTGGAAAATATTACAGAAAGCTCTTCGGCAGCTTTTTTTAAAATTTAAGCTGCTCTGTCAGTAGTAGAAGAAATATATTGTAATATTTTACATCTTTTGGCCAAAGTGCCTGCATGGCTTCATTAAATAACTTAGCTACAGTGACATGCCTTGCAGCACACACTTCTTTACATGCTAGCAATTAAGAATGTTCACATGCAGTTGTGTCATACTTCAACACACCAACTACAACATTTCCTAATTTTCTGCCACTTGAATCAGTGGTTTCGTCAAAGTCCACCTACAGTTATTCGTCATTACATACTGTTCGAATTCTTTGTAAAGTTTCTTCGTAACATTTCGGGAGATAGATTTCCCTTAATGTGAATTCGTCTGGAGGCACAAAATTAATGTATTTTGTTAGGAAATTTCTCAGTTTGGGATTATTATTTTGCCAAGAGAAATGTCTGCGCAAACAAATGCTCTACATACATCTAAATAATGCTGGAGTATTTGGATGAGCCTATATTTGAAGTAGCTGGTTCATCTATTAGTAATTGTCGCGAAAGCACACGCGAAACAGCCGCATTATGCTTATTTCAAGACAAATTCTGGGTTACTTGGGAACGTGGATCTGCACTAACTGTTTTACCACACGGTTGGCAAAATAATACTTTTCCATCGATTGTGAAAATGTTTTAAAATCCCTCTACGTATTGTTGACCCCTGTGGGTGGGGGGACGCAGACAAAGAATACACCCACGGAATACTGTGCCTGTCGTAAGAGGCGACTAAAACGGGTGTCCAAGGGATGATTGTATTAGAACTATGAAACTACTTGTGATTAGTACCATCACGCGGGGAACACTATGGGTCGCCTTTACTTGTGAGTAATGTCACTATGTTAGGTACACAATAGGTTTGTTATTAGTAGCAGCAGAGAGCGGTTCACTATGGGTTTCCAGTACCTGTGATTAGGAACACTATATGCGGAACATCACGTGCTTACATTGCCTGTGATTTGTACCATTATATGAGAAACACCACGGGTCTGGGCGTTGCCTGTGATTAGTACCACTATATGAACGACACTATTGGTCTGCGTTGCCTGTGTTTTGTACCCGCTATGTGAGGAACACCACGGGATAGTACGAGTCCCTGTGATTTGTACACCTGTGTGAGGTGCACCATGGGTTTGCGTTGCCTACGAGTGGCGCCATTATGTGAGAAACACCATAGGTCTGCGTTACCTGTACGACGTACAATACTTGCGAGCAGTACCATAATGTTTGGAACACCGTGAGTTTGCGCTACCTTTGATTAGTACAGCAACTTGAGAAATACCATGGTTCTACTTTACTAGCGATAAGTGCCATTATGAGGGACCGTTGACCTGGATGTTGAACCCCTTTAGACAACAAGCATCTTCGATTCAGGATTGTGCTTTGGATGCAGTCAGTAATATTTTTCTGGGAAGGTGAGGCATTGCGGTTCGGATCCACTGATTGTTTTAAATTCATATTCATCCATTCATTCTTCATCATCACGTTTTGAATTCTGGTCAGAGGATGAATTTTGTACTTTTAAATTGTCATTGCATTTCGTACCATTAGGGGCTGATGACCTAGATGTTAGGCCCTTTAAACAACAAGCATCATCATCATCACGTATTGTTGAAGACACGATTTAGTACTCGACTTCACTTTCGGCATTGTTTTTGCAGATTACACACCTATTTAAGGTGAATCACTATTTCAGTTTAAAAAAGTATAGCAGCAGACGTTGAAGGAAATATTTCTTCTCTCTTAGGAATTCAGACAAAATCGCACGACACCTGAAATGATTTATGGACCCGAACAACTAACCTTACTCTTAGGAGTAGCACAATCCCACTACCTCCTGTTGGAGGAATATCTTCCCAGCCCCCAGTGCGTAGTTTAATTTACGGTGTTCCCCGTCACCTTATCATTTCGTGTCCGTCTCCATGGCTAAAATGGTTAGCGTGCTGGCCTTTGGTCGCAGGGGTCCCGGGTTCGATTCTCGGCTGGGTCGGGAATTTTAACCATTATTGGTTAATTTGGCTGGCGTGGCGGCTGGGTGTATGTGTCGTCTTCATCATCATTCCATCCTCATCACGACGCGCAGGTCGCCTACGGGAGTCAAATGAAAAGACCTGCATCTGGCGAGCCGAACTTGTCCTCGGACACTCCTTGCACTAAAAGCCATACGCCATTTCATTTCATTTTTTCACTCCGTGATTCCCTTTCGCGGATATTTCATAAACAAAATCCGAGCGGACTGATTAATACGAGTGCGTTAGAATGCTAACTCAATAAGGGAGGGAAACAACTTCAAATCAAATCCCTGTCTAAAGGTAAACGACGTAGCCAGTGACCGGCAAGTCTTCGAACTTCCAGAGGGAAGTCCTTAAGAAGCCTCAGAAATATGACCTAGATACACTTTTAAAAACAATACCGCAATCGTAAAATGAGAATATGAGCATCATTTTAAAACACACAAGAATTTTAAATTTTATTGAGTATCAAATTTTGCCGATTTACTTGCTTATTATGGATTTTCTTGAAATATGAATTTACACTTGAAAAATGTGGAAACTTGTGTTTTTATATGAAATCAAATTAGGTTTCTCGCGTGAGGAAACACAATACAAATGTCGACTTGCTTGTAGACAGAATCCATTCTCATTTTCTCGTGCTCCGCTCGTTGAAGTCAGGGACGGCCAACAGTTTTGACTCGATGGAGCACATGGCAAGCGCATTAAGTCTGTCTTCCTTCACGAATCAAGGTATTGCTAGTTAACGACTAATCCTTTTCAGCATTTGTGGAGCACCTACGTTGTTATTCGCAACAACTACGCGGGAAATAGTACTTCCGTATTGGATAATGACCATTTTATAATCATACTAAAATTTGAATGTCTCATGGCTGAGTCAGTATTGAACCTGGGCCAGAGTGGCGGGAAAATAATAATTGAGTTCTTAACTTTCTAATGGGTTAAGTGTCAAAATCCGAAAGCATCATTGTCCAAAACAATGGTATCTTGTTTTCTTCCGTAGTTTGTGCCTCTTCTGTGTTATAAAATGATGCTCATATTCTCATTTTACGATTGCGGTATTGTTTTTAAAAGTGTACCTACGTCATATTTCTGAGGCTACTTATGGATTTACCTCCGGAAGTTCGAAGACTGGTACGAGGGCGATTCAAATGAAGTATCCGAAATGTCGCTCAATGGTTCTGCCTGTTGAGGGTACTGTTACAGAGACTTGAACTGACATCCTGTATGTGGCGGTATCGGGCAGACAAGCAACCACCATCAAAGTATCGGTGTAACAATGGCCGACTCACTTCACATGTGCATGAAAGAACACCGGTCTATTAATTCAGTGTTTGAGTTGTGAAGGTGTGAAACCTATTGAAATTCATCGGCATATGACGACTCAGTACTGTGATGTATGTTTCTTACAGCGAGAGAATGACAGTGTTCGGCCTCAGACCTCTCGCTTCACGTGTTTGACTCCCCTATGGGTGGGGGACGCAGACGAAGAATTCGCCCACGCTATGCCCTGCCTGTCGTAAGATGCGACTAAAAGGGGCGACCAAGGATGACTATTAGAACCATGGAACTACTTGTGATTAGTACCACCACGCGGGGAACACCATGGGTCGCTATTACTTGCGCGTAGTACCACTATGTTAGGTACCGAATAGGTTTGTGATTAGTAGCAAACGAGCGCGACGGCCTTCACAGTACCTGTGATTAGTAATCTGAGCGACACCATGGGATGAGGGAATCCATGGTTATGGCTTGCATATGATTAGTACCCACTATATGGGGAACACCACGGGATAGTACGAGTCCCTGTGGTTAGTACACTTACGTGATGAACACCATAGGTTTGCGTTGCCTGTAAATGGCGCCGCAATATGCGACACAGCGTGCCAATTTCATTACCTGTGAGTAGTACCATAATGTGTGGAATACCGCGAGTCTACGCTACTTTTGATTAGTACAGCAACATGACAAATACCATGGTTCTCCTTTTCTAGAGATAAGTACCATTATGAGGGGCCGATGACATGGATTTTGGACCCCTTTCGACTACAAGCATCATCGATTCAGTATCGTGCTATAGAAGTAGTCCCTTGGTCAGAAATACTATTATATTACGCCAGCTTTTTTGCATGTGAGGCACTGTGGGTCGGTTCCACTGATTGTTTTAAATTCATATCCATCTATCCATTCATTTTCGTCCTCACGTTTTGAATTATGGTCAGTGGAGGATTTTGGACTTTTAATTTTTCATTTCATTTCGTCTCAATTCGTATCATTTTGGGCCGATGACCTAGATGTTAGGCCCTTTTAAACAACAAGCATCATCATCATCATCATCATCATCATCATCATCATCATCATCACGTGTTTGAGCCATCAAGGAGGCACTGAGAGACGTTCCGGTCGGATGAAATTAATGAAGGCGGTGAACGAGTGGCGGCGTAGTCAGTCAAAGGATTATTTTTCTAGAAGAATCATTGCACTTTGTAAGCGCTGGGGACTTCTATTGAACTTAACGGAAACGACGTAGAAAATGATTGAGTTGTGTACCACTTTAGCTCAGTAAAATACATTGAAAATATATATTTAAGGTTTTCATTTGCTTCCCCCTCGTATGTAACACGTTATTTTACTTGTAGGCTCGAGCATATTCGTAGTAACAACAGCATGTTAAAATCACGTACAATATGCACTTTTAGGATGAAATGAATCTGATGAGAACATTCCTGCTAGTCAGAACTTACTGTAATTATAACATAGCTCTACGTGGAATACCATATTGCTCATATACTGTAGTATAATGAGCTAAGAAATGTGGACATAAAACATAATCTTTAAATATTACTGACAATATTTTGAAAAAAATATGGCATTTACTTGGCCGAATTTATAACCACGTCTTTAGTTTATAAGGAAGAATACACAATTCTAATCTCGACCATTCTCAGAGTGGTTTACCATATTTGACATGTTGTCTTTCGGAATAGTACCTGATATAGTCTTGGGGCGTTTTCCTCGCTGTCCTAGATACAGTTTGTTAAAGAACCCAGCAATATAGACACCACACTAACGAAGAACAACATTTTTTGGTCCATGAGAAAGAATCAAAAACATCTGAATATGAAATCTGAATCTTTTACAAATGAACTGTCCGTCATTTACTTACGTTAACGATGTTCTTCGTATTGTTATTTTGTTCACACATATGCAGTCTAAATAGGTTGTGTGGAGCAAAATCTACTTCCAAGTATCTGATCATGGAGTAAAATCCTAGCTAGCTCCGAATTTAACGCATGGCAAGTAGTATACCCACTAAAGAAAACTTCCAGAATCCAGGTCTTTTTCTACATTCACTACGAGTTCACTACGAAGGACTTTAGTGTGAAATCGTTAACTAAAGCAAGGGAACATTATCTCGGTATCTTTTGCCGTGTATTGAATTAATTTGGGATATTATAGAGCTATTATTTACTTTTAACTTTGAGACGCTTCATACAATAAATATTCCTTGTTAATATCTGAAGAAAATGGCATTTATTGTATTTAGTGATTTTAATCCAATAGTTGTTTGTTACGGTGGAAGCTTATGTACCGTATATTTGTTGCAACTAGTTTACTTGCTTTCCAAAACATTCAATCTTATGGTTTTCTTAATTTGTTTCAGGTAAGTGTCTGATGTTATCCTGGTAGAAAATCCTAACTTTGACGGTAAGACAAAATTCCAGATACTTTTAATAAATTGGAAGGGGAGCTGTGATCTCCATTATTTTCCGTATAATGAAGTGTATCCAAGAGATTCATCGATGAGTAGAACACCGTGTACGTTAAGAAGGTTAAACATTTAAATGTTAGAGCGACTGCAATGATGAAGCGAGAGGTTAAAGTACAGTATGTTCATAAAAAGCAGAACACCTTTGAAGACTAGAGATAAGAAGTTCATATTCACGGGACATGTTCTTTAATATTCATTAGACCCGCTGTAGGTGGGGGACGCTGGCGAAGAATACACCCACGGTATCCTCTGCCTGTCGTAAGAGGCGACTAAAAGGGGCGACCAAGGGATGATCGAATTAGAACCATGAGGCTACTTGTAATTAGTACCACCACGCGGGGAACACCATGGATCGCTTTTACTTGCGCGTAGTACCACTATGTTAGGTACAAAATAGGTTTGTGATTAGTAGCAACAGAGTGCGCTTCCGGCTTTTACAGTACCTGTGATTAGTACCACTATATGAGCGACACCATGGGTGGGCAACACCATGGTTCTGGCTTTCCTATGATTAGTAACCACTCTATGAGAAACACCACGGAATAGCACGAGTCCGCGTGGTTAGTACACTTCCGTGATGAACACCATAAGATTGCGTTGCCTGTAAATGGCGCCGCAATATGCGAAACACCGTAGGTCTGTATTACATGTGCGAATTTCATTACCTGTGAGTAGTACCATAATGTGTGGAATACATCGAGTCTACGCTACTTTTGATTAGTACCGCAGCATTACAAATACCATGATTCTACTTTTCTAGCGATAAGTACCATTATCAGGGGCGGATGACATGGATTTTGGGCCCATTTAGACTGCAACCATCATCGATCCAGTAATATGCTATAGAAGCAGTCCCTTGGTTAGTAATACTCATGTTTTACGTCAGTTTCTGTGATTGTGAGGCATTGCGTGTCGGATCCACTGATTGTTTTAAATTTATTTCCATCCATTCATTATTGGTCTTCACGTTTTGAATTATGATCAGTGGAGGATTTTGGGCTTTTAATTTTTCATTACATTTCGTCTCATGTCGTACCATTAGGGGCCGATGACCTAGATGTTAGGCCCCTTTAAACACCAAGCATCATCATCATCATCATCATCTTCATCAATATTCATTAGTTCATAAAAAGCAGAACACCTTGAAAGACTAGAGATAGGAAGTTGATATTCTCAGGACATGTTCATTAGTATGTTCTGCAGAAACGGTTACCATTTCAGTCACCTAGGTACAGCATGTGTCATGTTGTCTAGTAGGCACTGGGTCCTCCATGGACACTGATAACTTGTTCAATGCATTATGGCATCGACGCGTATAAGATGCGAATGGCGTCCTGGTGTATAGCCTTCCATGCTGCATTCACCTGGTTCCTCAGTTCAACTTTGGTGGTTGGCATTGGGTCACAGCGCCGCACCCGTCGTTTCACCATATCCCACACATTTTCGATTGGCGACAAGTCCGGTGATCGGACGGGCCAGGGCAACAATCTGACAGCCTGTGACTACAAGAAGGCATGTGTTCGTGCAGCAACATGTGGTCGCGCATTGTCCTGCTGAAATATGGGGTCTGGGGTGTTTTGCAGAAGGGGTGTGCCTACGGGTCGCAGGATGTCATTCACATCGGTCAAACTGGTTACAGTGCCCTGGACACGCGCCTACTGCGAATTGTGGTTGTACATAATAACACCCCACACCATTATGCCTTGAGTTGGCGCTGTATGTCTTGTGCGAATGCAGTCAATGTGATGCCTCTTCCCCGGTCTGCGGCGAACCAAAATGCGGCCGTCGTTATCAAACAAACAGAATGTGGATTCGTCCGAAAACACTATATGCATGTCCCCAGTGACGTTCCATACACCTTTGCAGTCTAGCATGTTTATGCTAAGTCAAAGGTAGGCGGAGAAGTGGACGACGCGCTTGTAACCCAGACCGTAATAAACGGCTACGGACTGTCACTCCTGATACTGTACGATGTGTTACACTGTTCCACCAGAGCCGAGGAGGACGCCGATCATTCCTGCAATGCCATTTGGATGAGGTGTTGATCTTCTCGGGGGTGGTTGGGTGGTGCGACCAGACCCATCTCGTCGTTTTCTACGGCCTTCTGTGAACCATTCTGTACACACCCGTTGCACTGCCGACACACTTCGTCCCACACGAGCAGCAATTTCCCGCATGGATGCATCACGTTCTCTCATGCCAATAACGCGCCCTCTTTCAAACTCACTCATTTGACGGTACGGTTCTGGCATACGTCTGCGAGGCATCCTGCACGTCTACTCATCTTCGGTTTATAGCGACAACGAGAGCCGCAGGCACATTTTACAAGTCTGTGGTGGTGCGCAGAAATATCGATGTGGACCTTGAACCTGAGGGTCGACATGGTTCAAATGCTAATCATTTCTTTAGATCATACTAATGCACATGTTCTGTTATTATGAACTTCCTATCTCTAGTCCTTCAAGGTGTTCTGGTTTTTATGAACATGAGGGTGCAAGCATTAAGGGCAGTTGTTATGAAATATAACCAGTATGATAAAGAATTGATGAATCAGATACCTGCAGTTCATCTGAAATTACGAATACCATTTAGGAGGAGTATATATTTGAATGATGTAGCGGTCGTAACCGCAACGCGTGGGTAAACTCTACACGGCGCACGATCTTATTAGATCCTTGGTGTTGGTGATCTCCTTATCTCCTTTCAAGTCCTGACTCGTGCATTTTTGGATACGAACAAGGGAAGTTCCATTGTTATGGTTTATATTCAGCAGAAGTTTAACGAGAATCGTATTCTCATCAGTACATAACTTGTTTGATTTTTTTCTATTGTGTTCAGGAGTAAATAGACCTAGAAGCGTCAAAGTAAGCTTTGTGGGATATTGTAGGACTTCGAACAAATTATTTCCATTTGGGAGGTGGGGCTTATGTATTCAAGATTGAATTGCGCATTGAACATTCCTACTAGGCTTAAGTTATGCTGTATCTCTCACATATTCTCTGGTCCTGACGAGACAATGTATTTTCTTGTGGCAGCTGACATGTGTTTACATTGTAAAGGAAGTACGGTTGTGCCAATATTTAAAGAAAAAACCAGCTGACCGGTAGGATAATTAACAGTACCAGGTTGATAAGTACAAGGAAAAGTAATTTTGCGAAGATTTTTATATGGCAAAACACCGTACAAAATTATAGGAAAGGTCACCGATTTTGTTCAAACTTTGGGGTGGTTGACTACGTCAAACACAAACATTATAATTAACCCTTATTTTACGAGAAGAGGTCCCTTCACATTTCACCGCCTGCATACATATTGGTAGGTAGCATAAGTATCTGTAGCAGTGCTGGTATAGTGGTCAGCGTCCCTGATTTCTACGCCGGTGTCCATGGATCGAAGAGCGTGAGCCGTTCGTTTTTAATTTTTCTCTTTCTAACTTAAAAACACTGTTATTCATTAACGATTACTAATTACAGAACAAAAATATGTCCACGTTCTAATAAATGTCTAATTCATGATATATTTGTCTTATGATGAGCCGTATGATAGGTTGTAACTTCAGTTAATGGGTCGAAAGCATTGTGGCTTTTTCTCGAGTGAATGCTGTAAATGAGGAAAAGGTCTGGTGACCTTTGTTGTGCTGTCGCTGCCTGTTGAAGAGTACTCGTACCGAGCGAGTTAGCCGTGCGGTTGGGGTCGCGTAGCTGCGAACTTCCATTCGGGAGATGGTGGGTTTGATTCCCACCGTCGGCAGCGCTGAAGATGTTTTCCCATTTCTACATCAGGCAAATGCTGGGACTGAACCGTATTTAAGGCCACGGCCGCTATCTTCTCAATCCTAGTCCTAGCCCATCCTTGAGTATCGTACAGTGATAACCTACACTGATTTATTCGACGACAAATGAAAGTGATTTACGATTATTTTTTTACAAAAAGGCAAACTCGCACAATTGACATTGCAAATCAAACTTGCTCAAAACAGTTCATAGCATGAGATTTTTTTACATTGTTTTTGTAAAACGTAAACAGTTTCACTGTCTCCCATCTCGTGTCATAACGGCAGCAGTGGATATAAAAAAAACAAAACAAGAAAAGCGGAGTTTTGTCAAGCCGTTAGTGTAAGGACGGGACGATAGTGAACGAGTGTATGATACACCTTATACTTAGTCTGTGCATTTCCTAGTCCGCGTGGACAAAGACAAAACAGACAAAGGATGAAATAAAAGATAAGAGGAAAATAAACATTTTCAAAAATGAGGCACTTAAGTGCCACGAACACAAGACTCCCGCAAGGAAGTCAGTCATGTTAACCACTAGGCCAGCGATATTACAGATACTCACATGTAAACTGCGAACAGGCGTGCAAGCTGTTAATACGCTCCCTGCAGCAGTGAATTTTGATATCCTAATTTTACGTGGTATCGGCCCACCGGTGACCCGATGCTGCCTTCAGTTATTATCGGTTCGGGTCACCGTTGACCTGACGAATTTAACTTTGGTTAGTCCCTACTATGAAATCCAAAACAACGTTGGAGCATTTGTTGTGTGCGTTATTGTTGAGAAGACATTCCGAGATATTTACCTCTGCGACAGTCTTCCGTTTCAACAAGTGCGTGACCCAGAAATGACCCCGGAATTAAATGTTAATTTCTCGTTCATTGATTTGTTTTTCTGAAAATATGATAGGACTATGTTAACTTTGTTCATATTATGCTTAGTAATAAAATATCGCAAAATACAAGACTGTAGGTAGGGTCATCATTAGATACCGAAGAGAAATCACGGTCACTGTCATTTTTTCCCAATAATGAGTGATTCGTCCGGGATCACGTGCCATCCTCTTTCTTTTCCGTGCCACCTGTGTGTGTCAGAATATGAAGGCTCTATGCCTAAAAAAAGGACGTGAATTTGCTTGCAAGTATTATCTACGGGAGATAATAAACATGTTAATAACTACTCCTATAAATACAACTCTGAAAACATATTTGCTTACCTGAGAGCACTGTAGAAAGGAATAGGTTACACGAGATGTCAGAAGAGTGGTACTCCTCGTATTATACAATCTGTCATCTGAAGGCAGCAACATTGTATACCTAGGCTTCATTCATTCTGAAACGTAGTAACAATACGGAAAACGAGGGACATATTATGTCTGAAATAAATAAAAATCTATCTACTTCTGTTCTAGAAAACTGCATAGCTAAACAAAGAAAATCTACTTTTATATTGAAAAGATAAATAATTGAAATGATTTAGTACTTATCTTCCACAATTTCGCCACTCAACTCACCTCTGAAGATAGATGAAGACGATCATCATTTTTCTTTGACGCGATGCGAACAACGCTAGTTGCCCATGTCGATTTTGGAAGCCACACGTTCTACCCATGATTGTCTTCATCAACCTCCTGTTGAACCTGATTCTCTTTTGTTCCAACTATGTTGCAGATTACCGAAGATTGTTGTAATATATGAAAACCAAAGTCAAGTCTTGAAATCCACCAAACGTTGTCTTCACAAAAATAGAAAATGGCACTTTTCTTTCTGAACAAAAACATTGTTTTTTAAAAACATACTACTATTATATTTTATATTAATTTCACTCATTCACAGCACTGGTCTTACTTTTACACCTACCACTTGTTTCATTATTATTTTTAAACGAGCAAGAAGTACTGCTTGATTTATTACACTCATGAACACGTCACATACGCGCACTATTATTATTATTATTATTATTATTATTATTATTATTATTATTATTATTATTATTATTATTATTATTATTACACATTCGATGAAGATGAAATAATTACTGCGGGAATAAATGAGACATAATCACGTTGACACTCGTCTCTCCAATATTTTATCATACTGGTGTCCGCTTGTTTTCATAGTAATTATTTATCCTTTTGTACAACGGCTGACTGGTGGTAGATGCAGGTTGACAAAAACTGGCTTGGGGCGAGGTCCCATATAAAAGAAGGGAAATTATTGTCAGTAGCACTGGAATTATCGGTCGCTCTTTTACAGGCTATGTTAATATTGGGACCTGTATGTATGATGTTACACTGTCATTTCTGATAATAGAATTGTTGGACTTACAAAATAACATTCGATAGTGTGGAGAATTTCTTAGCGCACGCAAACGTGCTGTTTTAAAACATATTATGACCGGGCGAGTTGGCCGTGCGGTTAGGACTGCGCGGCTGTGAGCTTGCATCTGGGGTTCGACCCCACTGTCGGCAGCCCTAAAGATGGTTTCCCATTTTGACACCAGGCAAATGCTGGGGCTGTCATGGTCACGGCCTCTTCTTTCCCACTCCCAGCCCTTTCCTATCCCATCGTCGCCAAAATACTTATCTCTGTCGGTGCGACTTAAAGTCAGTTGTAAAAGAATATGGTGTAACAATATGGTTTTACAAAAGTTGCATCTTTCTTCTGTTTAAGAAGTGGTTTTTTTTGGGGGGGGGTGTTGCACTGCACTTCACAGTAGAAATATTTCTGACGTGTATGGAGAACGAATCAATGGCTAGGAGGTAGTATGCTATACTCAAAACAAAGGAGATTATTATATGTCTGAGGTGGCATTTCATATGTATTCTTTCCTATAACATACTCCTACACAGTCATATCATCAAGTCGCATGTGTACCGAATTCAGATAGACTAATTGCTCCAAAATATTCAACAGTAGAGGCCAAACTAACAAACAGAAAGGATGTTTTGTTCTACTAAGACTTAGCTTGGACTATATCTCTTTTCTCATTCCCAGAGGGGTTATCTTTCCACACGTATTATATGTTTTAGAAGGATATTGCGCTACACGATTCTGCTTGTGTCGTTCTCTAGAAAATAAGTATGTAATGATTTGGTGATTTCAACGCTTAAAGAACCCTTGGATGGTTTCTTCGCCTCCAAGCCTTCGTGGTTTTAAGCGAACAAAATCTTCGAAGTGCTGTTAAGATAGATCAAAGGCATAAGTAATATGGAAGTTCATGAATAAAGTGTTCTCCTTGATCGCGTGAAATTTGATACGTTTTAACATTAGAAAAGCGAATAAGATATTACAAGGTGGTAAACACAGTCAAGGTTGACAACTCCTAGAAAGTTGTGACCTGAACACAGTGTTAGGATACTGATAAAAAATGAAATGTATGGCTTTTAGTGCCGGGATATCCCAGGACGGGTTCGGCTCGCCAGGTGCAGGTCTTTCTAT
This sequence comes from Anabrus simplex, assembly GCF_040414725.1. NCBI lineage: Eukaryota > Metazoa > Arthropoda > Insecta > Orthoptera > Tettigoniidae > Anabrus > Anabrus simplex. Next base: position 1,160,154,709 of record NC_090266.1, read on the forward strand.
TTGACACCGTAGGTGACCTGCGGGTCGTGATGAGGATGAAATGATGATGAAGACAACACATACACCCAGCCCCCGTGCCATTGGAATTAACCAATTAAGGTTAAAATCCCCGACCCGGCCGGGAATCGAACCCGGGATCCTCTGAACCGAAGGCCAATACGCTGACCGTTCAGCCAACGAGTCGGACTTAGGATACTGATGATGACGTTACACATATTATAGCAGCATGAAGAGAGGTACGAAATATTAATTATCCTGTAACAATACAAAGTAATTTATTTTATTTTATTAATTACTGTAAGTGCTCTGAAAACTGGACGGTATGGCAGACATTTGACAATAACAAGTGGAACTTGTTTCTTATTATACAAAAAGTATTGCATAAATAATTTAAATTTTAGAATTTGTATATTCTTTGCTTTGCTTTTTATACATCCTATTTCTGTCTATTAACTGCATAAGAAAGTTAGTTTACTATTAAAATAAGGTATTTTAACGTGATTGTCAGTATTTTATAACTTTACTGAATGCTCATGCCCTGCTTAATGAACAATGTCATTTTATTGTTAACTAGATTAGTACGATATGTAGATCAACTTTTAAATAATTTAATCTGGAATTGGATTTCAAGGGTGGCATTTTCAGTCGCTGGGTTGAGTGGCCCAGACGGCTGAGACGCAGGCATTTTGAGCCCAGCTGGGCAGATTCGATCGTGGCTCAGTCCGGTGATATTTGAAAGTGCTCAAATACGTCAGCCTCGTGTCGGTAGATTTACTGGCATGTAAAAGAACTTCTGCGGGACTAAATTGTGCCACCTCGGCGTCTCCGAACCCGTAAAAGTAGTTAACTTAGTAGGATGTAAAATAATATATTATTATTATTATTATTATTATTATTATTATTATTATTATTACATTTTGTCAATATGGCTCTCGTTAGTGGATTGTGTGTTGTGTTGTGAAACACACAGTATGCACAGCTACCTATAAGTATGCTCACCCACTATAATTGTTGTATATGCCCTGTAAATCATTTGGTGCTGTAATGTTCATCTGCGCTTACTCTTTTAACACGTATTATACTTTCTGGCAAGTGAATCAAGCGATTCAGACTACGAGTTCTAGGAATTGAAATTGCACACTGAAATAGCTCTTTAACTGAAATGCATATATCCACTATCGTGGCTTGAAACGAAGGAAACCTTGGTGTCAAGTACATTTGAACTGACAATATGTGACATGTTCCGTTTTGTACGATATTTCCCTAGATATTAACAGATCCTTTGTACTCGTGTACGGCAGAGCGTGCCCTACAGGAATGTTAGGTATGCTGCCTGAACTTCACACGTATGAATAAATGGCACAGCACTAGCATATTAACTTATTCGTGTTGTGGAACCGAAGATAATTGGTTTTACTAATTTTCACTCATGACGTATTCCAGTGACATATACTTTATATACATTATATAGTGAGAAATAAAAGTGCAGTACTTGGGCACCTCAGCGTTTTCAATGTAAAAGGCAATACCTACTTCCACTCCTATATGTAGGAAGTGAAATTCGGCTTGTCATATACAGAGTTATTCACCTAAGGTGTTACACGCAAATAACGTCTAAACCATTAAAGTTATCTGTATATTCTGCTTTCATATTCGTAAATAATACCCAAGGGCTTGTAAAATAATGTGCTGCTTATTCTCATGGGGTGATTGATAACAGATATATTGTTACTAACTCCATATTTTTAAATGGAACTGCACGAATACATGTAGCTGGCCTAAAAGTTCAACTGCGTACAAGTTCAAATATGTAAGTATTTTTAAAATCGGACAGTTACTTTTCGAGGTATGAATAAAAACCATATTTGGGCTTTCGCATGCCGCATCAGACAGCGTACGGTCGGCCAAGGGCGTATTGGCACGCAAGCTGTTTCCTGCCATTGATTCCAGCCAGAGAATGGATACCAGGCATATACTGTAAACTATCGTAC